>NC_083565.1:25677735-26315179 GCF_019925205.1 Metopolophium dirhodum | reverse complement strand
TTTACAATATGAATTATTATAAGTTACCTATGTAGGTACTTGTCCAAAACTCGACTACCTGCAAATCATTGGTTTTTATGGTATAGCCTTACGAAGTTCACGATTTTCGGTGTTTTACGCACACGTACAACGCTTAAAGTTTACCGAGATTAAGTATTACAAATTAATTTTTTTTTTTAATCTAGTTAAATCAACGTTTTAAAATTGATGATGCAAAAATAATTCTGACACCCACCCAAGGTGGTTTTACATAACAAGTCGAGGGATGTTTTTGATTTTAATTGTTCGAGCAAGCGCAGTGTGGTACACCGGGTACATATGAAAATACCAAAAATTTCAATTAGTTATAAATTTATAATACATATAACTTAAAAATAAGACTGACCGCCAAGTTCAGACTTCCCTGACGTTTTCAGTTAAAAACTAATGATTTCCGGCAATTATTTTTTGCAATATCGTTCTTAATTCGTTGTTACTTGTAATATATACATATGCCTATTTTAAAAATATTATTCGTGGGTAATTGAAACGTCTAAAATATATTATCATATACAAATACGATAATAAACAAATAATAATAATTCAACTTAAACGGCTACGGTATTAATGATATTTAATAATATCAATATAAATATAGTATACAATATCCTAGGCTGACAAATCGTCTCCACTTAAAATCGTTTTTCGTATACTATGATATTATATCATTGAATTCAAATTTAACACTATCCATAACAGTCACCCACTTGTAACCTACTGTTCAGCAGAGTCACTTCCAATTTTTTTTTTTAGATTCTGAGGTAAGCGATGAATGTATTGATTTTACAATGATGTGTGTTTTTTTTATTTTTTTTTTGTGTCTGTCATCACCTTTTAGGACAGTAAAAGTGCTTGAATTTTCTTTAACAGTAACTTTTCAGATAGGAAAGTGAATCTAGTTGGTACTATGGGGGGTCAAAAGTAAAAATTTCCCATTAGTTTTCAAAAGTGACGTGAAAAACAAAAGAAAAATTAAGGAAAAACGGGAATTTTTACGCAAAATCTGTTTTCGAGAAAATCGATTTTGGTTTTTGGTGTAACTCTAAAACAAATGACCGTAGGGACATGAAATTTTGACTGAATGTTCATATTAGCATTTTCTATACACCATAACATTTTCCATATATTTTGACTTATTTTGAGCTGTTTACGGACATTGTCAGTTTTCAATTTTATTTTAGTTTTTTTTTCTATAAATATCAATAAAATGTTATTTGTTGGTTGAAAAAGCTTGAAAATTTAATAGAAGGTTCCTAGGTTATTGTTTCAAAGGCAGATGAAAAAAATTAAAAATCCTTAGTCACGGTTTTTATTTATAAGCATTTAAAGTTCAAATATTGACAAAATACGAAAAATCACGAAAATTATCAAATTATTTTGAGTTGAGAATTCATAAAAATTTTTCTTTTTCAATCTAAGATTCAAAATTGTAATACAAGATCATCCATAAGTTTACCTACCTATATCAAAAAAAAAATGTCTACAAGAAAGTCAAATTAAATTTTTATTAACGTTTGAAATTCATATTTTTACAACATATGATATTCACTCGATTTCTCATGTAACGATTTTCTTATTTTGTTGTAATTAAAAAACGTATGACTGTAGATACTTGAAAATTTCACTGAATGTTTATATTAGCATTTTCTATACATGATAAAATTTTGAAAATAATTTGATTCTTTTTGAGCTGTTTACGGACATAGTCAGTTTTCAATTATTTTAGATTTTTTTTCTATAAATATCAATAAAATTTTATTTGTTGGGTAAAAAAAGCGTGAAAATTTAATATAAGGCTGCTGATATATCGTTCTAATAGAAGTTGAAAAATATTAAAAATACATAGACACAATTTTTTTTTATAAGCATTTAAAGTTCAAATGTTGACAACATTTATCAATTTTATAATTTATTAATTATTTTGTAGTTAAAAATGTATAAAATGTTTAACTTTTATGGCTAAGGATTAAAAATTCAAAACAAGGTTCCACGTAAATAGGTTATATATAAATTACTTTATTCACTATAATATCATCAAATATACTTGGTAATATCATAGGCTGACTGACCGTTTTCGCTCAGAATCAGTAGTTAATATAATATACAGTGCTTACAGGTAGGTGAAGAGCATTTAACACATTGCACATTGTATTGATTGTACACAGATAGGTGAGGACTGAGGAGCAAAGTAGTATGCGGCCCTTAAAACCATTTATTTTTTTTCTTGTCCCAATTTAAATGTAATAAATCATCAGCCGTCACAACATAGAAAAATTAGGAAATTCGAGAATATGACATTGGAGGTATAATTCAGCCCCCGGCCATTCGAAATTATTATTTTTATTATTTTGTTATAATTATAGTTAGGACTTTGTTTTATATTATAATAAATATTAAATAATAATAATTATGATTCTAATGTATTCATTTTTTTTTAAATTTTCATATACATATGAAATACTGGGCCCTACTGAGAAAACTCGTGTGGGGGCCCAAATTCATTAGTTTATATTTTTTGATAAAATAATAAGATAGTAAGATACCACTTTGTAAAACACATTAAAATAATAAAAAGTTCCAAATAGTTCAGCCACTGGCCCTGGGGTCCATTGTTATGATTTAACGGGGGCCCGGGGGTTCTTTGCACCCCTAGCACCCCCAATTGTTGCGTCTCTGATAATTTGGTTTTGTACAATGGCACCTACAGTCGGTATCTACGACAGTCTCATGTATATGGTACAACCGAAAATACCTATAGTGTATACGCTAGGTAATTAACAAGCGTAATGTAGGTAATATATAAACAAACTAAAATAAAAAATAGCAAGTTATTAGGCAGGTGGTTTAAACCATAGAATCATATTTTTATATTAAAAAATGTAAAATTCATTACATATAGGTCAGCGTTTCTCGACCTGTGTTCGATATGTCCCTAGTCCCTACATAATATTAATAACAATACAAGTTGAATGAACGCCACTGAGCAAGATTGACGAGAAATCTAAATGACAAACCATATTCTGAAACAGGACATACTAGAGACAAATATATATATTATACAAATATAAATATAATAATTATTAAGCGATTTGGAGAAATGCAAAACCGTGGAGATCAATATTACACATATCATTCTTTCCATGTTATCGCATTGTTTTTGGTGTTTTCGACGTATAGGTACCCTGTTGATAACACTTTATGTTCTTTGGTCAAAAAGCTTGATAATTTAATACAAAGTTGCTCGTGAGATTTTACACTGGTTAAAAAAACCGTAAGTATACCTGAACTAGAATTTCCACAAGCCGCATTAATTAATTTTACACAAGAGTTTTGACATATTTATTAATAATATTATCAAATAAAAACCAAATATTATATAACATAACACACAATTTTATTTAAGTAAATTTACAGATACAATATACATTTTACATAATATACAATTTACATTGTACATACATTTGGTGCCCAAATACTGTCGTAACAAAACCATATCATAAGCCCTATTCGTCTGCGCGGTCGATCGCACCACAGCTAAACATACACCTGACGAACCGCTTCGTCCGGTTCCAAAGTGAACGCGCGGACGTCTAGGCGTGACCGTTGTCCGTTCCCGCGTCACTGCTGGTTACCGTACCCATTACTCTGGCTTCTACCGGTGGCAGCCGCGACGAGACGGATAACGGCGTTTTGATCCAACAGTCATCTTCTGGAGTGGCAGGTGGCATCAATGCCAAGACAGACGATTCGGCACGTGACGGTGAATCCGTCGAAACGGGCAACTCCGCGGACGTACCGAACGACTGTCCAGTTTTGGGAGCATCGCCCGAGGAATTTTCACGTACGGCCACATTAGGCAAAGACGCAGATCTCTTGTTCACCGGGAAGCTAAGGACATCGCTGCTCTCCGACGGTTTCAGCACATTCGACAGGTGATCGTCGACAGCCGGTACCATCAAGTCGTGCATGGATTTCCAATCGACCTCTGTAGGCGCTTCGGCCGAGGAATTTACACGCACAGCCATATTCGGTAACGATACAAATCTATTGTGCAGCGGCGATGTACGGAAATCACAACTCTCGAGCGATTTCGGTCGATTCGACATAAGCTCGTCAAAAACCATTTGCATCGTTTCAGCCTTGGATGACAGCTTGATATCTGACGACTTCTTGTCTTGAGCGGCAATATTTGACATACCGATATTTGATGTAGGTACGTGGAATAAATATACTATAAGAAAATTCGATTTTAACTTTTATACCGTAGGTATTAGCAATTATTCGTGATTTTCGTAACAAATGAATTATAATGAAACTACAATACGTCATAAAACATAGTGTTATGAGTTACGGTTGTATAATATATATAATAATCAAACTTAATATTTCAATTATTACATGTATTATTTGCTGTGACGCAACTACTTTTTTTTCAATTATATCGTATAATATACCCGCCGCATTAACAAAACGGTTTTATTTCCGGGATGAAAATATATACTTGGGTAAATAATAATCCACTTCGTAAATTATTTCAAAATAACCATATTTGTTCCAATATTATATTATAGGTACTTACGTTATAAAATAAAAACATAATATTCGTCAAACGCAAACGATATTTTTTTTAAAAAAAAAAACGTAAATTAATGTTTTGTGGGTCTTGGGAGTATTAATTATTACCCCGCACCCGCGGAAGCCACCCTCTGTCTATACCCTATTCAGTTATATCATTGCGACTTTAGGAAGGCGTATGTTATATTATTACTACACCAAATGTACCTACACAGACACACTGTTCAAAGATTGTATATCAACACTTTGAGTGCCGTGTGTATCAATTTTAATACACAACTAATATGTTTATTTTTGCCGTGTGTATTGATAACGGTACACACATTTAATGCTCATGATACACACAAAATAATGTCCCGGTCAGAATGGTCAGTTTTGTCATTTTTGGTCCGTCACTCGCAAAGTGTTAATCAAACCGTTTATATACGGCAACGGTGTACTACAGGTCGTTGAATTGCTCTCGCGAGCTTGCGACAATACCACCACACCAGGTAACCGGCTGTCTTTATGCAGACACCAGTGCCGCAATTAGCGGGGGTGCTGGGGATGCACCGTACCCCCAAAAGGCCCCGGATATAATATTTAGGAAGCTCTTTTCAGACATAAAGGATTTTAGATTTTTAACTAATATGAACTTTTATTCCAATTTACAACACATGATGAAAATTGAAATTGTTTGATACCTGCAACGTGTTTCGTCCAACATCTAATATTATGTTATTATTGTATTGATTATACTTAAGAAGATAATATTTTATACTATACATTTTTTAATATAACTTGGCCCACAAATAAAAATTTGTTGATATTCATAGAAAAAAAAATTTAAAAATTTAAATTGTCCGTAAATAGCTTAAAACGAGTCAAAATATTTTTAAAATATTATCATGTATTGGAATTGATAAAATAAACATTCAGTGAAATTTTCATCTATCTACAGTTCGTTTTTGAATTCCAAAATATCTTAGATTTAAAAAGAAAATTTTTATGAATTTCTCACTCAAATTAATTTTAACATTTTTGTGAATATGACGTATTTTGTCAATATTTAAACTTTAAATGCTTATAAAAAAAAACATTGTGACTATATAGATTTTTAATATTTTTCATCTTTCTTTGAAACAATATATTGGGAGTCGTCTATTAAATTGTAAAGCCCAAAGTACCAACTGGATTCACTCTCCTATCAGGAAAGATACCGTTGAAGAAAATCTAAGCAATTCAATGATATCTTATCATTGTATACGAAAAACAATTCTGAGCGGGGACGGTTTGTCAGTCTGGATATTTTATTATAGCCTGTAAGTACTAAGTTGTATTATAAATTAAAACAAAATAACTAAAATCGTTATTTTTATTTTTATTCGTTTTTAAACAAATCCCATTTTTAGCGGTTTTTTGTAATTTGTCGGTGATTTTTCCCGTGGTATTAAATAACTATTGAGAAAATCGACAAATGACCTCTTTAAAGTACCACTTTGATTATAAAAGATAAGATACTACATGTTGAAATCAAAACACTCCTTCTGGTAGAAATTTTGTATACAAAATAAAAAAAATAAATAAATAAACACGATTGTAAAACCACTAGATCCCTCACTCCGCTCAGAATCTAAAATATCAACTGAGATGAAATTACATATGATGGGTGCTCCTCTGACGATTTTTCGAACTAGCGTAAGACACTACCAATGAAAAAATTCGATGGGTGGTCCCCCAGGTCACTGCCTTGTAAAATTATAAATATCAGAAAAAAAAGGTATTTGTACAAAGAACTTAGAGATTATAAGTTTGAAGATGTATAGAAAATGTTATCAGAAAAAAAAGGTATATTTACGAAGAACATTTCATTTTTATATTTAAAGATAAAAACTAATATATTTTATTGATGTTAAATTATGTTAAAATATAAATATGAAAGAAGGAAATTAATTATTATACATAATAACATTAGGCTTAACAATATTTTCGATTGATAAACATTTTTGTTTTTGTAAATATCGCTTAGCATAAAACTATAAAGTGTTGTACTCCACTAAGACTTATATTATACCCACCAACACACAATATCTTAAAGGAGAGTTGTTATCACTACAATTTATTTTACTATAATAATATATTGTATCGTTGAATGTAATTATTTGTTTGCTAAATAAATAATATATTATTATTATATGCGTAATTATTATGGTATTATTGGTGTATTGGTTTTATTAGTATACACATTGTTGATCGCCGCACAAAAGGACATAATGATATGAAGAAAAATAATATCGGCAAACCTAGGATCCATTTCTTAGATTTATAAATTAAGATATTTAAACATGAAAAATAATAAATACCACACGAAGTTATTAATAACTATCCAAGTTTTCTAACTGCAGATAATCGATAGGTTCGAAAAAACCAGCAATGATAACAAAGAATATATTGACACCTTTTAAAAGTACCAAGTAAATGCTATTAGAAATCGGCCAAAAACTCGAAGTCCGAACTACTATAAAACGTGTACGCCCGTACTCGAAAAAACACACGTCGTTGTAAAACAATTGATACATTCATCGTTCCACCCAATGAATGTAAAAGACTTCACCTAAAAGTATAAGACGAGCACCAATGCAATTCGAAAGACGAATCCTCGTTAAAATAATATTATACTATAGGTACCTACCCGTAGGCTTAAGTACGTATCGATAATAATGATGTTTGGGAAAATAAGCCGTTAAATAAACGACGCGGTCGTACTCACGCTGGCTAGCAATAAACGACGTCGTAACCGTCGTCTGGGCAATGTTTGTATTTTTCGGTGACTGCTTAGACCAAAATTGTTTTTTATAACTCACTTACAATTTTGTCTCCAACAGTATTAGATACTTGTTTCATACTATACCGGAAAAAAAACACTGTTAATAAAATAACATGGCCACGATGGAGATCGATATAGACGCAATCCTGAGGGAGATGATTCACAGCCTTATTGACGAATTTTTCGTCGACAAAAATCAAGAGCATATCGATGAAGAGCAAGTTCCAGAGGACATAAACAGCATGAAAGATCCAGCTTTAGATGACGTCGTGAGCACCCTTTTGGGTGAGATAGTCGAAGCTGTCTGCGTCAAAGTCGACGAAGGGCAACATTTGGATTACGACAAAAATCAAGGAGATATTGAAAACGAGAACCATCGAGAGCCTATGGACGAAAAGGAAGTTCCAGAGCATATCTATGACAAAGAAGACCCAGATGAAGCCGTGAACACCCTTTTGGGTGAGATTGTTGAAGCTGTCTGCGACGAAGACTCATCGGGGGCTATGGCCAGCGGAGACGCGGAGACAGTTACAGTTCCGGAACAGATGATAGAGACACCGGCCGAGGGCAAAGAGAGGGACAGAGATGGACTGGCCAGGATACCTGAATCGGAAGCACCGAAACCAGCGGACCCCACACCTCCACGTGGACGCGCAAGGCGAATAGTGGCCACCACGTGGAAGGGTGTGAGGCGGGTCACGCGCCTGATGCTGTGTGGATGCTTCCGAGGAGAGTGAAGCCGCAGTCCACCCCTCCCTCCTCCTCGGACCGAAGAACACCAGACAAGACGGCGGCGACATGGGGGATTGATACGTGACAGAGCACTTTACGGTGTACGGCGGTAAGTCACCCTGTACGTTTTCCGGCCACCCGCGGAAAGACGAGGTCGTGGTCGATGGCGTCGCGAGCTCGCGGTTTCTGACACGCGAGACCATCTGTGGCGGCTCGGCGATGGCCCAGCAGCGTAGGTCGTGAGAGGAGTGACGGACGGACGACGACGACGACGACATACGACGGCTAGCTAGACCAGCGTGGGCAACGATACCGCCCCGACGGTACTTCGACGACAGCTGCAGTTTGCACGTAGGCGACTCGTGACGGCGGCGGCGGAGATCTCGGAGCACGATGGGTGAGCGATATAGCTAAGGTAAGCTATGGGAACACGGACGTCGCTGCATCGCCTGACCCGCAGAAACTGATCATGTTTCAGGGTCCGGCGGTGCGCAACTCCACGGCGGAGGGGCCATCGGTGCGGCAGACACTGTGCCGACGGGACCCCAGGACGAAAATCACGGAATGGATCAGGACCATGGTGCGTTGTGGCGTGGTCCGACGATTCTCTCCCCTTTTCGTCCAGTGGTGGTCCCGCCGGCCGAGTCGGAAAGCCAGGACGAAAATCACGGAGTGGATCAGGACCATGGTGCGTTGTGGCGTGGTCCGACGATTCTCTCCCCTTTTCGTCCAGTGGTAATTCCGCCGGCCTGGCCGCGCCACCGGTCGCCGCTGATTCCACAGCCCCAAATAGCTGTCTTCGATCGCTCAGTGCTTTGGTGTCTCCGTCGTCGCCGTCACAACAGTCGTCTTCAGCATCTGCGCATCGTCGACGCGCATGACATCGCGCACTAGCCGCTCGCCGTCAATCGTCGTCCAATGTCGCTCCCGCGGCCTTCGCAGTCGGGTCCAACCAGCCGTCACGATGGTCGTCACCCGCGAGCAAACGCGCCAGCGATCACACTCGTCTGCCTTAGGGACCGGCCGCGAAAACGTATGGAGGTGACCAGTGGCCTTTGCATCTGCACGCACATCGCCATCACGTATCAATTCCCCCGCTTTTGTGTCTTGTCTGGTGTTTTTTTTTTTTTATTATATTAATATTTTTTTCATGTTCAAAATTATTAAATTTTCTGACCATTTTGCGTCAAACCTTATCTTTCGGCTCAACAAACATACATTTTTTTTGTTATATATTACCATTAATTCAGACCATTTGGCGTCAAACTACTTATCCTTTGCTCACCAGCAATAAGTTTTTTTTATGTATGTCATCATTAATTCAGACAATTTTGTGTAAAACTTCTTTCGGCTCAAAAAAAATAAAAATTATGTGGTTAAAATATTGTTTCTTTTTTTCGTATTAATAGTGTATTTGAATTTTTATTTATTTCAACAGAATAATAGGTAGAATAATATTAATATAAAATCGATATATTACACTAACTTTGAAATTCTACAACTATTAGCTAACTTTTGCTCCTTATAAATAAATAGGTACACTTATTAAGCTTATACATGTACGTTGCATTGAAATTTTGTAAAATGATACAATTATTTATTGCTATCTAAGATAACTCAAACACACACATGTATATTAGTTATTACTTATGAGTTATGACAATAAGTATTGTAAACAATTTTGTAATTTAAAAATATTATTCGTGGGTACATTTAACGTATTTTATTATATTTTAATATTTTATACACACGATAACGTTTTCAAATGCAATGTTTTCGGCAAAAATTAATTCAACTTACTGTACTTCTACCTAATACTTTTTGAGATACTTACACTAGCTGACTACTGATACGTTGAGAGTTTGAGACGCTGGTCACTGACTTACATAATTACTATTCGGCATTCGCCCTATACATGGGTAGGTATGAAAAGATTTTGATAATTTAAATACACTGTTGACATTTAGTAAGTACTCGAAACTATAATGATTCATTTATACAATTTGCTTTACTTCAGAAGTAAAATTCAAATTCTGTTTTACATTATAACGTTACATCACTTACTTGCTATATTATAAAAACCATCAATGTCAAATATTATAGGTATAATAAAATTTTTGCAGGTCCGACGACGCCGCGAGTACTGCGAGGTCAATACAGTCTTGTAAAAAATACTTTTGAAAAAGTATTCGAATAAACAAGTATTAACATTACTTTTAAAATACTATTATAAAAATGTATTTTACGAATACTCACCAAGTATTTGAATACAAATTCAAGTATTTTTTTAATTTTATGCTGCATAATATTTATGTATATTGTACATTTGTTTAGGCACCTACCTCTATTATAATATGTTACTACTTACCATAGATTTTAACAATAACTATAACATGTCCGACTATTTTAAGATAAACCAATGTTCAAGATTTTAAAATGTAATACAAAATTCCTTATAAGGTTATCTACCTTTATAAAAAAAAAATGTCCATAAAAAAGTCAAATTTAATTTTTATGAGCGTTTTAAGTTCAAATTTGTACAACATTGGATATTCACTCGATTTCTCATCTAGTGATTTTCTTATTTTGTTTTAATTCAAAAACAAATAACCGTAGACACTTGAGATTTATATATGTTTATTTTATCAATTCATATACTTGATAAAAATGTCAAAATATTTTGACTTGTTTTGATCTGTTGACGGACAATTTTAGATTTCAATTTTTTTAGTTTTTTTTTCTATAATTATCAATAAAATTTTATTTGTTAGCCCAAAAGGCAACAAAATTTAATACAATAAGGCTTCTGATATATTGTTACAATCGAATAGTTGAAAAATATTCAAAATACATATACACAATTTTTTTTTATAAGCATTTAAAGTTCAAATTTATCTTATTTTAAATTTTATAATTACTTTGTAGTTAAAATGTATAAAATGTTCAACTTTTATATCCAAGGATTGAAAATTTAAAACAATGTTCCACGTAAATAGGTTATATAATATAAATTACTTTATCCACAATAATCTCATCAAATATACGTAGTAATATCATAAGCTGTGGACCGTCTTCGTTTAGAATAGTTTTTCTTATACAGTGATATTATATCATTGAATTCAAATTTAACACCATCCATAACAGTGACCTATTTGAATGTACTTTAAGGATTCATTTATTTGTATCTATCTTTAGCAACTTTTTTTGTCACGGGAATAACCGACTAATTTAAATATTTAATTCCTAAATTATGTATGCCATTCATAAAAATAATAAATGTACCTATAGTAAGTGGATTTATTTTGTTATTAGTATTTACTATTTTTTAATCATATATTTAAGATATAATGTAATGATGATATATTATTTTAATATTATCTCAAATATTGTATATAATAGTCAAGTGCAGTTAGACATGTTTTTATTACATGAGTTGGGTAGGACACTTTTTTTGGATACATGAGGTTCCCTCACAACCAAAATAACTTAAAATTTTTTATTGGGGGGGGGGGGGGTGATCTAATAGTATATTTGGTGGCTAAGTCCACCCCCTATTTCCACCAATGCTACAGTAAAAACTAAAAGGGCCTCTTAAATATTTTTGATCCGGGGCCTCAAAATTGTAATTGCGGCACTGTTTGTGTTGATGACAATAGACCTTCACTCGTATCGTAGAGTAATATTCGTGACAAATTGTAGTATTTGTCATGGTAATATTACTCTATGCACGATGTAGAGAAGAGGTGATAACACTCGGCTTGGCCAGGAGAAAAAAAGTGGCTTAGTTTTCGACGTCAAATTTGTAGTTTAAATAATATTCACCGGGAGCACCACAAGCTTCGAAGGCCGGGTGTTTGAATAATTGCATTAGATACTATATATTTTAGACACATGTGTATTGTGTTTTATTGCAATGAATCAAAAATATTAAATACTATAAATATTGTATTTATAATGAAAAATACCTGTGTGTACCAACGTTTATTTATTGGTATTTCAATAAGATAATTTTAACGTATGGTATTCATATTGCAAATCATTTATTGCCTTATGATATACTTTATTCAACTGCCTAGAAGCTTACAATTGAAAATTATAGCAAAATTGCAGATAACAGAATACAGACCATTACAAATTTAATAATTTCTGTATATTATAAGCAACTCAAATCTATTTATATATACTTACTTCATATATTTACTTTTGATTCAATATTTACCTGATATTGGTATATGGTACCTTCTCTTAAAAATATTTAAATATATATAAAACACTATTACATTAATAATAATAGGTAATGTGCCTAAGTATAATACATAAAATAGTATACATATAAGTAAGTAGTTATCACATAATATTAAAGAAGTAGTTACAACTTGGACTGTTTTGACAATTTTTTTTGTTTTATCAGGGTTTAAAGTGGGAAAAATTCCAGAGGGGACTAATGTTTCCATATAGTTTTAACTTTTAAGTGTTAAATTTATAATTTTATGTATAATGCCTAATGTATAAAATCCTAATTTGTTAAATGGGACGCATTTTAACCGTCATCAGAGGTAGGGTTGACTGATTCCTCCTGCATCCCCCCCCCACCCCACTTTAACCCCTGAGTGTTCTGTGTTGTGACTTATAGATAATATCCCGATTTGGGTAATATTTTTTTACAAATTATGTCAATATAAATTAGTCATCTAGATTTACTAAAATAAACAAATGTGTTATTTAATTAAAATTATAATTATATCCCAATCAGATTATAAAAACATAAAACTTAAAATTAAATATGTTATAGCCTATAAGAATATTGTAATAAAGATAAATTAATATATAATACATTTTTACAAAAGGTTAAAATTCGATTTACTTAATATGTACCTAATAGTTATTTATTAATTATAGTTTATCTTACATCAAGATAAAAGTTATAAAAATATTGTTTATTACCTAATAATTATCATATTAAATTATAATATTTAGACTCTATGGCTCAAATTACCGAGCTACCATAAGAGTCAATACAAATCGTTGAAGAGTGTACATCAAGGAACATATTATAAACAAATCTATATAATATATATATATAGAATATATAGTATTTATCGGTCCATGATGTTATCATAGAACACAACTGTCGGTTTACGCGTCACGTGATGTATACAAAACGAATTCAATCAATTTCAGTTTACTATTCTAGTTGTCACAATAAGTTATCAAATAATATATTTTATATTATGTATAGTAGTAAAATAAATAATCTTAGAAAGTTGAAACTATCTGTTTTCAATATTATACTTATAATAAGTCAATTTTAACTCGCGCAAATTCGGTGGACAGGCACGACGTGGCCACTGTGAAGACAACCGTCAGTCGTCAAAGCACAACGCCATAACGCCATGACGATGGCGCACCGGTTCCGGAATTTTCGTTTTCATCCACCTAAAACTTTCAACTTAAACCTACCTTATACCGTGGCTAAATAGACTATTTAGCCGTGCTTAATATGTCATACGATATTAATACACAGTGTGGTAATAACCGATCAATAGTGGAATGTTATTTGTATACAAATATATGTTTTATTCATATAATATTTGTTATATAAATGCGGTGAGTGAAATGTTTGTATAATATATCTTCTGTTTATAAGTAAAGATTATTAATCCGTTATCTTAGAATGGCACAGAAACTTTTTCCGTCTATCTTTATAACTAGCAAATCAAAAACGTGTTAGTTTTTGTAGTTCCAACCGTTAAATTATGTTAATGATTGCTTCAGTTTACCTTCAATAGAGCGGAACTATGTTTGACTAAAATTGTTTAAATACCTAATAGATGTCTACCTATATTACTTTTCATTTTATACATAAAACATTTCATTAGTGATATAATTATTTTGAACATAGCAATTTTACTATGAAATTTAATTAATAACAGCTTACCTACCATTTATTAATTGAATATGATTATCATTATTAAATTTAACAGTCTTCCCTACTACTAGGTAGTATCCTAAATAATTATTTTTAATATTTAAACATTTATAACCTATTTTAGTGCATCAACATGAATAGCTCAGTAAATGAATTTGATGAAAAGAAAGTGAAATATTTCAGATTTAACAAGTAATCATTTTATTTATTATGAATATGAATTACTCTCAAATAACAATTAATATTATATGCGATAGGTAATAATTATTCATCTCAAAACAAAACAACTACATCTCTTCCGAGAAGATTTCCAGAATTTCATTACAATTAACAGTCGACGAATTTGCTTCTAGAATGGAATTTAGAATCCGTATACACATCTTATATAGGTAAAATTGAAAAAAAATTTATTACGCTTGTTTAAACTAAATTTTTCTCTTTAATATTTTTAGATATACTGTTATACTAATTTACACTGAACAAGGAACCTGTAATATTGAACAAGTTCCTATTATTCAAAACATTGCTGGTCAAAAAGATGGCATATCAAAAAACACAGTATTTCTATAATCCTAATGAGGTTATTTTACAAAGAATAATGTTATAAACAAAAATTGTCATAATATGTTGGTGGGATATTGTTTGTAATATAATCAAAATTGGCTTTGGAATGACAGTTTTATAGTATTCCATAGCCAGTGTAATTTGTTAGAGCTTTTCATTCTAAAATCAAAGTAATATAATTCATAAGTTAAAGTAGTTACCTAATAATATCCCCCATGGATAATGTTGGAATTATAAACAAAACACCCTATATAATGTAGTGTATAAGTAATATATTCACACTGTAGTTCATCAGACGCTGACTATACATTTTTATATACTACAGCATATTATATGTCCTGCGTAGTGTAGCCGGGTATACATAGTTAGTCGTTGATTTATATTACGCCTCGTAACACTATTGTACATCGTATCATTATACTTATTATTATATTATATATATCCGATTATATTATTATTTACCTTTTAACTTCTGTATATCTGTGTACTTCAACAGATAACAATTATGGATTTATTTGGTAATATATAATAATTAATAATGTAATGAACATAACAATAAGTAATTTATAAGTAAATATTAGATGTGAAATTTCTCGGAGAAAAAAAAAGGAAGTAGAATGGTTAGTAAATAAAATATAACTGAGAAGCAGTGGCATAGCGAGAAACTTGTTGTCCCTTAGAGACAGAGGCTCTCTTTAACACAGAAATTAAATAAAAATAAAAATATTAATTTTATTAAATAGTGATTCTAGGAGCTAATAATAATTATAATGATTGTAAGAAGACCACAACATACGACCTACAAATCACAATATTTTCATCAATAGATTATAAAACTGTGAAGCTTAGATTATTGTGACTGCCTTAGAAATAATATTCATAGAATAGCTGTGCTCATAAGCGGAACCACGGCCTGGGCCAACTGGGCCTTGGCCCAGGCTAATCGCGCCCAGTTTTAATATATACAGTAGTCAGTTGTAGCTAGGTACCTGCCGGTACTACTATATGTCTATAGGTATAGTATATTAAATGGATATCATGCACAATGGTTGTGGTTAGGAATTTTAAATATTTAAATAAAACATAAAACTATAAACACTGCAGTGTTATTTCAGTACCACTATTGTCCTCAGAATTGTATAAATTATTATTTATTAGGTAATTATAAAATATGTCATACCTACGCTTGACTGTATTCCGTTAATTAAATAAACATAAACTATTGTCAACATGAACTCAACACTATATGCCTATTATATTATTACAATGTACTTACATAATTATTACTTGCATTTTTGAATAAAAATCATATACAAATTGGTTTTCAAAAAAATTACCCCTCCATTCCGCTCATAAGTCTACATGTCTAAATATTGATCAGGAAAAGTGGCCCAGTCTAATAAAATTGTCTAGTTCCGCCCATGGCTGTGCTGAAATAACTTATACAATTCTATAAGTCGTGTGTATTATATACTACTACACATTAGAGATTTAAACATTAAGATTCAAAAATTAAAATCATAGAATAATATTAAATACATAATAAATATACATTAATAGGTATAATTCCTAATACTTAAATTCTTATAACAGCTGGTCTTCTCAAAATATTTTTAAAATTGAGTTATTCACTAAGCACAATTTTATAGAAACATGAAACATTAATATTATGATTTTAAAATGTTTAGTATTTAAAGGATCATTATTGCATTTTTAATTTACTGCTTATGATATATTTTCTAGGTTGATATTGATATCCAAAGTAAATATACGGGCAATTCAAATTTAAATACAATTTTTGAAAAATCATTCAATATTACGCTTTACGATTTGTCGCCAGGTAATATTTGAAATCTATTTTCATGTACAATGTAAGGTACATTTTGTACCTACTTAAAATTTAATACTAGCTTAGTTTAAGTCTCACTAACTAAAGAAATGTCAAAATCATACATTTTTTATATGTACATGAATAAATCTAGAATCCATGTTATAATATTACAAATAAATTATTTCCAATAGGTAGGTATTATTGTACTAATATTTTGTATTATAATAATATTCCATAGTAAAAAAAAATGGTAAATTCAATATAAAACCAATGAAATATGATTCCTATAAATTTATTTATAGTATAATCTACATTATTTAGTGCCTACCTACAAATACCAGGGTGGGTGATCTTACAGTTTAAATTTAAATGTTTTTGCTAATATTTATTTGTATGTTTTAAAATAGAAATTTTTTTACAAGTTGTTCATTTTCAGATTCAAAAATATTGGTTATAATATATTTTTTACATAGTGTATTCATTCCTTTGTCAAAAAATCCACTCATGATGAATATTGAATATGGTAGAAAAGGTTTTACCAAATACACTGTGCAAGAATTAATTAATCATGAATTTTTTATTGTGACACTAACTTCTGTGAACATTGAATCTATACAATAAGGTAGGTATTTATTAAATAATAATATTTGTTATGTATTCAGTCAAAATAACTAATAAGTATTGTTTTAAATTCTAGGTATATATTGACTTTAACAGAATATACTATAAAAATTGAAGAAGTGTTTGTATAACGCATTAAATATTGAATGAACGGATAAATAATAATGCCAACACACGAGATTTAACCAATAGTAAGTACTCCATAAATTATAGTATAAAATATAGTATTTTGTATATTTTACTGGTACACAAAATTAAATATCCAGATACTCCTTATAACAAAAATCATAATACGTGTAATGATGTAGGTATTGAAGTGTTTGTTCAATTATTACGATTTGTTTAATTTTTAATACCTAACCAAATTCACAATATTATAAATATGTTTAAACTTGTAGAAAAAGCCATTATAGTAGGTACTTTATCTTTTAGTAACTAATATATTCTATCTAATAAAGGATAACATTTTAAAATAAATAGCTACCTATTGGCAAAGCTGGGCAAAAGTTATTTTCAACTAGTTAAAGCTAAGTTACTTAAATATAAAAAAATAACTAAGTTAGAATATAAATTAGTTTATGAAATTTTTTAAATGCAGGTAAAATTGAACAACTGTCAACTGATAGTTTGATCAAATATTTCAAATTGGTAGGTAATAACCTTAATTTCTTGGAATGTCAGTCATTAGAATATAGAAAGTTTAACTATATAAGAAATTGAAAAATTTAATAAATGAAAATAAAACTACAAAAATAACTAGTTACTTATTATTTTTAATGAGTTAGATTAGATTATTTTACACATTGAATGCAAGTTTACAAAGTTAATATGAATTAAAACTGCAGCGTTGCCTATTGAGCAGTACCAGTATTATTCACTGTAATCAACATGTTATAAATAACATGCTATACATACTATTCAGATGATTTCTAACATTTTTTTAAATTACTGTCTTTTCAGATTCAAAATATTTGATAGTTATGTACTCGTTACATAGTCTGCTAATTCCTTGATCAAGAAAATTAACATGAGAAGAGAATTGAAAAAAATACTATGTACAATATGGAATCAATGATTCCTAAAATTCAACCATAAAATCTAATAAAAAAACTATTGGATAGAGAAGCACTTTTAAAATAGACGGCACAGTCTCTCTCTCATCCATATTCTAGACCACGTCCCCTTATTTTGTTAAAAAAGAAATGGCTTATCCATTCTTATATTATCTATAGTCCTATCCAGCCAAATATATTGATTGTTGGTTGTTGGTACTTTATTTTATGCGAAACAAGTTTTGATATATTTTATTGAAGTCAATTATTATATGACTTACAATTTAAAAAATACTTTACGTATTTTTGGAAATGTTCCATATTTTTAATGTCGAATATTTGCTCGAATCTGAGAGTATGTGCGGATTATGTTACAAACATTGTTTTTAATATTCATACAATGAATGACAAGTCATATACCTACCTTCACTAAACAAATTTCTTCAGAAATTAGGGGCTAAGGTATAATAGATTTGTTTTTATTTAACTATTTGTTTTCATTATACCTACTTACTTTCTATAATAGTATAATATTTACTTTTTTTTAATAACTATTCATGTTTATATAATACTTTACTTTGTTCTATAATGTAGTTACAAATATTTTATAGTTAGGTATTAACTATTTTTATTTAGTTCCAACCTAATTGTATTTTTAACATAGGTACCTATACTTATTTTTTTCTAATTGTTAAACGTATTATTATACATTATACATGTATAATAGCAATAGATATTCTAATTTGAATATAATTATTTTTACTATTAAAAATTCCCCTCCACCCACAGATTTATATCTGTAACACAGCTATGCATCTAATATATTATATTATAATATAACAATTACTTACCTACAAATTTTTATTTCTAAAAATTCTGTATTTTTAACTTTACTCTATTAATATATTATTTAAAAAAAATTGTATACCTATTATGATAAAAATATTTTTATAGTTAAATCTGATATTGTAAATTTTTAATAAACGAAATCATTAAAACGTGATGTACTTGGTTATTTTTTTGTTAGTGGATTACGAAAATTATATGTGGGTGTATTTATATAATTTGTATATACTTGAGAGTAAATAGAATATTTTTCTACTTATTAAATTTTAATTGGTGGTGTTAAAATGGTATTTTTTTTTTATCCTGTATACATAATTTTTACCAGAAGGAGTGCTTCAATTTCAACATATAACATCTTATGTTTTAGAAAAATGGATCAAGATGGTAGGCACTTTAAAGTTTAAAAAGGTCATTTTTCGACTTTCTCAATAGTTATTAATTAATGTCGCGGTAAAAACAACCGACAAATTACGAAAGACCGCTATAAATGTGATTTTAATTTCTGACGCTTTGTTTATCACCAAAAAACCGAATAAAAATTGTGATGAATTTAAAAATATTAATACAATTCACAGGCTATAATAAATAATTAAAATATATAAAATATCCAGACTGAAAGACCCGTCTCCGCTCAGAATCGATTTTCGTATTCAATGATATTCAAATTTAATACAATCCATTATACAACCACCCACTTGTAATCTACTGTACAGCAGAAAGACATCCACTTACCCTTATTTTTTATATTATTATATACACATGGCGTCCATAAGAAATAAAATATTCACATAACCAAATGTTTTTTTATAAATTCTTTTTCGGTGGCTGAAAACGAAATATAACGTTTAAACATGTAACCATGGAGATGCCGCCGACCGTTTGGTTATGACGGAAAAATACACAAAATAGATTTAATTACTAATTTAGTTTAATTTTTTTTGAAATTCCAAATCGATTCTTGTAACTTTACGTCGATATATTAAATATAATTAAATATTGATATACCAATCTACCTATACCTAGTACCTTAGTGCTAAACTTTAAATTTTTTAAATACAAAAAAACAATTCGTAGGTAATCATTAGGGAATAGAAGTCGAAAAAGCTAAAATTGACAAATATTGAAATATGGTTTCAAATCCATAAATCGTTTCACTTTTAAAGTTATCATACCTACCGTAGGAGGTATAGAACATACCTACCTAATAACAAATAATTATTCATACTATCAAAAATTCATAACTTTAACAAATAAAATCACAACATAATACATATACCAAAAAAACAATAATGGTAGGATTTTTAAACCTCAAATTAATAAATAAAATATGTATTATTAATTATTGTTTATTTATTAAATACTTAATCACAATTTCGATATACATATTATTATACTATGTGTGAAGAGTACACGGGAGTCAATGGGTGACATATTCACTCAAATCACCGAAATATTAAAAAAAAAAACACAATTTATGCTTATTTTATCCTAAATTAGTATACAACACAAATGATAAAACATTATAATATTATACCTATACTAACGTAATTACACATTAAAGTATAATACAACGCAAATGCATGACAATTCTGTCAAATGTATTAAGGCGAGTAAAATATTTTGATATTTATTATAAGCGTGAATCTGCGTAAAAATAATATAAATAATAAAAATATAATAATATAAATAAATAATAGGTAGGTACTAGGTTGGTAGGTACGTACGTAACCGATTATTATTATTTATTATTATTACAACATATTTTGTCGCTGGCTGAAAATAAATAAACATTCAAACGAGATAACCACGGATACTACCTAGCCGGTCGGCATATCGACGCTGAATAATAAACAAATTTAATTATTTTGTTTAGCTAAAAAAACAGTGTGTATTATATTTAACAATTTTTCGTTTTGGTATTACGCGTCGTTTTATTTATTATCTCCAAAATAAACTACCACCGAAAGCGATCACGTTATGATGGAGATGATGATCATAAACCAAAAAACGGTCGAATATCCATGAAGTCGTAGGTAAGAATAATAACGAAACTATTAAATCCCGCGATATTGATCATTGTACAAATTATAGACCTAAATCTCTCCGTCTCTTTCCATATCCAAAATATTTGAAAAAGGTTTAAAACAACGTTTGATTGATATTTTGAATATACACACCTAACTATTTTTCTACAAACCAATTTGGAAAAATTAATCAACAAAATATGCATTGTTATAATCTTCGAATTTTATTCGTTCTAGTAGGTATTGACAATGACAATAATAAGGTAGGTAATTTGGTTTGTATTCAGATTTAAAAAATGATTTTCATTAAAAAATATTAAAATATTAATATATTCTTAATATTGCTATAAGAAGTGGATATTTCATATTATTTTTCAAATAGACTGCAAGTAGTTAAAATTGAAGAAATGTAAACTTGTAAAATTCAAGTTATCGTCTTGTTATTTCTTATTTACATAAAATATTGTCTTATTAATCCTAATATTTCAGGAGATATTATTTGTTTTGTTGACGATACATTATAGTGTCAATTGAACGTAAAAGAAATTGCTAATGTATAACTATAGTACAAAAATAAATTGATATTGTATAACTTAGTAAAACATTGTATGCGCCTATATTAATAAAATAAAGGTGGTTTAGATAAACATTTTAAAGAACTGAATATTAAAAAATCTAAATATATGTTTTTTTAGTACAAATTAGTAGAAAATACGATTTATAAATACCATACATTATTTTAGATGCTTGAATAATTTATAAGTTTGTAACTGTTTTTAATTTGAAAAAGTTACTAAATTAAAATATTTAGCTATTATTTTTGATCGAAACCTCAAATGGAAAGATCATACAATATAATATTATGTTAGTAATTTAATTACAAAAATATTTTATAAATCCAAAGCATAAACCGATTACAAATGTAAAATAATAGGTACAGTTTATAATTTATATAATAATAGATATAATTTATACTTATTGTACTTTTTTTTATGTACAGATTGTATAAATTCTAGATTAAAAATATATAAAAAAAAAATATAATAATATAGGCATACAATAAAATCGATCATCAGATCTGTCTTATGTAAACCTACATTAAAATTATTATGGTGCTAAATTGTGTAAATATTTTCAACTAGATTTTTAATTTTATATAAACTCTTTTATCATTAAGTAAAATGATTATTCTGTGTACTTAGTTTAGTTAGAATATTCAACAATAAGTTTAATATTTTTTATTTTATTAGGATGTTATATATTTATAGAATTTAATTGAATCGAAAAATGAATGATTTTAATAATTTTATATAACCTAACGGCAAGATTAGCGCTGAATAAAATATTATTTTTTTTAATTCATCACAACCAGGTATTGTAACAACCAGGATTCGTATTCCGTGGAGCAGAGCCTGGGGGGTACCATAAACAATAGTTAATTATATAAATAATCAATATTTAAATCAACGGAAACCAAAAAACTTATTACATTTTTAACTTAACTTTAACTTTTATACTCATTAGTATAGTTATTGACTATAGCTACTTACATTTTAACAATAACCAAGATAGATTTGAATTGAGTACCTACAGCTATAATGAATAATAACTAATGGATTATAGTAACAGTTTGGACTGCTACCAGTGTTTTAAACTTTCTTACTAACTTTCGTTCTTAAAAACATAGTCCCAGATAAAGAAAAAAATTTTTTTTGTGTATGCAAATAAATAAATAACATTATCTCCCCCGTCCAGACCTACTTTGATGTTGTGGGGGAGTTTCCCCCCCCCCCCAACGGGATCCACCTTGCCGTGGTGGGGGGGCTCACGGGCCAATCACTGGTCCGTGCCAAGAGGTTCCACCCTAGAGCCAGTCATGACCTTGATTGGTTGGGGCTGGCAGGTCCGGTCCACCTGCATACACTTGCAAACGGATCCCTGCCAGCAGGTAAAATGGACGGAAGGAAAACCGCAAACCACAATATGAATAGCAAATGTAAAAATATTGTTACAGCTCCAGGGGGGTCGGACCTCCAGGAGTCGTTGGTAGCAGGTGGATCTGGTGTAAATATCAGGTCCAACGGAGCGGGCTTGCTACTTTCGTTACCAGTCAACCGCGACAAATCGGATAAAGGGGTGTCCAGCATGGCCCCGGATTCTGACAAACATGCTACTGCTGAGACAGACGTGCCTCCGGGTACGCAACCAAGGGATATGTTATATTTTAAACATCATAGAGTATGAAAAAAATTATGCCTGGAAGTCGAGGACACTATATTAATAAAAATCAATCTGGACTTATTTAAGGCCCATGATACCGGTGAGAACGTAGGTGTGGCTACCAATCTGACCTTAATTGACCACAAGCGAAAGCGATCATCTTATGAAGATGATGACCATAATAGAAAAATGTCTCGAACCTCAAGAGCCGCACTCGATATCCATCATGTCATTGGTAAGTACCTAATACACGTCAATGACCCGAGACATAATAACAAAATATACAAATACGGTCGATATCAGTGCCAAACTATTTTAGAGCCTAACCAAAGCGATGATTGTATTGATTTTACAATGGTGTATGCAATGTTAAGAATAGATAAAAAAAACATTTAATATAGATAAGATACAAATAATTATATAAAGGTATCATTTCTGGTGCAAAAGTGAATCTTGTTAGTGCATTTGGGAGATCAAAATTTAAAATTCCCTGCAGTAATTTTCTAAAGCGTCGGGAAAATGTTTACGCAAAATTGATTTTGGTTTTGATGTAACTCTAAAAAATTCTCATAGCATTACATTATAGAAACATTATATCACAAATTTTTTTAGTGCATATATTTTCGCATATTTTGACATTTAACCATTTTTTTTCTATTTTAAGGGGTTATTTTAAATTACATATTTCATCTTTTAGTGCATATTTTGATGCTTTATTATACATTTTTCAAATATATACTTTTGTAATATAAGAAAAAAAATTATACTTTTATTGTTTCAATTAATATTAAAATAAACTAATAGAATGCTTGTAGATATAATCGATTTTCCCAAAGATGATCTTAGATCTATAATCGGTGAAATAAAAAACGTATACCAAGATAAGAAAATATCGATTACGATCATTGACCATTGAAATTATTTTTAAAAAAAATGAAGTAAAGTATTTATGTTGTTTAAATTTGTATGCATAATTTTTATCTTTCTTGCATATTTCAACATTTTAGTGCATATATTTATGCATATTTAAGATTTTTAGCGCTTATTTGGTTGGTTTTTAATGTTAATAAATCAACTTATTTTGTTGTAATTAAAAATATTATTCGTGAGTACCTATTGTGTACCTATTATTAAATTGAGTACACACAATAACATTTCAAAATGCAAATATTCACTAAAAATTAATTTTACTTACTGTATTACCACTATAATGTCTAATATTTAAACAAATTACATTCAGCACAATAAAATCATAAAAATATACTTAGGTTATTGATATATCATACATAGGCCGTCAATTTTGTTAATTCTACTAAAATCAAAACAGCCCTTCTTTCCCTGTGTAATAACTGCATTGTCAATATCATATCTAGACATCATGCCGAAAGATAATGTGTCAAATAGTAATGACAAGACAACTATTGTTCAAACTGAAGCACATTTAGTATCTAGTGTAATACGTCACCGTCGTCCCAATAGCACATCATCGATTGAAACACCGATCTTAAAACATGCTCCCGGAAGGAAAGCACGATTGCCTAAAGTAGACTCAAATAAAATTAAAACAACCTCCCTCTCACTCTCTAGAGCCGGTGAAAAAAGAAAGAGTCTACCACCTGAGGATATCGACAAAAAGTTTAAAAAAGTAACAAAGACAATAGAAAAAACATTCGGTATTTATTAATATATTATTATTTTCACAGGGAAAGTTTGGAAAACCATGTATCAAAGGATCGATGTACGCACGCGATGTCACGGAAGACAGTAATGTCACCTCGACTCTTTACGTAAAAAAGGTAATTAATGTCAATTATTATAATTTTAGTATTTATTAATATATCGTAATTTTTACAGGGAAAGTATGGAAAACCACCCATTAAAGGAACGATGTATATAATACCCGATTTCAAGGAAGACAGTATGGCGCCCTGTTTACTACCTAGAGCTGCAGGGATAAAAAAGAAAAGGGTACAGGCTGATGCTAGCGACAGGACATTTAAAAAAGTAATAAAGATACAAAATTATTTCTTTCAGTAGGTATTTATTAATATATTGTAATTTTAATAGGCAAAGCATGAAAAACTTTCCATTGTGGGTTCAACGTATCAACGTGATGTCGCGAAAGACGGTAATGTCTCTCTTACTTCTCGCCCCCCCCTCCCCAACACATCGCCCAATTAGAGGTAGTGTACGGTGGGCCGGTGGGACACTGCTATCTCCAAAGTGAAATCAAAATTATTTAAGCAAAGTGCTGCACTTATAATGCACTAAGTGTGAACGGGATATGATCTGGTGTGTTTAATTTTGATCCATTGCATGTTGTATGTTTATATTTATGTTCTTTTGAGTATATTAATCAAACGTAGTACCTATGTATAGATACCAAGTACCCATAGTTCTCAGAGAGGAGATTACGAATGGAAAATTAAAAAAATAAATAAATACCAATTTCGAAGTTATTAAGACTAGTGAATGATATTTACGTCACACTTTTATGATTTAAATAATTTAAAAGCCATATATTTAGCGATGACATAGGTATATCATAAAGGTGTCATAGGTATATTATATAGGTGTCTATTTATGCTGTACTTAACTTTTTTGGCTTACTAACCAGTCTTAGTAATAAATATTAAATACAATTTTCAGTTCTGGAAAATATGATCCGCCCTGTGGCATCTGGAGTTGTAAACGATGATATCAATATATGTAAGCGGAAAAGAACACTGGAAAAGAATGTAAAATTTAAATTATTTATTTTATTTTAATATAACATGACGTCTTATATTTCTATAATTATCATTGTAGAGTACAATTCAAACTCCAGTACGATGTCCGAGTGTAATACAATTGGGAAAATTTGAAGTGGAGACTTGTTATTCATGTCCATTTCCACAGGAAGAGAATTCTCCGAGATTAATATTTTGTGAATTTTGTTTAAAATACACTAAATGTCAATCGATTTTGGAAAGACATATGCGACACTGTAATTGGAGAACACCACCAGGCACAGAAATTTACCTAAGTGGAGATTTAAGCGTTTTTGAAGTAAATTAATTTTACTAAACAATTCATGAGAGGTAAACTATACAATTGTTTTTTTTTCAAACAGGTTGACGGAAAAGTAGATAAAACGTATTGCGAAACACTATGTCGATTGGGAAAATTATTTTTGGACCTAAAAACTCTGGACTTTGGCGTTGAACCGTTCTTATTTTACATTGTGACGAAAAACGACGGTTTTGTAAGTATACCTATATAAATACGTTTTAATAAGTCCATCCAGCTTTAAATTTGTATACAAGCCAATAATCTAAATTTATTAGTAGAAGTTTCCACTTCTGTCCATACCGTTGCAAGACGGTAATTTAATTTTTAGTTTTTTTATAGTTGTCTACCATAATTATATTGTAATAATGTTCAATTAAACATGTTAAGGGCTGTCATTTGGTTGGTTATTTTTCAAAACTCAAACAAAATGAAGAAAATTTTAATGTAGCTTGTATCGTAATCATGCCACAGTACCGAAGACAAGGGTATGGACGAATTCTCATCGAATTCAGTAAGTGAAAACTATATTAACCTAGGCGTTTTAGCATATATCACGTCTAGTTTATCCTTTCAGGTTATCTTCTATCTAGAATTGAAAATCAACCAGGTACGCCAGAAAAACCGCTTTCCGGTTTGGGTAAAATTTCATACGATGCGTATTGGAAAGGTGTCATTCTACAATATTTACATCAACACAGAGGCATTGACAACATCTGCATCAATGATATTAGCAGTGAAACTGGTAATTTAAAAACATTTAATTTGAAACTTTTTAATAAGAATTTTGTGAGACAATCATAACATTAATAACAATTTTATTTTAGGTTTAATGAGACAAGATATTATAGACACTTTCCAATCTCTGCACATGGTTGTGGAAATCTATAAAGAAATGACAATTTGTATAGACTGGAATGTTGTAGATTCTCACATAAAGAAGAAAATTGAATTAAACCAAGTTCACATTGCTCCCGATAGGTTGAAGTGGACACCATCAAATTTATCGGATGGCCAAGTTAGTTTTTCCTGATAAAAAAAAACAGTTTTATATTATTAGAATATTTTTTTTTAGAATAACCGACATTTTGAAGAACCTGCAGTTTTCATCAAGTGCATTCCAAGTGGCTAACCCTAGTGTACGTGTGCGCGGCCGGCATGTACCTGGTTTACACGTCGCCACTGATGATCGTGTTGTGCGCTTCGTGCTTTGTGTTCCACATGGCCGTATTCGAGTACTTTTACGTGGACAGGTGCACCGCCGAATTTACTATGTTCACCAGCTGATGGCCAAGTTAGTTTTTCCTGATAATAAAAAAATAACGATTTTAAATTATTATAATATTTTTTTTTAGGATGTTAACATTTCGAAGAATCACTGACGTGTATTCCACGGACAGTGGGTTAGGTTAGCCCTAACTCTAGTGTACGTGTGCGCGGCCGGCATGTACCTGGATACATCCCGGCTTACGCGGTCAACACTATATCACGCTCACCGTCACGATGTTCCTGGCCTTCAAGATTTACACTATGCTGGCCGACGACGGTGGCATGTACCGCAACTATCTGATATCGTCGCTGTTTTGCCTCACGTCCATAGTCATCTGCTCCCTGTGGCCTCCCCGAGATCAAAGGCAAGACGTTTGCTGCCATACAGGACCAGCTGAAGGCGGACGATTTGGTCTGAACGAAGGCACGTGATCGAGTTCAACTGCTGCTGGTGGAGGCGGATGTGAGTGCATGGCGATGACCAGTCGGTTTGTACGAGTACGAGTCGAGCACCCACACGATAATTTTACGACTTTGGACTTGCGTCGAGTGTGCAGAATTTACAGACAAAGTATTCCAGTTTTCAAAAAAGTCAACATAGATTGTAAACAATTATTTTTCTTTAATACTATATCATAATTTATACGTGCTGATATTTTACACGTGTAAATGCTGTATATTTTTTTTAAATAACGATAAAAAATATGTAAATATACCAGCCATATGGAAATTTAGTATTAATTGTAAATAATATGATGTATATCAATCAATTTTTCTTTATTTTAAATATTAAATGTACGTACGATTTGATATACATCCAAGCCTATTTGTTCTATTATAATTTAAAGTAAAATCTTTTTACATTTATCATTTTTTCTTTACTAATTCATAAAATCATAATATTTTAAGTAATTCATTGTCTTTTTATTTGTTAATTACAATTTGTTATCTATACATTTTTTGCTGAGAGTTATTAGGTATTATTTTTTCCTCGAGTAAGAGTATACTGTTATCTCAGTTCATTTTGTATGTGATCTAAGACTGTATATATGTCTTATTCGAATGGAAAATTACTATTCTGATTAAAGTAAGATTATTATATTTTTTTCAAAAAAAAAGTACGCTGATGTCTGTTGATTGGTGATTAATAAAAACCCCATTCTGGCTTGGGTAAAATTACATACAATGCATATTGGAAAAGTGTTATTCTAGAATATTTAGATAAACACAGAAACATTGACAACATATATGCATCAATGATGTTAGCAGTGAAACTGGTAATTTAAAAACATTTAATTAGAAACTTTTTACAGCGACGGGTGTTAATTTTCTTCGGACTGTCACGGTGTCCTCCACCATGGCGAATACCTACGTGTACCCACTTGAAAATTCTGCCAAACACAAAAACGTGTTCCTCCGACCGTTCCCGTCCGTACCAAAAACCTTACAATACCATCCTACAGCTAATGGCCTCAGTTGCCGGGCTTATGACCAATAAAATAAAAATTATTATTATTTTTTGAAAAATATGTTTGAACATTGTAATCTGTAATAAATAATATTTTGAATGTCTTATATGTTCAGTGTTCACATTATATCTAAAACTCATGTATAACAATTATTTTTGCTGGAATCTTTCAAATTTTTATATTATTAATTAGAAATTAGATTTATTAACTTATCGAATTTTTCTTATATTGTTAAATTATTATACAACCAGGGCCGGGGCTACATAGTGGTCTAAAACGTAAATTTACAAGGAAAAATTTTAAATTTAGGGGTTTTGCCCCTAACAATATAATATTATCAGTATTTTTAAAATGCTGCCTTCTTACTAAATTGCTGCTTAAGTGAGCTCTAGGCGTGTGCCTATGTCGCCTACCCCTTGAGCCGGGCCTGTATATAACTATAATATATTATATAAACTATACTTTTTCTTGTTTTTATGTCATTATTATATAACAGCCGTTTCAATATATTATTGTATTTTACGTTAATTTAGTATTATAATATTAATATATATTCATACCTATATTATATTGTCTGAACATTATTGTGTATTTTGAAATTCAAAATACCTACCTACATATATTTTTTAAACGTCTACATAATGGTCAAATCATAATAACTACATATACCTGCTATTACGAATAATGACGATGACGACTCGGGTGACAGCAGCCCTTCAGAGCGGTTTTGTATATAATAGCTATAATGTACACTATCTAATACCTATTGGATAAGGCATAATAGTGTATGACATGACGAATTTTAACTATTTTATGATAGTATTATTATGTTGGTTACGTATTGATACATTTTTTCGATATTTTATATTCGATTAGACAATCTCGGATGACTCTGCATGCCAGATATCGATTGAAAAACTAATTCGACCATCATATACTGCAGTCAGGTAACCAGGATTACTACATAATTGAACCACCTGACGACGACCAAGACGTACCTATACTCGAGTAGTCGAGTATATAATATGACTCCAAGGAAATTACTCATAACGGGTGGTACCTAAACAATTTTCAATGTAATTTTTCATGTCAAGTGTCATAATATGTATGAATTGGTATTTAATGACTAGTCCATCACGGATCGACTCACGTTTCAGAATTATTTCACTAGCTGGACCGATCATTTCTGACTAAACCAAAACACGTATAGCGAGTTCCGTTCTCCAGATAATACCAACTAATTAACATTAAATTTTGATTTTTAATAATAAAATTGTATATTTAATTTGTTTTAGTTTTTTTATTGTGAAATTACCTGGACGGCACTCGATGAGTTTTGACTGGAACCTCCAGCAAGGGGTATTGTACGATCGGATCTTTTTCTAGTTCATATAATGTGTCCATATATGTTTATCCCCTGCCAAAACTGCGTCGGCGCTATTCAGAGTTCAGATCGTAACTTTTAATAAATATGCTAACGGTTCGTATCACAATCACGTCCAACAGTGGGTGGCTCTAATACTAGTTTTTAAGTGCCGGTCGCCGGAACTGAGGCAGAGACTGACTGAAGTGAGTGGTGCTGAAACATGGAATCTTGTCAAAACCCAAAGTGACAGTCACAATAGCGAAACTAAAATATCAAAGATGTTTAGTTTTTTTCACTGTATTTTAAAACAATTTTCAGTTTATAAATTAAAAGTATGTAATAATAATCATAGATACCTACTAATTCCATTTGCAAATTGAATTTATATTATGCAATTAAAATCCTTTTATGTATTATTTGTTTTAAATGAGTTCACCATATCTTATATTTATTTAGCTGTGTCAAGTAGAATAAATTTATGCTTAAAGTTTTTGAGTGATATCATTTGCAAATGCGTAAATTTGTTAAAATGTCTTATCTGTGTATAACTTTATAAAAACACCTTGATACACCTTGAGAAAAACATATGATTTATCATAGTATTATACCCTATAATAACATAGATAATAGATACCTATATCTTTCTCTATATCTATGTACCTATAATCATTATATCTAAATAATCTATGGGAAACGACAATGGTTGTAGATAAAATTATCGATTCCATTAATTTTTTTCTTGATGTGTTACCATACGTAAATACAAATGTCGTAATAGTGTAATACATTATGTATGGATACATTTTATTCCCTTTGGGTTGGTTTTATAAGTCAGTACTTCCAGTGGAAAGCAGAAATATTTAGTGATTTGGGAGTAAAGCAAAAGGAAAAAATTAAAATTGTAAAAAATGTAAGTCATATGTACCTACCAGCTACGCATACAGAAATGTTATTTAATAAGCTAATTCAGTCAAAATACATTTTTACAGTTCATGTTAATAAATATATAACAATATATAACGTATCCTTTATCCGATATGCTTATATTGTATATTTTTATCCCTAAAGTCTAAAGTATAATATTAACGTAATAAAAAAGAATATATTTAAATTTTAATTTATAAGATGTTCTTGTAATGATTAGACCGTGTTTCTGCAGATGAAAATAGTTTGGTTTTTAAGATTCCAAATCTAATTGGTCATTCCTATAATATTATTCATTATTCATAATATAATATTATATGGGTATGTTATTATTTAATAATTTTGTTTAAAATTTTAATGCAAATGTCGAGATATCGCTTAATTATTTTTATGTCGCAAATTTCCTAAAATTGGTTGTTGAATTTTTGTTGTTGAATTGTTAACCTATATCTAGAGCTATAATTTATTTTAATCGAAATAATTTTAATGTTTTTAATACCTACCTAATTAAAATGGTTCTACTTCTACAAGTCGCAATTGTATAGAATATCTATACTTATTTTTTTAGTCGAGTAAAAATATTCTAAAATATTTAACGCTGCTCGTAAACCGTAATATTTACGATGAGTATAATATCTCCACTAAGTGTTTATAATTGTACATGTCTGATGTCATTGACATTGCAATTTGCAATTAAATTTATTCTACATATTAGATGATATATATGTAAGTGTATGGGGCATAGGTTTGTACAAATAGGTGATAGGTAAGTTGTAAAATGACGAGCATTAATAATATAATTTTCAAATATTATATTAATTGGTATTTTGGTACTTACCTATATATTATAATATTAAATTTGGTATCTCTGTTATATCAACTTCATTAAAATATCGTTTGGTTATAAACATTTAACGTTTAATTAGGTATAGGTACCTACAGAATGCGATATTTTATATTGTACAAGTAAACAACACAATGTGATTTCCTTAGAGATGTAAAATGTACGCACGTTTTTTTATGGTCATATTACTATGGTAGTTGCTAGTTACTGTCCGTCAACGTGTTAAGGACGATATGCGAGTTGTTCTGTCCAATATTTTCCCCGATTTAAAGCCAATATTGCAATCAAAACAACAGCAAAATAATATGTCACATTGAAACTTGTATACATAAATAATTATAAACTATGAAACAAGGTGATTATTAATATTTCATAATTATTTAATAATGTATTATTGTATTAACTCTCAATGTTATCATTAAAAAATAATTAGGATCTTTTCGTTATACGTTTATAACGGCTCTTAATAACGACCTTAATTTTATATGTCTAACGGAAAAGATCCAATGATAAAAATAAAATGTATACATATATTTTTTTTTTTATTGGTTTGGGGGGGGGGGGGGGGGGGTGGCCCATGATCATACTTTATTCTTTATTCTACAAAGGGGTCCATGACTCAGACAACCTATGGCTTACAGCTTTCTTATAAGTGCCCATCAAACAATGACTGAATTCATTTGACCTTGCATCCGGTGTAGGGGAACGTGGGGATGTTGAAACTCATTAACAGTTTTAAAATACCTGCAGTATTAAGCAATATTAGATTCAGAGCGAAGTGATGAATGCATTGATTTTACAATGATGTGTGTTTTTTTTATTTTTTTTTGTACATGAAATTTTGACTGAATGTTTATATTAGCATTTTCTATACACCATAACATTTTGACTTATTTTGAGCTGTTTACGGACATTTTCAGTTTCCATTTTTTTAAGTTTTTTTTCCTATAAATTTCAATAAAATTTTATTTGTTTGTTAAAAAAGCTTGAAAATGTAATAGAAGGCTGCTCCTAGGTTATAGTTTCAAAGCCAGATGAAAATAATTAAAAATCTTTTGTCACAGTTTTTATTTATAAGAATTTAAAGTTCAAATTTTGACAAAATACGGAAAAATCACGAAAATTAGCAAATTATTTTGAGTTGAGAATTCATAAAAATTTTTTTTTTTTAAATCTAAGATTTGAAAATGTAATATAAGATTACTCATAAGTTTGTCTGCCTAAAAAAAATGTCCACAAGTAACTTAAATTAAATTTTTATGAGCGTCTGATATTCATATTTTTACAACATTTGATATTCACTCGATATCTCGTGTAACGATTTTCTTATTTTGTTGTAATTAAAAAACGAATGACTGTAGATACTTGAAAATTTCAATGAATGTTTGTATTAGCATTTTCTATACACGATAAAAATTTTTAAAAATAATTTGACTCTTTTTGAGCTGTTTACAGACATTGTTAGTTTTCAATTTTTTTAGTTTTTTTTCTATAAATATTAATAAAATTTTATTTGACGGGTAAAAAAGCGTGAAATTGTAATATAAGGCTCCAAGTATATTATTTGCAAAATTAGATGAAAAATATCAAAAATCCATACCTAAACACAATTTTTTTTTTAAGCATTTAAAGTTCAAATTTTGACAAAATTTATCAAATTTATAACTTAATAATTATTTTGTAGTTCAAAATTGATAAAATGTTCAACTTTTATAGCTAAGGATTGAAAAATTAAACCAAGGCTTTCTTATACAATGATATTATATCATTGAATTCAAATTTAACACCATCCATGACAGTGACCCACTTGTAACCTACTGTAAAGCAGAGCAACATCCATTTACCCACCTTTTTCCTTTTTAAATCTAAGATTTTAAATTGTAATACAAGATTCCTAATAAGTTATATTTGATGATGCAAATGATTCAATGATTCAGTACAAATTGATATATTAATGAATATGATTTAAATGTTCCCTTCGAAGACCGCTGATAAGACCATTATGTCCTATCCATATCTTTATTATCTATGCATTCTACAGACTACGCAGAAAAATCTGTGCGTGCATTATTATAAATACTAATAATTAGTTATATATATGAGCTAATAATCTATATAGGCATATAGCCATAATTTCACAATCGAGGAACAGCTTTTGGAATTTTGGAATGAAAAAAAAAAATAATAACTAGTTGGTTTATTTTTTAACGAGTTAGATTAGACTATTTTACACATTAAATTTAACTAGTTAATAGTGAGTAGTGACAAACCCGGAAACTATATTATTTTACCTATGTAAAATTCAATTTTGAATGTTTTTAAATATTATTTTGTATTAACTATTCGACTATATTGACGTTTGCCCGTTTGCACGTTTGCACGTTCTACATAATACATATTATATTATTATTATTTACAATTCTTGTATTAGTTTTGGTCGTTTATGTCGTATCCGCCGGTGTAATGCGTTAGGTATTATGTGATTTACTCAGCAGTTTTCGTCACCTTTAGTGTAGCGTTTATACTGCAGGTCCACGGTCATTACTTTGCATAATTCACTAACGAGTTTTTTTATTTGAAATATATATTTTAACGATTTTTTTAGTCGTTAAATCTGTAACAATTGATTATACACTCGAAAAAACGAAAAAAATAGAAATTTTTTTTGTTCACATCAAAATATGTTTATTACAAATACACCAAAAAAAGTAAGAAAACATATGAAAAAAAATAGCAAATTTGCCAAAAAAAAATATAAATATAATATTTGACACAATATTATGCGTTTATGATAATAAATAAAAGAAAAAATAATATCTAAACAATTTAATAATTTGAAATAATTTAATAAAATTTAAAGAAAAAAAAAATACGACGGACAGGATAGATACAATAAACAAGGGGGGGGAGAATGCGAGATGGCGATTGGTGCCGAAATGCAGTGTTGCTGGCCACTGGTCACCTCTGCACGTTCTCCAACCTGTCCCGCGGGTTGACGATTTTCGCTGGCGCGTTTGCTCGGTCGCTTGACGACCTTGCCCAGCCGGCGAGGCCAGACCGAGACAGCCATGGGAGCGACTACGGTTGACGGAGACGGCTGGCGGCTAAAGCGCGATGTCGTGCGCGTCGACGGTCGACGACGCGGCGACTCGTTCGACGAACGGCAAAGACCAAGACGCGGAGCGAGCGAAATGAGATTTTGTGCTGCGGAACCGGTGGGGACGAGCGAAACGGCTGATGTGGGATTTCCACTGGGCGAAAATGCGAAAGTCAGCGGACCACAGCGTGATCCTTGACTCTCGGTAATATTCGCCCTGGCGTTTTCCCTTCGGCCGCGTCTTCGTTCCGCCGCCGCGGTGAAGTCGCGCACCGCCAGACCCTGTGAAACAGTTAAGTTTCCGCGAGTCCAGCGCCGCTGACGTCCCCCGTGTTCCTAGCACGCAAATCTCCATACCACTCACCCCGTGCCGAAGTCTCCACCGCTGCCGTAGTACCGAGTCACCATCGCCGTCGTACCGAGTCGGTATACCGTCGGGGCGGAATCGTTGCCCACGCCGGTACCTCTACTATATAGCCGCCGTGTCGTCGCCGTCTTCCGTCACCGCCACTCCGCGTGACCGTAACTGCAGCCGGGGGCTCACCGAGCCGCCAGAGGGTCTCGCGCGTCAACGACGACCGAGTGCGCTACGCCATCGAAACCCGTCGAGCCGCGGGTGGTTGAAGAACGTGCGCGGGTGACTTACCGCCGCGCACCGTCCGTGCTCTTTCTCTCATCCTCCCCTCCATTCCGTCGCCGTCATCCTGTCCGTCGTCTTCAGCCCAGGGGCGAGCTGCGGACGGCTTCTCATCGACGCCAGCACAGACCGCGGAAAAAGCGTCTGACGCCTTTCCACCTCGTACGACGAAGTGGATCGCAGTTTCCGGGTGTGCTGCCGCCGGGTATCCAGCCGTCCGAACAACTCACCAAAGCTATTCCTCACAGCTATACCCCTGGCCGGCTCGATGTTCTCATCATCCAACACGTCGTCTGGTCGCAAAACGTCGTCGAGCGGTCCGCCCTCGGGAGTCGGAGTGGGATCGACAGGCCCCGACTCCGAGGACGGTGCGTCCCCACACGACGACGGCGCACAAATGTTCGCCTGCAAAACGGAATGGTCCTCTTCTGCTTCCGAAATTTTCGAAACACCTCGACGTTTTCGTCACACTCCTTCCCATCTGCGCCTCCAAGAATCGGATTTTCTCCATCCGACGCCGGGGTCTGATCGTCGCCACTTGCAGTAGTGCGACCGAATCAATGGCAGACAGAAGAAAAGTCACTAGACGCACGAGGTATTCGTCGCTTTCGTCAGCGTAAGTGGCTTCCATTTTGTTGACTGCGATGACTTCTAAGGTTTCGAGTAATATGACGTTTGCCGCGTAGCGTGCGATGTTGTAATAGTTAGTTTCCATATTTTATTTTTCGGGTGAAGATAATTTGTACGTGCACGTTCGGATTATTGAGAATTGGTATTGAGCTAAATACATTAATATTTCAACGCAGAGACCCGAGAAAATCTCTTAGACGACGTGTATTACCTACTAGCCAGCTATAGTTTGTAGTTTGTTTATGTTTCTCGTCGGACCGCAGCATTAGAAGATTTCGAGCGCGTTAATTTTTTTAAACTCCATTATTGTTAGATATAGGTATTTATCTTTTAGATATAAAAAAGAAAAAATGTTATGAATTTACAACTCAAAATAATTTTCTCAACCTTCTAACTTTAGTCGCTCATAATCTACTATTGTGGATTTACGCTCAACTTTGTTTTTAACTTTTACTAACAGCAACTTACGAGTACCCTTGTATTAAATTTTCAGGTTTTTGACCGTACATCTCCTTTAATATTACAATTAGTAATTAATAATTATACAATATATTATGTAGGTAATATAATATAATATAATATAATATATATAATATAATATAATACCTATATTACAATATAGGTATTATATTATAAATTATTTAATTTTAACGTTTAATATTGGTCATAGGTATTAAATGTTTTGACTCGATTAAGAGCTGAGACCGTCTGTCGGCCTAGGATATTTTATATTAAGAGGACGTCGGCGTAGCTATATTTCGGTATAAAAACATATTTTCGAAAAATAGATTTTATTCCGAAAGTAATATACTTAGCGTAGTATAATTTATTATCAAAATTAAAGAACACAACATTATCTAGCGAATGACATATATAAATACGATATTTTTATGTTGTCAATGATTTTAATTTTTTAATCTTAAATACCTATCGTTTCAGTCGTTTAATCTACAAATGTATATGTTATGCCATAGATAATTTTGTGTTCTTTAATTTTGATGATTTGTTATTTTTCTCTAAAACCACTCTAAACCTTTGTATTTGTCATGTTTCGTAGGCATATTTTTTTATTGTCAAATTTAATTTTTCATCCGTAATGTGCTGTCACCTAAGGACGGCGACGACGTCTACGGTTCCTTCCCCCACCACTACTACAAACGGCGGATTCGGTCGCGTCTAGCCCGCACGATCTTAATTTAAACTAATCAGATTTCTAGGAATAAATCCCCATTACGATATTACCAAGTTATTATGAAATAGTCATAATAATTATTATTGTGATGTTTCCAGTCATTATATTATATAAAACGGATCACTACCTTTTTTCCATAATAATTTGTTCCAATATTAATATCACACTATTGAGGACTTTTGTTCCACAAAATATTTGTCCAAGGTACTCATAAAGGCCTCATATATAGACCCATAAAGGTTTAAGGTTCTACTAGATCCAGTTGATCAAGATCTATCTAAAGATCTTTCTTTATAGCCATCCTTGTTCATTTTACATTTTTAAAATACAAATTCTTGGTTCTTAAAGGACTCACAACACATTTTTTTTTTTTTTTTTTATTTTAGTTTATTGGTGAATTAAGTCCAAATAATGTAAACTGTTTGGTAAATAACCGAAGTTAACAAAATTAATATTCAACGAGATAATGAAAGTCGATTAAAAGCCACGTACCATCATAAAGCATCATAAATCATCCAAGCAAACTCGTTTTTCGTGTTGTGATGTCCTTTAAGTAAAAGGAGTTTATTTCAGCACAGTTTACGACTGAAATCGGATAAATATCAAACTTTTGAAAATATAGGGAGTGTTATAAACTAGCGATTGGGTTAATTGCTTAGCTTATAAGTTGCAGCTTAGGTAGCAAGACCTTTGGTAAGGATTTCTTAGGTAGGTTGATAAATAATTAGATTTTGTTGAAACGTTTAAGTTGTATATTTAAAATTATTCTTCATAAAACACTCTTAGTCTAAATTGACAAAATCGTTATACTGTCTCTCGCGAAGGTGCCCGCATGTACGATGGTAAATCACGTCTAATCTACAGACCGTTTCAAGTCTGGTTTTTTAATGCCTAGTGCTCTCTTACCTTCCCCCGGGTCCATCGATATATCCGCGGACCTCACAGGACGTGATTCAAATTATTATCTATGCATTCCTAGGCCTGTCTATTCCAAGAATCGTATCCCATTATCATATTTACAATATATGGTATACGCCTTCCGTAATATTTAGATACTATGCATTATATATATATACAAATTATAAATAAAAATTATATATTATATTAACATGACTATGATATTGTTCATATTTCTACTGTAGGCTTTTTTATATAGTTGTTCAGAAATGCGTACTATGGTTTAACTTATGTATCCTAAATATTAATTATGTGTGCTCGGCCATCTAGTCGTAGATCGTCACCCCCTTTCTTATTGTATGTGAATCTGCTCGTGTATGACTAATCCTTGATTACTTTCTTAACCTGTCTAGGTGAGGTTGTTCATCCCCATTAGAATGCGATCTCAAGGTTGCCTTGCTTTCTCGTTGTAAACCTACAGCGTATTTTATTAAGATTAATGACACTGATTTAAATTACATACTATTCTTTATCTAATCTTTTATGTTATCTAATATACCTTAAGGCGAAACGATCACAATAATAATATAGTATGTTTATTAATGGGTTCGTTACAGGAGGTACCTACTTAAAATTTAAAAATCATAGAACGCGGTTGGTTATTAACCCTGTATAAAAATTACAAAAAGAAAATTGTATAATAATATGAATTAAATAATAATACACTCATAGTGGTCATATGACATGGAAAATATAATGATGGTAAAAATAGTAATTTGTTCTCTTAACAAAGTGGTATAATAATTAATTAAGGTATTCATATTTATTGTATTGTGGTTTAATCAGGGATGGAAATCAAAATAAAAATGTTCAATTTTAATTTCAATTAACTTATAAATATATATTTCCTTTTTTTGATTTCAATTAAAAAAATATATATATTTATATTATAATTTAATTATTTATTTACTATTTCACGTTGTCGATTTAATTTATTGTATCAAGATTTTTTATTAGATTTTAAACGTACTTTTTTCGATTTAAAATATAAATTTTACATTTTAATGATTTAAATTTTGATTTCTAACTACGATAAACCACAACGATTATTATTTCGGTATAAATTATCGATTTAAATTGTTTTCGATTTCAATTCGACTTTTGGATACCATTTAAAAAAAAATTTATATCACTTGATTTTTAATGATTTTTATCGATATTCAAATCAGATTTTGAATTAACTATATTTCAATAAACATTTTTATGATTTAAGTCAACTTGACGGGCATAATATATTGTAGACGTTAACCAAAATTGGAATATCTGGGAATCACAATGTCCAATATTTTCCCACTATTATTTAGTGACATATTTTAGAAGCAGATTTAGTTATATTAATTGAGCCGTTCATACAATACTCGATGGATATATTTTCAAAGTTAAATGGTAAAATATGTAAATAAATAGTAATATTTGACGTCGTCCGACGTACAAAATCAGTTACTCGAATCACCTTTCAGAGCTATGGTTACGCCACCACGCCAGTGTGCTCTGCACACTAGGCCACTGATGTATATAAAGACGTTCTGATGCTTCGTTTCGTCATAACGCAATTTTCGTGCAAATATAATATTCTGTGAGTATATAGCTGACGAGAAACAAAATTTCTTTGATCTTTATATTAATTTAAATTGTTCGTGTTTTCTATTTTTAATTTAATATTTTTTTGTCTACTTGCAGTTTTCACTTTACACCTCAAAAATCCAAAATGGGCGCTGAAAAAGTAACCATGAACATCGTCGTCGTCGGACAAGCCCAATCTGCCAAGGCCATCAAATCGGTCGCCAAAGCCACTCCAGCCACCAGCCTAGAGTTAACAATTCTTTGATTTTTTGCAAATTACGAATAATAGTGGGATTGTATTTTCTTCCAAATCGTATTGTTATTGTGTTTTAGTTTTCTTTTATTGTTGTACACATGCATAGATAAATAGATTGGTATGTTTATTTAATTGTTCACAAGGTTTATAAATTAAATCAGTAGTACAATATTATTTTTATATCACGTACTTCGTTAAAATATATACAATTTTTATTATTATTGTATCTAAAATCCAAATAATTAGAGCTTTAATAATTTTGTTAAATATTTTATTGTTACATCCAATTTAATTATTATTGATTTTATATAAATAACCTTTTCTATATAATTTGTAATCGTAACTTACTATAATCATTTTATATTTTATCTTTTGATATAAAAGTCTCGAAAATCTTCTTTCTCTACCTCTTATTAGTACTAAAATTGACTAACAAAATACAAAAAAACTATTTTTGAACACAACATATTTATAATAGACTATCAGTGTTGTAATGTATTCTAGTAAATGTATTTAAATACTTTTGTAATATTACTTAAAACTTTTTTAAATTAACTATTAGTATGTATTTTAATACAGTATTGGAATAACTGTACTTGACAATCAAATATTTTTTTGTAAATACTTTTAAAAATTCAATGAAGTAGGTATAGGTACTAAAGCTTTAATGATACTTTAATATTGACATCACAACTTTATATTAGTATAACTACTAAATACATAAATAATTTTTCCTACTTTGTAAAATTAAATGAATACAATTAAAAGCAAATTCAACAAATAGTTGTTAAAAACATTTTCTTAAAACTTAAAAGTCTTTGAGTTGTATTTTGAATACTTTTTGAATCGATGTATTCTTATATTAATTTAATTATAATTTAAAATATATATATTTTACAACTCTGTAAGCTGTAAATATAACGAATTTTGTAACCTTTTTACATTTTATTTAATTCTACTAAGATTCTATACTTTTATACTTTAGAATATTGTAATAATTGAATATTGTTCGTTTTGTTCCAGAACTGTTAATTTAAGTCCACATCAACCTCAAACTCAAATAAGCCATAGCCCAAACAGTATACATAATTTTATAATTTTTTTAATTGTAAAATTAACATTTTAAAAGTTATTTTATTTTATGAAAGGAGGAAAATATGTAATTATTAATTATTAAAATATAATGTAGAAGTAGTTTAACAAATCTATAATATAACACATTTAAGCATAGCCTTTTAATTCTTTAGTTACAAACACGTAAGCATATCATTACATAATATTGTAAAGCTCATACCTATAGAAAAAAATGTTAATGTTTTATTTATTACTTGTTAATTAATTTACTAAATATTATAAATTCTTTCATAATTCTTTAAAACTATATAAGGAATATTTAAATACAACTATAAATTATAGTAGTGCAAAATGTTATAACTTTACATGCTTATAATTTTATAAATAAGTTATAAGTAAATAACAATATGAGTTATTTATGTCTGGATTACTTTATTGAACAAGATTGTTGATTTTTAATCACCTAAGGATTCTAGATTTTATTTTATGATTTATAAGACAATTAATACCAATACACCACATTATTTAATACTTATACAGTTATACAGTTTGTACGTTGTAACTTAATTTATAACCATCAACATAATAATATTATAGTAATTCGTAAACCTTGGTTGATAGCTGATAAGTTATTTTCATTATTTAATGGGGCCCATAATATCCTGGGGCGGATCGGTGGCGCGGAAAGCAGACAGCTTATATCGCCGCCGCGCCGTTGCGTAGGTATTACTATATACAGGCATAAATACATGCGTCGGAAGGTTCGATTTCGTTCGCGAATCTCGCGTTTTCGACGTCGTCTGCCGTCCGAACTGGTCGCCACGCCCTTTGAAGGACGTCTAAACCGCGTTCGTAATTCGCCGGGACGCCGAAACGGTTTAAGAGTCATAGATTTGACTCCATTTTTCAACGCAGTAGGTGGGCAGGTAGGTTAGGGCGTTGGTGCGGATGACCTGCCAGTTATGGTTTCGAAGCCGGCCGCCGGGATTGTCGTTAATTTGCGGCGGTCGTGTAATTTAAAAACCAATGATAGCTAGGTCTGTCGAGTAAGGTGTCGTACTGTATATTATTATAATATACGTTTTAACACTTTATGCATTATGCGTTCGTTATTTAAATCGATTATCGAATTTGATTGTTGGCGTATCAGTTGGTTTTTTTTCACACATGCATATTTTAAGCACATATTAAATAATTTATAAAGTACACACTAAGACTTAGCCAATCATTCTCAGTTACCATTTAAGTAAATATGTAATTTTTTTTTTTTTTTATTTATCAATAAAATTTTACAATTTACAATACACAAATTGATAGTTATAATACTTGATTATCTATCTCTTTAAGCATAGCTCGAGTTAGAGATAGAGAGTGTAACAATGCTATTCTAAAAAAGATCAAAAAAGAAAAAAGAATAATAATATACAATTATATAAATAAATAAAATGTGAACAGTTTAGTTAGTTATTTAAATAAAACAATTTTAAAATAAAAATATAGAAAAATCAAAAATTACAATAGAAAATAATAGACATGTTTTTAACACATTAAAAATTTAGAATTAAGATTCATAATAAGGTAATACCAAAAATAACAGAATATTATTTGACATTATCAAGTTAAATTACTTGAAACTATCTATCAATATATTCATAAAACAAATAATAATTAAACTAACTCTAAGAATAAATACTTATAAACACATTGTTTAACACTACTTTGATGCTGATGGATGTTTTTTTTTATACTCATATGGCATTAAGTTGAAGTACGTAGGCCCCAAGTAGTCCACAAACGATTGACCGAAAGATTTTTTGGGATATTTAACGGGAATATTATAAACCATATTTTCTCTTTTATTTTCAGAAAATGTGTTATTTTTCCCCTTTATTAATTGTTTGAAAATAAACATGATTGCTTTTTTTTATACGAATTGTTTGTGTAGGTATTAAATTCTTAAGCTTTATAAATTTGTAAGTTATTGTACGTAACTTTCCTAATAAATTATATGTATATGTAAATTCTATTTTAAATGTTTATCAAAAACAATACCTAAATATCTGATTCTAGAAACTTCATTTATTATTTTACATGTATGTATGTTGCAAAGTTCTGTATTAAGGCATCTATGTATGGTTATTGAGTTACAATAAGTATAAGTTGAGGTCCTATTAATAGAAAAGGACATAAACATAGTTTTATCTTCATTTAATGTTAGATTTCTATTACATTAAACTTTATTCAAACCAAATGTAGCTTTATCATGAACTCCATTCCACGATTTGTCCGAGAAAAGTAGACATGACGTATCATCCGCGTAAGTAACGACCATCAATATTAATATCACAGATGGAGTTAATATATAATATAAACAAAATAGGCCCCAACACACTGCCTTGCGGAACTCCGTAATTAATAGAACTTTCATGACCAACAACATTATTTATTTTTACCATTTGTTTTCTATTTATTAAGTAACTTTTAAACCAATTTAGACTAACATTTTCTATTCCAAGACTAGGCAGTAGCTGTAATAGAATTTTATAATTAACTGTATCAAATGCCTTTTCCAAGTCCAAGAAAATCCCTATTACTTTGTTGCCACTATCTAATTATTTATATAAAAACTGAGTAGTACTATAAAGAGCGTCCTCTGTACCAATACCAGGTCTAAATCCATACTGGTTTTTAGATAAAAGTTTGTTATTTTCCAGAAATGTAATTAACCTAACTTTAATTATTTTTTCTAGGATTTCGTAATGATTTATATAAGTATTTATAATTACTAATATAAATTATTGTGTCTCATAACTCATAAGTTAATGAAGTTCACCACGCCACTAATAATATAGGTACTCTATTTATTGAAATTTGTACTTATTTGTTTATTCGTTGTTGCATATAAATTACAAAATGATTATAGTCCCAATCGAACAACTGGAATAATTATAATATCAACGGCACACGTAAACTCGCTGACGGAAAATTTACTAATTTTATTATTGCTGAACGCTTGGACATAATAACGAAATCGTAGACAAAGCCGTGTCGGTATACAGCACATTTGCACAATAATACATAATATTATATTAATACACAAATACATATTTTGGTTTTGTACAATGGCACCTACAGTCGGTATCTACGACAGTCTCATGTATATGGTACAACCGAAAATACCTATAGTGTATACGCTAGGTAATTAACAAGCGTAATTTAGGTAATATATAAACAAACTAAAATAAAAAATAGCAAGTTATTAAGCAGGTGGTTTAAACCATAAATTCATATTTTTATATTAAAAAATGTAAAATTCATTACATATAGGTCAGCGTTTCTCGACCTGTGTTCGATATGTCCCTAGTCCCTACATAATATTAATAACAATACAAGCTGAATGAACGCCACTGAGCAAGATTGACGAGAAATCTAAATGAAAAACCATATTCTGAAACAGAACAAACTAGAGACAAATATATATATTATACAAATATAAATTTAATAATTATTAAGCAATTTGGAGAAATGCAAAACCGTGGAGATCAATATTACACATATCATTCTTTCCATGTTATCGCAGTGTTTTTGGTGTTTTCGACGTATAGGTACCCTGTTGATAACACTTTTTGTTCTTTGGTCAAAAAGCTTGATAATTTAATACAAAGTTGCTCGTGAGATTTTACACTAGTTAAAAAAACCGTAAGTATACCTGAACTAGAATTTCCACAAGCCGCATTAATTAATTTTACACAAGAGTGTTGACATATTTATTAATAATATTATCAAATAAAAACCAAATATTATATAACATAACACCCAATTTTATTCAAGTAAATTTACAGATACAATATACTTATTATACTACATAATATACATTTTACTTAATATACAATTTACATTTTACATACATTTGGTGCCCAAATACTGTCGTAACAAAACCACATCATAAGCCCTATTCGTCTGCGCGGTCGATCGCACCACAGCTAAACATACACCTGACGAACCGCTTCGTCCGGTTCCAAAGTGAACGCGCGGACGTCTAGGCGTGACCGTTGTCCGTTCCCGCGTCACTGCTGGTTACCGTACCCATTACTCCGGCTTCTACCGGTGGCAGCTGCGACGAGACGGATAACGGCGTTTTGATCCAACAGTCATCTTCTGGAGTGGCAGGTGGCATCAATGCCAAGACAGACGATTCGGCACGTGATGGCGAATCCGTCGAAACGGGCAACTCCGCGGACGTACCGAACGACAGTCCAGTTTCGGGAGCATCGCCCGAGGAATTTTCACGCACGGCCACATTAGGCAAAGACGCAGATCTCTTGTTCACCGGGAAGCTAAGGACATCGCTGCTCTCCGACGGTTTCAGCACATTCGACAGGTGATCGTCGACAGCCGGTACCATCAAGTCGTGCATGGATTTCCAATCGACCTCTGTAGGCGCTTCGGCCGAGGAATTTACACGCACGGCTATATTCGGTAACGATACAAATCTATTGTGCAGCGGCAATGTACGGAAATCACAACTCTCGAGCGATTTCGGTCGATTCGACCTAAGCTCGTCAAAAACCAAAAACCATTTGCATCGTTTCAGTCTTGGATGTCAGCTTGATATCTGACGACTTCTTGTCTTGAGCGGCAATATTTGACATACCGATATTTGATGTAGGTACGTGGAATAAATATACTATACGAAAATTCGATTTTAACTTTTATACCGTAGGTATTAGCAATTATTCGTGATTTTCGTAACAAATGAATTATAATGAAACTACAATACGTCATAAAACATAGTGTTATGAGTTACGGTTGTATAATATATATAATAATCAAACTTAATATTTCAATTATTACATGTATTATTTGCTGTGACGCAACTACTTTTTTTTCAGTTATATCGTATAATATACCCGCCGCATTAATAAAACGGTTTTATTTCCGGGATGAAAATATATACTTGGGTAAATAATAATCCACTTCGTAAATTATTTCAAAATAACCATATTTGTTCCAATATTATATTATACTTACGTTATAAAATAAAAACATAATATTCGTCAAACGCAAAAGATATTTTTTTTAAAAAAAAAAAACGTAAATTAATGTTTTGTGGGTCTTGGGAGTATTAATTATTACCCCGCACCCGCGTAAGCCACCCTCTGTCTATACCCTATTCAGTTATATCATTGCGACTTTAGGAAGGCGTATGTTATATTATTACTACACCAAATGTACCTACACAGACACACTGTTCAAAGATTGTATATCAACACTTTGAGTGCCGTGTGTATCAATTTTAATACACAACTAATATGTTTATTTTTGCCGTGTGTATTGATAACGGTACACACATTTAATGCTAATGATACACACAAAATAATGTCCCGGTCAGAATGGTCAGTTTTGTCATTTTTGGCCCGTCACTCGCAAAGTATTAATCAAACCGTTTATATACGGCAACGGTGTACTACAGGTCGTTGAATTGCTCTCGCGAGCTTGCGACAATACCACCACACCAGGTAACCAGCTGTCTTTATACAGACACCGGTGCACCGTACCCCCAAAAGGCCCCCGATATAATATTTAGGAAGCCCTTTTCAGACATAAAGGATTTTAGATTTTTAACTAATATGAACTTTTATTCCAATTTACAACACATGATGAAAATTGAAATTGTTTGATACCTGCAACGTGTTTCGTCCAACATCTAATATTATGTTATTATTGTATTGATTATACTTAAGAAGATAATATTTTATACTATACATTTTTTAATATAACTTGGCCCACAAATAAAAATTTGTTGATATTCATAGAAAAAAAAATTAAAAAATTAAAATTGTCCGTAAATAGCTTAAAACAAGTCAAAATATTTTAAAAATATTATCAAGTATTGGAATTGATAAAATAAACATTCAGTGAAATTTTCATCTATCTACAGTTCGTCTTTGAATTCCAAAATATCTTAGATTTAAAAAGAAAATTTTTATGAATTTCTCACTCAAAATAGTTTAAACATTTTCGTGAATTTGACGTATTTTGTCAATATTTAAACTTTAAATGCTTATAAAAAAAACATAGTGACTATATAGATTTTTAATATTTTTCATCTTTCTTTGAAACAATATATTGGGAGTCGTCTATTAAATTATAAAGCCCAAAGTACCAACTGGATTCACTCTCCTATCAGGAAAGATACCGTTGAAGAAAATCTAAGCATTTTTATTGTCCTAAGAAGTGATGACAGATACAAAAAAAATTAAAAATTAAATATAAAAAAGCAGGCAAGTGGATGTCGCTCTGCTGTACAGTAGGTTACAAGTGGGTCACTGTATAATGGATTGTGTTAAATTTGAATTTAATGATATCTTATCATTGTATACGAAAAACAATTCTAAGCTGGGACGGTTTGTCAGTCTGGATATTTTATTATAGCCTGTAAGTACTAAGTTGTATTATAAATTAAAACAAAATAACTAAAATCGTTATTTTTATTTTTATTCGTTTCTAAACAAATCCCATTTTTAGCGGTTTTTTTGTAATTTGTCGGTGATTTTTCCCGTGGTATTAAATAACTATTGAGAAAATCGACAAATGACCTCTTTAAAGTACCACTTTGATTATAAAAGATAAGATACTACATGTTGAAATCAAAACACTCCTTCTGGTAGAAATTTTGTATACAAAATAAATAAATAAACACGATTGTAAAACCACTAGATCCCTCACTCCGCTCAGAATCTAAAATATCAACTGAGATGAAATTACATATGATTTACATTTCGAATGGAGGCCTGTGCAGCTTAAATTTCTGATCTATTTTTGTAAGTAAAATTAATTAAAAAGTGATTATACACTATGTACAGACAATATTCGGAGAGTTAATTTAATAATGTTTAGCCTCCTGAGATGGAAAACATGTGTCTTTATTATTTTCTTGGTTTTTTTTTTGTTACTATGGAGTTGTAAGCGCACCCTTAATTGCGCTTTTGGTGCTAGGCAATTTTGTAAGACGAAAGTTTGAAATAGGGCCATAGGGGGCCCCAAAATTTGACTCACACCTGGGCCCTTTTATCTCTAGTTGCGGCACTGGCAGACACATAATACCGATATTATTATTGGATATAATATTATAGGTAATAGCTGCAAGTTTGACGCGATGTCTTAAGTACTTTACACGATGGTTGGCTATACACCCCAACGGTTACGGTTTTGAGACGACAAGACGTCGCGTACTTATTACATACACTCTAACAGTATAGTTGACAGCGCCCACTCGATTCCCCGGCATATAATATACACAATATTATATACTGCATAGGTGGTGATTATTTTATTGAAAAACACTCGTTATTCAAAAAAAAATTTAACGTTTTTGAAACTGTTATACATATAATCTTAGGACGTTACAAAACACCATTTTCGGAAAAAAAATTCTATTTTAATCGTTACATTTTTTTTTTAAGTTTTTTCCTTCGCTTTTTCGGATGACAACATACATTTTTGATTCGATATTTCAAAGCAACACGAAACAGGAAGATTTTGATAATTATAATATATAATTGTTTTGAAAATCCAGATTGCGGACGAGTTGTCGATAAGTGTTTAAAGTTTTGACACGCGAGCTGGGTGGAGTGACAGAGCTATGGGTACCCCGCAAGATTTAATAGCCAAACTGATGACTTATAAAACACTCGTGTCCAAAATTTGATTTCTATATATAATGATCCCAAGTACCTACTCGTGCTATATTCTGAATTGGAATTAAAAACGTATGTCGCCATTGGAAAAAGTAAAAACTTAAAAAAATTACAACAATAATACTGCCGTGCTAAGCGTAATAAGCAGTACCTATTTAAATAAATATTTTTGTATAATATAGTTTAAAATGGAAAATGGCGACGTTGCAGAGTTTTTTATGCTCAATCGTGTAAGTTTTCTTTTGTATTCTGATTTTCTTTGATATGCCGACAATTTGGCTCAATCGTGTCTCAGCCGTAATAATATTCTCTTATTATATAAAGCAGAAACCCGAGGGTGCTCCTCTGACGATTTTTCGAACTAGCGTAAGAGACTACCAATGAAAAAATTCGATGGGCGGTCTCCCAGGTCACTGCTTTGTAAAATTATAAATATCAGAAAAAAAAGGTATTTTTACAAAGAACTTAGAGATTATAAGTTTGAAGATGTATAGAAAATGTTATCAGAAAAAAAGGTATATTTACGAAGAACCTTGTATTTTTATATTTAAAGATAAAAACTAATATATTTTATTGATGTTAAATTATGTTAAAATATAAATATGAAAGAAAGAAATTAATTATTATACATAATAACATTAGGCTTAACAATATTTTCGATTGATAAACATTTTTATTTTTGTAAATATCGCTTAGCATAAAACTATAAAGTGTTGTACTTCACTCAGACTTATATTATACCCACCAACACACACTATCTTAAAGGAGAGTTGTTATCACTACAATTTATTTTACTATCATAATATATTGTATCGTTGAATGTAATTATTTGTTTGCTAAATAAATAATATATTATTATTATATGCGTAATTATTATGGTATTATTGGTGTATTGGTTTTATTAGTATACACATTGTTGATCGCCGCACAAAGGGACATAATGATATGAAGAAAAATAATATCGGCAAACCTAGGATGCATTTCTTAGATTTATAAATTAAGATATTTAAACATGAAAAATAATAAATACCACACGAAATTATTAATAACTATCCAAGTTTTCTAACTGCAGATAATCGATAGGTTCGAAAAAACCAGCAATGATAACAAAGAATATATTGACACCTTTTAAAAGTACCAAGTAAATGCTATTAGAAATCGGCCAAAAACTCGATGTCCGAACTACTATAAAACGTGTACGCCCGTACTCGAAAAAACACACGTCGTTGTAAAACAATTGATACATTCATCGTTCCGCCCAGTGAATGTAAAAGACTTCACCTAAAAGTATAAGACGAGCACCAATGCAATTCGAAAGACGAATCCTCGTTAAAATAATATTATATTATAGGTACCTACCCGTAGGCATAAGTACGTATCGATAATAATAATGTTTGGGAAAATAAGCCGTTAAATAAACGACGCGGTCGTACTCACGCTGGCTAGCAATAAACGACGTCGTAACCGTCGTCTGGGCAATGTTTGTATTTTTCGGTGACTGCTTAGACCGAAATTGTTTTTTATAACTCACTTACAATTTTGTCTCCAACAGTATTAGATACTTGTTTCATACTATACCGGAAAAAAACACTGTTAATAAAATAACATGGCCACGATGGAGATCGATATAGACGCAATCCTGAGGGAGATGATTCACAGCCTTATTGACGAATTTTTCGTCGACGAAAATCAAGAGCATATCGATGAAGAGCAAGTTCCAGAGGACATCAACAGCATGAAAGACCGAGCTTTAGATGACGTCGTGAGCACCCTTTTGGGTGAGATAGTCGAAGCTGTCTGCGTCAAAGTCGACGAAGGGCAAAATTTGGATTACGATAAAAATCAAGGAGATATTGAAAACGAGAACCATCGAGAGCCTATGGACGAAAAGGAAGTTCCAGAGGATATCTATGACAAAGAAGACCCAGATGACGTCGTGAACACCCTTTTGGGTGAGATTGTTGAAGCTGTCTGCGACGAAGACTCATCGGAGGCTATGGCCAGCGGAGACGCAGAGACAGTTAAAGTTCCGGAACAGATGATAGAGACACCGGCCGAGGGCAAAGAGAGGGACGGAGATGGACTGGCCAGGATACCTGAATCGGAAGCACCGAAACCAGCGGACCCCACACCTCCACGTGGACGCGCAAGGCGAATAGTGGCCACCACGTGGAAGGGTGTGAGGCGGGTCACACGCCTGATGCTGTGCGGATGCTTCCGAGGAAAGTGAAGCCGCAGTCCACCCCTCCCTCCTCCTCGGACCGAAGAACACCAGACAAGACGGCGGCGACATGGGGGATTGATACGTGACAGAGCACTTTACGGTGTACGGCGGTAAGTCACCCTGTACGTTTTCCGGCCACCCGCGGAAAGACGAGGTCGTGGTCGATGGCGTCGCGAGCTCGCGGTTTCTGACACGCGAGACCATCTGTGGCTGCTCGGCGATGGCCCAGCAGCGTAGGTCGTGAGAGGAGCGACGGACGGACGACGACGACGACGACATACGACGGCTAGCTAGACCAGCGTGGGCAACGATACCGCCCCGACGGTACTTCGACGATAGCTGCAGTTTGCACGAAGGCGACTCGTGACGGCGGCGGCGGAGATATCAAAGCACGATGGGTGAGCGATAGAGCTAAGGTAAGCTATGGGAACACGGACGTCGCTGCATCGCCTGTGCCGCAGAAACTGATCATGTTTCAGGGTCCGGCGGTGCTCGACTCCGCAGCGGAGGGGCCATCGGCGCGGCAGACACTGTGCCGACGGGACCCCAGGACGAAAATCACGGAGTGGATCAGGACCATGGTGCGTTGTGGCGTGGTCCGACGATTCTCTCCCCTTTTCGTCCAGTGGTAATTCCGCCGTCCTGGCCGCGACTCCGGTCGCCGCTGATTCCACAGCCCCAAATAGCTGTCTTCGCACGCTCAGTGCTTTGGTGTCTCCGTCGTCGCCATCACAACAGTAGTCTTCAGCATCTGCGCATCGTCGACGCGCATGACATCGCGCACTAGCCGCTCGCCGTCAATCGTCGTCCAATGTCGCTCCCGCGGCCTTCGCAGTCGGGTCCAACCAGCCGTCACGATGGTCGTCACCCGCGAGCAAACGCGCCAGCGATCACACTCGTCTGCCTTAGGGACCGGCCGCGAAAACGTATGGAGGTGACCAGTGGCCTTTGCATCTGCACGCACCTCGCCATCACGTATCAATCCCCCCGCTTTTGTGTCTTGTCTGGTGTTTTTTTTTTTTTTTTATTATATTAATATTTTTTTCTTGTTCAAAATTGTTAAATTTTCTGACCATTTTGCGTCAAACCTTATCTTTCGGCTCAACAAACATAATTTTTTTTTGTTATATATTACCATTAATTCAGACCATTTTGCGTCAAACTACTTATCCTTTGCTCACCAGCAATAAGTTTTTTTTATGTATGTCATCATTAATTCAGACAATTTTGTGTAAAACTTCTTTCGGCTCAAAAAAAATAAAAATTATGTGGTTAAAATATTGTTTCTTTTTTTCGTATTAATAGTGTATTTGAATTTTTATTTATTTCAACAGAATAATAGGTAGAATAATATTAATATAAAATCGATATATTACACTACTTTGAAATTCTACAACTATTAGCTAACTTTTGCTCCTTATAAATAAATAGGTACACTTATTAAGCTTATACATGTACGTTGCATTGAAATTTTGTAAAATCATAAAATTATTTATTGCTATCTAAGATAACTCAAACACACACATGTATATTAGTTATTACTTATGAGTTATGACAATAAGTATTGTAAACAATTTTGTAATTTAAAAATATTATTCGTGGGTACATTTAACGTATTTTATTATATTTTAATATTTTATACACACGATAACGTTTTCAAATGCAATGTTTTCGCAAAAATTAATTCAACTTATTGTACTTCTACCTAATACTTTTTGAGATACTTACACTAGCTGACTACTGAGACGTTGAGAGTTTGAGACGCTGGTCACTGACTTATATAATTACTATTCGGCATTCGCCCTATACATGGGTAGGTATGAAAAGATTTTGATAATTTAAATACACTGTTGACATTTAGTAAGTACTCGAAACTATAATGATTCATTTATACAATTTGCTTTACTTCAGAAGACCGTAAAATTCGTAGGCCCATTTTAACAAAGTCCGATAATGACAATAATTGACAATAGTCGTTTACGCAGTACCAAAAACAAAAAAAAAACAAAGATTTACTCGTATGTAAATTGAAACATCAGTGTGATTAAATCATTTATCGGAAGCCCGAAGGACTTTCAATCACTCTGCGCGTACGGCAACTGGATCTACTAGACGGGCTAGATGGAGCTCCACTGAAATGTATTGAAATAAAATTAAAAAAAAAAAATTACAAGATATAAGCATAATGTGTCAACACAATGTCGTTTACAAATGTTGTACCGGAAGTAATTCGGGCTTCCATTTTCCACGCATCAATAATGAATACATATTATATTCCACTTGCGACTTTACCAAGTACATAATATATTGTGATTTGTGGTAGTGTGGTTACATGTAGAACCACGTATAGGTACGTCAGACCTACTAAACATATGTACAGGGCGAGTAAAGAGCAAAGCAAACGTTAACCAAATATTTGAAAATTGACAATTTGAAAGAAAAGTTTAAATGAAAGTTATTTATTTGTTTAAAGTTTGGCCATCTCTTTATTGAGCGTTCTGTACAAATATATATTATTATATACACTTAAAAATGTAAGTCTTAGCTAAATCGTGCTCTGGACCACATAGGTACCAAGTGCAGGATACTGAATAAACTATACGACTTGACAAATAGTGGTGCGTTGACTTGAAGAACCACGTACACAATTTAACCTACAAAAGATATATGTCCAGTAAAAAGCAAACACTAACCAAATATTTCAAATTAAAAACTTAAAGTAGTTATTTTTAAATTATAAGTATTTCTGTATATTTGTTAAGCGTTTGATAATTTTTTATTGGGCATCCTGTACATATATATTTACATAAAAAAGAGAGTCATAAACTCCTAGAAAAACTGAGCACAGGACAAGGTACTAAAAAATTATAAGACCTAACCAATAGTGCATATAGTGCGTTGACTTGAAGAACTGTGTACATAGGTAATAGTTGAATGATGAACCTGCAGAAAATATATACAGGGCATCCAGTAAAGAGTAATCATTAACCTAATATTTATATATATTAGTTTATTTATTAATCTATTAATATAAATAATTTAGTTTATGTGCCGCCGTCGCGCGTGTATATCGATAATTTTTTAGAAAAGTTGAGTTTTACTATATACAGGCATAAATACATGTTTTTTTTTTATTTAATAAACTGCGTTATTATTATATTAGACTGCCTTTTATCCTTTTGCCTACTCGGTCTGTACGTAGGTACATGTATATATTATAATAAATTTATAAATATTAATTATATAAAAAAATATCCTAGCTCGAGTCAAGTCGACTATACTCTAGGTATGTATAATCATGAGCATAAAATCAAATTAATAACTAACCTACATGTATACTATATGACTTAATGAGGATCTATTTATTTATTAATATATATTATATAGTAACTGTAGCAGTATTTGTATGCTACATTAAATTATGAATTGCCAAAATAAGAAAGTGGCTATTTGATTACCTCAACCAGCTAACTCACCTGACAACTGTAATATTATATTGATATGTATGTAATTATTAGTTCATATATCATAGGTATACACATTATGTTTTTTTGGGTTGTGTAGTATATCGTTTGTATTGTGTGTAGTTATATACTACGGCGAACGTCGTTCGAGGTGACTGACCTGCTAGACACCCAACAAAATTCGTTGGCTGTATGATTTGAATGGACGCGCGAAATTTTTTAATTTTTTTTCACGTAATTTATTACTTATATTTGCTTTTTTGGTAACAGTAATGAACGTTGTCCGCGATCCGACGCAGTCGTATTGCATACCTGATGACGTGACCCGGCCGTCGCAAATTATCCGCTATCCGACGAAGTCAGATAGCCTACCTTTATTACTACGGCGAAAGTCATTCGAGGTGACTAACCTGCTAGACACCAAAAAAAATACTGTGGCTATATATGATTTGCATGGACGCCCAAATTTTTTAAATTTTTTTTCACGTAATATCGCGTTTTCGGCGGCAGTAAAGAACGTTGTCAGCGATCCGACGCAGTTGGATTGCATACCTGATGGCGTAACCCGGCCGTCCCACATTATCCACTATCCGACGAAGTGAGATTGCCTAACCGGATAACTGAGATGACTGACCTGCTAGACACCAAAAAAATCGCGGCGGCTATATAATTTTTTTTACGGAATTTCGAATTTCCTACGGCATAACCCGGGCTACCACGTTAAACCTAAGGTTGTGGTCCTAACCTTATCACCAGACCTCCTTATCACACACCAACCGGCTCGAGACCGACGACCAGACCAAAAGACCACTGCAGCTTCCGACATCGGTTAAAACTTTTCGCCTTCTACTCGGGGGGTTAGGGGGTCTGCCCCATCGACGCTCGGAGAGCTAGTAATAATATAATACGTAAACTCTGGAACGTTATGGCAGGTAGGTACGCCTCACCTGTATTCAGTGTTCGGACTTATCTTGATAATTATTTGTTCATCTTTTATCTTATCTAGATAAATAGTTACAAGATATCTAAACGTTCATCTTAGATAAATTTCTACTAATCTAAATAAATTCATCTATATACATTTTTTATTGATAAAAATCGGGAAATTGTACAAACACGTTTTAAATATTTATACATATTCTCAAACCGAGTTTATGGCTTATAAATAATGTAGTTATTAGTATTTATATCATTATTATTATTATATTCCTAGTGCCCAACTAAAATATACCTAAATTAAAAAACCATTTAAAAAAAAATTGTATCTTTTTTTTTATCTAGATAAAAAAGTATTTTTCTTTATCTTTATCTAGATACATATGAGTTAAGATATCTTTTATACCTATCTAAATACATTTGAGTTGCATTATCTTTATCTTTATCTAGATAAAAAAATACTTATCTAGTCCGAACACTGTGGCTGTATTACGTTATAATAATAAATTATATAGTTGGTGATTCTATCGATCAACACACGTCAATTCAGAAAATATTTGTTTGACATATAATTACTTTATATAAACGGTTACAAACATAAAGGCCTAAACTCAGAATAACATATTATACCTAAGGCCTAATGGATGCAAAACGAGATTTTTGAATAAGGAAAGTATAGTAAAAAAATATAGTAGTGCAAAATGTTATAACTTTACAAGCTTTTAATTTTATAAATAAGCTATAAGTAAATAACAATATGAGTTATTTATGTCTGGATTACTTTATTGAATAAGATTGTTGATTTTATAATTACCTAAGGATTCTAGATTTTATAATATGATTTATAAGACAATCAATACCAATACACCATATTTAATACTTATACAGTTATACAGTTTGTACGTTATTGTAACTTAATTTATAACCATTAACATAATAATATTATAGTAATTCGTAAACCTTGGTTGATAACTGATAAGTTATTTTAATTATTTAATGGGGCCCTTAAAATCCTGGAGCGGCGTCGCGGAAAGCAGACAGCCAATATCGCCGCCGTCGTGTAGGTATTACTATATACAGGCATAAATACATGCGTCGGAGGGTTCGTTTTTTTCGCGAATTTTGCGTATTCGACGGCGGAGCCGGTCGTCATCTGTCCGACGCGGTCGCGTCGCCCTTTACAACGCCCTTTGACGTACGTCTAAACCGCGTTCGTAATTCGCCGGGACGTCGAAACGGCTTAAGAGTCATAGATCTGAGTATCTGACTCCAGTTTTCAACTCGGTAGGTAGGTAGGTAGGTAGGTAAGGGGGCGAATGTAAGTTCCCACACGAGATATATCAGGTAAAAATTAACCCTGGATATCCATACGTAAGTTCCCACACGAAAAAAAATTATACCAAACAACAAGGCTGGGCAAAGAAAAGTAACTTAACTTAATTTAAACTTTAAAGTTAAAATGTTCTTATTTTCAAAATAAAAAATGTCAGATACATAATAATGTTTATATAAATTGCTTATAATTTTAACTTTTAATTCGTTAATGCTCAGCCTTGCCAAACACAAACTTCCTTCCCACTTTATTCAGACTTAGGACTGACAACTTAAACGTAGTTAGTGTGGTTAAAATTTGTTTTGTTTTTATATTGCATAAAAAAAAGTCCAATTCAATTTTGAATTGAATCTAGTCCGTATATCATATAATAAAAATTACTAATATAATGTGTATAATATTTGTATATGTATAAAATAAAAATAATAATAGAAAAAATCAAATTTCATTAGGTTCATTTCGATAGCTCAAACACTTCACATAGTCATACTGTGTAATTTTTTGTAAGTTATAATCTGAAATTGTATTATTTATATAGTTGATATTTATTCAATTCTGATGTTCTTATCGTTATATAATAATATGTATTTGTGTGAAACGTTTTTAAAACTTCTATTATTTTGAATATATCAGGATGATGATGATAAAAATTTGAATTGAATTTGAATCAAAATTATTTAAGCAAAGTGCTGCATTTATAATGCACTAAGTGTGAACGGGATATGATCTGGTGTGTTTAATTTTGATCCATTGCATGTTGTATGCTTATATTTATGTTCTTTTGAGTATATTAATCAAACATAGTACCTATATATAGATACCTGCAAGTACCTATATTTCTCAGAGAGCAGATTATATCCGACTATATAGGTGTCTATTTATGCTGTACTTAACTTTTTTGGCTTACTAACCAGTCTTAGCAATAAATATTAAATACGATTTTCAGTTCTGGAAAATATGATCCAACCTGTGGCCTTTCAATCTGGAGTTGTAAACGATGATATCAATATATGTAAGCGGAAAAGAACACTGGAAAAGAATGTAAAATTTAAATTATTTATTTTATTTTAATATAACATGACGTCTTATATTTCTATAATTGTCATTGTAGAGTACAATTCAAACTCCAGTACGATGTCCGAGTGTAATACAATTGGGAAAATTTGAAGTGGAGACTTGTTATTCATGTCCATTTCCACAGGAGGAGAATTCTTCGAGATTAATATTTTGTGCATTTCGTTTAAAATACACAAAATGTCAATCGATTCTGGAAAGACATATGCGACACTGTAATTGGAGAACACCACCAGGCACAGAAATCTACCAATGTGGAAACGCAGAACCGGCTGTCACTGGTGTTCCCCTGCTCGGTGCTGTTCTCGGCGCTCTAAGGCTCCTAGGTTATTGTTTCAAAGGCAGATGAAAAAAATTAAAAATCCTTAGTCACAGTTTTTAATTATAAGCATTTAAAGTTCAAATTTTGACAAAATACGGAAAAATCACGAAAAATAGCAAATTATTTTGAGTTGAGAATTCATAAAAATTTTTTTTTTAAAATCTAAGATTTGAAAATGTAATATAAGATTACTCATAAGTTTGTCTACCTAAAAAAAATGTCTACAAGTAACTTAAATTAAATTTTTATGAGCGTCTGAAATTCATATTATTACAACATTTGATATTCACTCGATATCTCGTGTAACGATTTTCTTATTTTGTTGTAATTAAAGAACGAATGACTGTAGATACTTGAAAATTTCAATGAATGTTTGTATTAACATTTTCTATACACGATAGAAATTTAAAAATAATTTGACTCTTTTTGAGCTGTTTACGGACATAGTTAGTTTTCAATTTTTTTAGTTTTTTTTCTATAAATATTAATAAAATTTTATTTGACGGGTAAAAAAGCGTGAAATTGTAATATAAGGCTCCAAGTATATTATTTGCAAAATCAGATCAAAAATATCAAAAATCCATACCTAAACACAATTTTATTTTTTTAAGCATTTAAAGTTCAAATTTTGACAAAATTTATCAAATTTATAATTTAATAATTATTTTGTAGTTCAAAATTTATAAAATGTTCAACTTTTATAGCTAAGGATTGAAAATTTAAACCAAGGCTTTCTTATACAATGATATTATATCATTGAATTCAAATTTAACACCATCCATGACAGTGACCCACTTGTAACCTACTGTAAAGCAGAGCGACATCCACTTACCCACTTTTTTCCTTTTTAAATCTAAGATTTGAAAATGTAATACAAGATTCCTAATAAGTTATATTTGATGATGCAAATGATTCAATGATTCAATATAAATTGATATATTAATGAATATGATTTAAATATTCCCCTCGAAGACCGCTGATAAGACCATTATGTCCTATCCATATCGTTATTATCTATGTATTCTACAGACTACGCAGAAAAATCTGTGCGTGCATTATTATAAATACTAATAATTAGATATATATATATGAGCTAATAATCTATATAGGCATATAGCCATAATGTCATGATTGAGGAACAGCTTTTGGAATTTTGGAAAGAAAAAAAAAAATAATAACTAGTTGGTTTATTTTTTAACGAGTTAGATTAGACTATTTTACACATTAAATTTAACTAGTTAAGAGTGACAAAGTTAAAATGATTCAAAACTAACTAGTTAGTGCCCAGCTTTGTAAGTACCCAACCATTTCAAATACATTAATTATACAAAAATCTTTACCCTAGACGACTAGACCTGCCTAAGCTTTTGTAACGTATGCAGTGTAGAAATTCATAACAATAACAACAAGAACAAGAACAATAATCAACTACTATATTATTTTGTTTATCGTATCGATTGTTACAACCCGTCGTCTTTTTACAAAATTTTATTTTGATGAGGTTAAGGTAAACGTAAGAAATTTATTAAAAATTTAAATCTAACTAGGTATTATAATAATACAAATTAGTAATAATATTCTATTTATTTGTAATGTTTTAATCGCATGATAAAGACGACTAGCAAATTAATTGAAAATCATTAATTAAAGGATTTGTTAGTTAGTGTTTATACTACTATTTACGCCGCACTCAGCGAATTTGCTCAAGTAAAACGTAAATAGAACACAGGAACGTAGAGTACGATAATGTAAATTATTAGTATAGCCAGCAGTCGAATTTGAATCGCCAAGTAGAGACTGTCAAACAACAGCCATCTCTACATTTTTAAGTAACGTTAAAAATTTGTTTTATAAACCAACTAAACTATAGGTATATTACAATTTTTTTTCAGGTTTAGACCGACGACGCTGCGAGTACTATTTTTGTCGTATTTATCTCACGACGCCGCCATCGTTTAATGAGGTCAATACAGTCTTATAAAAAACACTTTTGAAAAAGTATTCGAATAAAAAAGTATTTAAAATACTTTTAAACTACTATTATTATAGTTACATATAGAAATGTATTTTACGAATACTCACAAAGTATTTGAATACAAATACAAATATTTTTTTAAATTTTATGCTTTATAATATATATATATATATATATGTATATTGTACATATTACTAAATCAGTATAGGTACCTATTATGTTACTACTTACCATAGATTTTAACAATTACTTTAACGTGTTTGACTATTTAAAGATAAATACATGTTCACATATTTCATCCTGCATTCAGATATATATTTCAACTAATTGATTACATTTTAATGAAAAAAATTAAATAAAAAGTGGTATTAACTATTAATATGGAATTATTTTAAAGTTATAAGATTTTCAGTTTTCTTAAAAAATTCTAGAAACAGAAACCATATAAAATTAATAAAACGGACTTTATGGTATTTTAATACAAGAATATTTAAACTTTGTTAAAAGTACTTTTAAAAAGTATTCAAAATAGTATAGTAATACTGTTTTGCTAATGACGAGTATCTGAATAACAGAAAACGTACATTATTATACAGTATATGTAGAGCATTAACGGAGCCTGACATTATCTGCCGAGTGTAAATTTGCAAATTTACTATGTTATGCACTTGTAGGACGGAGACGATAAATTTCAGCGTGGCGTCCTCATAGAGTAATACTCTATGGGTGTCCTCTTAAAACAAGATACGCCGGAGCGCCTTAATCTATTCTTTGATATCACGCCGTGTGTATTTAGTATTGGCATGAATTATCTTAGTTCATGTTATTGGGAAGACAGATTAACACTGGAGTCTGGGAGCTCTGTCGACGCCTATCGTACTGATGGTTAGGCGGGTTCCCTCCTACGTGGAGTCCCGAGTCGGAAGATTGTATTCCTTTAAGTGAAGTGTATGTGAATGTATTTGATAATATTAGAAGAAATTATTTAATTTATTTTATTAGATTTTAAGGCTTCGACGACTGAGGTAATTTGCCTGTAAGGTTGGTAGGGTTGGTGCAGTAGGGTTGGGACTGTTGGTATATACGGTCGGTTAGGAACACGTGTATGTGTGACAAGGTTTTTGCGCACAACGAACCCAGATGGTTATCCATCCGAGAACTAGTAGCAGCGGCCGTTGCTTACTCTTAATCACGTCGCGTGATTGATTTCAGCCACTGCGCCGCGCCGAATCACGATAGTAGAAATTGTACTTACCAACGTATACAGTTAGCTATAAAAGCGTATAAAGTTTCGATACCAAAATTAATTTATTATAAAAAGTAAAATCCTCCATCCTCCACCTATATAAAACAGAAACCCGTATGGCGCTCCGATTCCGACTAGGTATAATTTTTGTACTAGCGTAAGGAAACGGCTAATGAAAAAATCGCGTTTCCCGGATGGGCGGTCTCCCGGCGGCGGCGTAGCCGTCGCTGCGTTATCACCGCTCCTTATCACTTTTGACGATTTTTTTCAAAATTTTCAAAATGTCTTCAGATTTTTCGTCTTTACTTCGTCTGAGGACTTTCCGCGTCCATGCTCGGACCTTATTCGCGTTCCACGCTAAATTTACAGGTTGTGCGTTGCCGTACTTCTTTTGCGACAAATCCTGGGTCGGAGCGGCGTCGCGGAAAACAGACGGCCAATATCGCCGCCGTCGTGTAGGTATTACTATATACAGGCATAAATACATGCGTCGGTGGGCTCGTGGTTTCGATGCCGGCTGACACCCAAAAAATACGGTGGCTTTATGATTTGCATGGACGCCCGAAATGTTTTACATTTTTTTTCACGTAATTTATTACTTAATTTGCGTTTTCTGCAGCAGTAATGAACGTTGCATACCTGTTGTCGTGATATAGAAGTTACACGTTGTCCTCTATCCGACGATTGCCTACCCCGATAACTGAGGTGACTGACCTGGTAGACACTAAAAAAATAGCGGCGGCTATATGATTTTTTTCGACAACACTCAGGGCCAACACCGGTGGCGGGGGGTCTCCCCTTGCGACGCTCGGAGAGCTAGTTTAATTATAAACTCAATGTGTTTAAAATTATTCACTCTATGTATACCTTTCAAATAAATATCTACCAGCACACTAAATCCAAAATAAATTGACAGGTGCAGCGAAAGCAGTATTCGCTGCACCCGTGCGCACGACTAGGGGTTTAATGGTTCAAACCTAAACCGGAAAGTTTTCAAACAATATTATTTTTCGACATGCAGCTCTATTATATTATATAAAAATTATACTATTATTTTACATATGTAAAATTCAATTTTGAATGTTTTTAAATATTATTTTGTATTAACTATTCGACTATATTGACGTCTGCACGTTCTACATAATACATATTATATTATTATTATTTACAATTCTTGTATTGGTTTTGGTCGTTTATGTCGTATCCGCCGGTGTAATGCGTTAGGTATTATATGATTTATTCAGCAGTTTTCGTCGCCTTTAGCGTTTATACTGCAGGTCCACGGTCATTATTTTGCATAATTGACTAACGAGTTTCTTTATTTAAAATATATATTTTAACGATTTTTTTAGTCGTTAAATCTGTAACAATTGATTATACACTCGAAAAAACGAAAAAAATAGAAATTTTTTTTTGTTCACATCAAAATATGTTTATTACAAATACACCAAAAAAAGTAAGAAAACATATGAACAAAAATTTTGAAAAAAATAGCAAATTTGCCAAAAAAAAAATATAAATATAATATTTGACACAATATTATGCGTTTATGATAATAAATAAAAGAAAAAAATAATATCTGAACAATTTAATAATTTGAAATAATTTAATAAAATTTAAAGAAAAAAAAAATACGACGGACAGGATAGACACAATAAACAAGGGGGGGAGAATGCGAGATGGCGATTGGTGCCGAAATGCAGTGTTGCTGGCCACTGGTCACCTCTGCACGTTCTCCGACCTGTCCCGCGGGTTGACGATTTTCGCTGGCGCGTTTGCTCGGCCGCTTGACGACCTTGCCCAGCTGGCGAGGCCAGACCGAGACAGCCATGGGAGCGACTACGGTTGACGGAGACGGCTGGCGGCTAAAGCGCGACGACTCGTTCGACGGACGGCAAAGACCAAGACGCGGAGCGAGCGAAGTGAGATTTTGTGCTGCGGAACCGGTGGGGACGAGCGAAACGGCCGATGTGGGATTTCCACTGGGCGAAAATGCGAAAGTCAGCAGACCACAGCGTGATCCTTGACTCTCGGTAATTTTCGCCCTGGCGTTTTCCCTTCGGCCGCGTCTTCGTTCCGCCGCCGCGGTGAAGTCGCGCACCGCCAGACCCTGTGAAACAGTTAAGTTTCCGCGAGTCCAGCGCCGCTGACATCCCCGTGTTCCTAGCACGCAAATCTCCATACCACTCACCCCGTGCCGAAGTCTCCACCGCTGCCGTAGTACCGAGTCACCATCGCCGTCGTACCGAGTCGGTATACCGTCGGGGCGGAATCGTTGCCCGCGCCGGTACCTCTACTATATAGCCGCCGTGTCGTCGCCGTCTCCCGTCACCGCCGCTCCGCGTGACCGTAACTGCAGCCGGGTGCTCGCCGAGCCGCCAGAGGGTCTCGCGCGTCAACGACGACCGAGTGCGCTACGCCATCGAAACCCGTCGCCCTGCGGGTGGTTGGAGAACGTGCGCGGGTGACTTACCGCCCCGCACCGTCCGTGCTCTTTCTCGCATCCTCCCCTCCATTCTGTCGCCGTCATCCTGTCCGTCGTCTTCAGCCCAGGGGCGAGCTGCGGACGGCTTCTCATCGGCGCCAGCACAGACCGCGGAAAAAGCGTCTGACGCCTCTCCACCTCGTACGACGAAGTGGATCGCTGTTTCCGGGTGTGCTGCCGCCGGGTATCCAGCCGTCCGATCAACTCACCATAGCTATTCCTTACAGCTATACCCCTGGCCGGCTCGATGTTCTCATCATTCAACACGTCGTCTGGTCGCAAAACGTCGTCGAGCGGTCCACCCTCGGGAGTCGGAGTGGGATCGACAGGCCCCGACTCCGAGGACGGCGCGTCCCCACACGACGACGACGCACAAATGTTCGCCTGCAAAATGGAATGGTCCTCTTCTGCTTCCGAAATTTTCGAAACACCTCGACGTTTTCGTCACACTCCTTCCCATCTGCGCCTCCAAGAATCGGCTTTTGTCCATCCGACTCCGGGGTCTGATCGTCGCCACTTGCAGTAGTGCGACCGAATCAATGGCAGACAGAAGAAAGGTCACTAGACGCACGAGGTATTCGTCGCTTTCGTCAGCGTAAGTGGCTTCCATTTTGTTGACTGCGATGTCTTCTAAGGTTTCGAGTAATATGACGTTTGCCGCGTAGCGTGCGATGTTGTAATAGTTAATTGCCATATTTTATTTTTCGGGTGAAGATAATTTGTACGTGCACGTTCGGATTATTGAGAATTGGTATTGAGCTAAATACAATTAATATTAAAAAGCAGAGACCGATCTCTGAGAAAATCTCCCCGACGACGTGTATTACCTACTAGCCAGCTATAGTTTGTTTATCTTTCTCGTCGGCCCGCAGCATTAAAAGAATTTCGAGAGCGTTAATTTTTTTAAACACCATTATTGTTAGATATAGGTATTTATCTTTTAGATATTAAAAAGAAAAAATGTTATGAATTTACAACTCAAAATAATTTTCTCAATTTTCTAACTTTAGACGCTCATAATCTACTATTGTGGATTTACACTCAACTTTTTTTTTAACATCTACTAACAGCAACTTACGAGTACCCTTGTATTAAATTTTCTGGTTTTTGACCGTACATCTCCTGTATAATATAATTAGTAATTAATAATTATAAAATTTATTATGTAGGCTGTAAATATAGGTATTATACTATAAATTATTTAATTTTAACATTTAATATTGGTCATAGGTTTTAAATGTTTTGACTCGATTAAGAGATAAGACGGTCGTCGGCCTAGGATATTTTATATTAAGAGGATGTCAGCGCATCTATATTTCGGTATAAAAACATGTTTTCGAAAAATAGATTTTATTCTGAAAATAATATACTTAGCGTAGTACAACCTATTATACCTATATATGGTATACGTCTTCCGTTAGTACCTGGTCGTTATGAGTGTAGTTTTTTTCTTCTTCTTATTATTATTAATGTTAATTGTCGCTAGATCGGTGTCTCCCTCTTGCACTGCTGTTAGTCGGACGTGAGCACTGTGTCGAGCATAATATCGTGTCAAAATAAAAATAAAATTTACAGTCCACTAAAAGAAATGCGTTAAATTTATTAACCAGCGTAACAGTAACATTTATATTATTAAAATATAATGTAGAAGTAGTTTAACAAATCCATAATATAACAAATTTAAGCAAAGCCTTTTAATTCATAAGTTACAAACACGTAAGCACATCATAACATATTGTAGAGCTCATATAAAAAAAATGTTTGATGTTTTATTTATTACTTATTAATTAGTTTACTATAAATATTGTAAATTCTTTCTTAATTCTTTAAAACTATTTGAGGTATATTTATACAACTATAGTTTATAAATTATAAAAGTGCAAAATGTTATAACTTTATAAGCTTATAATTTTATAAATAAGTAATAAGTAAATAACAATATGAGTTATATATTTTTGTATTACTTTATTGAATAAGATTTATAATTGCCTATAAGGTTTTTAGATTTTCTTATATGATCAAGACAATTATAAGACAATTTATCAATACCAATACACCATATTAAATACTTATATAGACACAAGTTATACTAATTCTACAATGTGTAACTTAATTTATGACCATTAGCATAATATTAATATAGTCATTCGTAAACCTTGGTTGATAACTGATAATAGTTATTCATTATCAATGTTTTCTGTGCATAATCAATATAATATTTATAATCATCTATAATTTATTAACCGAGGAGCGCTTCGATTTCAACATATAGTACCTTATATTTTAGCAAATTGGATTAAGATGGTACTTTTAAAGGTAATTTTTCGATTTCCTCAATAGTTATTGAATGCCACGAGAAAAACCACTGAAAAATTACGAAAAACCGCTAAAAATGGAATTTTTATTTCCAACGCTTTGTTTGGCACCATAGAAACGAATTAAAAATAATACTTATTATAATGTAAGTTATATGATATAATAAATAATAACAATATCCAGACTGACAAACCGTCTCCGCTCAGAAACGTTTTTCTTATACAATGATATCATATTATCATTGAATTCAATTTTAATACAACCCATTATACAATAACCCACTTGTAACCTACTGTACATTAGAGCGACATCCACTTACCCGCTTTTTTTTTATTTAGATTGTTAATTTCCTAGTACCACTGTAGAGTACCACAGTTCGAGAAACGCTGACCTAGGTAACCTTGCTTTTTTTATTAAAGTTTGTTTATATTACCTACATCACTAAGCTTGTTCATTGTGTACTGCATAGGTATATTCGGTTGTACCATATACCCACGTCAGACTGTAGGTACCGACTATTAATATTATAATCTGTATGTCTGTGTGACTGTGCTGTATACCGACATAGCTTTGATTTTGTTATTATGTTCAAGCGTTCAGCAATAGTAAGGAAACTGACCGTCAGCGAGTTAACGTGTGCCATTGATATTATAATATTATTCCAGTCGTTCGATCGGGACTAAAGTCACATTATAATTTATATGCAGCAACGAATAAATAAAAAAGCAAGGCTGGGCAAGTTAGTGATTTTTTTTAACTCAGTTAAGTTATGTTAATATGCACCAATAACAAAATAACTTTAATATGAAATGAATTGAAATGTATACCATAATATAATATATAGATGATAATAAAATGTTTTTCCCAAATTTTTTGTCGTTTTTCCTATCCAAAATAACTTTTAATGTCACCCTTCAAAAGGTACCTACTGTACCAACCAACTATAGATCCAATTTGCGATCAGAAATCATTCGCAATGTTGAAGAACAAAACATTTTTTTTACCATAAAACGCCGTGTAACTGATACGCATGTACACAAAAACACACATAATTGTAAAATCTCAATACACGTTAATCGATAAATAAATCTTCGTTAAAATTATATAATACAATTATAGTGCGCTTCTGCGTTATAACGTAAGTACAGCATTGATATATCAATAATATAATACAAATAATGGTGTTTGGAAACAATAAAACGGGCCCAAAATCAAGCCGATGCCGCAGGTCAATTAATAATAATGAGATATGGTTTACTCGCTGGCTACTAATAAACGATGTTTGTTTTAAATTATCGGCGACGGCCTATGACGAAATTCGGAATCGTCTCATTTGCAATTCTGACTATATACCTACACGCTGACAATAATTTACCTGATAAAATGGCTGAATCGCAAAAAAACGAAACGACCCACGAAATCATATTATAGTTTTCGTCGCTCGCTCCGAGCATCGGTCACCGTCGTCGCCGTCACAACTGTCGTCATCGCTCTCGCAGCCGTCGTGGCCAAACTTCGCCCGCTGCCATGGTCGTCTTCGCGTCCAGAGCAAACGCGCCCGCGACTCTCTTCCGCCCCGCAGGACCGGCCGTGAGAACTGTGTAGAGGTGACCAGTGACCATCATTATTATCTGCATCACCACCTACTCGCCATCACGTACCCTCCACACATTGCCTCGTCTTGTCCGATGCCTTTTTTTTTTTTAGGTTAAATAATTATATATATTGTTTTCTACAACTTGAGTTGTACACTGTATCTCATTTTTTCGGCATAAATATTATCAAAATTGTAAATGACTCAACAATACTTGTTTAAACATTTTTCATTAAATTATGATCTAATAAAATTATTCTGTTTACACAGTAAAATTTCATTTGTTGTTTTTCGCATTAAAGAGTACGGTTTTATAATAGTGGCCCCACTGAACATGCTGCAGTGAGCGTGGAATCCACTGCGACGCATAAAGAGCATTGACTAACAATTTCTTTGTTACGTGCTAAATCTCAATAAGATAATAATATATATTGAAGGTTTTGGCCACGTGGAAGTATTAAAATATTTATCGGTGTGGTGAAATTTCGTCTGCTCCAAATTGTGAGAACAGACAGAAAAAAGAATTAAAAAAATTAACACACATTATTCTAAAATCAATACATTCATCGCTCGGCTCAGAATCTAAAATAATAATATAATTACAACTATTGTTCTCTGAACCTCACATTGTGTTTACGTAAAAGAAAGTAGCTACTGCGCCTATCCGTTCATCGATCCACAAGAGTCTGACTGTCGAATCCGCACACGCTGTCAATTGTGTCGATGGTGATAATAATACGTATTGTGTAAGTACACAATAATATATTAAAATAACATTTAAAACTATGTATATATTAATACGACAAAACGTTTAACATTTATTAAAGAAATGGAAATTGTAATAATAAAAAAAAGAATATTTCTATAGATGCGCTAATAACGTATTTTTGTTGTTGAAGCGAATTTATCTATAATAATAAAAAGAAAAAACCGTTAACAGCTAAAAACATGTCAAAATATTTTAAAAATTTTATCAAGTATAGAAACACTGACAAAATAAACATTTGGTGTAAATTTCAAGTACCCACGGTTATTCATTTTTGGACAACAACTAAGAAAATCATTCCATGAGAAATGGAGTGTATACTGCAGCTATAGTGCAATTCATAAAAATTTGAACTTCAAATGCTCATAAATAAGTAATTGGACTTTCCAGTAAACATTTTTTTTTTTTGCTTTAAGGTTGAAAATCTTGAATTCAATTTTGAAATCTTAGGTGTAAAAAGACAATTTATATGAATTGCAAGACTTATAATAATTTGCAAAATTTCGTGATTTTGACGAATTTTGTCAAAATTCTGACTTCAGATGCTCATAAAAATTATGTTCAAATTTAAAGACGTGAATAAAATTTTTTTTTAAATAACACATCATTCTAACATTTTAAGCTTAATATTCTAATGTAGTTTTTATTACGCCTGCCATTTTTCTAATGGTAAATTTTTTCAGACAATCTATATAATACTAACTGATCTCGTGCACTTCGTTACCCGTTAAATGTACAAACTGTATATGACTCAAACTTTGTTCAGTGCGTTATTTGATATTCGGTGTATGATGTTCTAGATTTATCTCATTATGGTTGAAATATACAAGGTTATTGCATATATAATACCCCTTCTCAATCAAATATTTGATGATAAAAATTAAAACGGCAGCGTAAATGGAGCCATTAATAATCAAGTATATATGTGCGGGATTTTGATTTTGTTAGCTATTGTCGGCGCATTTTTGATGATAAGAAAAATTCATATTATTTTATAATATCCCTTTGCGCAGCCATTTTGTTTCTGATGATAACAATCTGAGTCGATATGCAATAACCTGTATATTTCAACCATGATTTATCTTAATTTTTCTGTTGCCCGGAATATAAATTCTGATTCACAGCCTGACAAGGTAGATCGCGGACCCCGTGCTGTTTGTACGTAGGTAAGTGCATGATTTAACTGAAAAAAAAGCCCGGAAAAACTTCGTTTTGAAGTTATTGATGAATAACTTCAGAAACATCGTTTTTTCGTTACGCGCGTTTTGTTTAAAAAATATACTTAGAATTGACTATTTTTAAATTTTTTTTTTTTTCAAAATGTGTGGTTTTTAACGTTTAATAGATTGGTAAAAGCAAAACTTACCTAACATACTTGCTTTTGAAGTTTTTTCGTGTGGTTATGGGCAATGCCTATGCGCGTGTTGCGGCACTCCGCTCTGCAAATCGAAAATATCCCTCGACTTGCTATGGAAAATCACCTCAAGTAGGTAACAAGGTCAATAGAAATATAAAACTGTGAAAATGAAACTAAAAAAATGACGCGTGTGGTATGTATCCTAATTCTAAGTATATTATTTAAACAAAATGAAGTTTCTGAAGTTTTTCATCAATAACTTCAACACGAAGTTTGTCCGGGTTTTTTTTTTTATTCTTATAAAACACCCTAAAATACACATTTTTGAAAAAAAAATTTTAAAAATCAATAGGTTGTTAAACTAGAATTATGCCCTATCTTCTTCCTGAAGGTCTAATCTACACACAAACATTCATTTATATATATACTAGCTGATCCTGTGCATTTCGTTGTCCTTTAAATGTACTTACTCTATATGACTCAAACTTTGTTAAATTCGTTGTATTATATTCGGTGTATGGTGTTCAAAACTTATCTTAACTTTTCCGTTGCCCGGAATAAAAATTCTGATTCGCAGAAGTATATTGTCAGGTAGGCACTCTACCTGCGGTAGATCGCGGACCCCATGCTGTTTGTACGTACGTAAGTGTATGATTTAACTCTAAATTATCAAAGTTATACCAAGTTTGTCGTTTTTACTTAATTCCACCTTCATTAATAGTATAATCAATTTAAACAAAATCCTATTCTAACCTAACCGTACTAAAATCCGATGAATAAAAAAAAACCAATTTTAACCCTTTTTAAATTAGCCTATCTTCTTCCCAGAGGTCTAATCTACCCACAAACATTAATTTATATATATATCTAACTATATAAATACACAGACTAAAACTATTCAGACTAAACTCTGGAACTACTTATCAGATCTTCTTGTATATATTATATATATGTATATTGAGTATTGTCGTATATTGCAGACAGTCGTCAAAATAATATTACTTAATATATATATAATATAGGTGGGAATATTTTAAATTGTAAATGTTTCTGTATAAATATTGAAAAAATTGGTATTATTTCAGAAATAAAAAACTATCATAACACGGCGTCCTGTGTAGGATATTTAGTTACACCATTGTCATTTTTCCGGTCACTCTTGTAAGCAATGAAATATTGTAATAATCATTAAATAATATACCATAGTAATATAATAATAAATATTAAAATATGACGCTTTATTTCGGTGTACTGTAAATTTACTTTTTTTTTACGTGGAGAATAAGACGTAATAACTGTAAATAAGATGAAGGTGTATACAGACGGCAGGATGTCAATGGTGTTTGGTGTGGTCGATTACGTACATATTATAAAACCTGTGTATTATTATACCATAATACAGAGGGAATTACATATTAAATAACCAAGACTAACGGTTTTAGATATTTTATATTATATATTTTATATTATTTATAATAAGTAATAACAATTTAAATATAATATAAAATATCCACACTGACAAACCGTCAGAGCTCAGAATCGATTTTCACATACAATGGTTAAATTATATCATTGAATTCAAATTTAATACCATCTATTATACAGTGACCCACTTGAAATCTACCGTACAGCAGACCGCCATCCACTTACCCACGTTTTTTATTAAGTGTTTCTTATATTATATAAATTTATATCATATTATAATGCATTTAATATAAGGTAGTAAGTACCTAACTACAGTGCTTAAAATACATCTAATTTCAGGGGACACACCACACACTTATTAATGTAACTGTTACTTTTGGGCATTGACGGTTTTCATAACAAAAATAAAACCTGCGGGGTTTTTAACACACAAAATCTCCCCCTAGTTATAGGTGTCAAGATATTTACACGAATATTATAATATAACATATAATATTATTAATTATTCATTCAATAATATTTCATTAATAATATTACGGAAGCCGAAGATTGTTCGACAGTATCATAAAATTATGTGACCGGCAGCTACAATATATCGACTCTAATATTATAGTTGTTGAACGGATCTAACTCGATCGATCGTGATACGTCCCGGGACCGAATTTTCTTTTACGTTTACACGCACAGTTACGCGTGGCATAGTTGTCCTCGGTTATCTGTGCGTCGGATACGTAGTTCCGAGTTCGTCTTGTTCTCTGAGTGCAGTATGCGCCGTTCTCAACATTGACAGAGAGTCGCCACCGGACAGAGGCTTCAACAGTACGTCCAACTAGCCACTAGCCTATCCGGTAAATCGTGCATTGTTTCTTCGGATGGATTGAATGTTCCAATGCGTGTTCGAATGTGGTTGATGTTCAACACATTTACAATACGTGACGGTAGAACAGTCGAGCTGTATAAATTAATACAATAAACACATTAATACTAACATACATAATATTGTAACAGATGATATCCATTTACTCCTACGTATATCAAATACAGACAGATATAATGAATAATAGAAATTGTAAGGAATAAGAAATAATGATATATATTGGTATACCAATAATGATATATCAATTGCCGAATACCCAAATACACGAGTAAGATAATGAAGGGGGTCAACTGCCTGCAATAGCGTTATTGTAAACCGACAATCACGTTATTTCGTGAGTAATATTTAAGAGGACCACATCATATTATATGTGAATCGTCAGTCACTTATAAGATAATGGGAAATGAGCATATCTATATATATAACGTACATACTTATGTACTACGTACAATTATAGCTCGTGCGCCCGGTACAGCAATAATTGTACGCAACGTTCACACACCGATCGACTTGTGTTTGTGTGTATATATGTTATAGCGACTCAAAGGAAGTGGACGGGTTCGCCGTGCAAGACCAGAGAGTGCTAGTGTGTGGTGGGTGTGTGAGTGTGTAGATGTGATAGTGTGTAAGCTTATAAAATAATGACAGAAAGGTAACTCTATAATGGATAACACGGTTGCTGGTAAAAATGGTTGTTGTATTGTACACAAAATAAATAATTATTTGTGGACACAAGGAATATAAAAAAAAATCACAGCAACATAAAGGTATACAATATGACTAATAATATTGTGGCCCTTCTGGCCCAACAGGATATAATAATAAATAATAAATAATAAACTCACAATTTGGACGGTGCACGGCTGGCCAGCTGCTACCTATCCTGTATAATAATGAAAATAATAATAATAACACAACAATGAATATAATGCCCGCGGCGATTAGCGTACGCGGCAAAATTGATACAAGTGGCGATTCGCGACTTCACTTTTACAAAATAAAAATAAGTATGGCAATTCGTGACTTAAATTTTACAACACAATAATGGTCATGGCGATTTGCGCACACTAACATTAACGAAACAATATATTAATCTATACTACAAACAATATAAATTTTACACCTCGGCACGGCGATTTGCTCACGTAATTTCGGCGTTGGCGTAACGGGATAGACTGACGATTCCGGCGGCCGTGTTAAAGCTTCCACACAGCGAGCCGTCGGCGGCTGCATTACATAACTCATTATCTACATTTATCTATTACATAATAATTCACGGACGACACAATTGACATAAAAATAATAAATACAAAACTTGCGGTGTGTGTGTGTGTGTGTGATCGGTCGGTGTGGACGGACTATTACGACGCTACCGCCGGCGCGAACATAGTATCTAAATAAATGATTGACAACCATGGACACATTAATAGGACTTTTGACCAACTATGCGTGCAGGATATAGGTAACACTCTTTATGCAATACGGATAAGCCGATAGGCAAGGGGGGGAGGTAGGAGCATAGGAGACCCTTATAAAAGCAGACCTAAAACGGCCTGTATTCAGACGTGTTCACCCATTGTCATCATATATTTGAGACCGCGTTCCCGGAGGCTATCCATAGCCGTGATTGATACTCGATATAGGTATACTTTATTTGTTCCCCTCGGAGACCGCTGATAAGACCATTATGTCCTATTCAAATCTTTATTATCTATGATCCAACAAGAAGAAATCCTCAACACAAAGGTATTGCTACCTGCAACCCGGTAAACTACACAATCAACCCGATTGTCAGTTAACCATAATACATTTATGTATGGCATATAATAGGTAGGTATGTACATAGAACTGTATACACATAATAATAAATTGTGCAATATCAAATATCTTACACCAAAGACCTTGACTGTTAATATTATATTCATGTGTATTTGTAATATGCATGAAAAATGCAAAAAAAATTGAATATATTAATAACTAGGTATGTCCTATGGACTAATTATTTAAAATAAGTTTAAAATATAAAAACTAAGATAATAATAAGTACTAAGAAGATAAAAAATATACAGTTAATAGTTGTTATAAGTTATAACTGTTATAGTCATAAGTATACAATAAAAAACCAAAATAAAGATTCACTTTTTAATTTTTTTTTTTTATTAAAGCCGCAACATAAATGATTTTTATCTTATGACACTATACAGTATTATTGTAATAATAGTTACAAAGGTTTATCATACATTCAATATATTGTGTTGATTATGATGTATATTTAAACTTTTTTTGTGTGTTGCCTAGATCTGGACTCATTGCTGCTTCATCAATATTCTCTGCGGTGTCAAACTGGGCTCTAATATTACTAATGTTTCGACAGTGGCTAATTTGATGTTTGACTGTTAGAATTTATTCGCATTTTTGTATAAGCCTGTTCAGTCTCGGTCATAAGGTGTCTGTGAGTCAACCATAATGTGTGGCCGATTCGTGATCTATTTAGGATTACTTCCTGTCTTCTGTATAGTGGTATAGGGTTAGCCATGGAAGGACTGGATTTTTTTCTTAATTGAGTTTGGTGTTGAGGATTGACCAGATGCGTTGCTATTGGTTTACGATGTGATTTTCTATAAGTCCTGGGCTGTATAGATGCGGATTTGGAGTGAATCAGGAGAGGTGATAGTTTCATTTTAAGAGATGATGAGCTTTTTTCCGCGGCACCATGACACGGCTACGACGGTGGTGGCAGATGGTCCGCGGAGAGCCGGTCGTTGATGGGTAGGTCGGGTGGCACAATCGAGAGGTAAATTAGCAAACGCAAATTTCGGTTGTGGTAGTAGATTGGGTTTATTTTACCCCGTACCGGGTACACGTATATATATCAATATATGTAACAAAAAAAAGAAACAACTGACGGTGGGCTATATTAAAATAGATATATATCTGGTTGCGGTCGTGGTGCGTGCTCACAACGTGCGTGTGGTTTTCAGAGATGAACGGGGGTTTTTCTCCAACTTACGAGTTTACGACGGCCGGTACTCGTTCTACGCGACTCGCCTTCCCGTCCCACCTTGTGCCTTTGTGACGCGGTGGGGGAGTTGGCGTTGTCGCGCTATAGCCCGTAGTGGCGGTTGACGAAAAGTGTAGACTGGTCGCTGCGGTACCTGTACTTTGTACTGGTGGCCGCTGCGTACCGCGTCATACTCCCCCGCCAAACCGTCACACGGGGTACACTTGTACCGGTGTCCGTGTGTCATTTCAGGACGGGGTGGCTTGTACTACCTCTGGCTTTCGCTTGAGGTAGACTTGCCCGCGCCCGTGAGTGTTATTGGGGGTGTTTTGGGGACCCTACCGGAATGTAGTACGAGTGGTGCTCGTCCAACTCCGGCATTCTCTCGAACGCCACCAGCCAATCTGACTCGGTAATTTCTACCGTGGCCTCCGATTGGTCTGGCGACTCGTGGCTGGTGGGTTGTCCCGGCTCCTCGGACTTGCCGTCCTTGGATGCCGGTTTGTCAACCTCCATCGGTGTAGGGTTGGTCGGAGGCGTGCCGGCTGCTTCCGGTTCTGAGGTTGGCGCGGGTTGCTTGGCAAGCCGACGTTGTTGGCTTGCCTCGCTTTCCCTGGCCTTCCTCTTCTCCTTCATCTGTTGGAATTTCCGGCGGTTCCTTGCCTGCTGCGCCTCCGTCCTCACCCTTCCCGTTGGGCCGGGGAGTACCCCCGTTGGCCTGGGTACCGGTGCCGGCTCCGCAGGTGTTACGGGGGCAGGTGTCGTTGCTGGGGGTGGTGGCCTTGTCAGGGACGGTGTGCGGCTGCCGGGTGTTGATGTTGATGGTGGTCGGTGTGGCCTCAACCTCCGCTGGATGTCCGTCATACGGTCCGCCCAGCCCCGGTTGTAGATGGCCGCCCGCACTGGGTCCTGCAGGAGTTGGCGGGTAGTCATCCTCGCGACCTGGGCGGCTGTTCGCGGCTCATCCTGTCCACCGGATACCAGCCCCAGCCGTTGGATGAGCTCGGCAACCTGCTGCCACTTCTCCTGCTGTTGGCCGGTCATGTTGTCTGTAAATGATTGTTATTACAGACACTTGTTTATTTAATGTTGGCCTATCGGTGCCCGTTTTAGGCATGACACATGTATTTTCCGCGGCGGTTGTTGGTCGGTTTGGAAGACTCCTTTCCCGACCTGTTTCGCCAGTCTTACCGGTCCCCATCACTTTGGTGCGAAACCGGCGTGAAAATCTTTGTGTGCCTTAGATAAGTGGTGTGCTTTGTAGTAGACTACGTCGCCCTTGCCGAACTTCACCGGTGTGCTGGTGTTCGTGCTTGGTTTTACCACTACCTTTTTGCCTAAAATACGTTTCTCCCGCTCTACCCTCTCTTCCTGTATTTTTTCGATGTGTACCGGCGCCGCTTTAGACAGCGCCCAATCTCCGGGTCTCTTGCACTCTCTGCCGAGGACAAGAACCGCGGGTGGGTAGCATGTCTGTTCGTTGCACCTGTTCCGTATCGAAAATAGGATTGAGGGTAGTTTCGTGTCCCAAGATTTATGTTTGCCCGTTACTAGTTGTGCGCGTAACCCTTTTTTTAAATCTTGATTACGGCGTTCGACTGGGTTGGCCCTCGGGTGGTAGACTGGGGTCGTCCAACCCTGTGCCCCCCAGCGTTCTAGCGCGTTCATCATTTCGTTAGACACAAACTGTGGGCCGTTGTCACTGAGACACACGCTGGGGTAACCGAAACGCGAAAAGAACTCGCGTTCTAACGTTTCGATTATTGTTTTAGAGGTTGCTGTTCCTAAGGGGTAAGCCTCGGTCCACCTACTAAAACAGTCGGTTGCTACCAGTATGTACGATTTTCCCTTACCAGAACGTGGGTATGGGCCCATGAGATCGACACTGATAACTTCCCATGGTTCACGGGGGGTTCTTGGTTGCATTGGGTCGTTTGGACGTGAGTTTAGTGGTTTCGTGCACGCACATACGTGGCACGCACCGACATATAACCTGACGTCGTTATTTGACCTTTCCAATAGTACCGTTGTCGAACCGCCCGGTACGTCTCTTTCCAACCCGGGTGGTTGGATAAGACGTGATCGTGACACTTCCAAATTGCATGTTGTGCTTTGGTTTTTGGTATCACGACGGGTGTGTGGGTGCCTACGTTTACGCGTAAGAGACCTTCGGAAAAAACGTATTTGTTTGTTCCCGATTTTGTGCTCCTAGTGTTCCGCGCTGGCCCGTCCCACCTGTGACCGGCGACTACTTCACGGATTGTGGCGTCTTCGGACTGCCACTTTTCGAGAGTCGTCGCGGTGAGTGGTGTGTCGTCACTAACGTGGTTATCGAACATGGAAAATATTCGGTCAGATTCGAGGTCAACACTGGTTGTCGGCGCTGTGGGCGCCCCTACCAATTTTTCCTCAAGTCGATCTTCGTCTACAGGTGTGCCCGGTGCCGGGTCACGAGATAACAAATCTGGTGCTTCGTTTTGTATTCCCGAGACGTGTACCGTACTAAAATCTAAATTAGCTAGTTGTAGTGACCAACGTGTTAATTTTGAATTTTTGTCTTTAGCCCTGTGTAACCATGTTAGTGCCGAGTTGTCGGTTAGGAGTTCGAAACGTCGGGTTTCTAGGTATGGACGGAATTTGTCTGTCGCCCAGATTATCGCTAGGCACTCGCGTTCGACCGCGGCGTACCTTGTTTGCGTTTCGCTAAACTTTTTGCTTGCGTAGGACACTATGCGTCTTTCCTCCGGTCTGTCACCCCGTTGGAAAAGTACCGCACCGGCTCCTATTTCGCTTGCATCTGTTTGCAGACAAAACGGTTTGCTGTAATCGGGTGGCGACAATTTTGGTGATGTGACTAGCGCGTTTTTTATTGTTTCAAACGCGCGTTGTTCTACCTCTGTCCATTTCCACCGTACTCCCTGTTTTAATAAGTTAGTGAGAGGTGCTATGGTATCCGCGTAATTATCTACGAACTGGTTGTACCAGTTGCACACGCCCAAAAATTTACGTACGTCCCTAACCTTTTTGGGAACCGGAAAATTGTCAATGCATACCAATTTTTCCGGTTGTTTTTGTATGCCCTCCGAGTCTACGATGTGCCCTAAAAATGAAATTTCGCGTAGGCCGATTTTACATTTTTTTGTGTTGCACGTTAGTCCAAACCTCTTGAGCCGCTCGAGAACCTTGTCTAAGTGGGCCTGGTGTTCGTACTCGTCCCTTGAAAATACTACAATATCATCCAGGTAAACTTGTACGAAATCATCCTGGTACCCCCTCATGACCTCGTTCATGAGTCTCACGAAAGTCATTGGACTATTCTTTAGACCGAAGGGGAGGACTCTGAACTGAAATAGACCTCTACGTGTTCGGAATGCCGTATATTTTCGTGCATTTTCGTGTAGCGGTACTTGCCAGTACCCCGACTTAAGGTCAAAAATGCTGAAAATTTTCGCGCCCCGCATTTGCCTAATCATTTTGTTGAGATCTGGCATAGGGTACGCGTCGGATTCCGTAACGTCGTTAAGCCTCCTGTAGTCGACACAGAGACGAAAAGTTCCGTCTTTTTTCTTTGCCATTACTACTGGTGCGGCCCATGGTGAGGTGCTTGGTTCTACGAGCCCCTGGAGTTCCATATCGCGTACCATATCGTCGATAGCAGTTTGCTTCTGCTGCGGATATGAGTATGGTTTGAGCGCGATTGGGGACGGGTCTTTTAGCTGAATTTCGTGTTCAATTAATTTGGTACGTCCTACTTTTTCGCTGAATACTACCGCGTATTTATTTAAAATCTTGGTTAGTTTCGCGCGTGTTTCGGGGTCGTTTTCGAATTCTAATTGTGACAGGTCGGGACGAGTGGCGGGTGGTTGAGATTTCCCTTTCCAACATGTCGACGTACGAATTTACTTACCCATGTGAATTGTGCACGCGGCGTAATCCCAAGAGACTTCGTTGTTAACAAGAAAGTCGTGTCCTAGTAACGCGTCGCAATACAAATTGTCTAGGATGGTCGCTTCGAATTTTATATCGAGTGTACCTATCCTAGCTTCGAATGTGGAGGTGCCACTGGTTGTTGCAGTGCGACCGTCCGCCATCCGGACTGTGTTTGTTGGTCCGTGGGTGGGTGTTTTGCCGTATTTACGGGCTACTGTCGGGTTTACGTACGATTTTTGTGCCTGCGAATCTAATAGGGCTGTTACGAAACCTGACGGAAATTCGAGTTCGACCGCGGGGGTAGGAATTTTGTCTTGGCATGTTCGCGTACCGTTATTAGTCGTCGTATTGCAATTGGTCGAGCGGGACAACTGGTTCTGAACCGCGATGGAGACTGTCTGATCGGTGGTGTTAACCGCCATGACCATACTGTCAACATCGGTTGCCTCGTTGCTCGCCTGTTGCCTTACGTGCGCAGACTGACCTAATGCGGGGATAAGCGCGGTGTGTGTGCTTGTGTCCCCGTCACCCGTGTGGGTGAACACCCGTGTCTCTGTTGCCTTTGTCCCTACACCTGTGGCTGCCCCATGAGCCGGTTGTTGTTGAACACACGTGTCGCCGGTGAGGTGAGTGTGTTCAATGGTGGGGTGGTGTAGGTTGGGGGTCTGTGAACGGGTGCCGATTGGTGATTGGACGGAAAAAATGTTCGTAGTTGGTTGTTCTGTGTGTTGAATTACCGAACTACGCGCTTTTCGATTACGCTTATTTTTTCCGTGTGTACTACCGAGAGTGGGTGGTGATGGGTGGGGGGGGGGTGGTGACGAGTCGATGAGGGGGACTAGTCCTCGTCGACTTCCCCGCCGTTTCCCGACGTGGTCGGTCTGTTTGGACACTTACTGTTCCAATGGAGTTCCCCACAATATCTGCAAGGCCCCGGTGGTGTATTATCAGTTGCTTTCGCAAACAATTTTTTTTTGACCGGGGGGGCTGTTTGTGGGGTTTCCACCCCTTTTTTAGTTTTAGGGGCCCATTGTTGTGGGGGCGGGTTGGTGTTGTCCGTTACCGGGTCCAAAACGCCTGCGATGCGTCGCAGCTCGCTGAACGTCAATGGCCGGTGTAGACGTATGTGTGTACGGAAAGTGTCACGCGTTAGTCCGGCGATAATACCTACCAACTCCGATTCGGATAGGCCGGTATTTACGCGGCGCGCCAGCTGGTTTTTAATCAGTACAAATTCCGTTAACGACTGTCTGTGCGTTTGACGTGTTGACACGATGTCGGCGCGCAATCGAGACTGAATTTCGGCGTTATTGAAATTTTCATAAAATTCCTCCCTAAATTCTGTCCAGGATAGGTCGAGTGCCCTGATAGAATTGTACCATGTACTCGCCGTTCCTTTTAATTGCGGCTCGACCGCCCTGCACCAACCCGATGGGTGTATACGAGCTTGCGTCAAAATCGACTCGGTATTGTCTATAAACCGTACGGGGTCCTCGGCCCTAGTTCCTGTGAACTCGGGTAACGAGGCTCTTGCTGTACGCAAGTCCTCGTACGGTATTAGTACCGAACGTTCATGTACGCGTGCTTCGTATGACGCGTGTTGTGACGCGTGTGTGGTGTGACCCGTATAGTCGTGTTGACCGTCGCGCGTGAAGAACGGTCGGTTGTTCGTGGCGGCAGTGTGGCTGGCGCTCGGCTGAGCGCCGCCTTCGTTGCGCTCATACGACCTACCCGACTGGTAACTATCGTGTGTACGAGTTGTTATGTGTACGGATGACAGGTGGTTGGTGTACCGCGGGACTGCAAAGTCGTGTGGCTGCTGCGTGGCGGTCGTGCGCGATTCCGTAAAGAACCGCGTCATGTTTGCCGATTAGGCGTGCCTCGAACGACGTTTTGTCGTTCGTTTGTGGCAACGCCAGTTTTAACTTTTGCAGTTGTTCCGCTGCGGTTTAAAAAATGTCGGTATTTAATGGGTGTGCGGGCTGGTCCTGTTGCATGGTCAGCTGGTTGTCGTAGTCCTCTGGCCGATCGTCCGTTGGTCCTTGACTTGCCGTATGGCTTGTCGAGATACCCCTAGTCGATGGTTCGAAGATCTGACTGACGTCCGTGCTTAACAGCGTTGATCGAGCGTGTGGTTGTTGTCCAGTACCGTCCCCTAATCCTGTGATTGGGGGCTGCACTGGTTCGAACCTCACGTTCTCGGGAACTAGTCCGCTTTCCCTAAGGTGCTCCTCTAGCCTGACATACACATCCGACTTCGACCCGGACACACTTGAGTCCGCGGGCCGAGCACTCGCTACGCAGCTCCGCCGACGATAACTGTTGCAACGTTTTACCAGTCATTATGTACGTTTTAAATTACAAATGTGGTCGTTAAGCTGAAAAACCTTAATGTTGGTCGGTGAGGTAGCTTGTGCTTGGTGTGTGTACGTGGTTAAGAGGCTTTTTTTTTTTTCCTGACGTAAATATTGTGCGCTGTTTACGGAAGTTTATTAGCGATTACGTTAATAGGTCAGCTGTTGACGGTACCGCCGTTGCGTTCCCAGAATAGCCGAACTGGGTCGACGTACTCGGCGGCGGCAGTTGACGGTTGCAGCGGCTGAAACCGGTTTTGGCCTGCGCGCTGTGCTGTTATCGACGGTAATGTCGCGGGACGAAAGGTAGGCATTGCGGAGGGGTGGTGGTTGTTATATAACTACTTCCCAATCCGTATCACGGTTATGCACGGCTGCGCGGGATTCCCTGTTACGTGCTAGAAATAATTCTTACGTAATGTTCACTGGGAATCCTAGCTAACCGGCAAACACACTCCTGGCTAAAAGTCTTAATATTAACTTAATATAAGCAATCTACCGAGGTATGTGTCAGCGTGAAAAACTCTTACCTTTTCGCTGGCTTGAGGCGATGATTCCTCTGCGGGGAGCCAATTTGACACGGCTACGACGGTGGTGGCAGATGGTCCGCGGAGAGCCGGTCGTTGATGGGTAGGTCGGGTGGCACAATCGAGAGGTAAATTAGCAAACGCAAATTTCGGTTGTGGTAGTAGATTGGGTTTATTTTACCCCGTACCGGGTACACGTATATATATCAATATATGTAACAAAAAAAAGAAACAACTGACGGTGGGCTATATTAAAATAGATATATATCTGGTTGCGGTCGTGGTGCGTGCTCACAACGTGCGTGTGGTTTTCAGAGACGAACGGGGGTTTTTCTCCAACTTACGAGTTTACGACGGCCGGTACTCGTTCTACGCGACTCGCCTTCCCGTCCCACCTTGTGCCTTTGTGACGCGGTGGGGGAGTTGGCGTTGTCGCGCTGTAGCCCGTAGTAGCGGTTGACGAAAAGTGTAGACTGGTCGCTGCGGTACCTGTACTTTGTACTGGTAGCCGCTGCGTACCGCGTCAACCATATGTTTAAATCATCGGAACATAGGGAGGATTTTATGGGGAATTTAACTACTTCACATAGGTCGTTTATGACGTTGAGACAAAGTCTTAAGTAGACGTTGGAAACTTGAGTTACACCATTTTCTTGTTTGAATACTCAGGAAAGGAAGCTGTGATTTTTATTTGTAATGTTCTGTCCGATAGAAATTGTTTTTTATTTTTCCATTATTAAAAAGTATTTTGTGTAATTTTTCTATCATTTGAGGTTGCCAGGTAGTGTTATATAATTTTGGTATTTCGAAGGATAGTGTATTATACTGTATTTTTTTCTTAATTGAGATTGGTGTGGAGGGTTGACCACATGCGTTGCTATTGGTCTATGATGTGATTTCCTATAAGAAGTTTAAAGTCCTGTGCTGTATGGATGCGGATTTGGTGTGAGTCAACAGAGGTGATAGATTCATTTTAAGGGATGACGAGTTTGCGTATTTTGTGTAATTTTTCTATTTTGCGAGTACCTGGCAATATTATATAAGTTTGCTGTATCGAGGAAAACTAGCCCTAGAACTTTTTTGGTTTCGAATGTTTTTAATAGGTCGTTTTGAATGTCTTGTAGATAGTTCGATGTTGTTCGATGATTGCGAAAACCGTTTTGTCGAGGAGGAAAATAATTTATTCTTTCGAGAAACCATCTCAACCGAGTATCAATGAATGTTTTGAATACTTCGCACATTGTAATTAGTAAAGATACCAGTCTTATATACTTCTATGATTAATTTGTTTTTCCAGGTTTTTGGATAGGTATGACAATGGCGTGTTTCCAAGTTTTTGGAATTTTTCAAAATAAGATTAATTATTTTAATTAAGTTGAAAATATAAAAAACTAAGATAATTATAAGAAGTACGAAAAAGATAAAAATTATAAAATTATAAGCACACAAAAAATATTAACATTAAGATTATAAAATAGAATATAATAGTAGATAGAAAAATAATTTCTTATACATTTTAAAATATAATCTGCTAATAACTAATACTAAATGCTAGCAGTTAAAACTAAAAAATCGCAAAAAAGTTGAAAATGTAAAACTAAGATAATAATAAGTAGAAAATATAAATATTAAGATTAAGAAAAAGTTAAATAGATCATGAACAATAGTAGGTAGAAAAATATTTACCTTTAGATACGTTTTAAAATATAATAATGATTAACGTAATAGCTAATAATATGGAAACTAAAATTTAAAAATTGTAAAATAAGATAAAAAGCTCATATGAAATAACTAAAAATATAAACTTGTATGAAGTTGTATGATGTTAATTTTTCTTTCGATTTTGGCATTATTCGCTCTCATATAAGTAGAAATAATTAATAAATAAATAACTGACTATCTAATTTTTATTTTATTTTCATATAAGTATAGGAATTTTATCCAAATATGATTTTTCCCGACAATCGTATGTACATTTAAGTTTAAAAAATGCAAAAAATGCAAAAATATGCAAATTCAAACTTACTAACTAGAATTTTGTTAAAACGAAAAAGATAGGAACTTTATTTTTAACAGGTAATTTTTTTATAAAAATTTTAACATTTTTAAACACGAATGTGTATTAAAAGTAAAATCAAAGTACGTATGCCTACAGCTTACAGACGTACCACACATAAGACTCGAGCTTTTCGCAAACATTTACAAAACATAATATTATATAAGGTTATAACTCACCCATTTGTACAAACAGCTGGTTTCGATTGTTACTTCACCAGATATGTTGTTCAGTCGAAGGTATGAAATGAGAATCTTAATATATTTTCGTCGGACCTAAGACGAAGAGGACTATAATTAGTATAACAGCCACGGGCCGGCGACTTTGACCACCGCGGCGGAAACTGTAATTCTTGACATACAAGCGCATCAACGCGTGTCAGTTGTCTATTGGCTCGCATATTATGACGACGTTTCAGACGGACTATACACACCGAATTATCACCAGACGGCGACGGTACCGAGCGAATCGCACCAGGGCGGTATAATCGTGCTACCAAGGTATATACGCACCACAACGGTGCACCGTATAGCGTAGTATTACCCTGGTGAACCTCTGTTTAACTCGGTGTACCTATTGGGGCGTTCACAATGTCAACGTGGTAGTGCAACACGCAACGCATAACCTGGTTTGCCCTAGTCATGTACCACGGTATATACAAATGGTGTACACGGTTGCCTCGCACTTATAGTGGATAGCGATGAGATACCGGTCGGTAACCGAATTATCACCTAGCGGCGACGGTACTGATCGACTCGCACGTTGTGGCGGCAAAACCGTGCTACCGAGGTATACACCAAGCCTGTGCACCGCGAAGTGTATCCCGGTTACCTCTGTTTGACACGGTGTACCTATTGGCCCCCGCATGGTTAACTTGGTGGTGCACCACGTAACGTATGACCTGGTTCGCCATATAGTCGTGTACCCGGCTTACAATGGTGTACACGATTGCCTCGCACCCAGTGGACATCGGTCGGATACCGCTCGGCGGAAAGTCTGTCAGATCCTTTGTCGGGCGCATCATAGACTCTGAACTACGGAGGTTGATGGGGTCGAAGCGGTCAGAATCCCAGTTTCCGTTTGGCCCGCGATGGTGGTCAAAGTGGCGTTACTGATGTCTGGTTGTAATGATTTTCAGCTTCGTCTTACCTGTTACGTAGAGCGATCTTCACACAGTATATAGTTCAATGTCCGACCAGGTTTGACTGGAGGACATAGAAGACGACTCAGCTTTGGACATATGCTCGCCACCGATATCTATGAATATCTGTTTGATAGTGGATATGCACGTGACCTACTAACTAATATTCCATAAAATTAAAAACAAAATGTAAGAAAAACGTTTTCAAATTTACATTAGCAGGGGTGATGTGGTTGTCGAAATATAAGTATAGGAATGTATGTTATTTTTATTATAATATTAAAATTAATTAATGTGGATATTTTCTTTTTTTGAAAATAAACATCTATTATTCTAAACACGAAAAATACGAAAAGTAGATACCTATGATCAATTATTGACGGCACTGTTCTGGTTTGAAATTTTTTATTTTATCATAAACATTTTTGCTCAATATTTATTTGTTTATGACCATTATAACAATTTACAATGGAGCCAACGTATTATTTTTACACACACGTGCTAGACAAATAATAATTAAACGATTTTTATTTATGTTGATTAGAAAAATACATTTGAAATTATCAGTAACTTTGTCAAAACCTATTTAATGCTTTTTCAAATAAAATTAAAACGTCTTTGGTCACGATTAAAAGTCATTAGGTAAATCTTAATATTTGTTAAACCACTTCAAATGTGCTTAATGTAATAATATAGTTTATCCGTTATTTGTAGAAATAACATTTAATCTAAAACAATAACGATAGGTAGGTACATTAAAAATCATATTTTATTAATATTTATAGATTCCGTAGATATGGATGCTTAAGTAGTATTCGATTTCGCACTTTTTTTTTTAATTTCATTATGTTTCCAACCCAATAAAAAGTGTCCAGTACCTATTTATAAATTATATATACTTTTTTTTAGATGGTATTATTTATGTCCCGTGTATTTATTTAGGTGCACAGTTTTGTTTGGTAAAATAGTTATTTTTTGAACGTTTTGAAGTGTATTTAAAATATTTTTTATTCTTAGTAACGCTTATGAGTTCTAATATTTATAACAGTAACCATAGGTGGTCTTAGGATATGGATTTGGATTAAGAAATTTAGTCTCGTACAAATTTTAAACATAATATAACGACTCGCCGGGGCTTCCACCGGTGAATTATTTCACTAAATACCGGTTTTTAATAAATCTTGATTATCGAATCAATCCTAAGTGCACCTATCGTTCTATAACTATTTTTTACTACGTAAAAAAAAATTATCACTCAAATAAAATAGAATTTCACTACAACCATACCTTTAGCATAACTTCGACCAGCTGCAGCTACATCTTAATATTGGTTGACTTCACGCGTGAAACTTAGCACGATAAGTTCTATGTCAGCAGCTATTTTAAGTCGTGAAAAAAATCAAATTTATTGAAAACGTTACTTTACTTTACTTCAATTTAATTTAAACACCATAATATAAAAACCAAAGTTAAAAACTTAAAAACTTATTCAATACAATAATTATTAAAACAATTCACTGTCAAAATATATTATTACAATATAAATAAACTAATTTTATTCGATTAAACTTTTACAAAGTGTTTATCGTCATCCAAAAATAAACAATATATTCACCAGTTTCCTATAATAATAATAATAATAATAATTATAGCCAGCACAGTAAAATACACATAAAATACAATGTTTGTTTAGATAATAGCCAACACAGTGTAATATCAATTTTTATTTAAGTCATAGAGCTTAATATACATAATAATGATGATAATAATTGTAAAAACTATAGTTTATACTGATTAACTGATTTAAAAAACAAAATAGAATACTAATACATTTTATATGAACTTAACATTGTAACAAAAGTGAATGTTATTTAAAAACCAACATTGTTTAGATTTAAAGTAAGTATATAAGTAATCAATTAACGCGGATTTTGTTTTAAATTTAGTGATATCAATATTTAGTTTCCTTTATACAAGTCTATTCCTAAATTAACAGTATTCAATTTACCAAAATGTTTGTTTACGTCTATACAGTTTAAATGACTTAAAGTTTTTAATCAAGTATTGTAAGAATTAAAAAATGTAATCAAAATGTAAACATCATTTTATCAGTTTTAAACAAATGTAGTACGCCACTTAATCTTCTTATCTATGAATTGGTCCAATTTTTTTCAATAACCTACGTATTATGAAATCCATGATTATACAAATTATATGTTATATATTTTAAACTAAATTTAACAAATTGGCGATTACAACAAGCTGTTGATTATAATAATATATTTAAAACTACATCTGTAATTAACGTTAATACTTGTCTAAAAACAACCTAACCCTTTCGGAGGCCCTTGTGATGACCTTATTCTGATTTTTTCTATCTTTAAAATCTGGATTTATTCAACTATTATTTATAGAACATTATCTTAAATGTAAAAATAAATACTCAAGTTGTATTTTTTGCAAAATTCTCATACAAATCGAGGTTTCACATCATTTTTGAGCTAGTTACTCGTTTTTTATGATTGTATTGCAGACTAAGAAAAAAAGGTGTGCCACATCGATTTGCAGGGCTTGTAAATTCATGCATTTGCATATAAATCTTGCTAAGTTGTATTTAATGCTAGATAACATAGAAATCTATTTCAATATGTGAAGTCTTATTTTCCATGTTTTTGCATATTTAGAGGTTTTTTTGTCTAATTGGCATAGTTATTTATATTTATATTTTATCTGGAATATTATACATGATTTTGATATAGATATTGATATTACTAAATCAATATGCATTTTTTACAGAAATACTATTTATGAAAGAATCCACATTTGACGAAAAAAATACGTGATTGTTTATAATCTATTTAAAATCTATTTTTTTTTATTGTGACATAAAAAAATAAAATAAAAGTAAAAAAAAAGGTGGGCAAGTGGATGTCGCTCTGCTGTACTGTAGGTTACAAGTGGGTCACTGTATAATGGATGGTATTAAATTTGAATTCAATGATATATCATTGTATAAGAAAAACGATTCTGAGTGGAGACGATATGTCAGTCTAGGTATAAGACATATTATACACTTATCTATGGTATTAAAAAAAAAATTGACCTATAATAAATTCCAAATTAATCATATCACAATATCCATTAGGTACATATAACGCGTTATACATCAACAACAAACCGTGATACTATCATCATAATATATCGATGAAAATATTACAAATTAGAAGTTTCAAGTGCCCACGAATAATATTATACAATCACAACAAAATAACTAAAATAGTTATTCTAGGTTTTTATGTAATTTCGTCCAAATTTGAACTTAAAATGACTATACAAATAAACTGTGCTTGTGTATTTTTTAGATTTTTTGGTAACCGAATTATCTATTTACATGGAATCTTGTTTTAAATTTTCAATCCTTAGCTATAAAAACTGAACATTTTATAATTTATTAATTACAATGGTTGATAATTTTCGAGATTTTGATAAATTCTGTCCAAATTTGATCTTTATATGCTTATAAAAAAAAACTGTGCCTATGTATTTTCAATATTTTTCAACTGCTATTGTAAAAATATATCAGGAGTCTTGTATTAAATTTTTACACTTTTTGGCCCAACAGATAAAACTTTATTGATATTTATAGAAAAAAAAACTAAAAAAATTGAAAACTGAAAATGCCCGTAAACAGCTCAAAAAGTGTCAAAATATTTTCAAAATTGTATGGTGTATAGGAAATGCTAATATAAAAATTCAGTGAAATTTTCATGTATCTACAGTTATTCGTTTTTGAATTACAAGAAAATAAGGAAATCGGTACATGAGAAATCGAGTGAATATCTAATGTTGTAAAAATATGAATTTAAAACGCTCATAAAAATTTAATTTGACTTTCTTGTAGAAATTTTTTTTTTGATAAAGTTAGACAAACTTATGAGGAATCTTGTATTAGATTTTAAAATCTTAGATTTAAAAAGAAAATTTTTTATGAATTTCTAACTCAAAATAATTTGCAAATTTTCGTGATTTTTCCGTATTTTTTCAAGATTTGAACTTTAAACGTGTATAAAAAAAAACTGTGACTAAGGATTTTTAATTTTTTTCATCTGCCTTTGAAACAATAACCTAGGAGCCTTCTATTAAATTTTCAAGCTTTTTTACCCAACAAATAAAATTTTATTGATATTTATAGAAAAAAAATTTAAAAAAACTGAAAACTGACAATGTCCGTAAACAGTTCAAAAAAAGTCAAATTATTTTCAAAATTGTATTGTGTATAGAAAATGCAAATATAAACAACCAGTGAAAATTTCATGCATCTACGGTCATTTGTTTTAGAGTTACACCAATAACCAAAATCGATTTTGTTAAAAATCGATTTTGCGTAAAAATTCCCGTTTTTCCTTAATTTTTCTTTTGTTTTTCACATCGCTTTTGAAAACTACTGGGAAATTAAAATTTTGACCTCCCCAATGCACCAACGATATTCACTTTCTCATCGAACAAGATACTGAAGTCGTAAATCGAAGCATTATTTCGACTACTTATCGTGTACACAGACACAAAAATAAAAAAAAAAATAAAAAAAAAAATAAAAAAAAAAACACACATCATTGTAAAATCAATACATTCATCGTTTCACTCAGAATCTAAAAATCCTATGTACTAAAAATAATGATTAAAGTTACGTCTAAACTATTACTTATTATTAATACCTAAATTATTAAAGTTATTATAAGATTATAAATAATATACAATATTATTATGTAACTAAAATATCATATTATGATTATCCCTAATAAGTTGTTACAATAATGTTACTTGTTTATACACATAATACCTACAGATTTAACAACTATTTTTTTCAATTTAAATCTGACCTCGTACATTTTCGTCTTTGACGTTTACACACCTCAACACCATGTAGTACGTGTATAATGCTTTTACATATAGAAAATTAATACATAAATTGTAGTCATTCGCGTACCATCATATTTCTCTAGAAGTAAAGAATTATTAATTATTCCCTACTATCTAAAAAAATCTGACACTGATTCATTTTTCCCGCGCGCGTTAAATATAGCTGATAACATCTCCTTCTCTTTGATTCATTAGACTTTTTTTCAACTACTCGTGATAATTTTAAATACAATGCTATGCTATTTTTCAGAAATAGTGAATTATAAGGTAAATTTATTTTTAGTATATTGTGATTGTATAATTTTATGTAAACTTCATACACTATAATCCTATGTATTTTTTTCAATTAATCAATTTGTCATAATTATTTATCTATTTTTGTTTCTTTTTTTCTAATGTTCATTGAATGTATTATTATAAAGGACTTAGGTCCGTTAAATTAATTATAAATAAATAAATAAAAAATAAATATAGTTATAAGAAGCTGGTGAAAACTTGATAGATACCTACACAAGGTGTAACAGAAAGACTTGACGAAAAAAAAATATGCTACATAAACGTATGACAAAAATTGTTTAAATTATATGATAAGTAAATAATTTAAGAAATATGTCAGCAAATTCCCAAAAAAAATATTTTTAAAAAAGTTATTACGTTCCAAATTCGTTTAATCAAAAAAATATTGATATTTAAATAATAATATTTATAGCCAGCACACTAGAACAATATTAATAATATGTTTATTTAGGTACTAGCCAACATAGTATACGTCACGACCCACGGCTTTAGATAGTATGGTCCCATGATTCCCATACTTGAAAAGTGTCTACCGAAATGAATCTCTTTAATCAGTATTAAAGTTAAATTAAACAGCTAGAGACTTAATCGAACACCAGCGCTTATAATATGTCATATCATGGAACTACAATTTACATTTGAAAAGTATTTGCATTTATAAGCACAAATAAGCACCAGTGCGTAAGTCTCCAGCTGATTAATACTGATAATGGAGATTCATTTCGGTGGACACTTTTCTAGATTCGTTGGGTAACCATACTATCTTTAATCGTGTCACAACCAAACGAACTGTTGAAAACGTGAAGAGCCGACGGGGCCACGATCGTGTGGACAAGCAACGGACGTAGTCACTTCGCATAAATATTCGAGCGGTGTCGAAACCGTGAGATAAAACGTAAACAAACCCAACGGGACGTCGACGGTGGCACGGCAGACAACGCGCGTACGATTCATGCGTCACAGTGAATAGGACGGCAAACGTCAACATAAGTCGACAACACGCACTATATGGCGTAGCCAGGATTATGTAATGGGGGAGGGGGGGTGGTTAAGTATAGATTAAAACCAAGTTTCCACAGTTTTCGTATATAAATTAATTTAGGGTTCCGAACTTTTTGCACTAAAAATTATCGAAATATCCAGTCAAAATTGTCAAAATATACTTAAATATATGTAGCTACATTTTTATATTATTTTTGAAAAATGCATACGACATTATATTACGATTTTGGTAATAAAAAACTAAAAAACAAGTAGGTATAAACATAATAAAAATAATTTATACACGGGTTTACTAATTTGAATATAGGTTAGGTACCTATATTGATTAATATTATGGACAGAGGACACTTTGCATGTTTTGGACATTTTTAAACTATTGTGAAATAGAACAACTTAATTTCGAAAAATACTGGCATAATATACTAGGTTAATAAATAAGTAATAACGAATACCGTAATAAACGAACACGTATCTACTGATTTTCATTTCTTCGTACAATTTAGAATCTATAGATGTCAATTATAATTTTAATACAGTTTTGTCGAAAAGAGACGTATACATTTTTACGTACCAAATGTGAAAATAGGGCCAACTGTAGCCAAGCTCCACCAACAACTTTAACAGATCTCCCAAACATTAACTAAATTTTTTAAAATCCTATTTAATTTTATAATAGTATGGTTTTAGGTGGTTTCAGCCTCACCAAATCTCAAAACTAGCGCCTATTGTACCTAACCAAACATAATATTTTTCAATTTTATCCAAATATGATTTTTCCCGACAATTGTAGATACATTTATGTTTAAAAAATGAAAAATATGCAAAATATGCACAAATATGCTAAAAATCGCTCAAATGTGCACTTTTCCTAAAATATGCTAAAATATGCAAATTCAAACTTTGTATTTAACTTCACCATTTCATAAGCCAAATTGATAACTTTTCTTAAATAATCTACGACCACTACAATAAAACATGCAAGCAGTCCCGAACCCTATAAACAATATATTAATTAGGGGTAAAATTCCAATGGGGGGGGGGGGAAGTTAAACACCCAAAACCCCCCCTGACTACGCCACTGGGCGTATGTAGGAATATCGAACGCGCGACAGATTGTCCGGCGAAAATACAGGTGACAGAAGATTGCTTCTCCACATCGTGGTTTAAATATTATATGAGTCGTGGATGATGGATGCGTGTACAACTGGCCTTCATCGTGAGGTGTGCACAGTGCGAGTAGTAGAAGTCTTAATACCCGTGAGTAAGGTGCAGAAGTGAGGAATGCGATCGAGAATCTAATCGGACTGTTGATCCGGGAGCAACACTCGAACTGCGCAGAACGCAACGCGGTCGAACAAGAGGGCAGTCTTGTTAAGAATACTTTTCAAATGTATTTAGAATACGTATTTCAATACTTGGTGTAATTTGTATTTAAAATACGTATTCAAATACTTTCTTTTAAAAGTATTTAAATATAAATACAAATACCTTTGAAAAGTATTCAAAATACTTACAAAAATACTTTATTTTAAAATCAATAAACGAATAATCAATAATCAATTCAATGACTAGTTTCTTTAATCAAGCAAATAACGCGACGTATACAACAGATAATCGATAGATTACGTACGGTGTTCGGTGGTAACTGCAGGTAAGCGGTTATTCAACCACTCGCTTCGTCCACGGCCCACCGACGGCATGTAGGAGCGATAACCATACTATATTTGCGTGGTAACTATACGGTCACCGTCGATTTCACAGCATTTCTTCGATCCCGTGTTATTATTTTTTTTTGTCGTCGTCATCGTCCTCATCGTCCTCATCGTCGTCACCTGCACGGCTGCACTGCTGTCGTTATACATAAAACTTGCACTAGCCGCTCGCCGAATATCGCCTTTTTTACCTGTAGTCACGTCGTCACTGCTACAGCTCTTTATTGCTACATTTGTTTGTGTGAAACGGTCAGCGATAATATTTTGTAGTGATGAGATATGACCAGTGGACCACAACTGCAGACCATAATATTAATAAATCTGCACCGACTATGCCGTCACGTAACAACCGTTGTATATTATTGACACGTGTCTTACTGTCTTGTAGTCGTATGTTTATTTTTTTTTTTTGTTTGTATATTAGTTTAACAATTTATATAACATTTACTGGCTCCACCACTTTGAACTAAGTTAAAAATGATAAAAATGTTTTCAATCCGCTTCTTTGAGCCATGCGTTTGTTACAATTATACAATTACCGTTTGAGTAACTATATTGGCTGCACACGTCGTATTCTTTTTATAATAAATTAATAACAATGTTCTCGCGTTTTCTACTGCTTAGTGCTAGGTAATGAATGGGTGGCACTAAATACACACAAATAATTCAGCTAGAAAATTCCTGGTATGTAGATAATATCGACTATAAAAAAGGTAAAATTTTATAGAACAACAATTAATACAATAATATACTATATATCAGAGGCTAAATTGCCGGCCAGTAGATAATAATAATAACAATAATGAAATAAACAGGTATAATAACACCAAATATGTGATAGCATTGCAATAATATGAAAATAAATAATAACAACAGAAACAAAATACTATTGCAGTAACAATATTATTTCTGACAAGTGCCTATACGATATTATATTTAAGATTAGGGGCGTGGATTTCAATGCAAAATACATTTTTTTTTTTGTTGATCTTAGACATTGTTTTCTAAATACCTATATATTCGTTTCATGTAACAATCACGAGTGCTTCAAAGCTAAAAAATTTATTTTGCATTTTTTTGCATATTTAGACGTTTTTTTTATTTTTAGAGCATTTTAGCATTATTGGGTTTTAATGCATATTTGTTTAATATGTCATCCGTACTCAGATAAATAACAAATAATTAGTGAGTTCGTGTTACATCTCGGTCGTATTTTGTATGTTTTTATTTCATGTTCGTAATTTTAATAGGGATATATATTGTGTTAAGTATAAAGTAATGCCCTCCAAAAAAAAAAACATCAAACAATTAATATGGTATTTTTAAGGTCATTTCTAAGGTAATTTTTGCGGTAAAATGCATTTATTTAGAGCATTAATTAAATTTTTCACATTTTTAAAGCATTATTTTACTTCATTAATTACAATTTTTAGGTCATAATTGCATTTTTTCTAAGTCGTTTTTAGGGTATTAAAATCCGCGCTCTATATTGATGATGATTGATAGTAGACAGCGCAGAATGATACGACGGGTCGCTGAATATTGGCGAATGATAGCGATAACTCTCGGCGACATTGCAGATCACTGCTGCGTAATTGTGGGTACACCGTGAAACCAGATACATGCGAAGACAGCAGCTGACCTGTGGCGGCGGCGTGGCGTGGTGTAACGCGGTACCTGGGGACCAACGGCGATGACGGCGGAGTACAGAAGGCACAAGGACGGGAGTATTGGTAATAAATACTACTAATAATTGTTATGCTTATTATGCATAGTCAACCAGTCACCAAAATCGCTAAACAGAAGCTCAAAGAGGGGGGGGAGCACGGTGAGCACGTCGGAGTATATAATATGGCGTAACAAAAATGTCGGCGGCGCACTCGAAATTAGCGCTAACTTGCACGACGGTAGAAAATGGAAGTTGACTCGGTAGAACCACGTGAACGCGCGTGCGTTATGGGTAACAGCAGTTTACCAGTCACCAAGATCGCCCAAAAATTGATACATGAAAATAGGATACGAGTTTACACTTAACACAACGCTATTAGCGTAAGAACAACGGCGACGACACACTCGCAAAAAACAGCAAACGGAGCAGCACACGCAACAACATCCGGAGAGCTGCAGATAACTGGGAACGACCCTTGGCGACATCGTGGATACGCAAACCGGTGGGAAGGGAGGACTCTAAAATGAGCGTCGTGCGTTTGGACGAATTACCTTTTTACACGTCTGATAAAAATAATGTGTTTGGGTGAATTCTATTTACCGAGGGCTGAGGCTGAAGAGCGGATAGGCCAGTCGGGAAATCAGGATTTTTCCAGCGGGCTCTTTTCCGTACCGAATTATGGGGCCCTCAGTCTCAACTTTTTTAAATGTTATTAATTAATAATAATACAATAATATAATATCGAACTATTATATACACAAATACACTATTCAGAAAAAGTTTATTTTATTGATTTAGAAATGATGAAATAAATATTTTGCTTTACGTTTACAATATTACATCTACGTGACATTGTACGTATATCTGCGGTTTGTTTTAAAAATAGGCACAACAAAATATCAAAATCGATAGATAAAAATTCGTTAATTTACCGGTAAAAATCCAATATCGTAAACATTTTAAATTCAAACGCTCATAAAAATTTTCGTTACTTTCTGGTAAATATTGTCTATTAAAATGTCTAATGTAAGCTATGGAAATAATACTTTTACGAATTACCAACTGAAAAATAGTTTCAACATTTTTTATGAATTTTGTCAACATTTGAACTTTAAATGCATACAAAAAATAATCGTGTCTATGTATCTTTAATGTTTTAGAACTTCCATTACCTAATGAAGATTATAAGGAACCTTGCATAACATTTCCGAGCCTTTTGAATAAGTGAAAAAGTATTTATTAAGAATAATGTAAAAAACAATTTCTCAAGGCTTTAATTAGCTCAAAGTGCTCAAACAGAATTGAAAGGTTATCATACATGGAAAATGCAATTTTTTTCACAAATTGGACCGTAAGTCCCACCAAATGTTTATTCTGTGTAAACGTCCTGGTATATACCATTTCTGCTGTAACCCGACCTAAGACCTAACTGGGTCCTAACCTAACCCGACTGAATCGGGACTACCTTTATGGTAGATGTAGCGGCGTCGACGAACCATCTATCGGGTATACGCCTATACGTCAACCGTTTTGCGTTCACCGTCGGCAGCCAAGTCGGAATATGTACCAGCACAATTTCTAAAATTTCGACAACGACAGTTGTAGGCGTGGTGTTTTGATTCTTCTACCACTGATATCTTGTCTATTCTCGGCAGGTGGCCGGTTGTGGTTAAATTATATAATATAAACGGTATTGCAATGACATAAAGATATTTCTGTAACTGTAACTGATCGAAAATATAATAATTCGTCTATGTCCGTTTTTAATATTCATTCGATTATCTACGAGGCTACGTTGTTTAATGTTTTGACAGCCTGCAGCCAGTATAATATAATCAAGGACGCATAGAATGATTTACGGCACTTTTTTTTCCCAAAAAGCATCGATACACAGATATTATATAATTATTATTAAATACAATTACCTATTATATGCATTGTTTACAAAAAATAATATACATTGATTTTATTTAAATGATTATATTATGTTTGTTATGTACGTATGCCTACAACTTACCCGTACCTACCGTGACACGTACGACTCGAGACTTTTCGCACACATTTATAAAACAATGGTCATATTATATAGGTAAGGTACTAAGGTAGTGTACTCACACATTTTTACATACAGCAGGTATCGTATGTTACTTACGACTTCGACAAATATATTTTTAAGTCATTCATTTGAAATGAGAATCTTCTAAATTCCGTAGACCTAATACAAAGCGGACTATAATTAGTTTAACAGTCACGGGCTTGGCGACTTTGACCACCATCGCGGCGGGAACTGTTACTCTGACGTTTAAGCATCAACCCGTGTCGGGAGAGTATACGACGACGTTTCAGACGGACTATACACCGAATTATCACCATGTGGCGACGGTACCGAGCGACTCACACAGGGGTGGTATATCAAAATATTACAATATGAATAAAGTAATTTTATTCGATTAAACATTTATCAAGTGTATATTGTCGTCAAAAATAAACAATATATAAACAAGGTATTCACCAGCTTCCTAAAATAATAATATTTATAGCCATGCAGTCAGTAGCACAGTATTACATATAATATATAAATATTTTTATTTAGGTACTAGCCAACACAGTATAATATAATATCAATTTTATAAACGACATAGAGTTTATACATAATATTAATATGATAATAATAATATGGTAACAAATTAAAGTTTATACTGATTAACAAATATGAAATAAATAGAATACTTATGCATTTCTATATCAACATAACATTATAAGAAAAGTGAATGTTATTTGAAAACCAACGATGTTTTGATTTAAAGTATATAAATAATTAATTAACAAGGGTTTCGTTTTAAATTTAGTGATATCAATATTTAATTTCCTAAACATGAGTCTATTCCACCATTAACAGTATTTATTACATTTTCAAAAAGGTCTGTTTACTTTTATACAGTTTAAATGACTTAAAGTTTTTAATCGAGTATTGTAAGAAACAATAAATGTAGGTAATCAAAATTTAAATATCGTTACAACAGTTTTAAACAAATGTAGTACAACATTCAGTAAACATAAAGTTTAAATCCAGCACATATTCATTTCTCTATATTTACTGATTCAAATATTTTTGATAGCATACTTTATAAAATGCGTGATTATACAAATTATATGTTAAGTTCAAACTAAATTTAACAAATTGGCTACTACAACAATAGCTGCTCAAAACTTTAATTTGACTGGAACTTAACTTTAACTAAAAAACTTAATTGTACTATCACTTTTAAAAATAAAAACTAAATTGGAACTTAACTTTAATAGAACTTACAAAGACTTTAATGATTATGGTTCGATGACATAGAATTTCGTTCAAACGAAAAAAGATGTGTAACTTTATTTTTAACAGGAAATTTGTTTATAAAAATTTCAACATTTTTAAACACTTATATGAACCAAAAGTAAAATCAAAATACGTATGCCTACAGCCTACAGACGTACCTACCGTGACACGTAAGACTCGAGACTTATCGCAAACATTTACAAAACATAATATTATATAAGGTAGGTACTCACCCATTTTTTGTACAAACAGCTGGCTTCGTTTGTTACTTCGCCAGATATTATGTTGTTCAGTCGAAGGTATGAAATTAGAATCTTAATATATTTTCAGCGGACCTAAGACGAAGCGGACTATAATTAGTATAACAGCCACGGGCCGGCGACTTTGACCACCGCGGCGGAAACTGTAATTCTTGACATACAAGCGCATCAACGCGTGTCAGTAGTCTATTGGCTCGCATATGACGACGTTTCAGACAGACTATACACACCAAATTATCACCAGACGGCGACGGTACCGAGCGAATCGCACCAGGGCGGTATAATCGTGCTACCAAGGTATATACGTACCACAACGGTGCACCGTATAGCGTAGTATAACCCTGGTGAACCTTTGTTTAACGCGGTGTACCTATTGGGGCGTTCACAATGTCAACGTGGTAGTGCACCACGCAACGCATAACCTGGTTTGCCTTAGTCATGTACCCCGGTATATACAAATGGTGTACACGGTTGCCTCGCACTTATAGTGGATAGCGATCAGATACCGGTCGGTAACCGAATTATCACCTAGCGGCGACGGTACTGATCGACTCGCACGTTGTGGCGGCAAAACCGTGCTACCGAGGTATACACCAAGAAGTGTATCCCGGTTACCTCTGTTTGACACGGGTACCTATTGGCCCCCGCATGGTTAACCTGGTGGTGCACCATGTAACGTATGACCTGGTTCGCCATATAGTCGTGTACCCGGCTTACAATGGTGTACACGATTGCCTCGCACCCAGTGGACAGCGGTCGGATACCGCTCGGCGGAAAGCCTGTCAGATCCTTTGTCGGACGGTTCATAGACTCTGAACTACGGAGGTTGATGGTCGAAGCGGTCAGAACCCCAGTTTCCGTTTGGCCCGCGATGGTGGCCAAAGTGGCCAAACTAATGTCTGGTTGTAATAATATTCAGCTTCGTCTTACCTGTTACGTAGAGCGATCTCCACACACTATATCGTTCAATGTCCGATTAGGTTTGACTGAAGGACACAAAAGACGACACAGCTTCGGACTTTTGCTCGTCTTTGATATCTTTGAATATTTGTTTGATAGTAGATACGTAACCCAAATAAAATTCTGTAAAATTAAAAAAAAAAAATACAAGAAAAATATTTTCAAATTTACATAAGTGGTGGCAAAATTTAAGTAAGAATGTATGTTATGTTCATTATATAATATTTAATGTGGATTTTATTAATGGATTTTCATTTTTTTTATCTCATTGAACCTTTAAGTTTAAAGTACAAGTTCATTTTGAGAAATTAAGTAAATTAATTTGCAACTGTACTACGAAAACTTTACGAAATGTCGAAAATATATTTCCTACAAAACATAGAAAATAAGTTATTGAATTTAAATTAGTTTTAAAAATTGAAATCGGACTTCTAGAAGTATGTTAATTTTTTTTTCGCTTTTGGCATTATTCGCTCTCATATAAGTAGAAATAATTAATAACTAAATAACTGATTATCTAATTTTTATTTTATTTTCATATAAGTATAGGAATGTATGTTATTTTTATTATAATATTAAAATTAATTAATGTGGATATTTTCTTTTTTTGAAAATAAACATCTATTATTCTAAACACGAAAAATACGAAAAGTAGATACCTATGATCAATTATGAACGGCACTGTTCTGGTTTGAAATTTTTTATTTTATCATAAACATTTTTGCTCAATATTTATTTGTTTATGACCATTATAACAATCTACAATGTAGCCAACGTAATATTTTTACACACACGTGCGAAACAAATAATAATTAAACGATTTTTATTTTTGTTGATTAGACAAATACATTTGAAATTATCAATAACTTTGTTAAAACCTATTTAATGCTTTTTAAAATAAAATTAAAACGTCGTTAGGTAAATCTTAATATTTGTTAAACCACTTCAAATGTGCTTAATGTAATAATATAGTTTATCCGTTATTTGTAGAAATAACATTTAATCTAAAACAATAACGATAGGTATTAAAAATCATATTTTATTAATATTTATAGTGTACCCACACCGTAGATATGTATTCGATTTCGCACTTTTTTTTTTAATTTCATTATGTTTCCAACCTAATACCTATGTATAAATTATATACAGTTTTTTTTAGACGGCATTATTTATGTACTGTGTATTTATTGAGATGCACAGTTTTGTTTGGTAAAATAGATATTTTTTAGCGTTTTGAAGTGTATTCAAAATATTTTTTTTACTTAGTAACGCTTATGAGTTCTAATATTTATTACAGTAACCATAGGTGGACTTAGGATTTGGATTTTGAAAGAAATTTAATCTCGTACAAATTTTAAACATAATATTATAACGACTCGCCGGGGCTTCTACCGGTGAATTATTTTACTAAAAACCGGTTTTTAATAAATCTGGATTATCGAAACAATCCTAAGTGTATCTATCGTTCTTTAACTACTTTTTACTACGTAAAGTAATATTAACTCAAATAAAATAGAATTTAACTACAACCATACCTTTTGCATAACTTCGACCAGCTGCAGCTACATCTTAATATTGGTTGAATTCTTGCGTGAAACTTAGCGTGCTAAGTTCTATGTCGGCAGCTATTTCAAGTCGTGAAAAAAATCAAATTTATTAAGAACGTTATTTTACTTTACTTCAATTTAATTTAAATACTATAATATAAAAACTAAAGTTAAAAAATTTAAAAACATAATCGACACAATTCTTAAAACAATTCACTGTCGAAATATATTACAATATAAATAAACTAATTTTATTCGATTAAACTTTTACAAAGTGTTTATCGTCATCAAAAAATAAACAATATATTCACCAGTTTCCTATAATAATAATAATAATAATATTTATAGCCAGCATAGTATCACACATAAAATACATTGTTTATTTAGATTATAGCCAGCATAGTATTACACATAAAATACATTGTTTATTTAGATTATAGCCAACACAGTATAATATACATTTTTATTTACAACATAGAGCTTATACATAATAATAATAATAATAATAATAATAATAATCATAATAATAATAATAATTGTAAAACTATAGTTTATACTGATTAACAATTTAAAAAACAAAATAGAATACTAATACATTTTATATGAACATAACGTTGTAACAAAAGTGAATGTTATTTAAAAACCAACATTGTTTAGATTTAAAGTAAGTATATAAGTAATCAATTAACGAGTATTTAAATTAATTCGATACTACATACCATAAGTCAAATTTTTTTTTTGGAAATTAGGACTTAATAATAAACAATTTAAGACAATAGATATTTTATAAAATAAATATGGAACAGTTTCGGAAGAGCGCCCTCTTTTTTTTTATTTGTCCCTCTCAGTTTGGAGGCAAAAAATATTAAATAAAACTACTTATCTTATAAGTCTATAAGTTAGGTAGATATATGTATTCATTTTAGGGCATTAAATATATTTTTTGTTTGGGCTAAAATACCCTATAGTCGCTCCACTGCTAACTACATTCTGCATAATAGAGTCGAGTCTAGGCTTGACCGATAACGCAAATTTTTATTTGAGATATATGACTCGAAAAATACATATACATACCTGAGTTATATTTGTTTTTATTACCCTTGAGATTCTAGATATCAAAATATATCTCATCGCATCATGATCTGCTATAGGAAACTCGTGTGTTATATTTTTCAATTCAGTAGGTATGAGTGGAATTAATGTAATTCCAAGCGTTTACAATTCAGAATCTTGTCTTATAAAAGTTAATATGAGTAAATAGGACGACTTATTATGACTTGCGCGAATCGTGATGAGAATAATATTAGGCATTAGCGTGAGAATAAATACCTACTCGTTTTATTATATGGTATAATATGTTATTATTATTTAACGTATGTACCCATACGTACACGAATCGTCTTCCTTGTGTTATATTTATCTTACGGTACCTAGCTAATTTAAAGGCACGGTTAGGTGCGGTTATAATATGGTATATACCTAGCTACCTATAGGTATGGTAATGTATGAACTGTATACTGTTTATTGTGTTTGAGCGTGAACAGAACGGATTTGGTCGCGTACCTATCATAATATTTGTTAAACCAATTCAAATGTGCTTAATATAATAATATAGTTTATCCGTTGTTATTGTAGAGATAATATTTAACCTAAAACAATAACGATAGGTACATTAAAAATCATCTTTAATTACATTTTATAATATACCCACTCTGTAGATATGGATACTTGAATAGTATTCGATTTTAATTGTTACACTTATGAAAAATATTGTACCTATAATTATCCATATCGTGTGGACTGTCAAGAAACACTACTGTGCAGGAGTCAAGAAGTGTCAACTACTCAACTGTGTAAGTCAGAGTAGGTGGTATAAAAAAATAATATGCACTTTTTTTTTAAATTTAATTATGTTAGTGTTTTAATTAGTTTCGATCCCGATAAAAAATGTCTAGTACCTATACCTATGTATAAACTCTTTTAGACGGTATTATTTGTGTACTGCGCATGTCTATTTTGTGTATTTATTTATTTTGGCGTACATTTGTATTTTGTAAAGTAATTTTGTTTATTGAAAAGCATTTAAAACATTTTTTCTACTCATTATCACATAGTCATCTCACAGTTTTGTACAACATATACTGAGGCACTAACAAATGTGTGTTTTAAAGCACTGAATACAAAAGTCTAATTCGAAAATTATATCACAGCTCGATATATATCACAATATCCCTCGGCAGTAATTGTAATTGTAATATTTTTAAAAACTATTGTTACATGAAATAAATTATTGTTCATCTATTTTTATTCATTTTCAATGGGTAAAAAATACTTTTTTTTGACAAAAATGTGCTCAATAATTTAATATAGGTAATCATTACAGTGAAATAGATCGAAAGAAAAAAAGTGAAATTTAACATCTACTCAAATTGTAAGTGATACAATCAAAATATTAAAAACATTTAAAAATAATTTGTCTGACTGATGAATTTGTATGACAGAAATTTTGACTGTAAATATATTATTTCGAGTGGAACATAGGTAAGTACAAAGTACCTAATAAATAGTGGTACCTACTAAAAGTGATTATAGAAAAATCACAACAATAAAAATAAAACATATACTAACATTTATTTTTTTACATTATTATATATTATTATGTATATTATTATGAATTTTTTTCCTTTTTTAAAAATAAAAATTTGTGTTTTTATATATTACGTATTTAGGAGTATTGTTATTGGCTTTTTAAAACTCCACAAGAAGAAGAATATCAAAATGCACTATTTCTCGAGTATAAGTAACGCCTAAGAGTCTTAATATTTACTACAGTAACCATGAGTGGTCTTAGGATTTGGGTTTTGAAAGAAATTTAATCTCGTACAAATTTTAAATATAATGTAACTTCCAGCGTTAAATTATTTCTGTTGTAATACTGGTTTCATAAGAAACAATTGCAGTTTAGTTCCCACACGATTTTTTCGATTATTTTCCCCCAAAATGTGTGTTTTAAAGAACTGAATACAAAATTCTAATTTGAAAATTCCCGCATTTTTTTTACATAAAAAGATATACCAAAAAAAATTATAAAACAGTAAATTTTTCAAAAATACGTGATATCCACAATAAAAACATCGAAAACGCTTATTGATTATTTTTTTTAAATTGTATGTTTTTTATGATGGTGGAAATATGCAAATAGATTTTCATTATCGTATTTGCTATTTAAAAACTCGTACATTAAAACCAAAATGTACAGAATATCACAGCTCGATATATATATCACAATATCCCTCGGCAATAATTGTAATTGTAATATTTTTAAAAACTATTGTTACATGAATAAATTTTTTTCACCTTTTTTTAATTCATTTTCAATGGGTAAAAAATACTTTTTTTTTACAAAAATGTGCTCAACAATTTAATATCATTACATGTAATCATTACAGTGAAATAGATCGAAAGAAAAAAAGTGAAATTTAACACCTACTCAAATTGTAAATAATACAATCAAAAGATTAAAAACATTTTAAAATAATTTGCCTGACTGATGAATTTTTAAAACAGAAACTTTGACTGTAAATATATTATTTCGAGTAGAATATAGGTAAGTACCTAATAAATAGTGGTGACTACTAAAAGTGATTATAAAAAAATCACAACAATAAAAATAAAACATATACTAACATTTATTTTTTTACATTATTATTTATAGTATGAATTGTTTTCCTTTTTTTAAAATGATATTTGTGTTTTTATAAATTACGTATTTAGGAGTATTATTATTGGTATTTTAAATCTCCACAAGAAGAAGAATATCAAAATGCACTGTTTCTCGAGTATAAGTAACGCCTATGAGTTTTAATATTTACTACAGTAACCATAGATTTGAAATATATTGAAATTATATTATAAATAAACTAATTTTATTCGACTAAACATTTAAAAAGTATTTATCATCGTCAAAAATAAACAATATATTCTCCAGCTTCCTATAATAATAATAATAATAATATTTATAGCCAGCACAGTATTACACATAAAATAATATGTTTATTTAGATAATAGCCAACACAGTATAATATTTGCAATTTTTTATACGACATAGAGCTTATACATAATAATAATAATAATAATAATAATAATAGTTACAAACTATGGTTTATACTGATTAACAATTTAAAAACAAAATAGAATACCAAGTGTAGTTTTAGGGTTTTTCTGATTTAATTCATTATATATCGCATTTAGCATAACATTGTATAAAACCTAAATTGTAGATTCAGGTGTTTTCCATAAAAAACGTCTCGACAAAATTTCTCGTAAATCTATTATTTTCTTTGGAAATTAGAATAAAATAAAAACTATTACCTTTTTCTGAAAAAAATCGAAAATTTCAAAATATTTTCTATATGATTGCTTTTACGATAACATACTTACAAGTCTTCAATGATGAAATAAAATAAAATTGTTTAAAACTAATGTACTTAAGCTAGATTTACAACTATTATTTTATATTAAGAAATTAATCTTTAAGTATACAAAATGTTAACTTAATCTTAAAAAAAAAATCGTTTACCTACACAAGAACATATTGAATATTGATGTCATTAAAAATAAATAGGTAGTTAGGTAGTGGTTCAATGGAGTAATACAATGTGAAAATTAGATACGTTACAACTGATAGGACGAAAGATTTTATATTTACCTTGTAGGCGATATATATTCGAATTAGTGCTAAGAAGTGTTTTTGAAGTTAAATTAAAAATAAATATTATTAGTCCTGATGTTCGTATTTTTAAAAAATTCCATCAAGCCTGGGTTTGAAATTGACTTAAAAAAGTATGCAATTGGAATAAATGATGCAGTTGTATAATCTACAGTTAAAACAAATAAATCTCAAATTATAGACTTATGTTTATAAAATTTAAAAAAAAAAAACGTAAAACGTTAATAGAACACAGGAACGTAGAGTACAATAATGTAAGATTTGAAAATGTAATACAAGATTCCTAATAAGTTATAATTGATGATGCAAATTATTCAATGATTCAATACAAATTGATATATTAATGAATATGATTTAAATGATCCCCTCGAAGACCGCTGATAAGAACATTATGTCCTATCCATATTTTTATTATCTATGCATTCTAGACTACGCAGAAAAACCTGTGCGTGCATTATTATAAATACTAATAATTAGTAATATATATGAGCTAATAATCTATATATATGATTGAGGAACAGCTTTTGGAATTTTGGAATGAAAAAAAAATAATAATAACTAGCTGGTTTATTTTTTAACGAGTTAGATTATACTATTTTATACATTAAATTTAACTAGTTAATAGTGACAAAATTAAAATGATTCAAACCTAACTGGTTAGTTCCCAGCTTTGTAAGTACCCAACCATCTCAAATACATTAATAATACAAAAATAACAATAACAACAAGAACAAGAACAATAATCAACTACTATATTATTTTGTTTATCGTATCTATTGTTACGATTGTTACGGTTTTGTTGTGGTTCAGTCGTGGGGCGGCCCGAAATATCATATCCAAAATATCAAAAATGTACGACGTTAATATTCAAGTTTTCACTTCTCCCGGAGTGCAACCCGTCGTCTTTTTACAAAATTGTATTTCGATGAGGTTAAGGTAAACGTAAGAAATTTATTAAAAATTTAAATCTAACTAGGTATTATAATAATACAAATAAGTAATGTTTTAATCAAATGGTAAAGACAACTAGCAAATTAGTTGAAAATCATAAATTAAAGGATTTGTTAGTTAGTGTTTATACTACGGAAGTAAGGAACAGTTGAGATAATGAGATACTAATTATGACGAGTGTGAATATTGCTCAGTCGTTAATCTTTATGTTAACGTTACACCACTTTTTGCTATATTATAAAAACCATCAATGTCCGCTAAAAATTAATTTGTGCCAAATGTAATTTTATTATTATTAATTTTTTTTTTCGTTTCATTCACAGGTATTTTATTAATTTACGACTCCATTTAAAATGTGTGATATACCATAATTATCTTTTAAATTGGCCCCCAGGATTCACCCACGATCATAGTACAATGATTTACAGATTCCTGACTCGTTATTTACGCCGCACTCGGCAAATTTGCTCAAGTAAAACGTAAATAGAACACAGGAACGTAGAGTACGATAATGTAAATTATTGGCATAGCCAGCAGTCGAGTTTGAATCGCGAAGTAGAGACTGTCAAACAACATCCATCTCCACATTTTTAAGTAAAATTAATAATTTGGTTTATAAACCAACTATACTATAGGTATAATAATTTTTTTTTCAGGTTTGGACCGACGATAGCCACGAGTACTACTTCTGTCGCATTACTTCCGCGACGCCACCATCATTTAATGAGGTCAATACAGTCTTGTAAAAAAACACTTTTGAAAAAGTATTCGAATAAAAAAGTATTTAAAATACATTTGAACTATATTTTACGAATACTCACAAAGTATTTGAATACAAATACAAATAATTTTTTTAATTTAATGGTTTATAGTATATATATGTATATTGTACATATCACTATATCAGTATAGGTACCTACCTATTATGTAACTACTTACCATAGATTTTAACAATTACTATAACACGTCTGACTATTTAAAGATAAATACATGTTCACATATTTCATTCTGTATTCAGATATATATTTCAACTAATTGATTGCATTTTAATGAAAAAAATTAAATAATAAGTGGTATTAACTATTAATATGGAACTATTTTAAAGTTATTAGATTTTCAGTTTTCTTAAAAAATTCCAGAAACAGAAACCATATAAAATTAATAAAATGGACTTTATGGTATTTCAATACAAGTATATTTAAACTTTGTTAAAAATACTTTTAAAAAGTATTTAAAATACTTGAAAAATATATTGAAGAAATTGTAGTAAGTTTTTGTAAGTTTTTGCGCACAACGAACACCGATCTTAAGCACTTCGCGTGATCAAAGATTACGTGCAAACCGAGCGCCGCCATCGCGCGGTTTATTTCAAAAATTCGAGTTTTAGACTTTTTCGATACGGTTGCCCTCTCCGTCGAAGACGTATTCGCGTTCCCCGCTAAAATTATAGGCGGTGCGTCTAAACCGCGTTCATAATTCGCCGGGACGGCGAAACTGTTTAAGAGTCATAGATCTGAGTATCTGACTCCAGTTATCAACTCAGTATAGGTAGGTAGGTAGGTAAGGCGTTGATGCGGATGACATGCGGCTCGTGGTTCCGATGGCAGCCTCATAACTGAGGTGACTGATCTGCTGGACACTCAAAAAATAAGGTGGCTATATGATTTGCATGGACGCCCGAAATGTTTTACATTTTTTTTCACGTAATTTATTACTTAATTTGCATTTTCTGCAGCAGTAATGAACGTTGTATACCTGTTGTCGTGTCATAGAAGTCACATGTTGTCCTCTATCCGACGAAGTCGGATATCCTGCCCTTATTACTTCGGCAAACTTAATTCGAGGTGACTGACCTGCTATGCAACCAAAAAAATATTGCGGCTGTATGATTTTCATGGACATTAAATGTTTTAAATTTGCGTTTGGATGGCCTGCCCGAGCTACCACGTCGAACCGCAGTGGTGCTGACCTTATCACAGTTGCCTATCTCCCACCAACCGTCTAGCTCGAGACCGACGACCGGACCAGAAAACCGCTGCAGCTTCCGACATCAACAACACTCAGGGCCAACACCGGGGGGTTTGGGGGGTCTCCCCCAGCGACGCTCGGAGAGTTAGTTAATTTATAAACTCAATGTCTTTAAAATTATTCACTCTATGTATACCTTTCAAATAAATATCTACCAGTCTACTAAATCCAAAATAAATTTTAGGTGCAGCGAATGCAGTACGTACGCACCCCTACGGATTTAATGGTTCAAACCTAAACCGGAAAGTTCTCAAACAATATTATTTTTCGACATGCAGCTCTATTATATTATATAAAAATTATACTATTATTTTACCTATGTAAAATGCAATTTTGAATTTTTTTGTATATTATTTTGTATTAACTATTCGACTATATTGACGTTTGCACGTTCTACATAATACATATTATATTATTATTATTTACAATTCTTGTATTGGTTTTGGTCGTTTATGTCGTATCCGCCGGTGTAATGCGTTAGGTATTATATGATTTATTCAGCAGTTTTCTTCGCCTTTAGCGTTTATACTGCAGGTCCACGGTTATTACTTTGCATAATTGACTAACGAGTTTTATTATTGAAAATATATATTTTAACGATTTTTTTAGTCGTTAAATCTGTAACAATTGATTATACACTCGAAAAAACGAAAAAAAGAGAAATTTTTTTTGTTCACATCAAAATATGTTTATTAACTAAAAACCAAAAAAAGTAAGAAAATGTATGAACAACAATTTTGAAAAAAATAGCACATTGGCTAAAAAAAAATATAAATATAATATTTTACACAATATTATGCGTTTATGAAAATAAATAAAAAAGAAAAAATAATATCTGAACAATTTAATAATTTGAAATAATTTAATAAAATTTAAAGAAAAAAAAATACGACGGACAGGATAGACACAATAAACAATGGAGAGGAGAATGCGAGATGGCGATTGGTGCCGAAATGCAGTGTTGCTGGCCACTGGTCACCTATGCACGTTCTCCGACCTGTCCCGCGGGTTGACGAGTTTCGCTAGCGCGTTTGCTCGGCCGATTGACGACCTTGCCCAGCCGGCGAGGCCAGACCGAGACGACCATGGGAGTGACTACGGTTGACGGCAACGGACGGCAGCTAATGCGCGATGTCGTGCGCGTCGACGGTCGACGGCGCGACGACTTGGCCGACGGACGGCGAAGACCAAGGCGCGGAGCAAGTGAAGTGAGATTTTGTGCTGTGGAACCGTTGGCGACGACGAAACGGCCGATGTGGGATTACCATTGGGCGAAAATGCGAAAGTCAGCAGACCACAGCGCGATCCTTGACTCTCGGTAATATTCGCCCTGGCGTTATCCCTTCGGCCGCGTCCTCGTTCCGCCGCCGCGGTGAAGTCGCGCACCGCCAGACCCTGTGAAACAGTTAAGTTTCCGCGAGTCCAGCGCCGCTGACGTCCCCGTGTTCCTAGCACGCAAATTTCCATACCACTCACCCCGTGCCGAAGTCTCCGCCGCTGCCGTAGTACCGAGTCACCAACGCCGTCGTACCAGGTCGGTGTACCGTCGGGGCGGAATCGTTGCCCGCGCCGGTTCCTCTACTATATAGCCGCCGTGTCGTCGCCGTCTTCCGTCGCCGCCGCTCCGCGTGACCGTAACTGCAGCCGGGAACTCACCGAGCCGCCAGAGGGTCTCGCGCGTCAACGACGACCGAGTGCGCTACGCCATCGAAACCCGTTGCGCCGCGGGTGGTTGGAGAACGTGCGCGGGTGACTTACCGCCGCGCACCGTCCGTGCTCTTTCTCGCATCCTCCCCTCCATTCCGTCGCCGTTATCCTATCCGTCGTCTTCAGCCCAGGGGCGAGCTGCGGACGACATCTCATCGGCGCCAGCACAGACCGCGGAAAAAGCGTCTTACGACTTTTCACCTCGTACAACGAAGTGGATCGCAGTTTCCGGGTGTGCTGCCGCCGGGTATCCAGCCGTCCGAACAACTCACCAAAGCTATTCCTCACAGCTATACACCTGGCCGGCTCGATGTTCTCATCATCCAACACGTCGCCTGGTCGCAAAACGTCGTCGAGCGGTCCGCCCTCGGGAGTCGGAGTGGGATCGACAGGCCCCGACTCCGAGGACGGCGCGTCCCCACACGACGACGACGCACAAATGTTCGCCTGAAAAATGGAATGGTCCTCTTCTGCTTCCGAAATTTTTGAAACATCTCGACGTTTTCGTCACACTCCTTCCCATCTGCGCCTCCAAGAATCGGATTTTCTCCATCCGACGCCGGGGTCTGATCGTCGCCACTTGCAGTAGTGCGACTGAATCAATGGCAGACAGAAGAAAAGTCACTAGACGCACGAGGTATTCGTCGCTTTCGTCAGCGTAAGTGGCTTCCATTTTGTTGACTGCGATGTCTTCTAAGGTTTCGAGTAATATGACGTTTGCCGCGTAGCGTGCGATGTTGTAATAATTAGTTGCCATATTTTATTTTTCGGGTGAAGATAATTTGTACGTGCACGTTCGGATTATTGAGAATTGGTATTGAGCTAAATACAATTAATATTTACGCAGCGACCGATCTCTGAGAAAATCTCCCAGACGACGTATATTACCTACTAGCCAGCTATAGTTTGTTTATCTTTCTCGTCGGCCCGCAGCATTAGAAAAATTTTGAGCCCGTTAATTTTTTTAAACACCATTATTGTTAGATACAAGTATTTATCTTTTAGATATAAAAAATAAAAAATGTTATGAATTTACAACTCAAAATAATTTTCTTAACCTTATAACTTTAGACGCTCATAATCTACTATTGTGAATTTACCCTCAACTTTTTTTTTAACTGTTTAATATTTTTGTATTAAATTTTCAGATTTTTGACCGTACATCTCCAGTATAATATAATTAGTAATTAATAATTATACAATATACTATGTAGGTTGTAAATATAGGTATTATATTATAAATTATTTAATTTTAACATTTAATATTGGTCATAGGTATTAAATGTTTTGACTCGATCAAGAGCTGAGACGGTCTGTCGGCCTAGGATATTTTATATTAAGAGGATGTCAGCGCAGCTATATTTCGGTATAAAAACATATTTTCGATAAATAGATTTTATTTCGAAAGTAATATACTTAGCGTAGTACAATCTATTATCAAAATTAAAGAACACAATATTATCTAGCGAATGACATATATAAATACAATATTTTAATGTTGTCAAAAATTTCAATTATTAATTTTAAATACCTATCGTTTCAGTTGTTTCATTTACAAATGGATATGTCATGCCCTAGATAATGTTGTGTTCTTTAATTTTGATAATTTGGTATTTTTCTCTAAAATCACTCTAAACCTTTGTATTTGTCATGTTTCGTAGGCATGTTTTTTGTTGTCAAATTTAATTTTTCACCTGTAATGTGCTGCCACCTAAGGACGGCGACGACGTCTACGATTCCTTATACCACCACTACTACAAACCGCGGATTCGGTCGCGTCTAGTACGCACGATCTTTATTTAAACTAATCAGATTTCTAGGAATAAATCCCCATTACGATATTACCAAGTTATTATGAAATAGTCATAATAATTATTATTGTGATGTTTCCAGTCATTATATTATATAAAACGGATCACTACCTTTTTTTCCATAATAATTTGTTCCAATATTAATATCACAGTTTTGAGGACTTTTGTTCCACAAAATATTTGTTCTAGGTACTCATAAAGGCCTGTCTATTCCAAGAATCGTATCCCAATATCATATTTACAATATATGGTAAACGCCTCCCGTTAATATTTACTATGAATAGATACTATGCATTATATATATATATATATAAATTATAAATAAAAATTATATATTATATTCACATGACTATGATATTGTTCATATTTCTACTGTAGGCTTTTTTATATAGTTGTTCAGAAATGCGTACTATGGTTTAACTAATGTATTCTAAATATTTATTATGTGTCTAGTCGTAGATCGTCACCCCCTTTCTTATTGTATGTGAATCTGCTCGTGTATGACTAATCCTCGATTACTTTCTTAACCTGTCTAGGTGAGGTTGTTCGTCCCCATTAGAATGCGATCTCAAGGTTGACTTGCTTTCTCGTTGTATACCTACAGCGTATTTTAATAAGATTAATGACACTGATTTAAATTACATACTATTATTTATCTAATATTTTATGTTATTAATATACTGTACTTTTAACACAAAAATAAATGTGTTTATTTTGTTCACTGAAATCAAAATATACAATATATTATATTTATAATACAATAGTATTGCTGAAATTATTAGAATTGTTAACCGTCGCCGACGAATTTCGACAATTGACGATTGCCATAGATATTATAAAATATATTATTAACTATGATAAATCCAAAGAACTTATATATTATTATATAAGTGCTCAGTATACCTATACGGTATATTTATAAATCGTATGTTCTTTTACAGAAATCTTTGTGATCTGTAATACACCTATTCTGGTTTTATATTTCATTTATAGTTAGCATGCCAAATTTAACTATACAAACTCGTCCGCAAGTTTATAGACATTCTAATACACTCTCCCGCCAGTGCCAATAGACAGTGTTTGAGAAGTTATATTTTTTTTGGTACCTAATTAATTTACAATATGAATTATTATAAGTTACTTATGTATGTACTTGTCCAAAACTCGACTACTGGGAAATCATTGGTTTTTATGGTATAGCCTTACGAAGTTCACGATTTTCGGTGTTTTACGCACCCGTACAACGCTTAAAGTTTACCGAGCTTAAATATTACAAATTAATTTTTTTTTTTAATCTAGGTAATTCAACGTTTTAAAATTGATGATGCAAAAATAATTCTGACACCCACCCATGGTGGTTTTACATAACAAGTCGAGGGATGTTTTTGATTTTAATTGTTCGAGCAAGCGCAGTGTGCGAGTTACCACACCGGGTACATATGAAAATACCAAAAATTTCAATTGGCTATGATACATATAACTTAAAAATAAGACTGACCGCTAAGTTCAGACTTCCATGTCATTTCAGTTAAAAAATAATGATTTCCGTCAATTAATTTTTGCAATATCGTTCTTAATTCGTTGTTACTTGTAATATATATACCTATTTTAAAAATATTATTCGTGGGTAATTGAAACGTCTAAAATATATTATCATATACAAATATGATAATAAACAAATAATAATAAATCAACTTAACCGGCTACGGTAATAATAATATTTAATAATATCAATTTAAGTATAGTATACAATATCCTAGGCAGACAAATCGTCTCCACTTAAAATTGTTTTTTGTATACTATGATATTATATCATTAAATTCAAATTTAACACTACCCATAACAATCACCCACTTGTAACTTACTGTTCAGCAGAGTCACTTCCAATTTTTTTTTTAGATTCTGAGGGAAGCGATGAATGTATTGATTTTACAATGATGTGTGTTTTTATTTTATTTTTTTTTGTGTCTGTCATCACCTTTTAGGACAGTAAAAGTGCTTGAATTTTCTTTAACAGTAACTTTTCTGATAGGAAAGTGAATCTAGTTGGTACTATGGGGGGTCAAAAGTAAAAATGTTCCCAGTAGTTTTCAAAAGTGACGATAAAAGCAAAGGAAAAACGGGAATTTTTTACGCAAAATCCGTTTTCGAGAAAATCGATTTTGGTTTTTGGTGCAACTCTAAAACAAATGACCGTAGGTACATTAAATTTTGAATGAATGCTTATATTAGAATTGTCTATACACCATAACATTTTCCAAATATTTTGACTTATTTTGATCTGTTTACGGACATAGTCAGTTTTCAATTATTTTAGTTTTTTTTTTCTATAAATATCAATAAAATTGTATTTGTTGGGTAAAAAAGCGTGAAAATTTAATATAAGGCTGCTGATATATCGTTCTAATATCAGTTAAAAAATATTAAAAATACATAGGCTCAATTTTTATTTATAAGCATTTAAAGTTCAAATTTTGGCAACATTTATCAAATTTATAATTTAATAATTATTTTGTAGTTAAAAATTTATAAAATGTTCAACTTTTATAGCTAAGGATTTTTTTTTAATTGACCTCCCTTTTTATTTAATTCCTGATAAACTAGTTTTAACCTAACCTACATAATAGGTATCTGTCCTACCTATATTAATTAAAAACTATTTTTAACACGACGTATTTACTTATTATTTTTGTCTTTTAGTTTATCTAATTTTGTATGGTTAAAATATGTTTCCTTTATACCCAAATAATTTTTAAGTACCTACAAATAATATAGAACTCAATTTTATTTTAACAATAAATACTTTTATTAATACAGTGTTGACTTTGTAGATGGGTAGTAATAAATTAACTGTACATTCAGGATTACATGCATTCAGGTGAATAATTATAATTTATAAGATTGCAATGATAGATGTAAGATGTAAGATGTTAGATGTAAAATGTAAGATGTATTGTTGATTCATCAATACGATGCATGTTCAGCGACCGGCGTCGACCTGTTTTGTGGCACAGCGGAAACTTCGTACAGCTGACTGTTCGACAAAGACACTGTAATATTATTTGAAAAATATTATTTCTACTTGATCGTAATAACTGGGTATAATGAGTTTAATATTATATTATATTATAATAAATATTAAGTACCTATATCATTAGCTTCTAATAATTGGGATGTCATTTTTGTAGATATTGATCCGGACAAAATGATGCTGGCCCAGCGCTATGCCACGATTTATGGCGTACCTATCCGATGAAATTGTTGGATATTTTTTCAAACTGGGCAATCTGATAAACGGTGACGTGATCGTTACTTCGCGGCCATCATAGGGTAGACCAGAATACACAAAAATGTAGGTCATCGAGCTGTCGGCTGTATGTATGATAAAGTCCTGGATGTGGGAATTACAATAGCCCCTAAAATGCTGTTACACCTCAACCTTAATAAAAAAAAAAAAGAATGATTAAAAAATGACAACGGAATTGGCCTACAAATCTGAAAATAAGTTTATGGACAGATAATTTCTCAACGTAATATTATGACCGATCCAATAATAACTTTCCATAGGTACATCAGACCGATGTGCGACGGCTGCTCACCAACGTATCGTCATCCACCAGATAACTTTGGTAAGTTTTCAAACTATACCGCTCATTCTTGTGGAATGCTAAAGAATATTAATTTATTAGATAAATATTATACTATAACAATTTTTAAATATAGACGTTTTCAACTCACAGTCATGCAGATGGATGTCGACCGGTTTGGGAGCGACGTCTGATACGCCATTATTCTAATGAATTCAAACATAAATAATATATTATTATAATATTTTTATATGTATATAGGTACGGTTAGGTAATAATTACTCGCCTAAAGATATAGGTTATTAATAATAATAAATAATTAACAACTTCGGCGAGTTTTCAATCTTAAAAAGTGGACTGTATTAAAATGATATACACCACACAACATTCTAGAAGATTCTACGCCTTATCGGCGTAGACCCACGACAAAAATAAATATGGTCGCCGCCGGAGTCGGCACTGAACATCCTCCCGCCTTTGAAAGCAGTGAGCTTTCAAACTTGCTTGTCCTGGTTTTCATGTATTTGGCGCAATCAACGGCATTACAGTTATAAACAATACTAAGATAATTACTAATTATGTAAATTTTTAAACTATAACATTTTATACACGAACATCAAATAAATCAGAATACAAAATAACATACATAGTGGTGGATAATAGACAAGGATATGGGACGTCCATACGCACCAGTACAAAGTGAGCATCGTATTATACAGGCAGCTTGGTAACCTTGATAACCGGTCGCTTGAAAATACCGTCAGTTACGATCTCTAAGTGTACCGCTTTCACTGCCATGCATATGAACAATGCCAAGTACGCCTTTTGAGTCCGCGCTCCACGCCGGCGGCTCTCCTTCACGATGAATAGACCTCCATAGTCCATACCCACGTTATAAAATGTCCGATTTGCGGTGACTCGGGAGGCAGGAAAGTCTGCCATAAAAGGTTTAGGAGTGCTGGCCCGATATTTTGAACATGGAACGCATGAGTAAACTGTTCGACGTACAGCAGCCCGACCAGACATTATCCAATATCGTCGGGTTATCATTGAAAGTACTACTCTCGCTCCACCGTGTAACAATAGCCTATGATAATTCCGAATTATTAACTCTGTGAGATGGCACCGTTGTGGTAGCAGTATAGGGTGTTTCGCGCCGTTGTCCAGTGTCGAATGTTCCAAACGTCCTCCGACTCGAATTAATCCTGCTTGATCTACATAGGGAGGCAACTGAGCTAGAGTGACTGGTACAATGTTTCTATGGGCTGCGATTTGCTTGTATAAATCGAAGTAATAGATTTGTTGAGTGTATTTTATGACCCTATATAGAGCCTGGTATTGTTCTGCAAGTGATATAGGTCCCGTCAACGCAAGGCGCCTTCGAGTCCTATTGGCGAATCGAAGGCAATATCCTACCACACGTTGCATCCGAGATAAGGAAGAAAAGCGCTCCATCCAGTGGCCCTCTTCTTAGTGAATGTACATTATACATTTTTCCGAATTTTTTAGTTCCGGTAAGTTTTCCAATGAAGCCGTGACCTCTGTAGCTGATACCACTGGCCATCGGGTGGCATCCTGACGCAGAAAGTCCGGTCCTGATAAGTGTTTTAAACACGACAACAATTCCCTAGGAAGCATACATCTGGAGGCCGGGTCGGTCGGATTTTCAACCGTGCTTACGTGAGCCCACTCACAATTGGGCACCAGCGCGTGTATCTTGGCCACGCTGTTGGTCACGAAGATTTTGAATTGCTTCTGCTCTCGCGTGAGCCATGCTAAAACAACTGTGGAGTCTGTCCACGCTATAATCTTGTCAATGGGAATTATGTTTTTTAATGATCCATAATGGTGAGACAAAAGTTCGGCCAAAAATAGAGCCGCACACAGCTCGAGCCTTGGAATTGTCAGAGTGGTATCCGTTTGTGATGTCTTCAATGGCGCTATCTTGGTTTTGCAAGTAATAAAATAAACATGGGTGTGACCCAAGTTGTCAGTTATCCGCAAAAAAACTATTGCTGCGTAGCCGCGTTGTGATGCATCCGCAAACCCCCTATGATTCTGTTCAATAGTTGTAAATCTAGCTTAAGTACATTAGTTTTAAACAATTTTATTTTATTTCATCATTGAAGATTTGTAAGTATGTTATCGTAAAAGCAATCATATAGAAAATATATTGAAATTTTCGATTTTTTTCAGAAAAAGGTAATCATTTTTATTTTATTATAATTTCCACAGAAAATAATAGATTTACGAGAAATTTTGTCGAAACGTTTTTTATGGAAAACACCTGAATCTACAATTTAGATTCTATACAATGTTATGCTAAATGCGATATATAATGAATTAAATCAGAATAACCCTAAAACTACACTTGGTATTCTATTTTGATTTTTAAATTGTTAATCAATATAAACCATAGTTTGTAACTATTATTATTTTTATTATTATGATGTATAAGCTCTATGTCGTATATAAAATTGCAAATATTATACTGTGTTGCCTATTATCTAAATAAACATATTATTTTATGTGTAATACTGTGCTGGCTATAAATATTATTATTATTTTAATAGGAAGCTGGTGAATATATTGTTTATTTTTGACGACGATAAATACTTTTTAAATGTTTAGTCGAATAAAATTAGTTTATTTATAATATAATTTCAATATATTTTGACAGTGTTTTTTTTTTAATAATCGTATCGAGTAAGTTTTAAGTTTTTTAACTATATTATAGTGTTTAAATTAAATTAAATTAAAGTAAAGTAATGTTTCAATTAATTTGATTTTTTTCCACGACTTAAAATAGCTGCCAAACGGAACTTGGCGCTCTAAGTTTCACGCGTGAAGTCAACCAATATTAAGATGTGGCTGCATCTGGTCGAAGTTATGCTAAAGGTATGGTTGTGTTCTATTTTACTTGAGTTAATATTACTTAACGTAGTTAAGATTAGTTATAGAACGATAAGTGCACTTAGGATTGATTCGATAATTCAGATTTCTTAAAAACCGGCCTTTGGTGAAATAATTTACCGCTGGAAGTTACATTATATTTAAAATTTGTACGAGATTAAATTTCTTTCAAAACCCAAATCCTAAGACCACCCATGGTTACTGTAGTAAATATTAAAACTCATAGGCGTTACTTATACTCGAGAAACAGTGCATTTTGATATTCTTCTTCTCGTGGAGATTTAAAATACCAATAATAATACTCCTAAATACGTAATATATAAAAACACAAGTATAATTTTAAAAAAAGGAAAACAATTCATAATATACATAATAATATAAAAATAATAAATGTTAGTATATGTTTTATTTTTATTGCTGTGATTTTTTATAATCACTTTTAGTAGTCACCACTATTTATTAGGTACTTACCTATATTCTACTCGAAATAATATATTTACAGTCAAAGTTTCTGTTTTAAAAATTCATCAGTCAGACAAATTATTTTAAAATGTTTTTAATCTTTTGATTGTATCATTTACAATTTGAGTAGGTGTTAAATTTCACTTTTTTTCTTTCGATCTATTTCACTATAATGATTACCTGTAATGATATTTAATTATTATTGATCCCATTTTTGTAAAAAAAAGTTTTTTTACTCATTGCAAATGAATAAAAATAGATGAAAAATGATTTGTTCATGTAACAATAGTTTTTAAAAATATTACAATTACAATTACTTCCGAGGGATTTTGTGATATATATCGAGCTGTGATATTGTGTAAATTTTGGTTTTAATGTACGAGTTTTTAAACAGCAAATACGATAATTAAAATCTATTTGCATATTTCCACCATCATAAAAAACATACAATTTAAAAAAAAAAATCAAAAAGCTTTTTCGATGTTTTTATTGAGGATATCACGTATTTTTGAAAAATTTACGGTTTTATAGTTTTTTTTTGTATAACTTTTTATGTAAAAAAATGCGGGAATTTTCAAATTAGAATTTTGTATTCGGTGCTTTAAAACTGTATTTGTTCCTTATGAAACTCCTTATTACAGAAAATTTAAAAAAACTGAAGTTTCTAAAATATGAACACGACTAAAGTGTAACTTATTTATTTATTTACGGGGAAAAGAAACTCCATTAACAAAATGTTGAAAGTTGGTACTGAAAATTCAACAGTTTTAAAATAAATTGCTCTAAACGAAAATTGACGTTTCAAAAATCTTGCCATGTGTATTCCTTGTGATTTTAAACGGCATCAAATATTCCAATGTCGCCTTATATGTATGTAGCGCAATTATTCGTACCTATAAAATATTATTAATTTATTTATATTATATTCATAATACAAGTTAAAATTAAGTTAAAAATGTAATAAGTTTCCGTTGATTTAAATATTAATAGTTATATGATTAACTATTATTTATGGTACCTACCCACTTCCCTGTGCACAACGGAATACGAATCCTGGCTGATTTAATACCTGGTTGTGAAGAATTAAAAAAAATAATATTTTATTCAGCACTAATATTGCCGTATAGGTATCAAAAACAATAAAAACAATATATTTATGAATTATAAATATTAAATTTTCGTAAATATAAAGATACAAATATACATATAAAATCATTAAAATCATTCATTTTTCGATTCAACTAAATTCTATAAATATATAACATCCTAATAAAATAAAAAATATTAAGCTAATTGTTGAATATTCTATTTAAGCTAGGTACACAGAATAATCATTAAGTAAAAAAGAATTTATATAAAATTAAAAATGTTTTTTAATCTAGTTTAAAATATTTACACAATTTAGCACTATAATATTAATTGGACCCTGTTGACTAAAATATGTAGGGTACTAGGGTTACATAAGACAGATATGATGATCGATTTAATTGTACGCCTACATTATTATATTTTTTTTTTATATTTATAATCTACAGTTTATACAATCTGTACATAAAAAAAAGTACAATAAACATAAATGATGTCTATTATTATATAAATTATAAACTGTACCTGTTATTTTACATTTGTAATCAGTTTATACTTTGGATTTATAAAATAGTTTTCTAATTAAATTACAAAGATAATATATTGTATGATCTTTCCATATGAGGTTTTGATCAAAAATAATACCTAAATATTTTAATTTAGTAACTTTTTCAAATTAAAAACAGTTAAAAATCTTTATATTATTCAAGCATCTAAAATTATGTTTGGTATTTTTTAATCGAATTTTCTACTAATTTATACTAAAAAAACATATATTTAGATTTTTTAATATTCAGTTCTTTAAAATGTTTATGTAACCAAGTTTTTATATTATTAATATATGTGCCTACAATGATTCACTAAGTAATACAATATCAATTTATTTTTGTATTATAGTTATACATTAGCAATTTCTTTTACGTTCAATTGCAACTGTAATGTATCGTCAACAAAACAAATAATATCTCCTGAAATATTACGATTAATGAGACAATATTTTATGTAAATAAGAAATAACAAGACGATAACTTGAATTTCACAAGTTTACATTTCTACAATTTTAACTAGGTACTTTTGCAATCTATTTGAAAAATAACATGAAATATCCACTTCATATAGCAATATTAAGAATACCACATTAATATTTTAATATTTTTTAATGAAAATCATTTTTAAATCTGAATACAAACCAAATTACCTACCTTATTATTGCCATTGTCAAAACCTACTAGAATGAATAAAACTCAAAGCTTATAACGGTGCATATTTTGTTGATTTATTTTTCCAAATTGGTTTGTAGAAAAAAAGTTAGGTATGTACGATGTACCTATATTCAAATCAATCAAACGTTTTTTTAAACATTTTTCAAATATTTTGGATATGGAAAGAGAAGGAGAGATATAGATCTATAATTTGAACAATGATCAATATCGCCAGATTTAATAGTTTCGTTATTATTCTTACCTACGACTTCATGGATATTCGACAGTTTTTTGGTTTATGGTCATCATCTCCATCAGAACGTGATCGCTTCGGTTGTAGTTTATTTGGGAGATACTATATAAAACGACGCGTAATACCAAAAAGAAATATTGTTAAACACACTGTTTTTTTACTTAAACAAAATAATTATTATTATTATTATTATTATTCAGCGTCGATATACCGACCGGCTAGGTAGTATCCGTGGTTATCTCGTTTGAATGTTTATTTATTTTCAGCCAGCGACAAAATATTTTATAATAATAATAAATAATAATAATCGGTTGCGTACGTGCCTACCTACCTCTAGTACCTACCTATTATTTATTTATATTATTATATTTTTATTATTTATATTATTTTTACGCAGATTCACGTTTATAATAAATATCGAAATACCTTACCTCCACGCAATTATCTGTGACTCGCCTTACTACATTTGAATGAATTGTCATGCGTTTGCGTTGTATTATACTTTAATGTGTTATTAAGTTGGTATAGGTATAATATTAAAATGTTTTATCATTTGCGTTGTATAATAATTTAGGATAAAATAAGCATAAATTATGTTTTATTTTTTTAATATTTCGGTGATTTGAGTGAATATGTCACACATTGACAACACTCGTGTAATCATCATACATAATATAATATGTATATCGAAATTGTGATTAAGTATTTAATAAATAAACAATAATTAATAATACATATTTTATTTATTAATTTGAGGTTTAAAAATCCTACCATTATTATTTTTTTGGTATATGTATTAGGTTGTGATTTTATTTGTTGAATTATGCATTTTTGATAGTATGAATAATTTTTTGTTATTAGTTAGGAATGTTCTATACCTCCTACGGTAGGTATTATAACTCTTTAAAAGTGAAACGATTTATGGATTTGATTGCATATTTCAATATTTGTCAATTTTAGCTCATCCGACTTCTATTATATTAATATAATTAAAATAGCATTATAACCTTCTGTTAAAAGCAATTATTACAGCTCATAAATGTATAGAGTTTTTATCAATTAGTCAGAAAATAATATCAATTATTACACACAATATTTAAGTTCAACATTTTTAACTATGTACCAACAGAAAGGTGTTTTGCGTTAGCAATAATAATGACAATTTAATCAGAAACACTAATTTGCTAGTCGTCTTTATCATGCGATTAAAATATTACAAATGAATAGAATATTATTACTAATTTGTATATTATTATAATACCTAGTTAGATTTAAATTTTTAATAAATTTCTTACGTTTACCTTAACCTCATCAAAATACAATTTTGTAAAAAGACAACGGGTTGCACTCCGGGAGTGCTGACAGAAGTGAAAACTTGAATATTAACGTCGTACATTTTTGATATTTTGGATATGATATTTCGGGCCCTTCACGACTGAACCACAACAAAACCGTAACAATAGATACGATAAACAAAATAATATAGTAGTTGATTATTGTTCTTGTTCTTATTGTTATTGTTATTTTTGTATTATTAATGTATTTGCAATGGTTGGGTACTTACAAAGCTGGGCACTAACTAGTTAGTTTTGAATCGTTTTAACTTTGTCACTATTAACTAGTTAAATTTAATGTGTAAAACAGTCTAATCTAACTCGTTAAAAAATAAACCAACTAGTTATTATTTTTTTTTTCTTTCCAAAATTCCAAAAGCTGTTCCTCAATCATGACATTATGGCTATATGCCTATATAGATTATTAGCTCATATATATATCTAATTATTAGTATTTATAATAATGCACGCACAGATTTTTCTGCGTAGTCTGTAGAATGCATAGATAATAAAGATATGGATAGGACATAATGGTCTTATCAGCGGTCTTCTAGGGGAACATTTAAATCATATTCATTAATATATCAATTTGTATTGAATCATTGAATCATTTGCATCATCAAATATAACTTATTAAGAATTTTGTATTACATTTTCAAATCTTACAATATTGTACTCTACGTTCCTGTGTTCTATTTACGGTTTACGTTTTTTTTTTTTTTAATTTTATAAACATAAGTCTATAATTTGAGATTTATTTGGTTTAACTGTAGATTATACAACTGCTTCATTTATTCCAATTGCATACTTTTTAAAGTCAATTTCAGACCAGGATTGTTGGAATTTTTTAAAAATACGAACATCAGGACTAATAATATTTATTTTTAATTTAACTTCAAAAACACTTCTTAGCACTAATTCGAATAAATATCGCCTACAAGGTAAATATAAAATCTTTCGTCCTATCAGTTGTAACGGATCTAATTTTCACATTGTATTACTCCATTGAACCACTACCTAACTACCTTTTTATTTTTAATGACATCAATATTCAATATTAACATTAATTAATAATACATATTTTATTTATTAATTTGAGGTTTAAAAATCCTACCATTATTATTTTTTTGGTATATGTATTAGGTTGTGATTTTATTTGTTGAGTTATGAATTTTTGATAGTATGAATAATTTTTTGTTATTAGTTAGGAATGTTCTATACCTCCTACGGTAGGTATTGGAACTTAAAAGGTGAAACGATTTTTGGATTTGATTGCATAATTCAATATTTGTCAATTTTAGCTCATCCGACTTCTATTCCCTAATGTTTCCCTCGAATTGTTTTGTTGTATATAAAAAATTAAAAGTTAAGCAATTATATCGATTATTGGACCAAGTATATTAATATTAATATTGGTATATTAATATTTCGGTATTATATCGGTTGATTCTCTGATCGACTTGCATTAGTTATACACTAGTCTATTCAATATGAATTAAACTCAGAATTTAACTAAAGCCGGACTTGAATATAATGATAAAAATTAACATATAGGTATTATTGTATACCCACCTATCAATTGTATTAAAAGATTAAAAAATTGTATATTATATATATATTTATATAGTTAAAATAGCATTATAACCTTCTGTTAAAAGCAATTATTACAGCTCATAAATGTATAGAGTTTTTATCAATTAGTCGGAAAATAATATCAATTATTACACACAATATTTAAGTTCAACATTTTCAACTATGAACCAACACAAAGGTGTTTTGCGTCAGCAATAATAATGACAGTTTAATCAGAAATAACAAGAACGTAAAGCAGATTTTGAAGAAATTATCACTTTATTTTCAAATCTCCAACCTAGGAGAAAGTTATAAATGTATCTAGACTGTTTTTATTAGGTAATTAAATTAACATCAGAAAAAATGCAATAGATAAGAATAAATAAATAATACAGTTTTTTCATTTTTTATTTTACTTTTTTAGTAGATATATAGTATTGTCATAACCAACTAGGTACTCAATTATTATTTATTTCAATATACCATATTAATTGTACAGTAAAAACATTTTACACTAAGTAATCTGTATTATTTTTTGTTTAATTTATACCTTAAAAGTAATTTAATATAAAAAAAAACCCGAAGGATGGGAATCTCGCTGACTTCAAAAGGCTATACATTTTAAACTTAGTCCGACCAAAAATTCTGATTGCACCATTGTACTTATATAACTCAATTAAAATAAATAGATTTTAAAAAAAATTTTCAAAAATCTAGTGGTAGCTAAACTGAATTTATGCCACGAAATAATAGATGTACTTTAGGTAAATTTTAAGAAATTATTTGTTTTAAGAGGGGATTCAAATCATTTTATCCCTTGTTGCAAAATAACAACAAAAAAATGCAAAATAAGACTTTACATATTGAACTCGAAATAGATTTCAATGTCATCCAGCATTAAATACAACTTAGCAAGATTTATATGCAAATACATGAATTTACAAGCCCGGCAAACCGATGTGGCACACCATTTTTTCTTAGTCTGCAATTCGATCATGAAAAACGAGCGACTAGCTCAAAAATGATGTGACACGTCGATTCGTATGAGAATTTTGCAAAAAATACAACTTGAATATTTATTTTTACATTTAAGATAATGTTCTAAAAATAATAGTTGAATAAATCCAGATTTTAAAGATAGAAAAAATCTTCATTAGGTCATCACAAGGGCCCCCAAAAAAATATTGCCCAGGGCCCAAAAATACGTAGTACCGTCACTGTTTTTAGACAATTATTAACGTTAATTACATATGTAGTTTTAAATATATTATTACCTATACTAATCAGCAGCTTGTTGTAATCCCCAATTTGTTAAATTTAGTTTAAAATATATAACATATAATTTGTATAATCACGGATTTCATAATACGTAGGTTATTGAAACAAATTGAACCAATAGGGGTACATAGATAAGAAGATTAAGTAGCGTACTACATTTGTTTAAAACTGATAAAATGATGTTTACATTTTTTAATTCTTACAATACTTGATTAAAAACTTTAAACATTTAAACGTAAACAAAAATGTTGGTAAATTGAATACTGTTTATTTAGGAATAGACTTTTGTAAAGGAAACTAAATATTAATATCACTAAATTTAAAACAAAATCCGCGTTAATTGAATACTTATATACTTACTTTAAATCTAAACGATGTTGGTTGTTAAATAACATTCACTTTTGTTACAATGTTATGTTCATATAAAATGTATTAGTATTCTATTTTGTTTTTTAAATTGTTAATCAGTATAAACTTTAGTTTTTACAATTATTATTATTATTATTATCTATAAGCTCTATTTCGTAAATAAAAATTGATATTATACTGTGTTGGCTATTATCTAAATAAACATTGTATTTTATGTGTAATACTGTGCTGGCTATAAATATTATTATTATTATTATTATTATAGGAAACTGGTGAATATATTGTTTATTTTTGGATGACGATAAACACTTTGTAAAAGTTTAATCGAATAAAATTAGTTTATTTATATCGTAATATATTTCGACAGTGAATTGTTTTAAGAATTGTATCGAATATATTTTTAAGTTTTTTAACTTTGGTTTTTATATTATAGTATTTAAATTAAATTGAAGTAAAGTAAATTAACGTTCTTAATAAATTTGATTTTTTCCACGACTTAAAATAGCTGCCGGCATAGAACTTAGCATGCTAAGTTTCACGCAAGAATTCAACCAATATTAAGATGTAGCTGCAGCTGGTCGAAGTTATGCTAAAGGTATGGTTGTAGTGAAATACTATTTTATTTGAGTTAATATTACTTTACGTAGTAAAAATTAGTTATAGAACGATAAGTGCACTTAGGATTGATTCGATAATCCAGATTTATTAAAAACTGGTTTTTAGTGAAATAATTCACCGGTGGAAGCCCCGGCGAGTCGTTATATTATGTTTAAAATGTGTACGAGATTAAATTTTTTTCAAAACCCAAATCCTAAGATCACCTATGGTTACTGTAATAAATAATAGAACTCATAAGCATTACTAAACAAAAAATATTTTGAATACACTTCAAAACGTTCAAAAAATAACTATTTTACCAAGCAAAACTGTGCACTTAAATAAATACACAGTACATAAATAATACCGTCTAAAAAAAAAGTATATATAATTTATACATATTACATAGGTACTAGACACTTTTTATTATGTTGGAAACACAATGAAATTAAAAAAAAAAATTGCGAAATCGAATACTACTCAAGCATCCATATTTACGGAGTTGGTACACTATAAATATTAATAAAATATGATTTTTAATGTAGGTACCGTTATTATTATTATTTTAGGTTAAATGTTATTTCTACAAATAACGGATAAACTATATTATTAATTAAGTACATTTGAAGTGGTTTAACAAATATTAAAAATTACCTAACGAATTTTAATCGTGACCAAAGACGTTTTAATTTGATTTGAAAAAGCATTAAATAGGTTTTAACACAGTTATTGATCATTTCAAATGGACATTTCTAATCAACATAAATAAAAATCGTTTAATTAGTATTTGTCTCACCCGTGTGTGTAAAAATAATACGTTGGCTCCATTGTAGATTGTTATAATGGTCATAAGCAAATAAATATTGAGCAAAAATGTTTATGATAAGATAAACAATTTTAAACCAGAATAGTGCTGTCCATAATTGATCATAGGTATCTACTTTTCGTATTTTTGTGTTTAGAATAATAGATGTTTATTTTCAAAACAAGAAAATATCCACATTCATTAAATTTAGTATTATAATAAAAATAACATACATTCCTATACTTAAATGAAAATAAAATAAAAATTAGATAATCAGGTATTTATTTATTAATTATTTCTACTTATATGAGAGCGAATAATGTCAAAAGCGAAAGAAAAATTAACATACTTCTAGAAGTCCGATTTCGATTTTTTAAAACTAATTTGAATTCAATAACTTCTTTTCTATATTTTGTAGGAAATATATTTTCAATATTTTGTAAAGTTTTCGTAGTACAGTTGCAAATTAATTTACTTAATGTCTCAAAATGAACATGTACTTTAAAGGTTCAAGAGGTAAAAAAAATGAAAATCCATTAATAAAATCCACATTAAATATTATATAATAAACATAACATACATTCTTACTTATATTTCGCAACCACTTATTTAAATTTGAAAACATTTTTCTTGTATTTTTAATTTTAATTTTACAGAATTTTAGGTGGGTTACGTATCTACTGTCAAACAAAATATTCAAAGATATCAAAGGTGAGCAAAAGTCCGAAGCTGTGTCGTCTTATGTGTCCTTCAGTCAAACCTAATCGGACATTGAACGATAGTGTGCGGAGATCGCTCTACGTAACAGGTAAGACGAAGCTGAATATTATTACAACCAGACATTAGTTTGGCCACTTTGGCCACCATCGCGGGCCAAACGGAAACTGGGGTTCTGACCGCTTCGACCATCAACCTCCGTAGTTCAGAGTCTATGAACCGTCCGACAAAGGATCTGACAGACTTTCCGCCGAGCGGTATCCGACCGCTGTCCACTGGGTGCGAGGCAATCGTGTACACCATTGTAAGCCGGGTACACGACTATATGGCGAACCAGGTCATACGTTACATGGTGCACCACCAGGTTAACCATGCGGGGGCCAATAGGTACCCGTGTCAAACAGAGGTAACCGGGATACACTTCTTGGTGTATACCTCGGTAGCACGGTTTTGCCGCCACAACGTGCGAGTCGATCAGTACCGTCGCCGCTAGGTGATAATTCGGTTACCGACCGGTATCTGATCGCTATCCACTATAAGTGCGAGGCAACCGTGTACACCATTTGTATATACCGGGGTACATGACTATGGCAAACCAGGTTATGCGTTGCGTGGTGCACTTCCACGTTGACATTGTGAACGCCCCAATAGGTACACCGCGTTAAACAAAGGTTCACCAGGGTTATACTACGCTATACGGTGCACCGTTGTGGTACGTATATACCTTGGTAGCACGATTATACCGCCCTGGTGCGATTCGCTCGGTACCGTCGCCGTCTGGTGATAATTTGGTGTGTATAGTCTGTCTGAAACGTCGTCATATGCGAGCCAATAGACTACTGACACGCGTTGATGCGCTTGTATGTCAAGAATTACAGTTTCCGCCGCGGTGGTCAAAGTCGCCGGCCCGTGGCTGTTATACTAATTATAGTCCGCTTCGTCTTAGGTCCGCTGAAAATATATTAAGATTCTAATTTCATACCTTCGACTGAACAACATAATATCTGGCGAAGTAACAAACGAAGCCAGCTGTTTGTACAAAAAATGGGTGAGTACCTACCTTATATAATATTATGTTTTGTAAATGTTTGCGATAAGTCTCGAGTCTTACGTGTCACGGTAGGTACGTCTGTAGGCTGTAGGCATACGTATTTTGATTTTACTTTTGGTTCATATAAGTGTTTAAAAATGTTGAAATTTTTATAAACAAATTTCCTGTTAAAAATAAAGTTACACATCTTTTTTCGTTTGAACGAAATTCTATGTCATCGAACCATAATCATTAAAGTCTTTGTAAGTTCTATTAAAGTTAAGTTCCAATTTAGTTTTTATTTTTAAAAGTGATAGTACAATTAAGTTTTTTAGTTAAAGTTAAGTTCCAGTCAAATTAAAGTTTTGAGCAGCTATTGTTGTAGTAGCCAATTTGTTAAATTTAGTTTGAACTTAACATATAATTTGTATAATCACGCATTTTATAAAGTATGCTATCAAAAATATTTGAATCAGTAAATATAGAGAAATGAATATGTGCTGGATTTAAACTTTATGTTTACTGAATGTTGTACTACATTTGTTTAAAACTGTTGTAACGATATTTAAATTTTGATTACCTACATTTATTGTTTCTTACAATACTCGATTAAAAACTTTAAGTCATTTAAACTGTATAAAAGTAAACAGACCTTTTTGAAAATGTAATAAATACTGTTAATGGTGGAATAGACTCATGTTTAGGAAATTAAATATTGATATCACTAAATTTAAAACGAAACCCTTGTTAATTAATTATTTATATACTTTAAATCAAAACATCGTTGGTTTTCAAATAACATTCACTTTTCTTATAATGTTATGTTGATATAGAAATGCATAAGTATTCTATTTATTTCATATTTGTTAATCAGTATAAACTTTAATTTGTTACCATATTATTATTATCATATTAATATTATGTATAAACTCTATGTCGTTTATAAAATTGATATTATATTATACTGTGTTGGCTAGTACCTAAATAAAAATATTTATATATTATATGTAATACTGTGCTACTGACTGCATGGCTATAAATATTATTATTTTAGGAAGCTGGTGAATACCTTGTTTATATATTGTTTATTTTTGACGACAATATACACTTGATAAATGTTTAATCGAATAAAATTACTTTATTCATATTGTAATATTTTGATATACCACCCCTGTGTGAGTCGCTCGGTACCGTCGCCACATGGTGATAATTCGGTGTATAGTCCGTCTGAAACGTTGTCGTATGAGTCTATAGACTCTCCAAACACGTGTTGATGCTTAAACGTCAGAGTAACTGTTGTTCCCGCCGCGATGGTGGTCAAAGTCGCCAAGCCCGTGACTGTTATACTAATTTAGTCCGCTTTGTATTAGGTCTACGGAAATTAAAAAAGATTCTCATTTCAAATCAATGACTTAAAAATATATTTGTCGAAGTCGTTAGTAACATACGAAACCTGCTGTATGTAAAAATGTGTGAGTACACTACCTTAGTACCTTACCTATATAATATGACCATTGTTTTATAAATGTGTGCAAAAAGTCTCGAGTCGGACGTGTCACGGTAGGTACGGGTAAGTTGTAGGCATACATACTTAACAAACATAATATAATAATTTAAATAAAACCAATGTATATTATTTTTTGTAAATAATGCATATAATAGGTAATTGTATTTAATAATAATTATATAATATCTGTGTGTCGATGCTTTTTGGGAAAAAAAAGTGCCGTAAATCATTCTATGCGTTCTCGATTATATTATACTGGCTGCAGGCTGTCAAAACATTAAACAACGTAGCCTCGGAGATATTCGAATGAATATTAAAAACGGACATAGACGAATTATTATATTTTCGATCAGTTACAGTTACAGAAATATCTTTATGTCATTGCAATACCGTTTATATTATATAATTTAACCACAACCGGCCACCTGCCGAGAATAGACAAAATATCAGTGGTAGAAGAATCAAAACACCACGCCTACAACTGTCGTTGTCGAAATTTTAGAAATTGTGCTGGTACATATTCCGACTTGGCTGCCGACGGTAAACGCAAAACGGTTGACGTATAGGCGTATACCAGATAGATGGTTCGTCGACGCCGCTACATCTACCATAAAGGTAGTCCCGATTCAGTCGGGTTAGGTTAGGACCCAGTTAGGTCTTAGGTCGGGTTACAGCAGAAATGGTATATACCAGGACGTTTACACAGAATAAACATTTGGTGGGACTTACGGTCCAATTTGTGAAAAAAATTGCATTTTCCATGTATGATAACATTTTAATTCTGTTTGAGCACTTTGAGCTAATTAAAGCCTTGAGAAATTGTTTTTTACATTATTCTTAATAAATACTTTTTCACTTATTAAAAAGGCTCGGAAATGTTATGCAAGGTTCCTTATAATCTTCATTAATGGAAGTTCTAAAACATTAAAGATACATAGACACGATTATTTTTTGTATGCATTTAAAGTTCAAATGTTGACAAAATTCATAAAAAATGTTGAAACTATTTTTCAGTTGGTAATTCGTAAAAGTATTATTTCCATAGCTTATATTAGACATTTTAATAGACAATATTTACCAGAAAGTAACGATAATTTTTATGAGCGTTTGAATTTAAAATGTTTACGATATTGGATTTTTACCGGTAAATTAACGAATTTTTATTTATCGATTTTGATATTTTGTTGTGCCTATTTTTAAAACAAACCGCAGTTAACTACCAAGTCCGAAGAAGAAAAAATAATATAATATCGCTTTGACGCGTCTAAGGAATTTTCTCAAACACTTTTACACGATCTATTCGACAGTTGCGCAACTACAATATTATAAATAAAGATAACCGAAAACAGAGATTTTCATTTCACATTTATATAGTTAGATAGATGTATAAGCATTTTATACGTACACGGACACACTAATGAAATACAAAGCACAGCTGCAGAATTGTATACAAGAACAAGATTTTCGGTACATTTTTGTTAAACTTTTTTTCGGGTCTTTTTTTCCTATTGTAGGTAAGAATTTTTTTTTCCGATTACCGCCAATATTATATACAATGTACATGCTACACAAACTCGGTAGTATTATCATATAATAACAAACGCGTGCCTCGAAGTGTATCGAACAAATGTTAATCGTTTTTAACTCTGTGCCCTAGTCGGTAAATCGTATTTATAAAAATTGTATACAAATTGATGTATACAAATAAAAAAAAAATCATCGGACAAGACGTGTCAATAACACAACGAACACGACGGCGCACTTGGTGCGGATGTCAATATTTTATGGTCTGCAGTTGCGGTCCACCGGCCACATATCACCGCACCGCATAATATAATATTATCGCGGACCGTCCCGGGCAAACGAACGTAGCGATAAAGAGCTGCAGTGATGGAGCGGCCACGGGAAAGACGCGATGTTGGGCGAGCAAAAAAAAAAAACAACGACATGGGGATCGAAAGAGTGATGTTGCGTGGAATCGATGGTGACCGGATGGTTACCACGCCATCGATAAACTCTCATCTGTAATATGGTTATCGCTCCTGCATGCGCCGTAGGTGGGCTGAGGAGAAAGCGAGTGGACCACTTACCTGCGGTTACCACCGTACGCAATCTATCGCTTAACTCTGCGTCGCGTCGTTTTGTCTAGATGTCTGGAGGTACGTTCTCCCTGCAGCGTCTGGCGTCACTGCCGGTCTGGACGTAGGTCGCGACCGCGCTGTTCCACTGTTTGACGTTGCAGCGAAACCGTAGCTTTAGACTGTAGGGGAATATGGTCAACAAAGAACGGCGCGTCCCTCCTGTCAGACGGCGTGCGCGTTTCCGGATCGGTCGTCCGATCAGATTCTCGAACGCATTGCTCAGTGCTCTACACTTCCGCGGCATAATTGAGCCTTCTAATATAACTATCGCACCTTTCGGTCCATCCGCGATCGTCGTGGCACAGTAGTCTGCAGTTCTGCACCACGCACACCTCACGACAAAGACGGTGCGCTTACATAGTTTGTATCACAATGAACAGTAGCGGCGCCAGATATTTTTTATTGGGGGAGGCGATACAGGGGCAAACTTTTTTCTGGTGGGGCATTTATGTATCACAACTCGATCACCCACTAATTTGCTCATATCATATATTCATTAAGTATTCTTATCTGTATTTAATTATGTTTTTTACAACACTGTAAAGTGTAACGAATTTTGTAATTTTAGAATTTTAGAATTTATTATTTAATTCTACCAAGATTCTATACTTTTATACTTAAGTATATTGTATTTATTGACTATTTTTTGTTTTGTTCCAGAACTGTTGATTCATGTCCACATCAATCTCAAACTCAAAAATGCCTTAGCCCAAATAGAACATAATTTTATAATATTTTAATTAAAATAATGTGTATTGGCACAACTAAATAAATCAGTCACTTCCGTCAGTGAAATTGTGTATTATTTATTTGTGCCATTCTGAGTTCTTTTCATTGTTTATATAATAATATAAATATTATATATTATTATTTATTATCTATACTAACTTTATAAAGCTGAAGATTTTGTTTTTTTGATGGCGCTAATTTCAGGAGCTACGCCGGTTCTTTTACTTTTGTGTTGGATAGTCCATCTATCGAGGAAGGCTATAGACTATATAACATCACGCTACGCCCAATAGGTCCAACTCCGGGAGGTTCTCAAACAGGGACTTTGAGATGATTATAATATAATAATTATTATTTTTGTTTCTTAACGGTTGCTATTGGTTTTAATAATATTAATAATAATTAATAATGTGTTTAACCAAACAAACTCTTCAGCTTTATGATATTAATATAGACAGCATAGAAAATTAAATTTAAATTTACACCTAAAACTGAGATCGTTGCTATTGGTAGCTATTGGTGCTATTGGTATGATAAATTGGGTACCAAAATAAAAAAAACACTGCGATATAATGGAAAGAATGATAATATGTGTAATATTGATCTCTGTGGATTTGCATTTCTTAATAATTATTAAAATTATATATTTTATATAATTAACACTGTAACACATGATAGTTATATTGTTGATTGATAGGTAAGCTTAGTTTTCAAAATAATGTATCTTATATTTAGCAAATTGGATCAAGATGGTACTTTAAAGCGGTAATTTTTCAATTTTCTGGTAACTAAAAGGTTCTACATACATAATAATATACATATAATATTATATTATTACAGTTTATTTAACAGACCAAATGTTATTTTCTAAACATAATCAAATTTGTTTTTTAAAAACCTTGAATATTCTTATAAGCTATTTCGTTACATAAATTATATTCTAATTGATGATGATAACATACAAAAATATTTAAATATTTTTCAATTTATTACACACATAGGCTTTTACAGCTTTTAGTGATTTAAAATAATTATAAAAGTTACCTCACTAACTTACTTACAGAACGAGTGGTATATAAAAGTGGGGGGGGGGAGAATTATCTGTGTTACAACCCCCACAGGTTTTTCTTTTTGCTATTGAAAACCGTCAAAGCCCAAAAGTAACAGTTACATTAATAAGTGTGTGGTGTGTCCCCTGAAATCAGATGTATTTTAGGCACTGTAGTTAGGTACTTACTACCTTATATTAAATGCACCATAATATGATATAAATGTATATAATATAAGAAACACGTAATAAAAAAGGTGGGTAAGTGGTTGTCGCTCTGCTGTAGGTAGATTTCAAGTGGGTCACTGTATAATAGATAGTATTAAATTTGAATTCAATGATATTATTTAACCAATTATTTTGTATAAGAATTTAAACTTCAAATTTTATCTTATTTAAAATGTAATAATTATTTTGTATTAAAAATGTATAAAATAATCCACTTTTATAGCTATGGTTTGAAAATTTAAAACAAGATTCCATGTAAGTAGGTATTCTGTAACCAAAACAGTTTCTTTGGTTCTTGGTGTAAGTGGTGTAACTTAAGGAGTAAAATAAATTACTTATGTGCCGTACTTAGGTTTTTCTTAATTTATGTCGATAAAAAATGTTTCACTCCGTCAATTAACTTAAAAATGTAAATACCTAGAATACGTTTCTAGCAAGTTGTTGTTAGTGGAAATTAAAAAAAAAGTTGAGCTTAAATCCACAATAGTTTTTTTATGGGCGTCAGAAGTTAGAAAGTAAAATCACGAAAATGTGCTAACTATTTTGAGTTAGATATTTATAAGAATTTATATTTTTATTCAAAAATTGAATACATACGATTCTAATTTCCAGTTGTTCTACCCTTGACCCAAATAAAAAATATCAGAGCTGTAACTACTGTCGTGTATTACTAGGAATCGTGTTTTTAATTTCTTATTAATTAAATTAATTAAGGTTCTTATATTCTATAAATTAAAATAATAATAAAAGGTGGGTATCGCTTTGCTGAACATTACGTGTTGTGTAGTTAGTGGCTGGTGGGTCAATATTATGGATGTATTAAATTAAATTTAATGATATAAAATCATTTTATACGAAAAAATGATTCTGAGCGAAGAGCCAAAGAGTGTCAGCCTATATTACAATATAAGTACCTATATTTTATGGTATTGTTGTTAAAGTAATTTATTCTACTTTTAGTAAAACAGTAAATTCAATTAAATTTTACCAAAAACATTTTATTCGATATACTTTAAAAGTTTAAACGCTTCAAGTAGGAACAGTATGAAATACTTATGAAAAATCTAAAAAAATATTAACCCTTGACTATTGAACATTTTATACATTTTTAACTACAAAATAATTTACAAATTGTTGATGAATTTTGTAAAAATTTGAACTTTAAATGCTTATAAAAAATAGTGGCTATGTATCTTTAATATTTTTGAACAGATATTATAGTAACTATAAGGATCTTTGTATTACATTTTCAAGCTCATTGACATAGCAAAGAACTTTTTTTGACACTAATTGTAAAAACATAACTATTTAAAATGTCTTATCCCTACAATTAGCTGAAAAAGAGTAAAACGGTGTATGGAAAGTGCTAAATGGAACATTCGGTGAAAAAATCATATATCTGTTGTTATTTTTTTTAGTTACATCAAAAAACAAAATCAATTTTTAAGGAACCTTATAGAGAAGCACTAAGCATTTATTTGTATTATAGTTTTAAAGCAAGCTAAGGATATTTTAAGATTGTAACATATAAATATTTGTTTATTCATTTATATTGATATTTATATTCAATACAAATATAAGTCAACGCACACAATTACATAAGCAATGTGTCCCCTAAACAGGTGGGTGTGTTAATTAATGACACAGTAAAATGGCTTTAAAATGAAAACCTACCAATAATATTCTCACCTTTAAGTTTCATAATTCATGCCAATATTGTAAGGCTTGATCTGAGCCAGCAGTATTATCCCTACGAAAGTCAGCGTCTGAAAAATTGTCAATATATTGGCTCGACTTCCTAGATCCTTGTATGTGGTACATCATATGTTTCAGTTTTGAAAACCTTAATAGTATAGAATAACAATTAAGTGGCTTTTGGTTTTGACAAACATTTAAATCGGAGACTTGTGTAATATACTTACATGAGTGTGTGTGTGAATTAGACATTATTAAGTTTCTAAGGCCTTTCTGCGTGAATTAAAATCATCAACTGTAACATCTCCAAATGCTTAATGTATCTGTTCATTTTCTTCTGACTCATCGTTGGATAAATATGATTTTCTGAAATTGTCAAGTTGTAAAAAACATATAAATATTAAAATATCTAATTCATGAATTATGTTAAATGATTTCACCTCCTAGATGCGATTTACCAGTCATGTTCAGAGTAGTACTAATGTTGCCGTAAATTACTAACATTTATTTTAATTCTGTATCCCAGACAAGTGGTTTGGATTATGTTTTGAGACACCTCTGACCGTGTTTACTTATTTACTTAGCATTGTTTACAATCACTAATTGTTTAAAATTTACAAATTACACATTTTCAAAATACTGACGATATTATATTGTTAGGGGTGGCAAAATTCGCGATTTCGCCTATAGTTCACTATTTTTGCTTGAGCCGGTCCTGCCATTAATGAGTATACTCCGCAGTAAACACGTCGATCGATTTTACTGTAATAGGTTAAAATTCCTATTCAATAAAACCGTATTTATACATAATAACTACCTCCATAATCCGACACACTCGGTAATATGAAATTTTTTTAGTCACCACCGACCTGTTTGATTAGTTTTTTTTTACCAACCGATATCCGTAGCGTGTGTAATCAGTTATTGGTTGTAGGTTATTAACCGCCACTGTACTACCTTGAAAGGTACTTATGTAATATGCATTGCAATTTAAACTTTCGGTAACTGTATACTTATACTAGGATTTCAACCGATTTTTGTATTTCTAAACAAACAATGAAAACAAATATTAATTTTTTTAAATATCATTATAAGTACGGATTTTTTATTTTTATCTGATTTCTGTTTGAATATATTATGATTTTTTCGATAATCCGTCAGTTCTGTGATTCAAATTGTATACATTACCTATATTATCGTTTACAAATATTTAAATGAAAACGCTTAAATCATATTTCTAATTTTCCTATATTATATCTACCTACCATGAATACACGATAGTTCAACACAATATTCATGTACTTGCTTTTGACTGTATATTATGAACAAATAATATTAAAATTATTATTAGCCAGCACATATTATAATATTCGATTTGACGAGTTTCTTCTATATTAACCTACAATTAATTTTATTATATTTTTTGTAAGTTTTTTTGTAATAAATAAATTTGTAATTAATATTATATTTAATAATAATTAGAAACCAACCAGCAATAATCTGATTGTATGCGTGCAATGTGTCGCTTTACGTTTACGATATACAAGTATAATATACCAATAAAAAGTAAATGGTACATACGTTCAGTGGCGTGGCGAACTTCATTAACTTATGACTTATGAGGCACAAAAATTTATATTCGCAATTATAAATACTTATATATAAATAATTACTTATTTACGTAAATGGTAACTGAGAATGATTGGCTCAGTCTTACAGTCTTAGTGTGTACTTAATAAATTATTTACTATATTTGAAATGCTCCTAGTCTCCAGGATTCCCACCACCCTTAAAGCGGAGGCACGTGCCTCAAATAAATCCCTTCATCACGCCACTGCCTACGTTTTACGGTGAATGTAAATTATCTTGTTATACTATCATCACATTAACCGTGCAAAAGTTTGAACTATATTAGGAACAATTAATATTAGGAACATTTAATGTGTGTAATTGTTAAACTTTGTCTATTATTTTTAGCTCGACCATTTATTTAACGAAAATATTGATAAACTAGGAAAAAAAGTTACGTACTTTGACGAACAGTGTGCCAATATCTCTGCCATTACATTAACTCTTCGAAGATAATATAAAGTTCGCCGACTGTTTGAAAATATGTTACTAAAAAAATAAACCAAACAGTTATAACAATATATTATGCATATTATTTATAAGCGAGGCTAAATTCACAACCAGATTTCTAAGTTAGGTTTTTTTTTTATTATTATTGAATTAAGGCTTCGACATCTTAGGTCATTAGACTGAATGGTATTTTTAGTCAGTTTTTTAGTGTGAGGAAGGCCGAAGGGTACGTTTTGGAGCACGTGTATATGTATTGAGGATTTGTCGTTAAAAATCTGGGTGGTCTCACCCATCCGGAAACTAGCGACACCGGCTGATGCTTAACTTCAGAACACGTTAATGACAGAGGCCAACCACCGCGCCACAGGAACAGTGGAACCTCGGTATCCCGAACTCCAGTATCTCGAAGTTTCTGCACATCGAACATAGTTTTCAGTCCCGATCATTCGTTTATATATTTCGATAGGTTCGAAAAAACCAGCAATGATAACAAAGAATATATTGACACCTTTTAAAAGTAACAATTAAATGCAAATGCTATTATAAATCGGCCAAAAAGTCCGAACTACAATTAAACGTGTACGCACGTACTCAAAAAAAATCACGGCGTTGTAAAACAATTGATACATTCATCGTTCCACCCAGTGAATGTAAAAGACTTCACTTAAAAGTATAAGACGAGCACCAATACAATTCGAAAGACGAATCCTCGATAAAATCATATTATATTATAGGTACCTACCCGTAGGCATAAGTACGTATCGATAATAATGATGTTTGGGAAAATAAGCCGTTAAATAAACGACGCGGTCGTACTCACGCTGGCTAGCAATAAACGACGTCGTAACCGTCGTCTGGGCAATGTTTGTATTTTTCGGTGACTGCTTAGACCGAAATTGTTTTTATAACTCACTTACAATTTTGTCTCCAACAGTATTAGATACTTGTTCCATACTATACCGGAAAAAATCACTGTTAATAAAATAACATGGCCACGACGGAGATCGATATAGACGCAATCCTGAGGGAGATGATTCACAGTCTTATTGACGAATTTTTCGTCGACGAAAATCAAGAGCATATCGATGAAGAGCAAGTTCCAGAGGGCATCAACAGCATGAAAGACCCAGCTTTAGATGACGTCGTGAACACCCTTTTGGGTGAGATAGCCGAAGCTGTCTGCGTCAAAGTCGACGAAGGGCAAAATTTGGATTACGATAAAAATCAAGGAGATATTGAAAACGAGAACCATCGAGAGCCTATGGACGAAAAGGAAGTTCCAGAGGATATCTATGACAAAGAAGACCCAGATGACGTCGTGAACACCCTTTTGGGTGAGATTGTTGAAGCTGTCTGCGACGAACACTCATCGGAGGCTATGGCCAGCGGAGACGCAGAGACAGTTAAAGTTCCGGAACAGATGATAGAGACACCGGCCGAGGGCAAAGAGAGGGACGGAAATGGACTGGCCAGGATACCTGAATCGGAAGCACTGAAACCAGCAGACCCCACACCTCCACGTGGACGCGCAAGGCGAATAGTGGCCACCACGTGGAAGGGTGTGAGGCGGGTCACACGCCTGGTGCTGTGCGGATGCTTCCGAGGAGAGTGAAGCCGCAGTCCACCCCTCCCTCCTCCTCGGACCGAAGAACACCAGACAAGACGGCGGCGACATGGGGGATTGATACGTGACAGAGCACTTTACGGTGTACGGCGGTAAGTCACCCTGTACGTTTTCCGGCCACCCGCGGAAAGATGAGGTCGTGGTCGATGGTGTCGCGAGCTCGCGGTTTCTGACACGCGAGACCATCTGTGGCTGCTCGGGGATGGCCCAGCAGCGTAGGTCGTGAGAGGAGCGACGGACGGACGACGACGACGACGACGACATACGACGGCTAGCTAGACCAGCGTGGGCAACGATACCGCCCCGACGGTACTTCGACGACAGCTGCAGTTTGCACGTAGGCGACTCGTGACGGCGGCGGCGGAGATCTCGGAGCACGATGGGTGAGCGATAGAGCTAAGGTAAGCTATGGGAACACGGACGTCGCTGCATCGCCTGACCCGCAGAAACTGATCATGTTTCAGGGTCCGGCGGTGTGCGACTCCACGGCGGAGGGGCCATCGGCGCGGCAGACACTGTGCCGACGGGACCCCAGGACGAAAATCACGGAGTGGATCAGGACCATGGTGCGTTGTGGCATGGTCCGACGATTCTCTCTCCTTTTCGTCCAGTGGTGGTCCCTCCGGTCGCCGCTGATTCCACAGCCCCAAATAGCTGTCTTCGCTCGCTCAGTGCTTTAGTGTCTCCGTCGTCGCCGTCACAACAGTCGTCTTCAGCATCTGCGCATCGTCAACGCGCATGACATCGCGCACTAGCCGCTCACCGTCAATCGTCGTCCAATGTCGCTCCCGCGGCCTTCGCAGTCGGGTCCAACCAGCCGTCACGATGGTCGTCACCCGCGAGCAAACGCGCCAGCGATCACACTCGTCTGCCTTAGGGACCGGCCGCGAAAACGTATGGAGGTGACCAGTGGCCTTTGCATCTGCACGCACCTCGCCATCACGTATCAATCCCCCCGCTTTTGTGTCTTGTCTGGTGTTTTTTTTTTTTTATTATATTAATATTTTTTTCATATTCAAAATTGTTAAATTTTCTGACCATTTTGCGTCAAACCTTATCTTTCGGCTCAACAAACATAAATTTTTTTAATTATATATTACCATTAATTCAAACCATTTTGCGTCAAACTACTTATCCTTTGCTCACCACCAATAAATTTTTTTTATATAATATTATGTCATCAGACAATTTTGTGTAAAACTTCTTTCGGCTCAAAAAAAATAAAAATTATGTGGTTAAAATATTGTTTCTTTTTTTCGTATTAATAGTGTATTTGAATTTTTATTTATTTCAACAGAATAATAGGTAGAATAATATTAATATATAATCGATATATTACACTAACTTTGAAATTCTACAACTATTAGCTAACTTTTGCTCCTTATAAATAAATAGGTACACTTATTAAGCTTATACATGTACGTTGCATTGAAATTTTGTAAAATCATAAAATTATTTATTGCTATCTAAGATAACTCAAACACACACATGTATATTAGTTATTACTTATTTGTTATGACAATAAGTATTTTAAACAATTTTGTAATTTAAAAATATTATTCGTGGGTACATTTAACGTATTTTATTATATTTTAATATTTTATACACACGATAACGTTTTCAAACGCAATGTTTTCGGCAAAAGTTAATTCAACTTACTGTACTTCTACCTAATACTTTTTGAGATACTTACACTAGCTGACTACTGAGACGTTGAGAGTTTGAGACGCTGGTCACTGACTTACATAATTACTATTCGGCATTCGCCCTATACATGGGTAGGTATGAAAAGATTTTGATAATTTAAATACACTGTTGACATTTAGTAAGTACTCAAAACTATAATGATTCATTTATACAATTTGCTTTACTTCAGAAGACCGTAAAATTCGTAGGCCCATTTTAACAAAGTCCGATAATGACAATAATTGACAATAGTCGTTTACGCAGTACCAAAAAAAAAAAAAAACAAAGATTTACTCGTATGTAAATTGAAACATCAGTGTGATTAAATCATTTACCGGAAGCCCGAAGGACTTTCAATCACTCTGCGCGTACGGCAACTGGATCTACTAGACGGGCTAGATGGAGCTCCACTGAAATGTATTGAAATACAATTTTAAAAAAAAATTACAAGATATAAGCATAATGTGTCAACACAATGTCGTTTACAAATGTTGTACCGGAAGTAATTCGGGCTTCCATTATCCACGCATCAATAATGAATACATATTATATTCCACTTGCGAATTTACCAAGTGCATAATATATTGTGATTTGTGGTAGTGTGGTTACATGTAGTACGATGAGACCCACCAAACATATGTACAGGGCGTCCAGTAAAGAGCAAAGCAAACGTTAACCAAATATTTGAAAAGACAATTTGAAAGAAAAGTTTAAATGAAAGTTATATATTTGTTTAAAGTTTGGCCATCTCTTTATTGAGCGTTCTGTACAAATATATATTATTATATACATTTAAAAATGTAAGTCTCAGCTAAATCGTGCTCTGGACCATATAGGTACCAAGTGAAGGATACTGAATAAACTATACGACTTGACAAATAGTGGTGCGTTGACTTGAAGAACCACGTACACAATTTAACCTACAAAAGATATATGTCCAGTAAAAAGCAAACACTAACCAAATATTTCAAATTAAAAACTTAAAGTAGTTATTTTTAAATTATAAGTATTTCTGTACATTTGTTTAGCATTTGATAATTTTTTATTGGGCGTCCTGTACATATATATTTACATAAAAAAGAGAGTCATAAACTCCTAGAAAAACTGAGCACAGCACAAGGTACTAAAAAATTATACGACCTATCCAAAAGTACGTTGACTTGAAGAACTGTGTACATAGGTAATAGTTGAATGATGAACCTGCAGAAAATATATACAGGGCATCCAGTAAAGAGTAATCATTAACCTAATATTTATATATATTAGTTTATTTATTAATCTATTAATATAAATAATTTAGTTTATGTGCCGCCGTCCCGCGTGTATATCGATAATTTTTTAGAAAAGTCGAGTTTTACTATATACAGGCAGAAATACATGTTTTTTTTTGATTTAATAAACTGCGTTATTATTATATTAGACTGCCTTTTATCCTTTTGCCTACTCGGTCTGTACGTAGGTACATGTATATATTATAATAAATAATAAATTTATAAATATTAATTATATAAAAAAATATCCTAGCTCGAGTCGAGTCGACTATACTCTAGGTATGTATAATCATGAGCATAAAATCAAATTAATAACTAACCTACATGTATACTATATGACTTAATGAGGATCTATTTATTTATTAATATATATTATATAGTAACTGTAGCAGTATTTGTATGCTACATTAAATTATGAATTGCCAAAATAAGAAAGTGGCTATTTGATTACCTCAACCAGCTAACTCACCTGACAACTGTAATATTATATTGATATGTATGTAATTATTAGTTCATATATCATAGGTATACACATTATGTTTTTTTGGGTTGTGTAGTATATCGTTTGTATTGTGTGTAGTTATATACTACGGCGAACGTCGTTCGAGGTGACTGACCTGCTAGACACCCAACAAAATTCGTTGGCTGTATGATTTGAATGGACGCGCGAAATTTTTTAATTTTTTTTCACGTAATTTATTACTTATATTTGCTTTTTTGGTAACAGTAATGAACGTTGTCCGCGATCCGACGCAGTCGTATTGCATACCTGATGACGTGACCCGGCCGTCGCAAATTATCCGCTATCCGACGAAGTCAGATAGCCTACCTTTATTACTACGGCGGAAGTCATTTCGATAGCTCAAACACTTCACATAGTCATACTGTGTAATTTTTTGTAAGTTATAATCTGAAATTTTATTATTTATATAGTTTTGTTTTTCTTCTGTTTTTTACTTTTTTTTGAGATTTATTCAATTCTGATGTTCTTATCGTTATATATGTATTTGTGTGAAACGTTTTTAAAACTTCTATTATTTTGAATATATCAGGATGATGATGATAAAAATTTGAATTGAATTTGAATCAAAATTATTTAAGCAAAGTGCTGCATTTATAATGCACTAAGCGTGAACGGGATATGATCTGGTGTGTTTAATTTTGATCCATTGCATGTTGTATGCTTATATTTATGTTCTTTTGAGTATATTAATCAAACATAGTACCTATATATAGGTACCAAGTACCTATATTTCTCAGAGAGCAGATTATATCCGACTATATAGGTGTCTATTTATGCTGTACTTAACTTTTTTGGCTTACTAATCAGTCTTAGCAATAAATATTAAATACGATTTTCAGTTCTGGAAAATATTATGATCCAACCTGTGGCCTTTCAATCTGGAGTTGTAAACGATGATATCAATATATGTAAGCGGAAAAGAACACTGGAAAAGAATGTAAAATTTAAATTATTTATTCTATTTTAATATAACATGACGTCTTATATTTCTATAATTGTCATTGTAGAGTACAATTCAAACTCCAGTACGATGTCCGAGTGTAATACAATTGGGAAAATTTGAAGTGGAGACTTGTTATTCATGTCCATTTCCACAGGAGGAGAATTCTCCGAGATTAATATTTTGTGCATTTTGTTTAAAATACACAAAATGTCAATCGATTCTGGAAAGACATATGCGACACTGTAATTGGAGAACACCACCAGGCACAGAAATCTACCAATGTGGAAACGCAGAACCGGCTGTCACTGGTGTTCCCCTGCTCGGTGCTGTTCTCGGCGCTGCCCTCCACCGTGCTGGCTGCCCGAGTGGGCCGTCGGCCACTGATGATTGTGCCGTGCGCTTCGTGCCTTGTGTTCGACATGGCCGTATTCGAGTACTTTTACGTGGACAGGTGCATCGCCGAATTTACTATGTTCACCAGCTGATGGCCAAGTTAGTTTTTCCTGATAACAAAAAAATAACGATTTTAAATTATTATAATATTTTTTTTTAGGATGTTAACATTTTGAAGAACCTCTGAAGTGTATTCCACGGACAGTAGGTTAAGTTAGCCCTAACCTTAGTGTACGTGTGCGCGGCCGGCATGTACCTGGATTACACCCGGCTTACGCGGTCAACACTATATCACAATCACCGTCACGATGTTCCTGGCCTTCAAGATTTACACTTTGCTGGCCGACGACGGTGGCATGTACCGCAACTATCTGATATCGTCCCTATTCTGCCTCACGTCCATAGTCATCTGCTTCCTGTGGCTTCCCGAGATCAAGGGCAAGACGTTTGCCGCCATACAGGACCAGCTCCAGAAGGTGGACGATGTGGGTGCATGACGATGACCAATCGGTTTGTATGAGTACGAGTCGAGCACCTGCACGATAATTTTACGACTTTGGACTTGCGTCGAGTGTGCAGAATTTACAGACAAAGTATTCCAGTTTTCAAAAAATTCAACATACATTGTAAACAATTATTTATCTTTAATACTATATCATCATTTATAGTTGCTGATATTTTACACGTGTATATGCTGTATATTTTTTAAATAACGATAAAAAATTATGTAAATATACCAGCTATATGGACACTTTAGTATTAATTGTAAATAATATGATGTATATCAATCAATTTTTCTTTATTTTAAATATTGAATGTACATGCCATTTGATATACATCCAAGCCTATTTTTTCTATTATAATTTAAAGTAAAAACTTTTTATATATGTCATTTTTTCTTTACTAATTCATAAAATCGTAATATTTTAAGTAATTCATTGTCTTTTCATTTATTAATTGCAATTTGCTATCTATACATTTTTTGCTGAGAGTTATTAGGTATTATTTTTTCCTCGAGTAAGAGTATACTGTAATCTCAGATCATATTGTATATGATCAAAGACTGTAATTATGTTTTATTCGAATGGAAAATTACTATTCTGATAAAAGAAAGATTATTATATTTTTTTCAAAAAAAAAAGTACGCTGATGTCTGTTGATTGGTGATTAATAAAAACCCTATTCTGGCTTGGGTAAAATTACATACAATGCATATTGGAAAGGTGTTATTCTAGAATATTTAGATAAACAAAGAAGCATTGACAACATAATATGCATCAATGATGTTAGCAGTGAAACTGGTTATTTAAAAATATTTAATTAGAAACTTTTTACAGCGACGGGTGATAATTTTCTTCGGACTGTCACGGAGTCCTCCACCATGGTGAATACCTACGTGTACCCACTTGAAAATTCTGCCAAACACAAAAACGTGTTCCTCCGACCGTTCCCGTCCATACCAAAAAACCTTACAATACCATCCTACAGCTAATGGCCTCAGTTGTTGGGCTTATGATCAATAAAAATAAAATTATAAAAATAATAATAATTATTACTTTTTGAATAATATGTTTGAACATTGTAATAAATAATATTTTGAATATTTTTGTTTTTATTTTTTGCTGATTCGATCATTTTTGTATTCTGTTACATTTTTTGTATATTATATTATTCAATTTCTTTTTTCGTTATGCGTATGTACTTCTAATAATGCGTCAAATGTAATTTTTTAAATTTATTATTGGTTGATTAAGTTATATATTATGTGAAATTTTTCTCCATTTTGTTTTATAATTTTTATACTGCTTTGCTGTAATTTTCATAATATTATAATACTTTTTTATATTTTCAACTTCTAATTACCTTTTTTTGTAACAATAAATTATGTTTAACTGATTTTTTTTTCGTAATTTTATCACCCATTTGGTAATATATTTTTATATGTTCAGTGTTCACATTATACCTAAAACTCATGTATAACAATTATTTTTGTTGGAATCTTTCAAATTTTTATATTATTAATTATATTTATTAACTTATCGAATTTTTCTTATATTGTTCAATTATTATACAACCAGGGCCGGCTACATAGTGGTCTGAAACGTACATTTACACGGCAAAATGTTAAATTTAGGGGTTTTGACCCTAACAATATAATATTATCAGTATTTTGAAAATGCCGCCTTCTTACTAAATTGCTGCTTAAGTAAGCTCTAGGCGTGTGCCTATGTTGCCTACCCCTTCAGCTGAGCCTGTATATAACTATAATAATATATATAAACTATACTTTTTCTTGTTATTATGTCATTATTATAAAACAACTGTTTCAATATATTATTGTATTTTACGTTCATTTAGTATTATAATATTAATATATATTCATACCTATATTATATTGTCTGAACATTATTGTGTATTTTGACATTCAAAATACCTACCTACATATATTTTTTAAACGTCTACATAGTAGTCAAATCATAATAACTACATATACCTGCTGTTACGAATAATGACGACGACGACTCTGGTGACAGCAGCTCTTCAGAGCGTGTTTGTATATAATAGTTATAATGTACACTACATATACCTATTGTTATAAGACATAATAGTGTATAATATTACGATTTTTACACTATTTTATGATAATATTATTATGTTGGTTTCGTATTGATACATTTTTCGATATTTTATATTCGATTAGATAATCTCGGATGACTCTGCATGCCAGATATCGATTGAAAAACTAATTCGACCATCATATACTGCAGTCAGGTAAGCAGGATTACTACATAATTGAACCACCTGACGACGACCAAGACGTATCTATACTCGAGTAGTCGAGTATATAATATGACTCCAAGGAAATTACTCATAACGGGTGGTACCTATACAATTTTCAATGTAATTTTTCATGTCAAGTGTCATAATATGTTTGAATTGGTATTTAATGACTAGTCCATCACGGAACAACTCGCGTTTCAGAATTGTTTCACTAGCTGGACCGATCATTTAGATCACGTAGAGCGAGTTCCGTTCTCCAGATAATACCAACTAATTAACATTAAATTTTGATTTTTAATAATAAAATTGTATATTTAATTTGTTTTAGTTTTTTTACTGTGAAATTACCTGGACGGCACTCGATGAGTTTTGACTGGAACCTCCAGCAGTGGGTATTGTACGATCGGATCTTTTTCTAGTTCATATAATGTGTCCATATATGTTTATCCTCTGGCAAAACTGCGTCGGTGCTATTCAGAGTTCAGATCGTAACTTTTAATAAATATGCTAACGGTTCGTATCACAATCACCTCCAACAGTGGGTGGCTAACACTAGTTTTAAAGTGCCGGTCGCCGGAACTGAGGCATAGACTGACTGAAGCGAGTAGTGCTGAAACGTGGAATCGTGTCAAAACCCGAAGTGACAGTCACAATAGCAAAACTAAAATATCAGAGATGTTTAGTTTTTTTAACTGTATTTTACAACAATTTTCAGTTTCTAAATTAAAAATATGTAATAATAATTATAGATACCTACTAATTCCATTTGCAAATTGAATTTATATTATGCAATTAAAATCCTTTTATGTATTATTTGTTTTAAATGAGTTCACCATATCTTATATTTATTTAGCTGTGTCAAGTAGAATAAACTTAATGCTTAAAGTTTTTGAGTGATATCATTTGCAAATGCGTAAATTTGTTAAAATGTCTTATCTGTGTATAACTTTATAAAAACCAAGGTGTATTGATCTACCTTGAGAAAAACATATGATTTATCATAGTATTATACCCTATAATAACATAGATAATAGATACCTATATCTTTCTCTATATCTATGTACCTATAATCATTATATCTAAATAATCTATGGGAAACGACAATGGTTGTAGATAAAATTATCGATTCCAATAATTTTTTTCTTGATGTGTTACCATACGTAAATACAAATGTCGTAATAGTGTAATACATTATGTATAGATACTTGTACATTTTATTCCCTTTGGGTTGGTTTTATAAGTCAGTACTTCCAGTGGGGGGCGGAAATATTTAGTGATTTGGGAGTAAAGCAGAAGGAAAAAATTAAAATTGTAAAAAATGTAAGTCATATGTACCTACCAGCTACGCATACAGAAATGTTATTTAATAAGCTAATTCAGTCAAAATACATTTTTACAGTTCATGTTAATAAATATATAACAATATATAACGTATCCTTCATCCAATATGCTTATATTGTATATTTTTATCCCTAAAGTCTAAAGTATAATATTAACGTAATAAAAAAGAATATATTTAAATTGTAATTTATAAGATGTTCTTGTAATGATTAGACCGTGTTTCTGCAGATGAAAATAGTTTGGTTTTTAAGATTCCAAATCTAATTGGTCATTCCTATAATATTATTCATTATTCATCATATAATATTATATGGGTAGGTTATTATTTAATAATTTTGTTTAAAATTTTAATGCAAATGTCGAGAATTCGCTTGATTATTTTTATGTCGCAAATTTCCTAAAATTGGTTGTTGAATTTTTGTTATATCTAGAGCTATAATTTATTTTAATCGAAATAATTTTAATGTTTTTAATACCTACCTAATTAAAATGGTTCTACTTCTACAAGTCGCAATTGTATAGAATATCTATACTTATTTTTTTAGTTGAGTAAAAATATTCTAAAATATTTAACGCTGCTCGTAAACCGTAGTATTTACGATGAGTATAATATCTCCACTAAGTGTTTATAATTGTACATGTCTGATGTCATTGACATTGCAATTTGCAATTAAATTTATTCTACATATTAGATGATATATATATAAGTGCATGATGGGGCATAGGTTTGTACAAATAGGTGATAGGTAAGTTGTAAAATGACGAGCATTAATAATATAATTTTCAAATATTATATTAATTGGTATTTTGGTACTTACCTATATATAATATTAAAATTGGTATCTCTGTTATATCAACTTCATTAAATATCGTTTGGTTATAAACATTTAACGTTTAATTAGTTATAGGTACCTGCAGAATGCGATATTTTATATTGTACAAGTAAACAACACAATGTGATTTCCTAAGAGTTGTAAAATGTACGCACGTTTTTTTATGGTCATATTACTATGGTAGTTACTACTTACTAGTTACTGTCCGTCAACGTGTTAAGGACGATATGCGAGTTGTTCTGTCCAATATTTTCCCCGATTGAAAGCCAATATTGCAATCAAAATAACAGCAAAATGATATGTCACATTGAAACTTGTATACATAAATAATTATAAACTATGAAACAAGGTGATTATTACTATTTCATAATTATTTAATAATGTATTATTGTATTAACTCTCAATATTATCATTAAAAAATAATTAGGATCTTTTCGTTATACGTTTGCCATTTTCTAGTTTACGGGACACCCCGTAAAGTTTGGGTGGACGTCAGTGATGCCTTCGTTACCACTAGCTCGCTGCGCTGCGTTCGGACAAAAAAAATCGAAAATATCCCTCGACTTGCTATGCAACACCACCTCAAGTTGGTCAAAGGGTAACTGCCGTATATCGGCTCTAAATAACGACCTTAATTTTATATGTCTACCGGAAAAGATCCAATGATAAAAATAAAATGTATACATATATTTTTTTTTTATTGGTTGTTTAGGGCGGGTGGGGGGGGGGGGGGTGGGTGGTACATGATCATACTTTATTCTTTATTCTACAAAGGGGTTCATGACTCAGAAAACCTATGACTAAACATTTAACGTTTAATTAGGTATAGGTACCTACAGAATGCGATATTTTATATTGTACAAGTAAACAACACAATGTGATTTCCTTAGAGATGTAAAATGTACGCACGTTCTACATAATACATATTATATTATTATTATTTACAATTCTTGTATTGGTTTTGGTCGTTTATGTCGTATCCGCCGGTGTAATGCGTTAGGTATTATATGATTTATTCAGCAGTTTTCGTCGCCTTTAGCGTTTATACTGCAGGTCCACGGTCATTACTTTGCATAATTGACTAACGAGTTTCTTTATTTAAAATATATATTTTAACGATTTTTTTAGTCGTTAAATCTGTAACGATTGATTATACACTCGAAAAAACGAAAAAAATAGAAATTTTTTTTGTTCACATCAAAATATGTTTATTAACTAAAAACCAAAAAAAGTAAGAAAATGTATGAACAACAATTTTGAAAAAAATAGCACATTGGCTAAAAAAAAATATAAATATAATATTTGACACAATATTATGCGTTTATGATAATAAATAAAAGAAAAAATAATATCTGAACAATTTAATAATTTGAAATAATTTAATAAGATTTAAAGAAAAAAAAAATACGACGGACAGGATAGACACAATAAACAAGGGGGGGAGAATGCGAGATGGCGATTGGTGATGAAATGCAGTGTTGCTGGCCACTGGTCACCTCTGCACGTTCTCCGACCTGTCCCGCGGGTTGACGATTTTCGCTGGCGCGTTTGCTCGGCCGCTTGACGACCTTGCCCAGCCGGCGAGGCCAGACCGAGACAGCCATGGGAGCGACTACGGTTGACGGAGACGGCTGGCGGCTAAAGCGCGACGACTCGTTCGACGGACGGCAAAGACCAAGACGCGGAGCGAGCGAAGTGAGATTTTGTGCTGCGGAACCGGTGGGGACGAGCGAAACGGCCGATGTGGGATTTCCACTGGGCGAAAATGCGAAAGTCAGCAGACCACAGCGTGATCCTTGACTCTCGGTAATTTTCGCCCTGGCGTTTTCCCTTCGGCCGCGTCTTCGTTCCGCCGCCGCGGTGAAGTCGCGCACCGCCAGACCCTGTGAAACAGTTAAGTTTCCGCGAGTCCAGCGCCGCTGACATCCCCGTGTTCCTAGCACGCAAATCTCCATACCACTCACCCCGTGCCGAAGTCTCCACCGCTGCCGTAGTACCGAGTCACCATCGCCGTCGTACCGAGTCGGTATACCGTCGGGGGCGGAATCGTTGCGCGCGCCGGTACCTCTACTATATAGCCGCCGTGTCGTCGCCGTCTTCCGTCGCCGCCACTCCGCGTGACCGTAAGTGCAGCCGGGAACTCACCGAGCCGCCAGAGGGTCTCGCGCGTCAACGACGACCGAGTGCGCTACGCCAGCGAAACCTGTCGCGCCGCGGGTGGTTGGAGAACGTGCGCGGGTGACTTACCGCCGCGCACCGTCCGTGCTCTTTCTCGCATCCTCCCCTCCATTCCGTCGCCGTCATCCTGTCCGTCGTCTTCAGCCCAGGGGCGAGCTGCGGACGGCTTCTCATCGGCGCCAGCACAGACCGCGGAAAAAGCGTCTGACGCCTCTCCACCTCGTACGACGAAGTGGATCGCTGTTTCCGGGTGTGCTGCCGCCGGGTATCCAGCCGTCCGATCAACTCACCATAGCTATTCCTTACAGCTATACCCCTGGCCGGCTCGATGTTCTCATCATCCAACACGTCGTCTGGTCGCAAAACGTCGTCGAGCGGTCCGCCCTCGGGAGTCGGAGTGGGATCGACAGGCCCCGACTCCGAGGACGGCGCGTCCCCACACGACGACGACGCACAAATGTTCGCCTGCAAAATGGAATGGTCCTCTTCTGCTTCCGAAATTTTCGAAACACCTCGACGTTTTCGTCACACTCCTTCCCATCTGCGCCTCCAAGAATCGGCTTTTGTCCATCCGACTCCGGGGTCTGATCGTCGCCACTTGCAGTAGTGCGACCGAATCAATGGCAGACAGAAGAAAGGTCACTAGACGCACGAGGTATTCGTCGCTTTCGTCAGCGTAAGTGGCTTCCATTTTGTTGACTGCGATGTCTTCTAAGGTTTCGAGTAATATGACGTTTGCCGCGTAGCGTGCGATGTTGTAATAGTTAATTGCCATATTTTATTTTTCGGGTGAAGATAATTTGTACGTGCACGTTCGGATTATTGAGAATTGGTATTGAGCTAAATACAATTAATATTAAAAAGCAGAGACCGATCTCTGAGAAAATCTCCCCGACGACGTGTATTACCTACTAGCCAGCTATAGTTTGTTTATCTTTCTCGTCGGCCCGCAGCATTAAAAGAATTTCGAGAGCGTTAATTTTTTTAAACACCATTATTGTTAGATATAGGTATTTATCTTTTAGATATTAAAAAGAAAAAATGTTATGAATTTACAACTCAAAATAATTTTCTCAATTTTCTAACTTTAGACGCTCATAATCTACTATTGTGGATTTACACTCAACTTTTTTTTTAACATCTACTAACAGCAACTTACGAGTACCCTTGTATTAAATTTTCTGGTTTTTGACCGTACATCTCCTGTATAATATAATTAGTAATTAATAATTATAAAATATATTATGTAGGCTGTAAATATAGGTATTATACTATAAATTATTTAATTTTAACATTTAATATTGGTCATAAGTAGTAAGTGGGTCCATAGAGGCGACACTCCACTCCACACAAACTCCACCGCCACACAAACTCCACCGCCACTCCACCCATACCACCGCCACCGCCACTCCACCCGGGGCGACCACCACCACCACTCCACCCGTAACGACCGCCACACCACCCGTGGCGACAATCACCACCACTCCACCGTCACACAAACTCCACCCGGACCGACCACCACCACCCCACCCGGCAGTTCACCACTCCACCCCGGCAGACCGCCACTCCACCCCGGCAGACCACCACACCACACAGCACAACCCTATCACGCGTTATCACAATACAATTAATATGTGTACGTCAGAAAGTAATTATTTAAAAAATATTCGTGTATAATGTTGTACGTATATGATAATATAACGCAAAAATTTGTCCACCGACTGTTTACCTGCAAGGTCGCCGCTAAATGACCACTCCTTTCAGTCTTCACCCTGTTTTTGTATAATGTTTAATATAACGTAAACACACACATACTTTTGTCCGACGACTGTACCCTAACCTACAAGATCACCGCTGAATGACTATTGTTAAATCAAACATTTTAACACACAAGCGTATAACGTGTTACAGTCGTACTGACCTACATAATATTGTTCGTCTTAAAAAATGATCGCATCAGACAAGTGAGTAGAATCGGTAAACACCCTCTACCCTGAGTCTTTTGTAATACTCAGTGCAGACCAAGGACGATACGGTCATTTGATTACATGTGTCAACCCCTACCAGGGATGTTTACCCCTTCCAGGGTAAAAGAGTCTTTTTTATAATAATAATCACTAAAGACCCAGGACAAGTCAGTCTGTCAACTTGTACACTACCATTCAGACGTTATATTTTTAAAAATGTTTAAATGCAACGAGTGCTTATCCGTTTTCTCTCGGAAAGATAATTTAACTAGGCATTTAAAGAGTCATAAAAAAAAAAAAATTCAAATGTGCGGTTTGTGGTGTTTTATTTGTTCGAAATGACAGTCTTAAAAGACACACGAAAAATAGGCATGGTAATCTACGAAAACATATGAAAAAAAATCACGGTAAGTACATGGTTATAACTTAAAAATATTTTGTACCCCATCGATCATTTTTAAGGAGTTTTGTTTAGGCAATACGTAGTTATTCAACCTGTATCATTTTTAAGGAGCTTAGAAAAATATTTGTAAACATTTACCTAGTAGTAGTGTTAGGGGTGTGTATATTTTCTTTTTATTAATATTATTATTATTTTGCTAGATGATAATATAACGTTTGAAGACGACGAATTGTGCACTAATGTCGAAAATAATGAAACAAGTACGAAAAATTATCTATACTTAGTGTCAAATATTATTATAATTATTATTTTCCCAGATACAACGTTTCAAGACGACGAATATTGCGCTAAAGTGTTGGATAAGTTCGAAAATAATGAAACAAGTATGAAATGTACCTATATTTAGTGTAAAATATTAATATTATTATTTTCCTAGATGATATAATGTTTGAAGACGACGAATTGTGCACTAATGTCGAAAATAATGAAACAAGTACGAAAAATTATCTATACTTAGTGTCAAATATTATTATAATTATTATTTTCCCAGATACAACGTTTCAAGACGACGAATATTGCGCTAAAGTGATGGATAAGTTCGAAAATAATGAAATAAGTATGAAAATAATGAAATAAGTATGAAATGTACCTATATTTAGTGTAAAATATTAATATTATTATTTTCCTAGATGATATAATGTTTGAAGACGACGAATATTGCACTAAAGTGTTGGATAATTTCGAAAAAAGTATGATAAACTATTTATATTTATATTTATATATCAACATATTTTTTTTTCTATAGGTAAGCATAAGAATATGATTGAAGTAGCCCCCGATATTTTCGTTGAGAATATACCAGCTGGACCTTCTAATCAAAGTATTTATTTAGTATTTTTATATTAGTGTATATTTTTATATGAGTGCAAATTTTTTTTTAGGTAAACGTATACACATAGACACACCGCTCGGAGCAAAAAAAGCAAAACTAGCATACAACGTTGAAACGCTCATCTTAGAGTCTGACTTGTTGAAAATTAACAATAAGAAAACTAAATTTATAAAAAAGTATAATGCTTATATGATTGATTATAATATCACATTAAAACCTATGTCGGGGGATTTAGATATAGTTAGTTTAAATACGTTATTGGAGGAAGGATTACAAAATATGATTGAAAATATTAAAAAAATTACAAATTTCGCTGATGGTGACATCGTTAATATGCACGCCAACAATCCGAAGTTTTTTACACCAATATCCACTGGCAATATGACGTGTAATGTGTCAGGAGAAAAAATTTTAAATAAAATCAGTGATATATTAACGTCGGATCAATCAGTGAACATCAACGATACGGTGTTCGGTTTTCAAGTTATCATAATGCCTAAAGGTGGAAAACCTAAACCAACCTGGGAGTACTTGGACCTATTTAGCAAAAACAAAAGATGTATAGCACAAATTAAAAATCAGGATGAACTATGTTGCCCCCGTGCTATTATAGTGGGACTATCTTACAAGACCTCGGTTATATTAGGACACAAATTAAACAAATACCAAATCAAAAACCTGCGACTTGGTAAATACGATATTCAAACACGTTTGACAAAAGAACTATGCCAGCAATTAGAAATAAATGACAGCAGGCCGTTTACGTATCGTGACATATCAAAGGTTGAAAAACTACTCAAAATTCAAGTTAAAGTCGTAAACGCAGATAATTGTTGTGAAATCGACTACACAGGAACTGAAAATAGATATAAAGTTTACCTTTTGAAAAAAAATGATCATTTTCATTGTATTTTTTCTATGTCAGCGTTCAGAGAACGTGTATACTACTGCGAGTTATGCGATACGGGGTATAACAATAAAAAGAAGCACGCCTGTAAAAATGGACCTGGGCAAAAGTGTAGGCTGTGTAACGAAAAATATCACATACAAAACTTTACATGTAAAAAAATTTTTTGTCACGAGTGTAACCGTTATTGTGTTAATAATGAGTGTTTAAGAAAACATAAAAACGTTTGTGATAAAGAATATAAATGTAACGGTTGTAATTTTGTCGTACAGAGGAATGACCGCACGCACATCAGTGTTTGCGGTTATGGACAATGTCATAATTGCAAGCAAGAAAACATTCGAATTAGTGACCATAAATGTTATATGCAACGGAGAACCGGTAAAGGAGGATATTGTGTAGAATCATGTATCTGTAACGAAAAATCAACAGAAAAACAGAAAAACTGTACGTTTTCGACAAATTATGTATTTTTTGACTATGAAGCTCAGCAAAATACCGGTACGCACATACCAAATATGGTTATTGCTCACGATTTTGAAGGCCGAAAATATGTATTTTCTACAGACGACGCTGGTTCGGCCAATGATAAATTTTGTAAATGGGCGCTGAGCAAAGTAATGAAAGGAACAACTTACATAGCACATAATTCGAAAGCGTACGACACCTATTTCATTATACAGTACATTTTAAAAAATATGCCGACCGTCAAGTACGAAGTAATTCGTAACGGGACCAAAATTATGATGCTCGAAATAAAATATGGGGGCTTAAACATTAAATTCATAGATAGTCATAATTTTATACAGTCAAAATTATCTGAATTTCCGAAAACGTTTGGACTTAAAGAAGCAAAAAAAGGGTACTTTCCACATTTTTTTAATACGCCGGAAAATCAAAGATATGTAGGACCTTTGCCGGACAAAACGCATTACGGTTATAATTCTATGACGACAAAACACCGTGCAGCATTTATAAATTGGCACGACGAATTGATAAATAAGAATTATGTATTCGATTTCCAATTGGAGTTGGAAGAATATTGCAATTCGGATGTCGACATATTACGAAGAGGGTGTTTGGAGCTGAGAAAACAATTTTTGGACGTGTGTAATATTGATCCTTTTAAATATATAACGATCGCTAGTGTTTGTATGGCCATTTATCGACAGAGCGACTTGTCCGGTGGTACTATAGCAGTCGTTCAAAATGTTAAAAAAGACAATTTTTCAGACGATTCGATAAAGTGGCTGAAAAGCAAAATATTGAACGAAAATAAAAATATAAAACACGCGTTAAACGGTGGAGAAGTTACTATATGCGGTGCTAGAGTAGACGGTTACGACGAGACAGAGAAAAAAGTATACCAATATCATGGCTGTTTCTGGCACGGTTGTCCGGAGTGTTTTAATCCTAACGATATTAACCCCGTTAATAATAACACTATGACTGATTTATACAATGATACGATAAGACGGACAATTAATTTGAAACAAAAAGGGTACCAAGTTGAAGAGATGTGGAGTTGTAAATGGAAAAAGCACAAAAATTACAAACAAATGTTGCAGTATCAAAATGATGTAATTGAACCACTAAACCCCAGAGACGCATTTTTCGGAGGAAGGACCAATGCCACAAAGTTAATGGTTAAAAATAAAAAAATTAAATACATTGATGTGTGTAGTTTATACCCAACAGTAATGTACTATGACAATTACCCCGTAGGTCATCCTAAACAATTTTTTAATCCATCAATAAAAAAATACTCGGAATCAAATTGGTATGGTTTCATCAAATGCAAAATACTACCGCCGACCGATTTATATCATCCCGTACTTCCGGTGAAAACTAATAAATTAATATTTACACTTTGTAAACAGTGCCAGCTAGATAAAATTAGACAATGTACACACAACGATGAGCAGAAAGCACTTATAGGAACTTGGACAACGGACGAAGTACAAAAAGCTTTAGAAAAAGGATATAAAATCATGAAAATTTATGAAGTGCAACATTTTGAAAAAAAATCCAACACATTATTTAAGGAGTATATTAAGCGATTTTTAAAAATTAAGTTAGAAACAAGCTCGTGGAAAAATGACTATCGGACGGTTAATGATTATATTTCAGCAGTAAAAAATGCAGTAGGAATCGATATGGACATTGAAAATATAAAAGAAAATCCTGGATTAAGAGCACTTGCTAAAATATGTCTAAATTCGTTTTGGGGTAAGTTTGGACAAAGGCCTAATCAGACGAAAACCGAAATAATATCAAAACCGGACAGGTGGTACCAAGTATTGTTGGACAGTAAATTGGAAACTGAAAACATAGTTTTTTTGACTGACGATTTAGTGGAAGTGTCGTATAAAAAAATTAACGAATACGTCGGGCACGAATATAATACTAGTATATACGTAGCTGCTTTCACAACATCGAATGCTAGATTAAGATTATATACCATGTTAGATAATCTCGGCGAGAAAGTCGTATATTACGATACAGATAGTGTGTTTTATATTTACGATGATGTCGAAGTGAAGACGGGGTGTATGCTAGGCGAGTGGACGGATGAATTAGGACCAGGTATACATATAACCGACTGGGTATCTACAGGCCCTAAAAGTATAGCGCACACAGATATTGAAAATCGAACAACGACAAAAATAAAAGGATTCACACTTAGTTTCGAAAATATTCAAAAATTAAATATGGACAGTATGAAAAAAATAATGAACGATGAAATAAGGGACATAGAACTGCGATTTCAACAAATAATACGAAATTCAAAAACTAAGGAATTAGCGACAATAATAACATCAAAGACGTTTAAAATGGAATACGATAAACGTATGGTTATGTATTCGACCGGTGACGTAATAGAAACGTTACCTTGGGGGTACTTGTAAAACTAAATATTATTGTGTAATATATCTGTGATTTTTTAAATTATACCTTATAAATTAACCAATGTTTAAATATTATTGTATATATCTGTGATTTTTTTTAAATTAAACCTTCTTAAACATAGGAAAAAATAAATAAACCAATGTTCAAATATTATTGTATATATCTGTGATTTTTTTTAAATTTTACCTTATAAATAAACCAATGTTCAAATATTATTATTGTTTATTAAATAAAAAAAATATTGTTATAATCTTAAACATTATCAAGATACCATTTTTTTAATGCAAATACTTTATACGATGTACATTGTTTTGGACTAAACTCCATATGAAAAATACAACATGGTAGTGTTTCTTCGTTCAATTCACGAAGCCGAGGACAATTTTCCCAGTTTTCCATGTCAAAGACGGTGGCGTGCGGCATAAACTCGTTGATAATCCGTTGTTTGTGCAAACCTTTGACGTAAATTCTACTGAATTTGAACGAATCAAATATTTTTTGTATCTCTGTATACTCCACATCTCCGTATTCCAATGATAAACCGTGATACAAACGTTGTAACCAACTGTTTACACTCCTACTTTTTGCGTCTTGTGTCAAAGAAGTGTGTTTAAAGATCCAGTGTTGAGTTGCGAAAGTTTCCGTGTCTAAAATAGACATCTCTTTAATCACGTATTTGATGTGGACTCCGCGAAGACAATGAATATCCAAAATGGCCGAAGACATTATAGTTTGTTTATAATATCGACAGCCTTGATTATTTTTTTCAACTGTTCTGTGATATCTTGTAATGGTTTTTCAAGTTTACTTACACGCTCAGCTATATCTGAACACGTTATTTGTAACGTTTCCGTTTGTTCTTCTTGTATTTGAATGGATTTTTGATTTTCTTCGAGTAAACGCTCAAATTTAACCAATTTGGACGAATACGTTTTGAGCGAATGTTCGAGATTTGAAATAAATTTTTTTGTTTCACTATCCCGAGAACTACCAAACACGTTCATGTCTGTAGAGCGACTGAAATTATTTTTTAACATCACGGGTATAAATCCAGCTATTGTGCGTATTGTCAAACCCCACCCATTTTACCAATATCTGTTTCCCCTTCCTACGAATTATTTTCTCTATTAAAAAATCGTTTGGATAATTTGTTTTTAATATTTCTTCAGAGTAAAAACAACCAGCGATCGGTTTTCCATTATAATCTTGTAATTGATATGTAACGGGTAACGTTTTATTAATTTTTATAATTTTAAATATTTCCGTGGACCAGTTCGGTAAATATCCTTTTGTAAATACGCCTTTATATGTACTAACGCGAACATAATCGCCAACGTTGAATTTAATTTTTACGTTAATAATTTTGCGCTGTTTTAATTCCACTGATGAAGGATTTGCATCGGCCTGTATTGGTGTCATAGATATTGTTCTGTGTTTTGAATTATTGTATTCATCAACCAACTTTGGTAAAATAGAAACCCATTCGTGTGAGCCTCGTGCAGTGAATTCCCTATACATTTTGCCCTTAAGAGTTTTGTTGAAGCGTTCTACGATACACCCTTTCGTTGTACTATACGTAGAATATTTGTGTATATTATGTTTCTTCATCAACGCATCGAATGTTGCATTGTAAAATTCTTTGCCGTTATCTACCTGTAATAGTTTTGGTGAGCGCTTGAGTAGTATTTTTGACATTGCATTTGAAACTTCTTTAGCCGATTTACACTTTAAAGGTTTAGAAAATGCTAGCTTCGTGTAACAATCTATGACCGTTAGAAAATATTTATAACCTTTATTTATTTTCGAATATGGTATCATTTCAACCAAATCGGCCTGCCATAGATCGTTTTTACCATACACATTAACTCTTCGCCTCGTATAATTTTTTCTGGCAGGTTTATGTAGTTCGATTGCTATATCGCGTTTAGACATTTGGAATACGTTTTATTAAGCCTGCTTCAAGCAATTCTTCGTAAATTGAAAGTATTTCGTTGGAAACGCCTGTATTACCAGCAGATTGAGAGGCCAAAAGTAACCGTAAGCGACTAACCAACTCGTTAGGGTCGTTCCAATAAACTAAATTATGCTTTTGCAGTTTTACAGATATACCACTACCGGATGCGAACAATGGTTTGATTATATCAGTGAATTTATTTCCACCTTTTTTAATTTTTTTCTCGTCTAATGTTAAATGTGCTGATGTTTGAATTAATATAGTTTTATATGTGTTCAAATCGTCTGCGGTGTATGATTTCGGGATTTTCGAAAATATCAAACTGCTAAGACCTCGCGTTAGCGGGTATGAAGTATCTTCGATAGTCAACGTCTTGTCAGTAAGTTTAATTTCTTTTTTACCTAAATGTATAGCGCCGTTTGATTGTGTTTTAGGCCCATAATTTTTGTCTCTATTGGAAGAATCTAAAAAGTCTAATAAAATTTCAGAATCTAAAGTGTCTCCTGTTTCGTTTATAGTTTTTGAATCGAGTTCTGCGATTTGAGGTTGAAATGTTGGTGGTTTATTTCGCTTAATTTCTTTCAATGGTTCGATAATCGGGTATAATGTTTCTGATACCAATGAATGAATATCGGCTTTACCGTGTTTTAATGCTGTATACTTGCGTTTAATGTTTTCTTTGGCTTTAATCAATTCTCCGAGTACTTCACCATTACCAGCCATGTTTGCAAATGACAAAGTTTTATAAAAACGTTGGTTTATATAACGACAAATGTGTCGAACCCGTGACGATATCGACCGTCGTCGCGTTCGCAGTCTTTATTAATTACGATAAACTCAAATCTCCCCTTACGCCAACATGTCGTGCAAAAGTCTTTAAACTCAGTATACGTCATATCGCCAGAGCAATGCTCCATGTAAACATGTTTTAAATTAGTTTCATCTTGTTTAAATAATACAATAAAATTAGCGTTGTCACGCAAAAGTTGTTTAGGTACTTTTGAATAGCTCTGAGCCAGGTAGCAAATATCCACTAAATTATGTCGACCTCTGGAAAAGTATGTTCTAGCGATTTTTTGGTTTTCTGAAATAATATCGTCGAAAATAAACACAGAGTTTGGTAAGGCTTTCTCGGGTTCAATAACTTGTTCGTTTTCGTAGAACGTAAATAATTGTACTCCATCAATTCCTGATAAAATATCACTCAACATTTTATATTTCGGTTGATCCAATGTTTTAGAATATATGTAAACGTTATGAAATCTTATTCCGTTTATATTGGTTAGTAAAGCGAAAATTAAATTGGTTTTTCCGCAGCCAGAAGGACCGACAATAAGCGCTCGTATCGTATTGGGGAGAAGCGTTCCATGTCTATAGTTCTGAATCGATGTAGGTGGGTCCACGTTTTCAACTGCAAGTTTTAGTTTTTGTTCAATTAATTTCATTTTTATATATAAATATCTTTGTTGCAATGAGAATGTAATCAGTACACAATGTCACTCGTACGAAGAAACAACAAGAATAAGGGAGGAGGCCTCATCAACACGCTTATAAACAAATTACCACTCGAGATTCACGTGCCCGGTAAGTGTTGGTGATTATTTTAAATTCATTTAAACTATGATGTATCTGTGTAGGTTATCAATATTGTGGACCGGGAACAAATTTGAAAAAACGTTTAGCTCACGGAGATAAAGGAATCAACCCCTTGGACTCGGCGTGTAGAGATCACGATATTGCGTACGATCGTAGTAACTCTATCACAGATCGTAACGAGGCCGACTATATATTAGAGCAGCGAGCCTGGGATAGGTTCAAGGCAAAAGATTCTAGTCTAAAAGAAAAAGCAGTGGCTTGGGGCGTGACAACAGCCATGAAAGCAAAACGTAAAATCGGAGCTGGATGTGGGTTTAAAGCGGGCGTCAAAGCAGTTAAAAACGCTATAAAGAAAAATATAGGTGAAAAAAACCTGATGAAATTAAGTAAAAAATGTGTAGCCGTCGCACGAAAAACATTCAAAAATAAAAAGACAAAAGTTCCTAGAATAATAACAGTTCCGAAAAAAGGCGGCGTGTTGCCACTTATTCCGATTTTTGCTGGTTTATCGGCCTTGGGAGCTCTAACTGGCGGCGTTTCCAACGTAGTTAAGCTGGCCAATGAATTTAAAAGAAACACACCGACGCATTTGGGCGGTGGGTTATATCTCGCTCCGTATAAGGGCAACTCGTACAAAATCGGTTCGGGTCTATATCTCGCCCCATATAAAAGAGGTGGAGGCAAAAAAGCGAAAAAAAACTAATATCTACGTTACCCAGAAGAGCACTGTACGATTACGAACTTATAAAAATAGCCCGCTTAATGAAAATACCTCATTTCATCGGCGTGTTTACTAGAGACAGGTTATCTGAACGTCCCAAACGAATAGAATCAGCGATTGTTAACTTGGATTCGGAAAGCGGTACAGGCACTCACTGGGTAGCGTATAAAAAAATCGGAAATCAAGTCTATTATTACGACAGTTTTGGAAATTTACAACCTCCATTAGAAGTACAAAAATATTTTCACGGCTGTGACATTAATTTCAATTATAACAGAGATCAGAAATATAATACTACAAACTGCGGACACTTGTGTTTAAAATTCTTATCATGTACACGTTGACGTTAAACGGGAACTCGAGCGAATTGTCATGCGATATTTTTCCACCACTAGAAGTAGAAAACACAGCACAAATATGTCTTTTGAGTTTACAGACAAATAATTCGATACCAAACATCGAACCCGGTTGCAATACTATCGGTTTCCGAAATATCATCGGTCAAAATGATTACGTTATCATACCTACGGGGACGTATGAGTTGGATCAGTTAGAGTCTTTTATACAAAAAAATGTGCCCGAATATGTCGATTGGTTTGAATTAAAAGCAAACAATACCACATTAAAGTGTACGCTCTCGTGTAGTCATGATGTGGACTTGGGCGTCGAGAATAGCATAGCGAAATTGTTGGGTTTCGGAAATGTTGTATACACCACGGGTCTTAATCATGAATCTGAAAGTACGGTCAAAATAATGAAAATCAATAGTATAAAAGTAGAGTGCAACTTGATTACTGGTTCATTTTGTGACGGAGCACCGAGCCAGATCATACACGAACTCTATCCATCTGTTCCACCAGGCTATAAAATCGTCGAGGTACCTAGACATCCAGTTTTTTATGGTCTCAACACGACTTCAATATCTAGAGTAAATATCGTATTAAAAGATCAGAACGATTGTCTAATAAATCTACGCGGCGAACCAATTACGATTCGCTTGCAAATAACGCGTGGGTATGGCACTCAAATTTAACATCAATATAAAAAGAGCTACAATCAAAACACCCATCAGTATTGTATCTACAGTCAAGAAGTCAACATCCAAACCGAAAAAACCCGAAACCAAACTCACGAAAAATAATTTAAATTTTCTTCGTTCCTTGAAAATTTAATCATGGATGACTCGTATTTAGACGTAGCAGCCGGCTATGTCGACGAGTGTAAAATAACACAAAAGAATTATCATTCGTTCACCCCATATTCAAACATGTCTTTTTCTAATAACGATGAAATTAGGATAAGTGTTTTAAACATGGATTCTTACACTTTTCCGTGTGAGAGTTATCTGTACATCGAGGGAAAAGTAAATAAACCTACCGATGCTGTTGGAGACGTTAGTTTTTCGAATAATGGATTGGCGTTTTTATTCTCCGAAATGCGATACGAGATAAACGGAGTAGAAGTACAGAAAATAAAATCACCCGGAATTTCGTCTTGTTTGAAAGGTTACTGTTCATATACTCCAAACGACTTGAACGCGCTGGAGAATGCGGCTTGGGGGTCGTCGTTGGGTAGTAACGATAATAATAAAAATTTCATGGCCAACAATGTGTTTACCGGCTGCGTTCCACTGAAACATCTATTTGGATTTTTTGAAGATTACAAAAAAATATTACTTAATTGTAATCAACAATTGATTTTGAATCGCTCGTCAACCGATTTCGACACATTACACGTTACTGATAACTCTGAGAAAAATAAAAAAATTACCGTCGAACTGACTAAGATATTATGGAAGATGCCTATTATCAAAGTTAGTGATAAAGAAAAGTTAAGACTGTTAAAAATATTGGATTCTCGTAAAACGTTATCGTGTGCGTTCAGAACCTGGGATCTCTGCGAATATCCAGTGCTACCTAAAAATACTTCACATTCGTGGACTGTAAAGTCTAGCAATTTACTCGAAAAACCTAGATTTGTATTGATAGGATTTCAAACGGATCGAAAAAATAATATAACACTCGATGCCGGTCGATTTGACCACTGTAGGTTGAAAAATCTTAAGGTTTACTTAAATTCTGAAGCGTATCCGTACGAAGATTTCCGAGCAGACTTCCAAAACAAACAAACTTCGATACTGTATAAAGCTTACACAGATTTTCAAAAATCTTACTACGAAAGAGACTACTGCGAGCCGTTACTGTCAAAACATATTTATCAAAACCATGTACCAATCGTCGTTGTCGATCTATCGCATCAAAACGACAATGTGAAGTCGTCAACCGTGGACCTACGTATTGAATTTGAGACTGATATTACCATACCTGAAAAGACTGCAGCCTATTGTCTCATCTTACACGACCAAATTATAACTTATAATCCATTTAATGGTGATGTAAGAAAATTGTAAATAGTTTGTAAAATAAAAATACTTTTTTTTAAATTTCATGTTTTTTCTTTTTATTATATAATAAAATGTCATATTACAATAAAATATTACATTATGTTTTAATACAAAAATAATGACATAAAAAAAATAAAAAAAAAAAACAATATTGTAAATATAAAGTTTTATAAATTATTGACAACAATATGAAAATTACATAATAAAATATTATAGATGAAAACTTAATCTGCGGGTTGCTTTTGCCCTTTTACGTGCTAGGAATGCCCTCGTCGTCAGCCTGTTGACTTCAGGCTAAAAAAATTTGTTTTCTTTAGTATAAAATAATATGTAAAAATAAAATTGTATTACCTTAGTTTCGATCGAAGAAGATAACCAACCCCTTGCCAATTGTTTGACTGCTTTAATCTTCAAATCTGCTATTAAACAAAGACCAGCGAACGGAAGTTGTTCTTTCAATTCTTGGACATTGATACGGGTCAAATAATCTTCAACATCGTTTATTTTTGTATCTTTGGGTAACGGCATTTCCTTTCCAAGATACATTGCAATTTTACTGGCCTGATTTAATGCAGTAGACCGTGTGTATACATTTTTCATCTGAATAACTTCTTCAATGGCATCACTTAATTGCAAGATCCTTAAAACATTCTCTTTAGTTAATTGCACATCTTGATCCTGTTGCAAACACTTTATTGAGAGAACGTTGTCACCGTTGTATTCTTCTATTGATATCAATTTAAACTCCTCCAACAGTAAATGAGATGGTAGTAAAAAATTTATGTTGTTAAGAGCTATATTTAGAGATTTATATAATTCAACACTCATTTTAACACACTGCAAATTATTTGAGACGCATATAACGCAATTTAACAAAAAATCAGGATCTAATCCTATATTTATAAAAATATTGCTATCAACAAAAAATGTAGTACAATCGATCAGATTATTAGCCATTTTTGTTATGTACGTTCACGACTGTCTCGAAAGAAGTTAGTAATAAGGCACACGCGACTCGTTTGACGGAAGACTCACGACTGTCTTGTGGTGTGATACCGGGGGCGCTAATACCGCTAGTATTAATGGGGTGGGTGTATTTAGATAGGTGAATCTCAAGGTGGTCCCGCCCCTTTTATGGGCGGGAGTAAAAACATATATGATTTAGAGAAAAAAGATTTTTTTATTTTTTAAATATTATACAAACTGTATATCAAAACATATAATGACATAATATGACATAATTATATGATATAATATCAAAACAAATATTGAGAAAAACAACTGTTTTCGTCTGCTATATTGTCGGCTTCTATTGGTGTCATCGCTGAATCATATGTCTCGAAAAAATCCTAAAAAAAAATTAATACAATTATATTCAAGGTTTCAAATGATTATAATATACTTTCTTTACTTTTAAATTTTTTGTTTCGTCTCTGGCGGGGGCGGGTCCATCGTATTCATCGTTCACCTGATTATAAAGTATATTTATTATTATTATTATTATTATTATTATTTATAAGATTACCGTCTTCTTTGACTGTTTGCTTGGCCGAGACATACAACTCTGAGTAAACGGAGGCGAGAAGAAATCTTCCGGACCGTAATTTTCTTCGACACCCTAATTAAATAGATACTTTAATATAATTAAAATAAATAAAAATCACGCATTCATACTTTTAATGATTTATTAAGTTTCTCCATCCAACCGATTGCTAGTTGGTCAGTTGCAAGCAGTTTTATCTGATTTATAAAACTATATTTGTTCTTCGGTACATGTTTAGATATTAATTCAATTTGAATTCCTTTGATTATTGCTACAAATTCTTCGAATGTCGCGTCTTTTTCAATATTATAATCATTTTTAAAATATTCCGTTATCTGATCAAGTTGTAATAGAATCATTGGCCGTACGACCATCGTTTTTCTGCTTACGGTTTCGAAAATAGTCCACTCCATGTTTTGAATTGCCATTAGTTCTTTCGGACTTAATAAAATTCTACATCCATGTTCAACTTTTGATTCTATCACCAACATACACTCCCCTCTATATATCATAGACGTAAGCAAAACAAATTCGTTCTCCAGAAAAATAAATCTTTTGTATTTTACTGTAGTATCCAGTATATGTGATAGAATATGCCCCATCAATGAATATATACGTTTCAAAAAGTCCACGGAAATGTTTACAAAACGCGACGGAGTAATTATGCGTACAGAGACATTGAACTCATGTGTAGGATCGATGCCGACTTGTAAAAACTTGCGATTTACAAAATCGATTGTGTAGTTGGTACAGTCGATGAGTTCGGCCGGTGGTGCAGGCGCAATATATTTGTATACCCGTTCACTGCTTGAAGCCATTTTTATACACTGTGTTACAACTTGTCACTATGAAAGGAAAACTGCGACTGAAGATTGCGCGTGGTTCAGTCGGGGTTACAGCTATACGGGGTAGGGAGGTTGATGGCGGTGGTGGTCTGCCGAGGTAGTGGGGGGTGGACAGCCGAACATTATACACGAATATTTTTTAAATAATTACTTTCTGACGTACACATATTAATTGTATTGTGATAACGCGTGATAGGGTTGTGCTGTGTGGTATGGCGGGTGGAGTGGTGGTCTGCCTGGGTGGAGTGGTGAACTGCCAGGTGGGGTGGTGGTGGTCGGTCCGGGTGGAGTGTGTGTGACGGTGGAGTGGTGGTGGTGGTCGCCCCCGGGTGGAGTGGCGGTCGGTCCGGGTGGAGTGGTGGTGGTGGTCTGCCGGGTGGAGTGGCGGTCTGCCGGGGTGGAGTGGTGAACTGCCAGGTGGGGTGGTGTTGGTCGGTCCGGGTGGAGTGTGTGTGACGGTGGAGTGGTGGTGATGGTCGCCACGGGTGGAGTGACGGTCGGTACGGGTGGAGTATGTGTGGCGGTGGAGTTTGTGTGGAGTGGAGTGTCGCCTCTATGGACCCACTTACTACTGTCATAGGTTTTAAATGTTTTGACTCGATTAAGAGATAAGACGGTCGTCGGCCTAGGATATTTTATATTAAGAGGATGTCAGCGCATCTATATTTCGGTATAAAAACATGTTTTCGAAAAATAGATTTTATTCTGAAAGTAATATACTTAGCGTAGTACAACCTATTATACCTATATATGGTATACGTCTTCCGTTAGTACCTGGTCGTTATGAGTGTAGTTTTTTTCTTCTTCTTATTATTATTAATGTTAATTGTCGCTAGATCGGTGTCTCCCTCTTGCACTGCTGTTAGTCGGACGTGAGCACTGTGTCGAGCATAATATCGTGTCAAAATAAAAATAAAATTTACAGTCCACTAAAAGAAATGCGTTAAATTTATTAACCAGCGTAACAGTAACATTTATATTATTAAAATATAATGTAGAAGTAGTTTAACAAATCCATAATATAACAAATTTAAGCAAAGCCTTTTAATTCATAAGTTACAAACACGTAAGCACATCATAACATATTGTAGAGCTCATATAAAAAAAATGTTTGATGTTTTATTTATTACTTATTAATTAGTTTACTATAAATATTGTAAATTCTTTCTTAATTCTTTAAAACTATTTGAGGTATATTTATACAACTATAGTTTATAAATTATAAAAGTGCAAAATGTTATAACTTTATAAGCTTATAATTTTATAAATAAGTAATAAGTAAATAACAATATGAGTTATATATTTTTGTATTACTTTATTGAATAAGATTTATAATTGCCTATAAGGTTTTTAGATTTTCTTATATGATCAAGACAATTATAAGACAATTTATCAATACCAATACACCATATTAAATACTTATATAGACACAAGTTATACTAATTCTACAATGTGTAACTTAATTTATGACCATTAGCATAATATTAATATAGTCATTCGTAAACCTTGGTTGATAACTGATAATAGTTATTCATTATCAATGTTTTCTGTGCATAATCAATATAATATTTATAATCATCTATAATTTATTAACCGAGGAGCGCTTCGATTTCAACATATAGTACCTTATATTTTAGCAAATTGGATTAAGATGGTACTTTTAAAGGTAATTTTTCGATTTCCTCAATAGTTATTGAATGCCACGAGAAAAACCACTGAAAAATTACGAAAAACCGCTAAAAATGGAATTTTTATTTCCAACGCTTTGTTTGGCACCATAGAAACGAATTAAAAATAATACTTATTATAATGTAAGTTATATGATATAATAAATAATAACAATATCCAGACTGACAAACCGTCTCCGCTCAGAAACGTTTTTCTTATACAATGATATCATATTATCATTGAATTCAATTTTAATACAACCCATTATACAATAACCCACTTGTAACCTACTGTACATTAGAGCGACATCCACTTACCCGCTTTTTTTTTATTTAGATTGTTAATTTCCTAGTACCACTGTAGAGTACCACAGTTCGAGAAACGCTGACCTAGGTAACCTTGCTTTTTTTATTAAAGTTTGTTTATATTACCTACATCACTAAGCTTGTTCATTGTGTACTGCATAGGTATATTCGGTTGTACCATATACCCACGTCAGACTGTAGGTACCGACTATTAATATTATAATCTGTATGTCTGTGTGACTGTGCTGTATACCGACATAGCTTTGATTTTGTTATTATGTTCAAGCGTTCAGCAATAGTAAGTAAACTGACCGTCAGCGAGTTAACGTGTGCCATTGATATTATAATATTATTCCAGTCGTTCGATCGGGACTAAAGTCACATTATAATTTATATACAGCAACGAATAAATAAAAAAGCAAGGCTGGGCAAGTTAGTGATTTTTTTTAACTCAGTTAAGTTATGTTAATATGCACCAATAACAAAATAACTTTAATATGAAATGAATTGAAATGTATACCATAATATAATATATAGATGATAATAAAATGTTTTTCCCAAATTTTTTGTCGATTTTCCTATCCAAAATAACTTTTAATGTCACCCTTCAAAAGGTACCTACTGTATCAACCAACTATAGATCCAATTTGCGATCAGAAATCATTCGCAATGTTGAAGAACAAAACATTTTTTTTACCATAAAACGCCGTGTAACTGATACGCATGTACACAAAAACACACATAATTGTAAAATCTCAATACACGTTAATCGATAAATAAATCTTCGTTAAAATTATATAATACAATTATAGTGCACTTCTGCGTTATAACGTAAGTACAGCATTGATATATCAATAATATAATACAAATAATGGTGTTTGGAAACAATAAAACGGGCCCAAAATCAAGCCGATGCCGCAGGTCAATTAATAATAATGAGATATGGTTTACTCGCTGGCTACTAATAAACGATGTTTGTTTTAAATTATCGGCGACGGCCTATGACGAAATTCGGAATCGTCTCATTTGCAATTCTGACTATATACCTACACGCTGACAATAATTTACCTGATAAAATGGCTGAATCACAAAAAAACGAAACGACCCACGAAATCATATTATAGTTTTCGTCGCTCGCTCCGAGCATTGGTCACCTTCGTCGCCGTCACAACAGTCGTCTTCAGCGCCTGCTGCAGTACCGTCAAGTGCACTACATCGCGCACTGGCCACTCATCGTCAACTGTCGTCATCGCTCCCGCAGCCGTCGTGGCCAAACTTCGCCCGCTGCCATGGTCGTCTTCGCGTCCAGAGCAAACGCGCCCGCGAGTCTCGTCCGCCCCGCAGGACCGGCCGTGAGAACTGTGTAGAGGTGACCAGTAGCCATCCCACCCACTCGCCATCACGTACCCCCCACACATCGCCTCGTCTTGTCCGATGCCTTTTTTTTTTTACTTAAAATAATTATATATATTGTTTTCTACAACTTCAGTTGTACATTGTATCTCACTTTTTCGGCATAAATATTATCAAAATTGTAAATGACTCAAAATAAATTGTTTAAACATTTTTCATTAAATTATGATTTAATAAAATTATTCTGTTTACACAGTAAAATTTCATTTGTTGTTTTTCGCATTAAAGAGTACGGTTTTATAATAGTGGCCCCACTGAACATGCTGCAGTGAGCGTGGAATCCACTGCGACGCATAAAGAGCATTGACTAACAATTTCTTTGTTACGTGCTAAATCTCAATAAGATAATAATATATTGAAGGTTTTGACCACGTGGAAGTATTAAAATATTTATCGGTGTGGTGAAATTTCGTCTGCTCCAAATTGTGAGAACAGACAGAAAAAAGAATTAAAAAAATTAACACACATTATTCTAAAATCAATACATTCATCGCTCGGCTCAGAATCTAAAATAATAATATAATTACAACTATTGTTCTCTGAACCTCACATTGTGTTTACGTAAAAGAAAGTACCTACTGCGCCTATCCGTTCATCGATCCACAAGAGTCTGACTGTCGAATCCGAACACGCTGTCAATTGTGTCGATGGTGATAATAATACGTATTGTGTAAGTACACAATAATATATTAAAATAACATTTAAAACTATGTATATATTAATACGACAAAACGTTTAACATTTATTAAAGAAATGGAAATTGTAATAATAAAAAAAAGAATATTTCTATAGGTGCGCTAATAACGTATTTTTGTTGTTGAAGCAAATTTATCTATAATAATAAAAAGAAAAAACCGTTAACAGCTAAAAACATGTCAAACTATTTTAAAAATTTTATCAAGTATAGAAACACTGACAAAATAAACATTTGGTGTAAATTTCAAGTTGGTTAGGTTAGGTTACGTTAAGTTAGGTACCCACGGTTATTCATTTTTGGACAACAACTAAGAAAATCATTCCATGAGAAATGGAGTGTATACTGCAACTATAGTGCAATTCATAAAAATTTGAACTTCAAATGCTCATAAATAAGTAATTGGACTTTCCAGTAAACATTTTTTTTTTTTGCTTTAAGGTTGAAAATCTTGAATTCAATTTTAAAATCTTAGGTGTAAAAAGACAATTTATATGAATTGCAAGACTTATAATAATTTGCAAAATTTCGTGATTTTGACGAATTTTGTCAAAATTCTGACTTCAGATGCTCATAAAAATTATGTTCAAATTTAAAGACGTGAATAAAATTTTTTTTTAAATAACACATCATTCTAACATTTTAAGCTTAATATTCTAATGTAGTTTTTATTACGCCTGCCATTTTTCTAATGGTAAATTTTTTCAGACAATCTATATAATACTAACTGATCCCGTGCACTTCGTTACCCGTTAAATGTACAAACTGTATATGACTCAAACTTTGTTCAGTGCGTTATTTGATATTCGGTGTATGATGTTCTAGATTTATCTCATTATGGTTGAAATATACAAGGTTATTGCATATATAATACCCCTTCTCAATCAAATATTTGATGATAAAAATAAAAACGGCAGCGTAAATGGAGCCAATAATAATCAAGTATATATGTGCGGGATTTTCATTTTGTTAGCTATTGACGGCGCATTTTTGATGATAAGAAAAATTCATATTTATAATATCCCTTTGCGCAGCCATTTTGTTTCTGATGATAACAATCCGAGTCGATATGCAATAACCTGTATATTTCAACCATGATTTATCTTAATTTTTCTGTTGCCCGGAATATAAATTCTGATTCACAGCCTGACAAGGTAGATCGCGGACCCCGTGCTGTTTGTACGTAGGTAAGTGCATGATTTAACTGAAAAAAAAGCCCGGAAAAACTTCGTTTTGAAGTTATTGATGAATAACTTCAGAAACATCGTTTTTTCGTTACGCGCGTTTTGTTTAAAAAATATACTTAGAATTGACTATTTTTAAATTTTTTTTTTTTTCAAAATGTGTGGTTTTTAACGTTTAATAGATTGGTAAAAGCAAAACTTACCTAACATACTTGCTTTTGAAGTTTTTTCGTGTGGTTATGGGCAATGCCTATGCGCGTGTTGCGGCACTCCGCTCTGCAAATAGAAAATATCCCTCGACTTGTTATGGAAAATCACCTCAAGTAGGTAACAAGGTCAATAGAAAAATAAAACTGTGAAAATGAAACTAAAAAAATGACGCGTGTGGTATGTATCGTAATTCTAAGTATATTATTTAAACAAAATGAAGTTTCTGAAGTTTTTCATCAATAACTTCAACACGAAGTTTGTCCGGGCTTTTTTTTTTTATTCTTATAAAACACCCTAAAATACACATTTTTGAAAAAAAAATTTTAAAAATCGATAGGTTGCTAAACTAGAATTATGCCCTATCTTCTTCCTGAAGGTCTAATCTACACACAAACATTCATTTATATATATACTAGCTGATCCCGTGCATTTCGTTGTCCTTTAAATGTACTTACTCTATATGACTCAAACTTTGTTAAATTCGTTGTATAATATTCGGTGTATGGTTTTCAAAACTTATCTTAACTTTTCCGTTGCCCGGAATAAAAATTCTGATTCGCAGAAGTATATTGTCAGGTAGGCACTCTACCTGCGGTAGATCGCGGACCCCATGCTGTTTGTACGTACGTAAGTGTATGATTTACATCTAAATTATCAAAGTTATACCAAGTTTGTCGTTTTTACTTAATTCCACCTTGATTAATAATATAATCAATTTAAACAAAATCCTATTCTAACCTAACCGTACTAAAATCCGATGAATAAAATAAAACAAATTTTAACCCTTTTTAAATTAGCCTATCTTCTTCCCAGAGGTCTAATCTACCCACAAACATTAATTTATATATATATCTAACTATATAAATACACAGACTATAACTGTATAGACTAAAATCTGGAACTACTTATCAGATCTTCTTGTATATATTATATATATATGTATATTGAGTATTGTCGTATATTGCAGACAGTCGTCAAAATAATATTACTTATTAATATATATATAATATAGGTGGGAATATTTTAAATTGTAAATGTTTCTGTATAAATATTGAAAAAATTGGTATTATTTCAGAAATAAAAAACTATCATAACACGGCGTCCTGTGTAGGATATTTAGTTACACCATTGTCATTTTTCCGGTCACTCTTGTAAGCAATGAAATATTGTAATAATCATTAAATAATATACCATAGTAATATAATAATAAATATTAAAATATGACGCTTTATTACGGTGTACTGTAAATTTACTTTTTTTTTACGTGGAGAATAAGACGTAATAACTGTAAATAAGATGAAGGTGTATACAGACGGCAGGATGTCAATGGTGTTTGGTGTGGTCGATTACGTACATATTATAAAACATGTGTATTATTATACCATAATACAGAGGGAATTACATATTAAATAACCAAGACTAACGGTTTTAGTTATTTTGTTGTAATTTTATAATATTAATTCAACTTACCGGCTACCGTATTTATAATAAGTAATAACAATTTAAATATAATATAAAATATCCACACTGACAAACCGTCACAGCTCAGAATCGATTTTCACATACAATGGTTAAATTATATCATTGAATTCAAATTTAATACCATCTATTATACAGTGACCCACTTGAAATCTACCGTACAGCAGAGCGACATCCACTTACCCACGTTTTTTATTAAGTGTTTCTTATATTATATAAATTTATATCATATTATAATGCATTTAATATAAGGTAGTAAGTACCTAACTAAAGTGCTTAAAATACATCTGATTTCAGGGGACACTCCACACACTTATTAATGTAACTGTTACTTTTGGGCATTGACGGTTTTCATAACAAAAATAAAACCTGCGGGGGTTGTAACACACAAAATCTCCCCCTAGTTATAGGTGTCAAGATATTTACACGAATATTATAATATAACATATAATATTATTAATTATTCATTCAATAATATTTCATTAATAATATTACGGAAGCCGAAGATTGTTCGACAGTATCATAAAATTATGTGACCGGCAGCTACAATATATCGACTCTAATATTATAGTTGTTGAACGGATCTAACTCGATCGATCGTGATACGTCCCGGGACCGAATTTTCTTTTACGTTTACACGCACAGTTACGCGTGGCATAGTTGTCCTCGGTTATCTGTGCGTCGGATACGTAGTTCCGAGTTCGTCTTGTTCTCTGAGTGCAGTATGCGCCGTTCTCAACATTGACAGAGAGTCGCCACCGGACAGAGGCTTCAACAGTACGTCCGACTAGCCACTAGCCTATATCCGGTAAATCGTGCATTGTTTCTTCGGATGGATTGAATGTTCCAATGCGTGTTCGAATGTGGTTGATGTTCAACACATTTACAATACGTGGCGGTAGAACAGTCGAGCTGTATAAATTAATACAATAAACACATTAATACTAACATACATAATATTGTAACAGATGATATCCATTTACTCCTACGTATATCAAATACAGACAGATATAATGAATAATAGAAATTGTAAGGAATAAGAAATAATGATATATATTTGTATACCAATAATGATATATCAATTGCCGAATACCCAAATACACGACTAAGATAATGAAGGGGGTCAACTGCCTGCAATAGCGTTATTGTAAACCGACAATCACGTTATTTCATGAGTAATATTTAAGAGGACCACATCATATTATATGTGAATCGTCAGTCACTTATAAGATAATGGGAAATGAGCATATATATATATATATATAACGTACATACAACACATAAATAGAAACAGAAACAACACATGGATAATAAAGATATGGATAGGCCACGGCTATGTTAAATATATTTGAGACCGCGTTCCCGGAGGCTATCCATAGCCGTGATTGATACTCGATATAGGTATACTTTATTTGTTCCCCTCGGAGACCGCTGATAAGACCATTATGTCCTATTCAAATCTTTATTATCTATGATCCAACAAGAAGAAATCCTCAACACAAAGGTCTTGCTACCTGCAACCCGGTAAACCACACAATCAACCCGATTGTCAGTTAACCATAAAACATTTATGTATGGCATATAATAGGTAGGTATGTACATAGAACTGTATACACATAATAATAAATTGTGCAATATCAAATATCTTACACCAAAGACCTTGATTGTTAATATTATATTCATGTGTATTTGTAATAAGCATGAAAAATGCAAAAAAAATTGAATATATTAATAACTAGGTATGTCCTATGGACTAATTATTTGAAATAAGTTTAAAATATAAAAACTAAGATAATAATAAGTACTAAGAAGATAAAAAATATACAGTTAATAGTTGTTATAAGTTATAACTGTTATAGTCATAAGTATACAATAAAAAACCAAAATATAGATTCACTTTTTAATTTTTTTTTTTTATTAAAGCCGCAACATAAATGATTTTTATTTTATGACACTATACAGTAATATTGTAATAATAGTTACAAAGGTTTATGATACATTCAATATATTGTGTTGATTATGATGTATATTTAAACTTTTTTTGTGTGTTGCCTAGATCTGGACTCATTGCTGCTTCATCAATATTCTCTGCGGTGTCAAACTGGGCTCTAATATTACTAATGTTTCGACAGTGGCTAATTTGATGTTTGACTGTTAGATTTTATTCGCATTTTTGTATAAGCCTGTTCAGTCTCGGTCATAATAAGGTGTCTGTGAGTCAACCATAATGTGTGGCCGATTCGTGATCTATTTAGGATTACTTCCTGTCTTCTGTATAGTGGTATAGGGTTAGCCATGGAAGGACTGGATTTTTTTCTTAATTGAGTTTGGTGTTGAGGATTGACCAGATGCGTTGATATTGGTTTACGATGTGATTTTCTATAAGTCATGGGCTGTATAGATGCGGATTTGGAGTGAATCAGGAGAGGTGATAGTTTCATTTTAAGAGATGATGAGCTTTTTTTCGCGGCACCATATGTTTAAATCATCGGAACATAGGGAGGATTTTATGGGGAATTTAACTACTTCACATAGGTCGTTTATGACGATGAGACAAAGTCTTAAGTAGACGTTGGAAACTTGAGTTACACCATTTTCTTGTTTGAATACTCAGGAAAGTAAGCTGTGATTTTTATTTGTAATGTTCTGTCCGATAGAAATTGTTTTTTATTTTTCCATTATTAAAAAGTATTTTGTGTAATTTTTCTATCATTTGAGGTTGCCAGGTAGTGTTATATAATTTTGGTATTTCGAAGGATAGTGTATTATACTGTATTTTTTTCTTAATTAAGATTGGTGTGGAGGGTTGACCACATGCGTTGCTATTGGTCTATGATGTGATTTCCTATAAGAAGTTTAAAGTCCTGTGCTGTATGGATGCGGATTTGGTGTGAGTCAACAGAGGTGATTGATTAATTTTAAGGGATGACGAGTTTCCGTATTTTGTGTAATTTTTCTATTTTGCGAGTACCTGGCAATATTATATAAGTTTGCTGTATCGAGGGAAACTAGCCCTAGAACTTTTTTGGTTTTGAAGGTTTTTAATAGGTCGTTTTGAATGTCTTGTAGATGGTTCGATGTTGTTCGATGATTGCGAAAACCGTTTTGTCGAGGAGGAAAATAATTTATTCTTTCGAGAAACCATCTCAACCGAGTATCAATGAATGTTTTGAATATTTCGCACATTGTAATTAGTAAAGATACCAGTCTATATACTTCTATGATTAATTTGTTTTTCCAGGTTTTTGGATAGGTATGACAATGGCGTGTTTCCAAGTTTTTGGAATTTTTCAAAATAAGATTAATTATTTTAATTAAGTTGAAAATATAAAAAACTAAGATAATTATAAGAAGTACGAAAAAGATAAAAATTATAAAATTATAAGCATACAAAAAAGATTAACATTAAGATTATAAAATAGAATATAATAGTAGATAGAAAAATAATGACTTATACATTTTAAAATATAATCTGCTAATAACTAATACTAAATGCTAGCAGTTAAAACTAAAAAATCGCAAAAAAGTTGAATATGTAAAACGAAGATAATAATAAGTAGAAAATATAAATATTAAGATTAAGAAAAAGTTAAATAGATCATGAACAATAGTAGGTAGAAAAATATTTACCTTTAGATACGTTTTAAAATATAATAATGATTAACGTAATAACTAATAATATGGAAACTAAAATTTAAAAATTGTAAAATAAGATAAAAAGCTCATATGAAATAACTAAAAAAATAAACTTGTATGAAGTTGTATGATGTTAATTTTTCTTTCGATTTTGGCATTATTCGCTCTCATATAAGTAGAAATAATTAATAAATAAATAACTGACTATCTAATTTTTATTTTATTTTCATATAAGTATAGGAATTTTATCCAAATATGATTTTTCCCGACAATTGTATGTACATTTAAGTTTAAAAAATGCAAAATATGCAAAAATATGCAAATTCAAACTTACTAACTAGAATTTCGTTAAAACGAAAAAGATAGGAACTTTATTTTTAACAGGTAATTTTTTTATAAAAAATTTAACATTTTTAAACACGAATGTGTATTCAAAGTAAAATCAAAGTACGTATACCTACAGCTTACAGACGTACCACACATAAGACTCGAGCTTTTCGCAAACATTTACAAAACATAATACTATATAAGATACTTACCAATTTGTACAAACAGCTGATGTCATTTGTTACTTCACCACATATATTGTTGAGCCATTGGTTTGAAATGAGAATCCTTATATATTTTCAGCGGACCTAAGACGAAGCGGACTATAATCAGTATAACAGCCACGGGCTGGCGAATTTGACCACCGCGGCGGAAACTGTAATTCTTGACATACAAGCGCATCAACGCGTGTCAGTAGTCTATTGGCTCGCATATGACGACGTTTCAGACGGACTATACACACCGAATTATCACCAGACGGCGACGGTACCGAGCGAATCACACCAGGGCGGTATAATCGTGCTACCAAGGTATATACGTACCACAACGGTGCACCGTATAGCGTAGTATTACCCTGGTGACCCTCTGTTTAACGCGGTGTACCTATTGGGGCGTTCACAATGTCAACGTGGTAGTGCACCACGCAATGCATAACCTGGTTTGCCCTAGTCATGTACCCCGGTATATACAAATGGTGTACACGGTTGCCTCGCACTTATAGTGGATAGCGATCAGATACCGGTCGGTAACCGAATTATCACCTAGCGGCGACGGTACTGATCGACTCGCACATTGTGGCGGCAAAACCATGCTACCGAGGTATACACCAAGCCTGTTCACTGCGAAGTGTATCCCGGTTACCTCTGTTTGACACGGGTACCTATTGGCCCCCGCATGGTTAACCTGGTGGTGCACCATGTAACGTATGACCTGGTTCGCCATATTGTCGTTTACCCGGCTTACAATGGTGTACACGATTGCCTCGCACCCAGTGGACATCGGTCGGATACCGCTCGGCGGATAGCCTGTCAGATCCTTTGTCGGACGGGTCATAGACTCTGAACTACGGAGGTTGATGGTCGAAGAGGTCAGAATCCCAGTTTCCGTTTGGCCCGCGATGGTGGCCAAAGTGGCCAAACTAATGTCTGGTTGTAATAATATTCAGCTTCGTCTTACCTGTTACGTAGAGCGATCTCCACACACTATATCGTTCAATGTCCGATTAGGTTTGACTGAAGGACACAAAAGACGACACAGCTTCGGACTTTTGCTCGTCTTTGATATCTTTGAATATTTGTTTGATATTTTCAAATTTACATAAGTGGTGGCAAAATATAAGTAAGAATGTATGTTATGTTTATTATATAATATTTAATGTGAATTTTATTAATGGATTTTCATTTTTTTTATCTCATTGAACCTTTAAAGTACAAGTTCATTTTGAGAAATTACGTAAATTAATTTGCAACTGTACTGCGAAAACTTTACGAAATGTCGAAAATATATTTCCTACAAAACATAGAAAATAAGTTATTGAATTTAAATTAGTTTTAAAAATAGAAATCGGACTTCTAGAAGTATGTTAATTTTTTTTTCGCTTTTGGCATTATTCGCTCTCATATAAGTAGAAATAATTAATAACTAAATAACTGATTATCTAATTTTTATTTTATTTTCATATAAGTATAGGAATGTATGTTATTTTTAATATAATATTAAAATTAATTAATGTGGATATTTTCTTTTTTTGAAAATAAACATCTATTATTCTAAACACAAAAAATACGAAAAGTAGATATCTATGATCAATTATGAACGGCACTGTTCTGGTTTGAAATTTTTTATTTTATCATAAACATTTTTGCTCAATATTTATTTGTTTATGACCATTATAACAATCTACAATGTAGCCAACGTATTATTTTTACACACACGTGCGAAACAAATAATAATTAAACGATTTTTATTTTTGTTGATTAGAAAAATACATTTGAAATTATCAATAACTTTGTTAAAACCTATTTAATGCTTTTTAAAATAAAATTAAAACGTCGTTAGGTAAATCTTAATATTTGTTAAACCACTTCAAATGTGCTTAATGTAATAATATAGTTTATCCGTTATTTGTAGAAATAACATTTAATCTAAAACAATAACGATAGGTAGGTACATTAAAAATCATTTTTTATTAATATTTATAGTGTACCCACTCCGTAGATATGTATTCGATTTCGCACTTTTTTTTTTAATTTCATTATGTTTCCAACCTAATACCTATGTATAAATTATATACAGTTTTTTTTAGACGGCATTATTTATGTACTGTGTATTTATTGAGATGCACAGTTTTGTTAGGTAAAATAGATATTTTTTAACGTTTTGAAGTGTATTCAAAATATTTTTTTTACTTAGTAACGCTTATGAGTTCTAATATTTATTACAGTAACCATAGGTGGACTTAGGATTTGGATTTTGAAAGAAATTTAATCTCGTACAAATTTTAAACATAATATTATAACGAATCGCCAGGGCTTCTACCTGTGAATTATTTTACTAAAAACCGGTTTTTAATAAATCTGGATTATCGAAACAATCCTAAGTGCATCTATCGTTCTTTAACTAATTTTTACTACGTAAAGTAATATTAATTCAAATAAAATTGAATTTAACTACAACCATACCTTTAGCATAACTTCGACCAGCTGCAGCTACATCTTAATATTGGTCGACTTCACGCGTGAAACTTAGCACGCTAAGTTCTATGTCGGCAGCTATTTTACGTCGTGGAAAAAATCAAATTTATTAAGAACGTTATTTTACTTTACTTCAATTTAATTTAAATACTATAATATAAAAACTAAAGTTAAAAAATTTAAAAACATAATCGACACAATTCTTAAAACAATTCACTGTCGAAATATATTACAATATAAATAAACTAATTTTATTCGATTAAACTTTTACAAAGTGTTTATCTTCATCAAAAAATAAACAATATATTCACCAGTTTCCTAAAATAATAATAATAATAATATTTATAGCCAGCATAGTATTACACATAAAAATATAAAATACATTGTTTATTTAGATTATAGCCAACACAGTATAATATACATTTTTATTTACAACATAGAGCTTATACATAATAATAATAATAATAATAATAATAATAATAATAATCATAATAATAATAATAATAATAATAATTGTAAAACTATAGTTTATACTGATTAACAATTTAAAAAACAAAATAGAATACTAATACATTTTATATGAACATAACGTTGTAACAAAAGTGAATGTTATTTAAAAACCAACATTGTTTAGATTTAAAGTAAGTATATAAGTAATCAATTAACGAGTATTTAAATTAATTCGATACTACATACCATAAGTCAAATTTTTTTTTTGGAAATTAGGACTTAATAATAAACAATTTAAGACAATAGATATTTTATAAAATAAATATGGAACAGTTTCGGAAGAGCGCCCTCTTTTTTTTTATTTGTCCCTCTCAGTTTGGAGGCAAAAAATATTAAAAAAAACTACTTGTCTTATAAGTCTATAAGTTAGGTAGATATATGTATTCATTTTAGGGCATTAAATATATTTTTTGTTTGGGCTAAAATACCCTATAGTCGCTCCACTGCTAACTACATTCTGCATAATAGAGTCGAGTCTAGGCTTGACCGATAACGCAAATTTTTATTTGAGATATATGACTCGAAAAATACATATACATACCTGAGTTATATTTGTTTTTATTACCCTTGAGATTCTAGATATCAAAATATATCTCATCGCATCATGATCTGCTATAGGAAACTCGTGTGTTATATTTTTCAATTCAGTAGGTATGAGTGGAATTAATGTAATTCCAAGCGTTTACAATTCAGAATCTTGTCTTATAAAAGTTAATATGAGTAAATAGGACGACTTATTATGACTTGCGCGAATCGTGATGAGAATAATATTAGGCATTAGCGTGAGAATAAATACCTACTCGTTTTATTATATGGTATAATATGTTATTATTATTTAACGTATGTACCCATACGTACACGAATCGTCTTCCTTGTGTTATATTTATCTTACGGTACCTAGCTAATTTAAAGGCACGGTTAGGTGCGGTTATAATATGGTATATACCTAGCTACCTATAGGTATGGTAATGTATGAACTGTATACTGTTTATTGTGTTTGAGCGTGAACAGAACGGATTTGGTCGCGTACCTATCATAATATTTGTTAAACCAATTCAAATGTGCTTAATATAATAATATAGTTTATCCGTTGTTATTGTAGAGATAATATTTAACCTAAAACAATAACGATAGGTACATTAAAAATCATCTTTAATTACATTTTATAATATACCCACTCTGTAGATATGGATACTTGAATAGTATTCGATTTTAATTGTTACACTTATGAAAAATATTGTACCTATAATTATCCATATCGTGTGGACTGTCAAGAAACACTACTGTGCAGGAGTCAAGAAGTGTCAACTACTCAACTGTGTAAGTCAGAGTAGGTGGTATAAAAAAATAATATGCACTTTTTTTTTAAATTTAATTATGTTAGTGTTTTAATTAGTTTCGATCCCGATAAAAAATGTCTAGTACCTATACCTATGTATAAACTCTTTTAGACGGTATTATTTGTGTACTGCGCATGTCTATTTTGTGTATTTATTTATTTTGGCGTACATTTGTATTTTGTAAAGTAATTTTGTTTATTGAAAAGCATTTAAAACATTTTTTCTACTCATTATCACATAGTCATCTCACAGTTTTGTACAACATATACTGAGGCACTAACAAATGTGTGTTTTAAAGCACTGAATACAAAAGTCTAATTCGAAAATTATATCACAGCTCGATATATATCACAATATCCCTCGGCAGTAATTGTAATTGTAATATTTTTAAAAACTATTGTTACATGAAATAAATTATTGTTCATCTATTTTTATTCATTTTCAATGGGTAAAAAATACTTTTTTTTGACAAAAATGTGCTCAATAATTTAATATAGGTAATCATTACAGTGAAATAGATCGAAAGAAAAAAAGTGAAATTTAACATCTACTCAAATTGTAAGTGATACAATCAAAATATTAAAAACATTTAAAAATAATTTGTCTGACTGATGAATTTGTATGACAGAAATTTTGACTGTAAATATATTATTTCGAGTGGAACATAGGTAAGTACAAAGTACCTAATAAATAGTGGTACCTACTAAAAGTGATTATAGAAAAATCACAACAATAAAAATAAAACATATACTAACATTTATTTTTTTACATTATTATATATTATTATGTATATTATTATGAATTTTTTTCCTTTTTTAAAAATAAAAATTTGTGTTTTTATATATTACGTATTTAGGAGTATTGTTATTGGCTTTTTAAAACTCCACAAGAAGAAGAATATCAAAATGCACTATTTCTCGAGTATAAGTAACGCCTAAGAGTCTTAATATTTACTACAGTAACCATGAGTGGTCTTAGGATTTGGGTTTTGAAAGAAATTTAATCTCGTACAAATTTTAAATATAATGTAACTTCCAGCGTTAAATTATTTCTGTTGTAATACTGGTTTCATAAGAAACAATTGCAGTTTAGTTCCCACACGATTTTTTCGATTATTTTCCCCCAAAATGTGTGTTTTAAAGAACTGAATACAAAATTCTAATTTGAAAATTCCCGCATTTTTTTTACATAAAAAGATATACCAAAAAAAATTATAAAACAGTAAATTTTTCAAAAATACGTGATATCCACAATAAAAACATCGAAAACGCTTATTGATTATTTTTTTTAAATTGTATGTTTTTTATGATGGTGGAAATATGCAAATAGATTTTCATTATCGTATTTGCTATTTAAAAACTCGTACATTAAAACCAAAATGTACAGAATATCACAGCTCGATATATATATCACAATATCCCTCGGCAATAATTGTAATTGTAATATTTTTAAAAACTATTGTTACATGAATAAATTTTTTTCACCTTTTTTTAATTCATTTTCAATGGGTAAAAAATACTTTTTTTTTACAAAAATGTGCTCAACAATTTAATATCATTACATGTAATCATTACAGTGAAATAGATCGAAAGAAAAAAAGTGAAATTTAACACCTACTCAAATTGTAAATAATACAATCAAAAGATTAAAAACATTTTAAAATAATTTGCCTGACTGATGAATTTTTAAAACAGAAACTTTGACTGTAAATATATTATTTCGAGTAGAATATAGGTAAGTACCTAATAAATAGTGGTGACTACTAAAAGTGATTATAAAAAAATCACAACAATAAAAATAAAACATATACTAACATTTATTTTTTTACATTATTATTTATAGTATGAATTGTTTTCCTTTTTTTAAAATGATATTTGTGTTTTTATAAATTACGTATTTAGGAGTATTATTATTGGTATTTTAAATCTCCACAAGAAGAAGAATATCAAAATGCACTGTTTCTCGAGTATAAGTAACGCCTATGAGTTTTAATATTTACTACAGTAACCATAGATTTGAAATATATTGAAATTATATTATAAATAAACTAATTTTATTCGACTAAACATTTAAAAAGTATTTATCATCGTCAAAAATAAACAATATATTCTCCAGCTTCCTATAATAATAATAATAATAATATTTATAGCCAGCACAGTATTACACATAAAATAATATGTTTATTTAGATAATAGCCAACACAGTATAATATTTGCAATTTTTTATACGACATAGAGCTTATACATAATAATAATAATAATAATAATAATAATAGTTACAAACTATGGTTTATACTGATTAACAATTTAAAAACAAAATAGAATACCAAGTGTAGTTTTAGGGTTTTTCTGATTTAATTCATTATATATCGCATTTAGCATAACATTGTATAAAACCTAAATTGTAGATTCAGGTGTTTTCCATAAAAAACGTCTCGACAAAATTTCTCGTAAATCTATTATTTTCTTTGGAAATTAGAATAAAATAAAAACTATTACCTTTTTCTGAAAAAAATCGAAAATTTCAAAATATTTTCTATATGATTGCTTTTACGATAACATACTTACAAGTCTTCAATGATGAAATAAAATAAAATTGTTTAAAACTAATGTACTTAAGCTAGATTTACAACTATTATTTTATATTAAGAAATTAATCTTTAAGTATACAAAATGTTAACTTAATCTTAAAAAAAAAATCGTTTACCTACACAAGAACATATTGAATATTGATGTCATTAAAAATAAATAGGTAGTTAGGTAGTGGTTCAATGGAGTAATACAATGTGAAAATTAGATACGTTACAACTGATAGGACGAAAGATTTTATATTTACCTTGTAGGCGATATATATTCGAATTAGTGCTAAGAAGTGTTTTTGAAGTTAAATTAAAAATAAATATTATTAGTCCTGATGTTCGTATTTTTAAAAAATTCCATCAAGCCTGGGTTTGAAATTGACTTAAAAAAGTATGCAATTGGAATAAATGATGCAGTTGTATAATCTACAGTTAAAACAAATAAATCTCAAATTATAGACTTATGTTTATAAAATTTAAAAAAAAAAAACGTAAAACGTTAATAGAACACAGGAACGTAGAGTACAATAATGTAAGATTTGAAAATGTAATACAAGATTCCTAATAAGTTATAATTGATGATGCAAATTATTCAATGATTCAATACAAATTGATATATTAATGAATATGATTTAAATGATCCCCTCGAAGACCGCTGATAAGAACATTATGTCCTATCCATATTTTTATTATCTATGCATTCTAGACTACGCAGAAAAACCTGTGCGTGCATTATTATAAATACTAATAATTAGTAATATATATGAGCTAATAATCTATATATATGATTGAGGAACAGCTTTTGGAATTTTGGAATGAAAAAAAAATAATAATAACTAGCTGGTTTATTTTTTAACGAGTTAGATTATACTATTTTATACATTAAATTTAACTAGTTAATAGTGACAAAATTAAAATGATTCAAACCTAACTGGTTAGTTCCCAGCTTTGTAAGTACCCAACCATCTCAAATACATTAATAATACAAAAATAACAATAACAACAAGAACAAGAACAATAATCAACTACTATATTATTTTGTTTATCGTATCTATTGTTACGATTGTTACGGTTTTGTTGTGGTTCAGTCGTGGGGCGGCCCGAAATATCATATCCAAAATATCAAAAATGTACGACGTTAATATTCAAGTTTTCACTTCTCCCGGAGTGCAACCCGTCGTCTTTTTACAAAATTGTATTTCGATGAGGTTAAGGTAAACGTAAAAAATTTATTAAAAATTTAAATCTAACTAGGTATTATAATAATACAAATTAGTAATGTTTTAATCAAATGGTAAAGACGACTAGCAAATTAGTTGAAAATCATTAATTAAAGGATTTGTTAGTTAGTGTTTATACTACGGAAGTAAGGAACAGTTGAGATAATGAGATACTAATTATGACGAGTGTGAATATTGCTCAGTTGTTAATCTTTATGTTAACGTTACACCACTTTTTGCTATATTATAAAAACCATCAATGTCCGCCAAAAATGAATTTGTGCCAAATGTAATTTTATTATTATTAATTTTTTTTTTCGTTTCATTCACAGGTATTTTATTAATTTACGACTCCATTTAAAATGTGTGATATACCATAATTATCTTTTAAATTGGCCCCCAGGATTCACCCACGATCATAGTACAATGATTTACAGATTCCTGACTCGTTATTTACGCCGCACTCGGCAAATTTGCTCAAGTAAAACGTAAATAGAACACAGGAACGTAGAGTACAATGATGTAAATTATTGGCATAGCCAGCAGTCGAGTTTGAATCGCGAAGTAGAGACTGTCAAACAACATCCATCTCCACATTTTTAAGTAAAATTAATAATTTGGCACAACGAACACCGATCTTAATCACTTCGCGTGATTGATTTCAGCCACTGCGCCGCGCCGAGTCACGATAGTAGAAATTGTACTTACCAACGTATACAGTTAGCTATAAAAGCGTATAAAGTTTCGATACCAAAATTCATTTATTATAAAAAGTAAAATTCTCCATCCTCCACCTATATAAAACAGAGACTCGTTTGGCGCTCCGATTCCGACTAGGTATAATTTTTGAACTAGCGTAAGGAAACGGCTAATGAAAAAATCGCGTTTCCCGGACGGGCGGTCTCCCGGCGGCGGCATAGCCGTCACTGCGTTATCACCGCTCCTTATCACTTTTGACTATTTTTTTCAAAATTTTCAAAATTTCTTCCGATTTTTCGTCTTTACTCGGTTTGAGGAATTTCCGCGTCCATGCTCGGACCTTATTCGCGTTCCGCGCTAAATTTACAGGCCACGCGCGTCCGTACTTTTTTCCTGTCGGGCCCGCCGCGGCAAAGATTACGTGCAAACCGAGCGCCGCCATCGCGCGGTTTATTTCAAAAATTCGAGATTTAGCCTTTTTCGATACGGTTGCCCTCCCCGTCGAAGACGTATTCGCGTTCCCTCGTATCAACTCGGTATAGGTAGGTAGGTAGGTAAGGCGTTGATGCGGATGACATGCGGCTCGTGGTTTCGATGCCAGCCTCATAACTGAGGTGACTGATCTGCTGGACACTCAAAAAAAAAGGTGGCTATATGATTTGCATGGACGCCCGAAATGTTTTACATTTTTTTTCACGTAATTTATTACTTAATTTGCGTTTTCTGCAGCAGTAATGAACGTTGTATACCTGTTGTCGTGTCATAGAAGTCACATGTTGTCCTCTATCCGACGAAGTCGGATATCCTGCCCTTATTACTTCGGCAAACTTAATTCGAGGTGACTGACCTGCTATGCAACCAAAAAAATATTGCGGCTGTATGATTTTCATGGACGCGCGAAATGTTTTAAATTTGCGTTTGGATGGCCTGCCCGAGCTACCACGTCGAACCGCAGTGGTGCTGACCTTATCACAGTTCCCTATCTCCCACCAACCGCCTAGCTCGAGACCGACGACCGGACCAGAAGACCGCTTCAGCTTCTGACATCAACAACACTCAGGGCCAACACCGGGGGGTTTGGGGGGTCTCCCCCAGCGACGCTCGGAGAGTTAGTTAATTTATAAACTCAATGTCTTTAAAATTATTCACTCTATGTATACCTTTCAAATAAATATCTACCAGTCTACTAAATCCAAAATAAATTGACAGGTGCAGCGAAAGCATTATTCGCTGCACCTGTGCGCACGCCTAGGTTAGGTTTTTGCGCGCAACGAACCCAGATGGTCATCCATCTGAGAACTAGTACCCAGCGGCGTTGCTTACTCTTAATCACGTCGCGTGATTGATTTCAGCCACTGCGCCGCGCCGAGTCACGATAGTAGAAATTGTACTTACCAACGTATACAGTTCGCTATAAAAGCGTATAAAGTTTCGATGCCAAAATGCATTTATTATAAAAAGTAAAATCCTCCATCCTCCACCTATATAAAACAGAGACTTACTTACGTACTTCCTTTGCGACAAATCCTGGGGCGGAACGGCGTCGCGGAAAACAGTCGGCCAATATCGCCGCCGTCGTGTAGGTATTACTATATACAGGCATAAATACATGCGTCGGTGGGCTAGTGGCCAAATGTTTTACATTTTTTTCACGTAATTTATTACTTAATTTGCGTTTTCTGCAGCAGTAATGAACGTTGCATACCTTATTACTTATAGCCTACCCTTATTACATCGGCAAACTTCATTCGAGGTGACTGACCTGTTAGGCAACCAAAAAAATATTGCGGCTATATCGTTTTCATGGACGCCCGAAATGTTTTGAATTTTTTTCCACGGAATTTATTACTTAAATTTGCGTTTTTGGTGACAGTAATGAACGCTTTCCGTGATTCGACGCAGTCGGATCGCATACCTGTTGCCGTGGCCCGGCCATCCCACATTGTCCGCTATCCGACGATTGCCTACCCCGATAACTAAGGTGACTGACTTGGTAGACACCAAAAAAATAGCGGCGGCTATATGATTTTTTTCGACAACAATCAGGGCCAACGCCGGGGGGGGGGGGGGTTGGGGGGTTGGAGGGTCTCCCCTTGCGACGCTCGGAGAACTAGTTTAATTATAAACTCAATGTGTTTAAAATTATTCACTCTATACCTTTCAAATAAATATCTACCAGCCCACTAAATCCAAAATAAATTGACAGGTGCAGCGAAAGCATATTCACTGCACACGTGCGCACGCCTAGGTTCAAACCTAAACCGGAAAGTTTTCAAACAATATTATTTTTCGACATGCAGCTCTATTATATTATATAAAAATTATACTATTATTTTACCTATGTAAAATTCAATTTTGAATTTTTTTAAATATTATTTTGTATTAACTATTCGACTATATTGACGTCTGCACGTTCTACATAATACATATTATATTATTATTATTTACAATTCTTGTATTGGTTTTGGTCGTTTATGTCGTATCCGCCGGTGTAATGCGTTAGGTATTATATGATTTATTCAGCAGTTTTCGTCGCCTTTAGCGTTTATACTGCAGGTCCACGGTCATTACTTTGCATAATTGACTAACGAGTTTCTTTATTTAAAATATATATTTTAACGATTTTTTTAGTCGTTAAATCTGTAACGATTGATTATACACTCGAAAAAACGAAAAAAATAGAAATTTTTTTTGTTCACATCAAATTATGTTTATTAACTAAAAACCAAAAAAAGTAAAAAAATGTATGAACAACAATTTTGAAAAAAATAGCACACTGGCTAAAAAAAAATATAAATATAATATTTTACACAATATTATGCGTTTATGAAAATAAATAAAAAAGAAAAAATAATATCTGAACAATTTAATAATTTGAAATAATTTAATAAAATTTAAAGAAAAAAAAATACGACGGACAGGATAGACACAATAAACAATGGAGGGGAGAATGCGAGATGGCGATTGGTGCCGAAATGCAGTGTTGCTGGCCACTGGTCACCTCTGCACGTTCTCCGACCTGTCCCGCGGGTTGACGAGTTTCGCTGGCGCGTTTGCTCGGCCGCTTGACGACCTTGCCCAGCCGGCGAGGCCAGACCGAGATGACCATGGGAGTGACTACGGTTGACGGCAACGGACGGCAGCTAATGCGCGATGTCGTGCGCGTCGACGGTCGACGGCGCGACGACTTGGCTGACGGACGGCGAAGACCAAGGCGCGGAGCAAGTGAAGTGAGATTTTGTGCTGTGGAACCGTTGGCGACGAGCGAAACGGCCGATGTGGGATTACCATTGGGCGAAAATGCGAAAGTCAGCGGACCACAGCACGATCCTTGACTCTCGGTAATATTCGCCCTGGCGTTATCCCTTCGGCCGCGTCCTCGTTCCGCCGCCGCGGTGAAGTCGCGCACCGCCAGACCCTGTGAAACAGTTAAGTTTCCGCGAGTCCAGCGCCGCTGACGTCCCCGTGTTCCTAGCACGCAAATCTCCATACCACTCACCCCGTGCCGAAGTCTCCACCGCTGCCGTAGTACCGAGTCACCATCGCCGTCGTACCGAGTCGGTATACCGTCGGGGCGGAATCGTTGCCCGCGCCGGTACCTCTACTATATAGCCGCCGTGTCGTCGCCGTCTCCCGTCGCCGCCACTCCGCGTGACCGTAAGTGCAGCCGGGAACTCACCGAGCCACCAGAGGGTCTCGCGCGTCAACGACGACCGAGTGCGCTACGCCAGCGAAACCTGTCGCGCCGCGGGTGGTTGGAGAACGTGCGCGGGTGACTTACCGCCGCGCACCGTCCGTGCTCTTTCTCGCATCCTCCCCTCCATTCCGTCGCCGTCATCCTGTCCGTCGTCTTCAGCCCAGGGGCGAGCTGCGGACGGCTTCTCATCGGCGCCAGCACAGACCGCGGAAAAAGCGTCTGACTCTGATCGCAGTTTCCGGGTGTGCTGCCGCCGGGTATCCAGCCGTCCGAACAACTCACCAAAGCTATTCCTCACAGATATACCCCTGGCCGGCTCGATGTTCTCATCATCCAACACGTCGTCTGGTCGCTAAACGTCGTCGAGCGGTCCGCCCTCGGGAGTCGGAGTGGGATCGACAGGCCCCGACTCCGAGGACGGCGCGTCCCCACACGACGACGACGCACAAATGTTCGCCTGCAAAATGGAATGGTCCTCTTCTGCTTCCGAAATTTTCGGAACACCTCGACGTTTTCGTCACACTCCTTCCCATCTGCGCCTCCAAGAATCGGATTTTCTCCATCCGACGCCGGGGTCTGATCGTCGCCACTTGCAGTAGTGCGACCGAATCAATGGCAGACAGAAGAAAAGTCACTAGACGCACGAGGTATTCGTCGCTTTCGTCAGCGTAAGTGGCTTCCATTTTGTTGACTGCGATGTCTTCTAAGGTTTCGAGTAATATGACGTTTGCCGCGTAGCGTGCGATGTTCTAATAGTTAGTTGCCATATTTTTTTTTCTGGTGAAGATAATTTGTACGTGCACGTTCGGATTATTGAGAATTGGTATTGAGCTAAATACAATTAATATTTCAACACAGATACCGATCTCCGAGAAAATCTCCCAGACGACGTATATTACCTACTAGCCAGCTATAGTTTGTTTATCTTTCTCGTCGGCCCGCAGCATTAGAAAAATTTCGAGCCCGTTAATTTTTTTAAACACCATTATTGGTAGATACAAGTATTTATCTTTTAGATACAAAAAATAAAAAATGTTATGAATTTACAACTCAAAATAATTTTCTTAACCTTATAACTTTAGACGCTCATAATCTACTATTGTGAATTTACCCTCAAATTTTTTTTTAACTGTTTAATATTTTTGTATTAAATTTTCAGGTTTTTGACCGTACATCTCCTGTATAATATAATTAGTAATTAATAATTATACAATATACTATGTAGGTTATAAATATAGGTATTATATTATAAATTATTTAATTTTAACATTTAATATTGGTCATAGGTATTAAATGTTTTGACTCGATTAAGAGCTGAGACGGTCTGTCGGCCTAGGATATTTTATATTAAGAGGATGTCAGCGCAGCTATATTTCGGTATAAAAACATATTTTCGATAAATAGATTTTATTTCGAAAGTAATATACTTAGCGTAGTACAATCTATTATCAAAATTAAAGAACACAATATTATCTAGCAAATGACATATATAAATACGATATTTTTATGTTGTCAAAAATTTTAATTTTTCAATCTTAAATACCTATCGTTTCAGTTGTTTAATCTACAAATGGGTATGTCATACCTTAGATAATGTTGTGTTCTTTAATTTTGATAATTTGGTATTTTTCTCTAAAATCACTATAAACCTTTGTATTTGTCATGTTTCTTAGGCATGTTTTTTGTTGTCAAATTTAATTTTTCATCTGTAATGTGCTGCCACCTAAGGACAGCGACGACGTCTACGGTTCCTTCTCCCACCACTACTACAAATGGCGGTTTCGGTCGCGTCTAGTACGCACGATCTTTATTTAAACTAATCAGATTTCTAGGAATAAATCCCCATTACGATATTACCAAGTTATTATGAAATAGTCATAATAATTATTATTGTGATGTTTCCAGTCATTATATTATATAAAACGGATCACTACCTTTTTTTCCATAATAATTTGTTCCAATATTAATATCACAGTTTTGAGGACTTTTGTTCCACAAAATATTTGTTCTAGGTACTCATAAAGGCCTGTCTATTCCAAGAATCGTATCCCAATATCATATTTACAATATATGGTAAACGCCTTCCGTTAATATTTACTATGAATAGATACTATGCATTATATATATATATATATATAAATTATAAATAAAAATTATATATTATATTCACATGACTATGATATTGTTCATATTTCTACTGTAGGCTTTTTTATATAGTTGTTCAGAAGTGCGTACTATGGTTTAACTAATGTATTCTAAATATTTATTATGCGTCTAGTCGTAGATCGTCACCCCCTTTCTTATTGTATGTGAATCTGCTCGTGTATGACTAATCCTCGATTACTTTCTTAACCTGTCTAGGTGAGGTTGTTCGTCCCCATTAGAATGCGATCTCAAGGTTGACTTGCTTTCTCGTTGTATACCTACAGCGTATTTTAATAAGATTAATGACACTAATTTAAATTACATACTATTATTTATCTAATATTTTATGTTATTAATATACTGTACTTTTAACACAAAAATAAACACATTATAATATCGGCTAATTTTTAAGTTTTTTAAGGCCTTTGACATTTTTTTCTTCAAATTATCTGGACCGCCATAAAATGTAATTATAACCTATATCATATTATGTATAACACCATTATATTATAGATCGGCAGGCGTATTATGTTATTTCCAGGCGATTCTTTAATTATGAACCGGACAATATATTTTCTTAGAAAATAATGTTGGAAATTTTAGATTCTGAGCAAAGCGATGACTGTACTAATTTTACAATGATAATATTGTGTGTGATATTTTTATTTATTTATTTTTTAGTGTCTCTCAACAGTCTCAACACATTTCGGATGGAACAGTAAAAATGCTTCGATTTTCAACATTGAGCGTGGTTTCTGCAGTAGAAAATTCAATCTTTCTTCTGTCATAGTAATATTTTTACATTTTATTTTGTATTGTTTTTAAATTAAATATTCCCGGAAGCAGTAAAGTTTTCCAAAAATGTTTCTGTATAAATATTGAAAAAATTGGTATTATTTCAGAAATACAATTATCATAACACGGCGTCCTGTGTAGGCTATTTAGCTACACCATTGTCTTGGTTCATTTTTCCGGTCACTCTTGTAAGCAATGAAATATTGGAATAATAATTAAATAATATACCATAGTAATATAATAATAAATATTAAAATATGACGCTAGTGTACTGTAAATTTACTTTTTTTTAAATGGAGAATAAGACGTAATAACTGTAAATAAGATGAAAGTGTATACAGACGGCAGGATGTCAATGGTGTTGGGTGTGATCGATTACGTACATATTATAAATACTGTGTATTATTATGCTATAATACAGAGGGAATTACATATTAAATAACCAAGAGTAACGTTTTTAGTTATTTTGTTGTAATTTTATAATATTAATTCAACTTACCGGCAACCGTATTACTAATAAGTAATAACAATTTAAGTATAATATAAAATATCTACACTGACAAACCGTCACAGCTCAGAATCGTTTTTCACATACAATGGTTATATTATATCATTGAATTCAAATTTAATACCATCTATTATACAGTGACCCACTTGAAATCTACCGTACAGCAGAGCAACATCCACTTACCCATATTTTTTATTACGTGTTTCTTATATTATATAAATTTATTTCATATTATAATGCATTTAATATAAAGTAGTACGTACCTAAATACAGTGCTTAAAATACATCTGATTTCAGGGAACAAACCACACACTTATTAATGTAACTGTTTTATAAGACTTTTATAAGACAAGATTCTGAATTGTAAACGCTTGGAATTACATTAATTCCACTCATACCTACTGAATTGAAAAATATAACATACGAGTTTCCTATATCAGGCCATGATGCGATGAGATATGTTTCGACTTGAGTATATTATTATATGCGCACACTCTCGCACTGTTCTATATAGTATATTTACTATTCCCTATTTAATATTCGGATTTTAGATTCATTAAAAATACAGAATAATAGAAAACAATATAATACTGTCGAGTTTTGATATCTAGAATCTCAAGGGTAATAATAACAAATATAACTCAGGTATGTGTCTCAGCAACGGGCTTTGATAAAATATCAGTTAAAATATTAAAAAAAATTTTAAATCATGTTGAAGAGCCACTTCTGTTCATACTCAATTTACGTAGAAAACATGGCTACTTCCCAAACAAATTTAAAACAGCTATCGTTAAACCATTGTATAAAGCAGGAAGTAAAGATAACATGTCTAATTACAGACCAATATCTATGCTTTCAAATTTCTCTAAGATTCTTGAAAAAATAGTAAAGTCTAGACTAATCTCTTACTTAGAAAAACATAAACTTTTATCCCAATTTTAGTTTGGCTTTCAACCGGGCAGAAGTACCACCAATGCTTTATATTCAACAACACAATTTATTTATGAAAAATTAGACAATAGTGAAAAAGTTATAGCAATATTTTTGGACTTGGCTAAAGCTTTCGATACTATAGACCATGGTGAATTAATTAATATTTTGCCAGGTTTTGGAATAAATGAGGAAAGTCTAAGCTGGTTCTCTAGCTATCTGGAAAATAGAACACAGTTAGTTTCAGTAAATAACGAATTAAGTAGTAAAAAAAAAATCGATTGTGGTGTCCCACAGGGCAGTGTGTTAGGACCAATTTTATTTATCTTATATATTAATACTATTTGCGACTTAAATACAGGTGGATTAGTGGTTACCTATGCTAATGACACTTGCCTTATTTTTTCCGGAAGTTCTTGGGAAACTGTAAAAGAAAAAACTACAATAGGTTTAATTAGAATATTCCAAGAGCTAAACAGTAAAAAACTAACCTTAAACATTAAAAAAAAACAATTTTATTGCTTTCTCTATCAATAACACCTTAATTCCCATAAACAATATTCTTATACATACATGTGGTAATATTAACTCTAATACTTGCAAATGTCAAGAAATAATAATGGTAACACGTATAAAGTATTTGGGTATTATTATAGATTCTAATTTGAGATGGAATATACATATTGAAAATAAAGTAATGCGCTTGAGATCACTAATTTTCAAATTCTATAAATTGAACAAAATTCTACCTATGGAAGTCATGCGTACTATATATGAGGCCCTGTATAAGTCTATTATGCAATATGGTTTAATAATCTGTGGAGGATGTACGGATAATGCAATAAGATTTCTAATAGTATAACAGAACTCAGCGGTAAGAATATGTTTAGACAAAAAAGAGAGTCAAGGCTCATCTTCACTTAATTACAAATCTTTAAGAGTGTTGCCAGTTAAAGTGCTGTATAAGTTTTTTGCAATTGTTAATATTTCTATACAGTGTATACATAAATCTGAAAACAAAAGAGAATTCAGGTTATATGATGTTAGTATTAAGTACACAAATAAACAATTCATCCAATGATTTATTGATTACTTAGGTCCAGTTATGTATAACTCTTTACCTTTAATATTAAAAAAAAATATTTTTGATCATTGTGATTCAAAATGTAATAATATTAAATTAATTAAAACAATAATTGTTATAAATTGGTTATTAAGTGATTTTGTATAAATGAAAACTTTATTATAATATGTTATGTGTAAAACTTATTTTTAGTGATATATGTCAACATGTACAATTAATTTATTATTTACTAGTCATTGTATACTGTAGCTCATTTAACCCACCACAAGCTCTGCTTATTGGGTTAAATTAATCAAGCTGTAATTTTTTCATATAATATTATCATAATATGTAATGTAAAATTTCATAAATTAATAATAATAAAAAAAAAATGTATATGTATTTTTCGAGTCATATACCTCAAATAAACACTTAAAGATGCAAGAAAAAAATTTGCGTTATCGGCCAAGTCTAGAGTCGACTTTATTATGTAGAATGTAGGTAACAGTGGAGCGACTATAGAGTATTGTAGCCCAAACGAAAAAATATATCTAATGCCCTAAAATTAATACATATACCTACCTAACTTATAAACTTATAAGACAAGTAGTTTTTTTAAATATTTTTTGCCTCCAAACTGAGAGGGGCCAATCGGCCTCTTCCGAAACGTGCGCAGTAAGATGTTTCATATTTATATTATAAAATATCTATTGTCTTAAATAATTTATTATTAAGTCCTAATTTCCAACAAAAAAATTTGACTTACGGTATATAGTATCGAATTAATAGTATTCGAATAAAATTAATTTCGTTTAGTTATTATTTGTCTAGCACGTGTGTGTAAAAATAATACGTTGACTCCATTGTAGATTGTTATATATCTGATCGCTATCCACTATAAATGCGAGGCAACCGTGTACACCATTTGTATATACCTGGGTACATGACTATGGTGAACCAGGTTATTCGTTGCGTGGTGTACTACCACGTTGCCATTGTGAATGCCCCAATAGGGGTGTGCGGTGTGCGTTAAACAGAGGTTCATCAGGGTAATACTACGCTATACGGTGCACCGTTGTGGTACGTATATACCTGGGTAGTACGATTATACCACCCTGGTGCGATTCGCTCGGTACCGTCGTCGTCTGGTGATAATTCGGTGTGTATAGTCCGTCTGAAACGTCGTCATCTGCGAGCCAATAGACTACTGACATGCGTTGATGCGCTTGTATGTCAAGAATTACAGTTTCCGCCGCGGTGGTCAAAGTTGCCGGCCCGTGGCTGTTATACTAATTATAGTCCGCTTCGGCTTAGGTCCGCCGAAAAGATATTAAGATTCTCATTTCAAACCAATGATTCAACAACTTATCTGGTGAAGTAACAAACGAAACCAGCTGTTTGTACAAATTGGTGAACCTACCTTAGCATCAGGGTCCTCTCTGATTCCCGCGAAATGGGATTTCGGATTCCAATATCCTGGTACTCACAACGACCGGGTTCCCACTAGCACAGGTGACGGGATAAGATTTTACTTTATCGAGACACTGTCTTTTATTGAGTGGTACGGTTTTCTGAGCGGATTGCCGTCCCCACACCGGGTGATTTTAACGGGTTTTTATTAGTGGCTGATAATAGATAACTGGTCAGGCCTACTACTCGAGGTACCTTTGCGTGGTTGCTTGTCCCAACCCTTCCGTTCCATTTTCCATTTCAACGTTCCCATCGGTGTGTTGCAGGGTTTTCAGGGGATTACTTTGGATTCTGGCAACTTTCCTTTCAACCCCACTCGGATATTTATTCTTGTGCGGTATAGAAGGGTATCACTCTTTTCCTTGGCCGCTGTTCGTTCAGTGCCGCGCATTAAGAATTTTACGTATCTCATCAATTGCGTCTACCTAGGTAACCCTTCATCAGCGCCCTCTAGTGTTAGATAAGGTTAGGGCCTGGAACACGATCTCGGTACTTATTATGGTTGGAATCATAAACAAAACACCCTATATGTAGTGTATAAGTAATATATTCACACTGTAGTTCATCAGACGCTGCCTATACATTTTTATATACTACAGCATATATGTCCTGCGTAGTGTAGCCGGGTATACATAGTTAGTCGTTGATTTATATTACGCCTCGTAACACTATTGTACATCGTATCATTATACTTATTATTATATTATTATTTACCTTTTAACTTCTGTATATCTGTGTACTTCAACAGTTATGAACTCTAACTCACACGGCCAGACCGCACCGGCCACTCGCACTGCCAGTTTGAGTTTGGTTCTTTCCTGGTTTGCAAGTGGGCATTCCATCAGCAGATGCTCCGTGGTTCCACTGGTTCCACAAGCTGCATCTCCTCTAAGTTTAAAACGGCGGAGTTGGGCGTTGAATTTCCCGTGGCCTGACATTAACTGGGACGTGTCGCCACCTGACGTTGGGAAACCACTTAGCTGTCCACCTTCCTTTTTCACTCGCGACCCACTTGCTCTGCCAGAGTTCAAGGAGGTTGTTTTTGTACTGGACTTTTCTAGCCTCGGCTGTTTCCATCGTCATTGCCCCTCTCCTGGCTGCTATTTGTAATAGTTCCAGGTGGAGAGGCGGTAATCCAGCTAGAACCTGCAGCGCCATAGTTGAGGTGGTATTATACGCACCCGTAATTTCCTCAAGCAGATTCTTTGGGCGCTGTTTGCCCTTCCTCGGTGGTGCCCGTCAGTCATACACTTCTGGGCCCACACAGAGGCCGCGTAGCTCATTTGCGGTATGAACTTTATACAGGATCTTAGTTATTTCCTTGTTAATACCTCACTTAGTTTTGGCGATACCGTTAAGCCAGCTGAACAGCGCTGCTGTGTTCTTAGCTTTTTCCGTTAGATGGACCCTACATTTTCCTTTGTCATCGAACGTTAGGCCAAGGTATTTATCCTAGATTTTAGGTACAATTTTAGCTCCACCAAGTTGGAGATTGGCCAGTGGCTTAATCAGTCTTCCTTCAGCCAGTGGGTCTGCGTCTTGGTCGCGGAGAAGGTGAGTTTTCACTGTTCTGCCCATGGTGATGCTCTACTGAGTAATTCGTTTCGACGACTTTCCAGCTCTGCCTGGTTTTCACCAGAGATTAGTAACGCAAGATCGTCTGAATACGCAATAAGCTCGTACCTGTGGGTGGGTCTTCCTTCAGAAGGAGATTCATGGCTTGTTTCCAGAGATCTGGGCCGTATTCCGGCCCTTGTGGACATCCTTTGGTCAAGGTTTTCGTTACTGTCCGGTCGCCAATCTGCATAACAGCTTGGCGGCCATCCAGGTAACTTTTTGTCATTTCGACCAACCCACTGCGGCAGCCTGCGTTGCTCATGTCCATAACTAACTGCGCCCACCAAAGACAGTCGAATGCGTCCGAAATGTCCAGGAATACGGTTATCACGTGTCTTTCCGGCCTATTTTCTGACCAGTCGAGTGTGTAATGCATGACGTCGACTATCAAGAGGTCTTTGGTGAACCCGTACTGCCTCTGCGACATGTGCGGGTCCGTGTCGGCTTGTCTACAATTATATGTTCCAGAGCTTTTGACACCACCGGGAGCAGACATATTGGTCGATAGGACTTGGCCTCTTTGGGGTCTTTGCCTATCAACTTTAGAATCACGACCAGTCTCGCGAGTTTCCAGGTATTCGGAAACTTTTTGGCCCTGAGACAGTTGTTGAACACACGCGTGATATGTTCGCCCAGTACTGGCCATTATTGGTGAAGGATTTTTGCCGTTATACCGTCAGCCCGCGGTCAGCCTTCTTCGGTTCCATCTGCCAAATGACCCGATTTACCTCCTCGACATCGCAGAGAATTATGGGTCCATTTTCGCCTGCCTCTGGGTCGAAGGACCCAACTCTTACGCCCACCTTCTCCCTCATCTCGCTCATCTCGAGACTTTCACTTACCGGGACCAGCGCGTTCATATGTCTTTCCCCAGTCTCTTCCAGAGAGTCGGTGAAAGTACCGTCAGCCCTGCAGATTAACGATGGAAGGCTCTGAGATGGTCTAACACCACCAGTTTTGAGCCAGGAGTAGACGGGGCCCCAAGTCCGAGCACCCGGGCTGACGATTTCACCCCGTGGTAGGATCTTTGTTCGTGGCTCGTGGGTTCCGTGGAATCCCATGGTTCCCCACTTACGGGTTTGACCGCTTATTTAGTTATTAATTGATTGGCTTCCACGGTCAATCGCTGTTCTGAAGCGCCGTTCTCCATGGAGATCCATTTCGCTACTAGATGTAATGCATGCACGTGGTCGGTGATGTGTTTCACCGGCCTCGTATACCAGTTGGAATTTGAGACTTACCGCTCTCACAAATTGTTCTGACACCGTACGTTACTGCGGCGGCCGATTAAGGCTATTGCGTTCTATAGGGCTCGGATCCTGTGACGATAGCGTGGTTTTTCACTTCGGATTGCAAGTCGTTCCGTACCGTTCTAAAGTCGTTCGAGCGGTTAGCGGTTTCTTCAAGCTGCTGTTCCTCAGGACGCAAGTCCAGGCAGTCCTCTTTCGAGAGCGAGTCACAACTTCGCTCTCGCTTGCGAGGGCCTGCTTTCTGCGTTCAAGGGCGTACCTCGATCGCTGACGGTTGGACCTACCATTCCCCGACTGCCGCTGCACGGCGATTCGGTGTTCAAATGCATTGTATTAGGCCGTCCGATGCAGAGCTACCTAACCTAACCTAACCGGTTAATCGACCGCAATCGCCATCATCTGATTCCTCCTTGGCAGCTCCCGCGGGCTTTAACGAATAAACTCAATATTACGAGGACATGAGAACCACGGTATGCGAAAGCCTGATACCGCATGGACCCAGACCGGAGTATAAATATAACTTAGGTATGTTTATGTATGTTTCGAGTCATATATCTCAAATAAACACTTAAAGATGCAAGAAAAAAACGTGAGTTATCGGTCAAGTCTAGACTCGACTTTATTATGTAGAATGTAGATAGCAGTGGAGCGACTATAGGGTATTTTAGCCCAAACGAAAAAATATATCTAATGCCCTAAAATGAATACATAGGTATACCTACCTAACTTATAAACTTATAAGCCAAGTAGTTTTTTTTAATATTTTTTGCCTCCAAACTGAGAGGGACCAATCGCCCTCTTCCGAAACCGTTCCGTATTTATATTATAAAATATCTATGGTATTTAAATTATTAAGTCCTAATTTCCAAAAAAAAATTTGACTTACGGTATATAGTATCGAATTAATTTAATACCCCCCCTCCTCCGCAATTGTATTAAAGACGTTTTCATCTGTAACTGTAATAACACTATAAAATATAATTAAATAAAATTTGCAGTGCACAAATAATAAGTAACACGTTATTATTTTATTCGAAAAAGCATTAAATAAGTTTTAACAAAGTTATTGATAATTTCAAATGTATTTTTTTAATCAACATAAATAAAAATCGTTTAGTTATTATTTGTCTAGCACGTGTGTGTAAAAATAATACGTTATTGACTCCATTGTAGATTGTTATAATGGTTATAAATGGTTATTAATGGTACCGTCGCCGCCAGGTGATAATTCGGTTACCGACCGGTATCTCATCGCTATCCACTATAAGTTCGAGGCAACTGTGTACACCATTTGTATATACCTGGGTACATGCCAATGTGAACCAGGTTATGCATTGCTTGGTGCACTACCACGTTGAAATTGTCAACTCTATATTACGAAGACATAAGAACCGCGGTGTGCGAAAGTCTGAGACCGCTAAGATCCAGACCGGAGGGCGAGATCGCGTCCAGACCCCCGGCCGCTCTTGTTCCGAATATCATATGCCATCCACTGCATTGTGCTACCGAAAATCGTTATCTCCCAGGAAAGTGTCCTTCCAGGGAACTTTCCAGACTTTTTAAATTTTATCCGGGGCCAGCGGGTCCGAGGACCCTGGCCGCGATTCGCCCTTAACCTCGGACGGTGTCCGGGGTCTTATCTTCCTGACCCTGCGTGCAGGAATTTTTCGAGTAATTTGCTAGTTTTATTCCACTGCTGTCTGGGTTGGGGCAGTGGAAAAGATTTTTGCAAGGAGCGTGATCCGGCGGTCCCTCTCGACTTTTGCGGTAGATTGACCACATCGAACACGGTTCGTTGGCACGTTTTTCCGAGTTTGTGTCCCGGGGACCCCTCGAGTGTCCGAGCGCCCGTATTTCAGTGTATTTTTCCGTATAAAAAAATACCATATAAAAATCATAGTAGTAATGAAAATGTATGAATATGACTTAAGATGGTTTTTTTAATATATTGTTGTCAAAGAATATATATAATATTTTTACAAAAAGTATAAAAATTATTGCACACTATTTTATCGTTGAAATTCCATTAAATATTAACAGGGACATAATATAATAACTATGATAAGAACTCAGAATGGCACAAATAAATAATAAACGATTTCATTGACAGAAGAGACTGATTTATTTTGAAATGTCGACACACATTATTATAATTAAAAACAAATTATAAAATTATGTACTGTTTGGGCTATAGCATATTTGAGTTTGAGATTGATGTGGACTATACTATATTATATTCTAAAGTATAAAAGTATAGAATCTTAGTAGAATTACAAATTACAAATTATAAAAATAGGTAATTTATATATAAATCAAATATAATTAAACTGGATGTAACAATAAAATATAGAACAAAATTATTAAAGCTCTAATTATATACATTTTAGATATAATAATAAAAAAATTGTATGTATTTTAATGACGAAAAAAATGAATATTGTACTACTGATTTTAGTTTATAATATATACCCTGTCAAAAATTAAATGAAAATACCAGTCTACGCATGTGCATAACAATATCGCAAATATTGCAACACCGGAAAAAATACGATCCCACTATTATTCATAAAACCACAGAATTGTTAACTCACCATCAATTGGCTGGTGGCTGGAGATGCTTTGGCGACCAATTTGATGGCCTTGCAGATTGGACTTGTCCGAAGACGACGATGTTCACGGTTACTTTTTCAGCGCCCATTTTTGGTTTTTGGTTGGTTTTTTGAAGAGTTAAGTGAATACTGCAAGTAGACAAAAAAATAAATTAATTAAAAAATAGAAAACACGAACAATTTAAAATAATATAAATATCAAAGAAATTTCGTTTCTCGTCAGCTGTATACTCACAAATATTATATTTGAACACAAATTGCGTTATACCGTAATTAAGCATCGATTCGTCCTTTTATACATTAGCGGCCTAGTGTGCAGGGCACGCTAGCGTGGTGGCGTGACCATATCTCTTAAAGGTGATTCGTGTAACTGATATCGTACGTCGGACGACGTCAAATCATACATTTTACAATTTTACTTTGAAAACATACCTATTAATCGATCATTGTGTAAACGGATCGAATATAATTAAGCTTCTTCTAAAATATAAACATCACTAAATAGTGGAAAAATATTAAACATTGTGGTTTCCATATATTCCTACAACATACAGGGTGATTATTTTATCACGTACATTATTTAAAAAAATATTTATGTAATATTAATGTCTTAATCTAATAAAAATATTTTTGGATATATCCAAAGTAGACAATTTGTGAATCTGATTATAAGAACAATTTTGATATTAAAAACAATTATGATTAAATTAAATACAATTAAATTCATTGAACATTAAAAAAAAAGAAACAAAAATAGATAAATAATTATGACAAATGAATTAATTGAAAAAAATACATAGGATTATAGTGTATGAAGTTTACATAAAATTATACAATCACAATATTATACTAAAAATAAATTTACCTTAAAATTCACTATTTCTGAAAAATAGCATAGCTTTGTATTTAAAATTATCACGAGTAGTTGAAAGAAAGTCTAATGAATCTATTGAGGAGGAGATGTTATTAGCTATATTTAACGCATGCGGGAAAATGAATCAGCGCCAGATGTTTTTAGATAGTAGGGAATAATAAATAATTCTTTACTTCTAGAGAAATATGATGGTACGCGAATGACTACAATTTGGGGTGTGTCGACGTCAAAATATGCATCTATATGAACTAAGTATCTAAAATTTATGCACTTATAAAATGCTTAGCTAAAAAAATCATAAACAATTTTTGAAATAACATGGATTATTTTTTTATGTCACAATTAAAAATAAAAGATTTTAAATAGATTATAAACGATGACATATTTTTTCGTCAAATGTTGATTCTTTCATAAGTAGTATTTCCGTAAAAAATTCTTATTGATATAATAATATCAATATCGAAATCATGGATAATATTCCCGATAAAATAGAAATATGTATAACTATGCCAATTAGGCAAAAAACCTCTAAATATGCAAAAACATGCAAAATAAGACTTCACATATTGAACCGTGGTACCTCAAAATAGATTTTTATGTCATCTAGCATTAAATACAACTTAGCAAGATTTATATGCAAATGCATGAATTTACAAGCACAGCAAACCGATGTGGCACACCATTTTTTCTTAGTCTGCAATTCGCTCATGAAAAACGAGTGACTAGCTCAAAAATGATGTGACACCTCGATTCGTATGAGAATTTTGCAAAAAAATACAACTTGAGTATTTATTTTTACATTTAAGATAATGTTCTAAAAATAATAATTGAATAAATCTAGATTTTAAAGATAGAAAAAATTTTCATTAGGTCATCACAAAGGGTTAGGTTGTTTTTAGACAAGTATTAACGTTAATTACAGATGTAGTTTTAAATATATTATTATAATCAGCAGCTTGTTGTAATCGCCAATTTGTTAAATTTAGTTTAAAATATATAACATATAATTTGTATAATCACGGATTTCTTAATACGTAGGTTATTGAAAAAAATTGGACCAATACATAGATATGAAGATTAAGTGGCGTACTACATTTGTTTAAAACTGATATAATGATGTTTACATTTTGATTACATTTTTTAATTCTTACAATACTTGATTAAAAACTTTAAGTCATTTAAACTGTATAAACGTAAACAAAAATTTTGGTAAATTGAATACTGTTTATATAGGAATAGACTTTTGTAAAGGAAACTAAATATTGATATCACTAAATTTAAAACAAAATCCGCGTTAATTGATTACTAATATACTTACTTTAAATCTAAACAATGTTGGTTTTTAAATAACATTCACTTTTGTAACAATGTTATGTTCATATAAAATGTATTAGTATTTTATTTTGTTTTTTAAATTGTTAATCAGTATAAACTATAGTTTTTGCAATTATTATTATTATGTATAAGGTCTATGTCTTAATAAAAATTGATATTATACTGTGTTGGTTATTATCTAAATAAACATCGTATTTTATGTGTAATACTGTGCTGGCTATAAATATTATTATTATTATTATTATAGGAAACTGGTGAATATATTGTTTATTTTTGGATGATGATAAACACTTTGTAAAAGTTTAATCGAATAAAATTAGTTTATTTATATCGTAATATATTTCGACAGTGAATTGTTTTAAGAATTGTATCGAATATATTTTTAAGTTTTTTAACTTTGGTTTTTATATTATAGTATTTAAATTAAATTGAAGTAAAGTAAATTAACGTTCTTAATAAATTTGATTTTTTCCACGACTTAAAATAGCTGCCGGCATAGAACTTAGCATGCTAAGTTTCACGCAAGAATTCAACCAATACTAAGATGTAGCTGCAGCTGGTCGAAGTTATGCTAAAAGTATGGTTGTAGTTAAATTCTATTTTATTTGAGTTAATATTACTTTACGTAGTAAAAATGAGTTATAGAACGATAGGTGCACTTAGGATTGATTCGATTGATGTGTGCTAACGCCGTATTATCGTTGAAATCAGGAATTAATGATTTATAAATAAAAACACTAGTTAAATTACTTCACGTACACTAATTTTATTATTTCTACTCAAACACGATTTAACTTATAACTAAGATTTTCTGTCTACACTATAGAGGTTCTGTCTAACTCGAGTCCGTACTCCGACTGCCGACACGGCCCCGTCCGTGGGAACCGTATGGGTCCTTGCACGGCGAATTCGCTAACCAACGCACTTCCCACAGTCACGTAGGCCATTGCGTTATCCAGCGAACGCACATATCGCATACAGGGTGTCTAGTATATACAGGGTACAACACGATAATCCAGATTTATTATAACCGGCCTTTAGTGAAATAATTTACCGGTTGAAGTTACATTATGTTTAAAATTTGTACGAGATTAAATTTTTTTCAAAACCCAAATCCTAAGACCACCTATGGTTAGTGTAATAAATATTAGAACTCATAAGCATTACTAAACAAAAAATATTTTAAATACACTTCAAAACGTTCAAAAAATAACTATTTTACAAACAAAACTGTGCATCTAAATAAATACACAGTACATAAATAATATAATCTAATAATAATCTAAAAAAAATTATATTTAATTTATACGGCTGGGGGTTTTTTGACCGAAAATCAAGTGGCCGAATATCTAGTGATCGAAAAGGAATCTGGTCGAACACATTTTCGATCGAAAAATATGATATCGAAAATGCAAATGATCGAAATGTTATGTAATCGAAATATGTTATGGTCGAAAAATATATATTTGTGTTAATTATTTAAAAAAAACATAAACTATAATATAAAATTAACTACATTAGGTATTATAAGGTAAAAACAAGTTGTAATAAAATATTAAAATAATTGGTATAGTAATAGTTTAATTTTTATCTAGTTCATGTTTTTTTTTTCATTTGTCTCCACAGTTCGAACTTTTGCACCACATTTATCAACACAAATCCAATAAAATACGTGTTTGCCGTCAGTTTTTCGTAATAAATCTTTGTTTTTTTTTATATATAAAATTATTTATATTTAATACAATTCCTCCATGGAGGCTAGGTACAATATCAACATTCATATAAAAATATAAAAAAAAAATGAACCGATGCAAAAATATGTATAAAATACTAACGTAGGTATATTGGACACTGAACAGATGATAAACACTATTGGTACGCACGTGCACTAAACCGACGTTACACAATAAGTACCTACTACGATATACCTACATACGACTACTACTCAAGCATCCATATTTACGGAGTTGGTACACTATAAATATTAATAAAATATGATTTTTAATGTAGGTACCGTTATTATTATTATTTTAGGTTAAATGTTATTTCTACAAATAACGGATAAACTATATTATTAATTAAGTACATTTGAAGTGGTTTAACAAATATTAAGAATTACCTAACGACTTTTAATCGTGACCAAAGACGTTTTAATTTTATTTGAAAAAGCATTAAATAAGTTTTCACAAAGTTATTGATCATTTCAAATGTATTTTTCTAATCAACATAAATAAAAATCGTTAATTATTATTTGTCTCGCACGTGTGTGTATAAATAATACGTTGGCTCCATTGTAGATTGTTATAATGGTCATAAACAAATAATATTGAGCAAAAATGTTTATGATAAAATAAAAAATTTCAAACCAGAACAGTGCCGTCCATAAATGATCATAGGTATCTACTTTTCGTATTTTTCGTGTTAAGAATAATAGATGTTTATTTTCAAAAAAAGAAAATATCCAAATTAATTAATTTTAATATTATAATAAAAATAACATACATTTCTATACTTATATGAAAATAAAATAAAAATTAGATAAGTTATTAAGTAATTAAACTAATCACAGTTCTATCTGAAAATGGCAAATCATAATAATAAACCTGCTTTCTCGTCCTCAAACGTAAATAAAAATATTGGATCTCATTCGAACAAAAATAGAAACAAAACTATTAGTTCTTCAGACGTTGAGTGGAAAACTCAGCAAAAATCAAAAAGAAACCACTCGAACTCCTCAGTTTCTGATAATCCTACATCACCCAAATCCCAACAAATACTTAAAAAATTATTTTCTACAACAAATCGATTTGAAGTTCTCTCTCAAAATGTTAACACAGACGAAAAACTTGGACGACAATCTTATCGATTTAGAACCGCAGATTATTCCGGATACAATCAAACCACCTTCTCCTATATTCGTTAAAGGAGTTGAAGACTTCCCCGAACTATGCCTGGCCTTAATCGAGCTCATCGGTGTCGATAACTTTATGTGTAAGTCTACCTCTGATTGTTTAAAAATTCAAACGTCGAACCCTGTTGCATATAGAGCATTAGTGCATTTTCTTAGAGATGATAAGGCTCAGTTCCATACGTATCAGCTCAAGGAGGACAAGCCTTTACGAGTCGTTATCCGTAACCTCCATCCAACCATACCAATAAAACTAATCAAATATGAGTTAACTGTTCGCCTATTCGAGGTAAGACAAGTAACTAATGTTCTCCATAAGGTAACTAAAAACGGCCTCCCCCTCTTCTTCGTTGATCTTGAGCCTACTAATATAGCAAACGAAATCTTCAAACTTTCATCGCTATTGCACACCAAAATCAAAATAGAAGAACCATATAAATCAAATGTTATTAGCCAATGCCTGAACTGCCAAGAATACGGCCACACAAGAGCTTACTGCGGATATCCTTCACGCCGTGTCCGCTGCAGCGCATCCCATCCATCCACCGAATGCACCAAACCATGTGACTTAAAAAGCCAAATGTGCCTTATGTTTTGGCGACCACCCTGCCAATTACAAAGGTTGCAGTGTCTACAGGGATCTACATCGTCGTAAAACATCAACTACAAAAAGTAACTTCTTACACGATAATATTAAGCATAATGTAAACAATTATAATGTTAAAGCAACCACCTATTACCAACTTCATATGGAAATAATTCAGCTCCCCCCCCCCCCCCTAAAACTTATGCTCAGGCCACGTCTAACCCAACCATCACAATCCTCCCCGCCAACTCCCCCAGCTGATCCAACTGATCTAAATGCAACCATTTCTTCCTTTATGAATGAACTAAGTAATTACTTCCCTTCTAAATAAACAAAATGAATAATTCATTCACTGAAAATTCATTATCAATTATATTATTCAATGCGAATGGTCTAAAAAACCACGTCAATCAACTGCAGAGTGTGCTATTCGATAAATACATTGACATCGCTCTAATTTCCTAATCCCATTTCACAAAGCATTCCTACATATCTATTCCTGGTTACAGCCTAATCAAATCCAACCATCCCGATGGCACAGCTCATGGTGGAGCAGCCATACTCATAAAACACAATCTTAAATACTATTCACTTCCCAACTACTCTCAAAACCCTTTTCCAATCATGTGCTATCTCAATTACAATAAATTATATCCATGTTGTAAACGCTGCAATCTATAGCCCACCTAGGCACAATTTAACTAGTGATAACCTTGCTGACTATTTTGACTCAACGGCCAATAACTTTACTATCGGTGGTGATTATAACGCGAAACACCAAAGCTGGGGGTGCCGAGTCACCAACCCTCGTGGAAACTTGCTCTATAATTTCACCAATATGAAAAAATACAAAATGCTCGCACCTCCTGGGCCAACATTGGCAAACCTCAGTTAGGAAAAAACCTGACATTTTAGACATCTTCGTCACAAAAATTTCTAGCAACTTATACTATTCAATTAACTGGATCTAAACTCCGATCACTCGTCTGTTATTCTAAATATTGATGCCACTCCACAAACACGAACGACTAGTCCCGAACGGTTTACGGCATCGACTGATCGCCTTAAATTTCATAACATCATAGACGAAGAAATTAACCTAAAAATAAGATTAAAATCTGCTGAAGAAATTGACGATGCAGTTAATAATTTAACAACGCTTAACCAATCAGCGGCTTCTATGTCAAACTCCCTAAACACCTCAATGAACTCAGCACACAAACACACATTTGTTTCCGACCAAGTGCGTTCATTAATAGTCGAAAAGCGTAGAGCAAGAGCGCGTTATCAAATCACTTGGTTACCTTCACATAAAAGTGCATTTAATAATTGTTATGTATGTTACCTACCTTATTAATATTTATACTATTATGTAATCGGTATTGACAACAGCGCAATACTGCGATAGCCGTTATATATTATAATAAACAGTCTTAATTAGATCGTACTCGCTGTAAGTTGTCTTGTCGTCAACTGCACTCCAAGTTTCTGTCTAAATAAATACAAATATAACAATAAAAAATTAACAAATTCACTAAAAAAATATTTGGCTAAAAATAAATCTGACTTATACGAACAAAAACTAACCTCGCTCTCCTCTGTTGACGGAAGCTTATGGCGTGAAACAAAAAAACTACTTCAATATAAATGCACCTCAGTCCCACTTAAGAAACCAGATAATTAATTTGCCTCTCTGACATTGATAAGGCCGAAGTTTTTAAAGCTCATCTTCACGAAACATTCCAACCGCATCATGATAACCTTTCACCTGAACACATGGATGACCTATCAAAACCTACCATCGTCAATCAGTAGTCCTGAAAAATATTTCAACCCAAATGAAGTTAAACAGACCATCCAAAAATATTCACTAAAAAAGTCACCCGGCTTTGATTTGATTACGGCCGAAGTAGCTTGGTGCCTTCCCGAAAAAGCCATTATACTGATTACATATATTTTTAACGCTACTCTCACACTTTCATATTTTCCGATATTATGGAAAATCTCTAAAATAATTCTTTTTTCTAAACCTGATAAACCACTCGATACCCCAACCTCATTCAGACCAATAAGTCTCATACCAATCCTTTCTAAAGTTTTAGAAAGACTTATTTTAAGACGCCTAATACCACATATTATCACTAACAACATACTTCCAAATACCCAGTTGGGGTTCCGCAACTCACATAGCACAATACATCAATTACACCGAGTTGTTGATGTTATTTCTACATCCCTTGAAAAAAAATCTTTATTGCTCTTGTGTTTTTCTAGATGTTGCACAAGCGTTTGATCGGGTTTGGCATGAAGGCCTTCAATTTAAACTCATTATACCTATTAATTAAATCTTATTTAACTAACAGACATTTCCAAGTCCAATTTAATTCGTCGACATCGGAAATCGCACCAATTAAAGCGGGTGTACCACAAGGTGGTATACATTCCCCCTTTCTGTTTAACATCTATGTAGCAGACCAACCCACCATGCAACAAACTATTGTAGCGGACTATCCCGATGACAAAGTCATCTTATCCATCAATGAAGATCCTCTAATTGCCTCATCCAACTTACAAGAACATCTTAACCACTTATCCAATTGGTATAAAAAATGGCGATTAAAAATTAATCAAAACAAATCTATACACACAACATTCACACTTAAATAAGGAATATGTCCAAACATAACACTCAACAATGTACCAATTCCCACATCCGACACAGTAAAATATCTAGGAATATTTCTTGACAAAAGACTAACATGGAAGAAACACCTTCAAACCAAACGACTAAACCTAAACAATCGCTTACGTATGTTCAGACCTCTGCTAATTAGAAATAAATACTCCACTCTAAACACCAAACTAATAATCTACAAAGCGCTACTCAAACCAATCTAGACGTATGGACTCAAACTGTGGGGTGCAGCAAAAAAAATCAAACACTAACAGAATTCAAACGTTCCAAAATATATCACTCCGACGATTATCCAACGCTCCGCCCTATATTTCTAACCATACTCTACATAACGATCTTCATATGAAAACAATTAATGAGGAAGCACGATTTTTCTACACACGTTTTCATAAACGTCTCCAAAACCATCCTAACCCTCTTATAAAAGATTTGTCCATTCTTACTTTTCCAGGGAATCCTAACCGATGATTGAAAAGAAAATTATGTCGTGACCTTTAACAAAACTTCAATGTCTAACGTCCCACTGTAAGAAAAGTTATATATAAAAAAAAACAAAAAAAAAACTAATTAACCAATAGCCAAGAGTCACTAATGGGTAGCTGCTAAATCACACCATTTATGTTATATTATATAAGAAGATAATAACAGTAATATTAATTAGCTCCGCGCTCTCTTTTTGTTTTTACCGGACATAATAGTTAGTTTTTTTTCATTCTTAAGTCCAAAAAATTATAAAAAGTTCGCGTACAGACTGGTGTCGGTGTTGAGTCAGTCTGTTTAATATATTTCCATTAAAGGCCGTTTTCCTTTTGTTCAAGAAGTGAAGGTAAATTTATATTTAATACATCTTATCGACGTTTGCTGCTGCACAGTGCACACGTATACACGATTGTATTAATACTCTCGTTATCTTCATTTCGTCCGTGGCACGTGACAAGGTCATCTTAATTACGTTATCGTTTATATTGGAATCAGATTATTTTGCTTTAACTGATTATTCAAGGCGTTTAACTACTACTGCTATTTGTCTTGCATCTCTTTTCATTTAAGGAGTTTTATCTGCCACAAATTCAACTATGTCTTCGGATAATCTTAATTCACCTGCAGTCTCTGACCAGCAAATGTTGCTCAGATCTGCCAAGTCTTCAGTTCCACCTTCACCCACCCCACTATCGTCTGAAGAATTTAATCGAGTAATTTCAGCCATGCGTAAAACTCAGGATGCTACTCTTGCTCAATGTAAGGCTCTATCCCTTTCATTCAATAAAAAGTTTTGTGAACTTCAAGCTAGTGTTGACTCACTAGCTTCACAAATTGTTGATGTAAGAGCAGACAATACCTCTCTTCGTAACGAACTATCTACTCTCAACAATAGGATCGGTGTCATTGAATCTGACGTGGGTAAATTGCCCTCTTCATCTGGAGACAATATCCCTCAGCTTCTTCAAGAACTATCAGAAAGAGAAAAATGTTCTTTTAATGCCATCGTCCACGAACTTATTGAATCTTCTGCAACTATACCAACTGAACATTTATCTGATGACCTACAGCATCTGTCTGAGTCCATTCTACCACTTGCTATGTATTTGCCTCCAGATGTGAACCCCCGTCCATTAAAAGTCATATTTTCATCAAAGATCACTTCCCAAAAATTCATTAAGGACTTTGTAACCGGTATGCGCTCTCGTGCGGCTACCGACCAACCATTATTGGTGTCTGTTGTTCGTGATCGTACATTAATGGAGCGGCAACAAGTACGTCAGGTTTATGCCGATTTGGAACAGCGTAGGAAGAACGGAGAAAATAATATAGTGGTCAGACATTTCAACGGCGTTCCTTCCATTGTCCAGGCAAATAAGGATTTTCAGTTAAACTATACTACTCATCGTCATGTCACCCTTGCAAAAAACTAACCAGCTTGAACCACCCAGGGACCTGTGGTGACGTCAGTCAATCATCATCATATCTCATCGATCCTCAATGTTTTCATTTGGTACCCCTGGCTTCATGTTATCTTTGTAAATTATCTGTTAATACATCTACTGAATTTTTTGATTTTGTAAACCGCTTTAAAAATAATAATCATTTAAATTGTAATCTAAATAGTTTAAACATTTTCTTCCAAAATTTCCGTGGGTTAAAAACTAAATTAAGTCATTTTAGAAGTTCTATTCCCCTTTTTATTTGTTATGATGTTATTATCCTCACAGAAACATGGCTCTCTCCTGACGTCCATGACTCTGAACTTGGCCTCAATGGCTATCAAATCTTCAGGGTTGACAGAAATTATCTTAACAGTAACTACTCACGAGGAGGTGGTGTTCTCATTGCAACCAAGTCTTATATTAAAACATCTCTTACCTGTATAAATCTCAATACGCTCGAGCAAGTATATACCCTTCTGTCCATTAATTCATTTAAAATTCTTATAGGTGCAGTTTACTTACCACCTATGTCCACGCTCCCAGATTTTGAGGCCCATACCAGCTCTATCGAACACTTAATATCATCTACCAACCCTACATCTATTCTTCTCTGTGGTAACTATAATCTACCTCTTATTAAATGGTCAAAAAGCAACCAAGGTCTTTTTGCATCTGGTACCATGTCTAACATTTCTACTCATCTTGTCGATTCTTTCTCGTACTATAATTTTTACCAGCTCAATCAAGTGCCTAATGCCCGTGGATGCCTTCTTGACCTTGTCTTTTCTAGTTTTGACACACCTACTGTCCAACTTGCCAACACTCCAATCGTTTCTCCGGATTCTTACCACCCACCTTTGTTTATATCTTTTCCACTTCCAACTCTGATAACTGCTCAAGACAGTCATAAATACCGTGATTATAAATTGGCTGATTATAAATCGACGCTCCTTTATCTAGGATCGTTTGATTGGGAAAATACTTTTTCGCTTTATTCAGTTGATGATTCTGCTGTTGTCTTTAACGATGCACTTCTGAGCTCTATAAATAAGTTTGTTCCCATCAAAGTTTTTTCACCTTCTAAATTTTCTAAATGGACATCCACCATTCTCAAAAATCTTATAATAACCAAGAAGAAAGCCCATGCAGTTTATAAGCGATCCAAGTCGATATCTGATTATCTTGTTTTCTCTGAATATAGAGCAAAATGTAAACGCCAGTCAAAAGTTGATTACTCGGCTCATATTAGGCATACCGAGGAGGCTCTATCATCTTCCTCCTCCAAATTCTGGAAATTTGTAAGTAATCTAAAACAGAAACCTCCAATTCCGTCATCACTCCATCTCGGTAATATTGCCTCAAATACTCCAACTGAAGCAGCTAATCTGTTTTCAACTCATTTCTCCTCGACGTTCAACTCCTCGGCTTTCCAACTTCCACCATTTACTGGCTCATCTGATTACTTATCCTATGAACTGCCTTCCGATATAATGTTTACTGTCGAAGATGTTTTTTCCGCTCTTAAATCGTTAAAAAATACTTACTCTAATGGTCCAGATGGCATATCCGCTCAATGCTTGTACAATTGTCGTTTTTCTATTGCTTATCCAATTTATTTACTATTCAGGCGTTCATTAGATTTAGGTATTTTTCCTAAGGTTTGGAAAATATCCTCTATAGCACCTGTTCTGAAATCTGGTGACGCTTCTGATATCCAAAACTACAGACCAATTTCTATAATACCACATATTGGTAAATTATTTGAATCGATTGTATACTCCAAAATAAAGCGTAGTCTTAATCATCTTATTATAAGTGAGCAGCATGGTTTTAGATCACATAAATCAACCGTAACAAGTGGTGTTGCCTTCTCTTCTTATTTTTCAGAAGTTATCGAACACAGAGGTCAGGTAGATGTAATCTTTACAGACTTTAATAAAGCATTTGACACTGTGGACCACAATTGCCTCATAATGGTGCTTAAGTGTTTAGGCATTGGGAATCCCCTACTATCTTGGTTGCACTCTTACATCACAGGTAGAAAACAATTCATAAAATTCAAAAATGCAATTTCAGAGTTAGCTGTGATACCATCTGGAGTCCCTCAAGGAGGCCACCTTAGTCCTCTTTTATTTATTCTGTTTGTAAACTCGATAACAAAATGGATCACTAAGGCTAAATTCCTTCTTTTTGCTGATGACATAAAAATATTCCTTAAAATAGACAATCTTAATCAATGTCATATCCTACAGTCAGAACTAGATATTTTTGCAAGTTGGGCGTACTCCATTGGTCTTAGCCTTAATATAAGCAAATGTCATGTTATAAAGATCTTGGTATTCATTACTCACCATCATTAAATTTTGAGCACCATATAAATGTCACTGTAGGTAAAGCTTTAAAAGTATTGGGTTTTATTAAACGCAATACTAATCAGTTTTCTTCTGCTCGTTGTCTCTGCACATTATACTTCTCATTAGTACGTTCTATATTAGAATACGGTGTGGTGGTGTGGCATCCCTACCTAGCTAAAGACGAACTAAGACTCGAGCGTGTACAAAATAGATTTCTTTCCTACATTGCCTACATAATGAAGATACCTCACCCTACGCATGACTATTCCTTAATTCGTAGTTCATTGGGAATACCAATGCTGTCAACTCGTCGACAAGATGCCGATGAGCGCTTTATAACCTCGCTCCTAGGTGGCACCATAGATGCACCCGATCTCCTCTCTAAAATATGTTTTCGTATCCCTTCCTTCTTTTCCAGAAATCACGCACTCTTCCAAGTTCCAACTCACAATACATTATACGGACATAATCACCCCTTGCACAGAATGCTTTGTAATCTTAACAATCTTAATTTTGATTTTAATAAGTAATTAAATAATATCATTGTTATAAATATGTTATATCATAGATGTATATAGCTAAATTAAGGTATTACCATTTAGTTTAAATTATTTTGTGTTTTTCCATATGTTCTAATTTTATGTGTATTTGTATTATTATATTATTGTTATATCTATTAAATTTAAACTTAATCTGTTAATTTAAAATTGCCGTTTGGCGTTTATATATTATATTATATTATATTATATTATTATATTATTACCCTCATCTTATAAACTTATTGTGCAATTGTGTATAGATTGTTTATGTCAAATAAAAATAAAAAAATAAAAAAAATAGACCGGCTATAACACTCATACAATATGTTCTCTTCGTTGTCTAGGAAATACTTACTGTAATGTTTATACTTTGTTTAGAATATTATGTTCGCTGATTGTGAAAATTTTCGTCAGTATATTTTTGATTTCTTAGCAATAATTTTTTTCGTACCAAATTGTATTTATTTTCGTGCCACTTTATTAATTCAATAATTTGTGTATATATTTTTTCCTAATACGTGGTTTTAAAACAGTCTTAGTTAAAAGAATTTAGTTTGGAAATAAGTCATAACTAGTATAATGATTAGCAGTATTAAATGTGGAACGACGATTACAACGGATATCATGAATGTGCTTTTAAATGATTTTTTAAGAAGACCTTCAAGGTAGGTAATCTTTCATATTAATTGAAAAACTAAAAATCAATATTTTAGATTTCCATCGGAGCGATGGGTGTATTGGTTATGCAATAATAATTATTTATTTAAATATATTTTTAGTTTTTATAATAAAAAAAATTAAAAACGGATTAATTGTAGGCTTAAATTTCGCACTAAAAATGTATACTGGATTTTTCAAGACAAAATTAAAAAAAATGACTTATTTTAGTTTTTTCTATTTATATACAATAACATTTTATTTGTGGAAAAGTTTGAAAATTCAAAACCTACAAGGTTTTTATAATTTGTTTATACGTTATGTATAAAATACGTATAATAACTTTTTTAGGTGCTTAAGTATAAAATATTAGAATCTTAAGTTAATTTTTTTCGAAATTAGGCATTAAAAAAAAAAAAACTATTTTTTATAAGTAGGGACTACTAATACGTTGGAACTTGAAGCTTTTTGTCAATATAAGAATAGTATTATTGTTAATATTAACTATAATATTATTATTATAATTAGTATTTGTTTATTTATTTATAATTGTGTATAAGCCCAATAACATATTTTATATATTTAGATTAGTTTTAAGACAATTATTCAAACCATTCTACGGTACGTTGGAATTGACTTGAGTTAGTTGAGTAGATATTTCAGCTATTTAAATAGTAAGAAATAATTTCATGATTATGATTATTTGGTATTTGTGATTTTTCTAACATTTGTAAATCTCTTCAAACCCAATTTTTAAAAAAAGCAACGACTAAAACAAATATAAACTGATTGTAGTCCCGTGAGCTAGAGCATGCCATCGGGCGCGTCCCCCGGTTGCGGATTGGGGAACGTCCTGTAGATTTACAGGGTAGCCACGAAATAAGCCATACCTTCGGGACGGACGAATAAGCGGTCGCGGACAAGCTCACCACCGGGGAAATGATCGACCCCCGGTGTCCCGGTAGATCACACCGGAAGACAGACATTCGACTCGAGGCTGGCATCGTCGGTAGAGACCAAGTCTACCTGAAGACAACAATGAAGTACAGAGTTACCTCTTAAGGAGTGCAGGAGAAGAGGGCTCTCCCCAAGAGTCGTTATCGATCGGCTAGGTCCCAGGAGCAAAGGTGGTCATGCCAGGCCTCTGCTCTTGGTCAAGAAATTGTCTAGTTTCGCGACAGAAGACGACACGCCCATAGTGGGCAGTACTGGGCACTCAAAAATATACATCAGAGGTAAAGATAAGTAATAAAGTATGCAAGTATAAACATTTTACTTAATGCTTGAGAGGGAATATCTAATGATATTATACAATGATTTTCCTTGAAGACGTGCAGCGCACACGGGCCCCGAGGCTTATTGTAAGGGCCCACCGCCTGTAGTTGATATCATAATATTTTATTTGATACAACTTCATACAAGTTTATATTTTTAGTTATTTCATAATATGAGCTTTTCATCTTTGTTTGCAATTTTTAAATTTTAGTTTCCATATTATTAGTTATTATTTACTTATTAGTTATTACGTTAATCATTACTATATTTTAAAACGTATCTATAGGTAAATATTATTCTACCTACTATTATTCATGTTCTATTTAACTTTTTCTTAATCTTAATATTTATATTTTCAACTTAATATTATCTTAGTTTTTACATTTTCAACTTTTTTGCAATTTTTTAGTTTTAGCTGCTAGCATATAGTATTAGTTATTAGCAGATTATATTTTAAAATGTATAAGTAATTATTTTTCTATCTACTATTATATTCTATTTTATAATCTTAATGTTAATCTTTTTTGTATGCTTATAACTATATATTTTTTATCTTTTTCGTACCTACTTATAATTATCTTAGTTTTTTATATTTTCAACTTATTTAATATAGTTTATCTAATTTTGAAAAATTCCAAAAACTTGGAAACACGCCATTGTCATACCTATCCAAAAACCTGGAAAAACAAATTAATCATAGAAGTATATAGACCGGTATCTTTACTAATTACAATGTGCGAAATATTCAAAAGAATCATTGATACTCGGTTGAGATGGTTTCTCGAAAGAATAAATTATTTTGCTCCTCGACAAAACGGTTTTCGCAATCATCGAACAACATCGCACCATCTACAAGACATTCAAAACGACCTATTAAAAACCTTCGAAACCAAAAAAGTTCTAGGGCTAGTTTTCCTCGATACAGCAAACTTATATAATATTGCCAGGTATTCGCAAAATAGAAATATTACACAAAATACGCAAACTTGTCATCCCTTAAAATGTATCTATCACCTCTGTTGACTCACACCAAATCCGCATCCATACAGCAGAGGACTTTAAACTTCTTATAGAAAATCACATCATAGACCAATAGCAACGCATGTGGTCAACCCTCAAACAAAATACTTTTTAATAATGGCAAAATAAAAAAACAATTTCTATCGGACAGAACATTACAAATAAAAATCAACGGCTTCCTTTCCTGAGTATTCAAACAAGAAAATGGTGTAACTCAAGTTTCCAACATCTACTTAACACTTTGTCTCATCGCCATCAACGACCTATGTGAAGTAGTTAAATTCCCCATAAAATCTTCCCTATGTTCCGATGATTTAAACATATAGTGTCGCGGATAAAAGCTCATCATTTGTTAAAATGAAACTATCACCTCTCCTGATTCACTCCAAATCCGCATCTATACAGCCCAGGACTTATAGAAAATCACATCGTAAACCAATAGCAACGCATCTGGTCAATCATCAACACCAAACTCAATTAAGAAAAAAATCCAGTCCTTCCATGGCTAACCCTATACCACTATACAGAAGACAGGAAGTAATCCTAAATAGATCACGAATCGGCCACACATTATGGTTGACTCACAGACACCTTATGACCGAGACTGAACAGGCTCATACAAAACATGTGAATAAATTCTAACAGTCAAACATCAAATAAGCCACTGTCGAAACATTAGTAATATTAGAGCCCAGTTTGACACCGCAGAGAATCTTGATTAAGCAGCAATGAGTCCAGATCTAGGCAACACAAAAAAAAAGTTAAAATATACATCATAATCAACAGAATATATTGAATGTATCCTAAACCTTTGTAACCATTATTACAATATTACTGTATAGTGTCATAAGATAAAAATCATTTATGTTGCGGCTTTAATAAAAAAAAAAAAAATTAAAAAGTGAATCTATATTTTGGTTTTTTATTGTATACTTATGACTATAACAAATATAACTTATAACAACTATTAACTGTATATTTTTTATCTTCTTAGTACTTATTATTATCTTAGTTTTTATATTTTAAACTTATTTTAAATAATTAGTCCATAGGACATACCTAGTTATTAATATATTCAATTTTTTTTTGCATTTTTCATGCATATTGCAAATATACATGCATATAATATTATATTATATTTTACCTTTATCATATAGTATTGTATTTACCCCTTTTGGACCTAGCTATTATCTTTTCCAAAATTATAAATAAATACATTTTTTTTTTTTTGTATTTTTCGTTCAAAACATATAAACTGTTTTGTTTTTGCAATTATTCTTTTTACCTTTTTTGGAATTAATATCATTTTTCAAGTTATAAAATATCCATATCATTCATTTTGCATATTTCATGCATATTTCCAATAATTAATAACAAATAATCAATAAATTATTTTGTCTTTTTCAAATATCCTATGCTAATGTTCAATCCTTAGCTATAAAATAAATGGTAAATGCATGTTGCTCTGCTGCACAGTAGGTTACAAGTGGGTCACTGTATAACGGTACTACAGTAGCCGTTAAGTTGAATTAATATTATAAAACTACAACGAAATAAACTAAAATCGTTATTTTTGGTTATTTAATATGCAATTTCCTCTAAATTTGAACATAAAAAAACTATAAAAAATGTGTCTTTATATTTGGAGATTTTGAGATTCTTTGGTTACTAAAGTTATTTAAAAAATATACAGTATACTGAACGTGTAAAATATCAGTAACTATAAACAATGATTATATAAAAATTTGCTATGTTACGCACTTATAAGACAAAGACCACAAACGTCCTAATAACGTATTAATAACTTTTGTTACCTAATGATTTTGATGGCTGCCATTATCGTCGGAGGAGTGTTGATAGCGTTGTACAGTCTACTCGTGTAGTCATGTAACCGGTTGCCTTTTTTGTTGAAAGTGTAATGGTTATTGTTTTTTGGGTCCTAACTTCCACCTAACTTTGTTTTAAAATTTCAATGTAACATATATTTAGCGTTATTTAAGGTAACATTATAGCACATATTCATACAATTTTTAAGTGTCCAACACTGGCCCATTAGGTTAAACCCTTCAAACATGACTGAGACTAGCTAGATTTAATGGCATGTTTATTATAGTAGTAGCATATTGTTATATTATTAACGATTATTAAAAACATATTTAATACCTAGGTAATAACAAAATTAAATTAATTTTATATTTCAGCGTTCTTAGAATAGACTATACCTACTACTGTTTAATTGTATCCTACAGTGGTGAATTCAGGGGGGATAGGGGGCATTTGCCCTCCCCCCACAATCGCCGTAGTTTCCCTTTGTTGTACACTGTGTGTACCCAATTTTGAAACTTTTTGTATACTTTTGGCCTCTCCCCATTCCACCCTAAAAAAAATTAAGCCCGGGATCCGCCACTGGTATCCGTAATAATTACTGATTCATAATTTTGAATAACTAGATTTGAGAAGCGGTAAACACTGATATTCGAAGAATTTTCACATGATAATATTATATTTAATTATCCTAAAATATCATTTCAAATGTATAATAATGACTTAACAAATTGAAAATAATTTGCAACAGTATTAATTACAATAATTACAGGCCCAGCAATATGTATAGTATAGACACGCGTTCAGTTTGTCTACACATATGCGGGTTGTTTCAAAATATGGGACAGTCACTTGGAAGCTTTCTGTACGTTCGCGAAAATGGCATTCTATTACACATGTCTGGACCAAAAATGATTCTGCAGAATAAAACAATTACAGACATGTTTGTAAATCAATTAAATAACAATCAACGTCTTTTTGGTGTAAGATATTTGATATTAAACAATTTATTATTATGTGTATACAGTTCTATGTACATACATATTTATATATTGTGGTAAACTGACAATCGGGTTGATTGTGTGGTTTACCGGGTTGCAGGTAGCAAAACCTTTGTATTGAGGATTTCTTCTTGTTGGATCATAGATAATAAAGATTTGAATAGGACATAATGGTCTTATCAGCGGTCTCCGAGGGGAACAAATAAAGTATACCTATATCGAGTATCAATCACGGCTATGGATAGCCTCCGGGAACGCGGTCTCAAATATATTTAATATAGCCGTGGCCTATCCATATCTTTATTATCTATTTGTTGGATTGAATAAAATATAACTCGTTGAATTGATAAGACATTTATTAAAATTTACTCTGGTGTAATTATTATAAGTTCAAATAATACAATTTAGGTGCTGAGAGACGTGAAGATACTTGTGATAACAATGGGTGAACACGTCTGAATACAGGCTGTTTTATGTCTGCTTTTATAAGGGTCTCCTATTCTCCTACCTTCCTCCTGGCTTATCGGCTTATCCGTATTGCATAAAGAGTGTTATCTATATCGTGCACGCTTAGTTGGGCAAAAGTCCTATTACTGTGTCCATGGCTGTCAATCATTTATTTAGATACTATGTTCCTGTTTCTATTTATGTGTTGTGTACATATATATATTTATATACATTATACATGTATATACATATATGATATATGTATGTACGTTATATATATATATGCTCATTTCTCATTATCTTATATGTGACTGACGATTCACATATAATATGATGTGGTCCTCTTAAATATTACTCACGAAATAACATGATTGTCGGTTTACAATAACGCTATTGCAGGCAATTGGCCCCCTTCATCATCTTAGGCGTGTATTTAGGTATTCGGGAATTGATATGTCATTATTTGTATACAAATACATATCATTATTTCTTATTCCTTACAATTTCTATTATTCATTATATCTCTCTGTTAACTATCTATGCTCATTATTTGATATACGTAGGAGTAAACGGATATCATCTGTTACAATATTATGTATGTTAGTATTAATGTGTTTATTGTGTTAATTTATACAGCTCGACTGTTCTACCGCCACGTATTGTAAATGTGTTGAACATCAACCACATTCGAACACGCAATCGAACATTCAATCCATCCGAAGAAACAATGCACGATTTACCGGATAGGCTAGTGGCTAGTCGGATGTACTGTTGAAGCCTCTGTCCGGTGGCGACCCTCTGTCAATGTTGAGAACGGTGCATACTGCACTCAGAGAACAAGACGAACTCGGAACTACGTATCCGACGCACAGATGACCGAGGATAGCAATGCCACGCGTCACTCTGCGTGTAAACGTAAAAGAAAATTCAGTCCCGGGACGTATCACGATCGATCGAGTTAGATCCGCTCAACAACTATAATATTAGAGTCGATATATTGTAGCTGCCGGTCACATAATATTATGATACTGTCGAACAATCTTCGGCTTCCGTAATATTATTAATGAAATATTATTGAATGAATAATTAATAATATTATATGTTATATTATAATAATCGTGTAAATATCTTGACACCTATAACTACAATAATATTACACATTCATGTTTGAATCTATGTTTATGCTTGTATTTATACTAGTTTAGCCGTACTGGCCCGTACTGGTCCACCGGGAAAATTCCCGGTGCGCCCCATGATGAATTGATAAATCCTCTCCTCTTTTTTTAATATCATTATAGTATTTAATAATATTATAAGTAATATCATATACTCTGACTCTGTTTACTGACTCTGCCTCTGACACAATAGTGACGCGTGAAAGGTCATTTTCGAAACTAAAATGTTTAAAAACACGATTAAGGACTAAAATTTTACAAGACAATCATTATTCTTAATGCACTGTGAACTAGACATTATAGTACAGCAAGTAGATGGAGATTAAATCATTAATGCTCTGTGATTGAAACTTTGATCAGCAAATTAACGCAAGGTCTACTCACATAGTCAAGTTGTTTGTGTACTTTTTTTAAAGTATTTAAAAAAAAAAACTGTTACGGTTTATGTTTTTGTATAAAATAAAAATAAAATAAAATTTTAAAAATAAGTGCATAATTTATTTTCTTAGCTATTTTACTATGAAACATATTATTTTGATTGGTATTTTGTTAAAAATCGCAGAATAAATCATGAACTGTGTTTAACATATTCGGCGGTAGTTTTTAAATAAAGCAATAAAACAATGGTGTTTTTTTTTTTTGCATATCTTGTTTACAAAATTTATACCAGAAGGAGTTGCCTTCGATTTCAACATATAGTACCTTATCTTTTTTGCTCTTGAAAACCGTCAAAGCCCAAAAGTAACAGTTACATTAATAGGTGTGTGGTGTGTCCCCTGAAATCAGATGTATTTTAAGCACTGTATTTAGGTACGTACTACTTTATATTAAATGCATTATAATATGAAATAAATTTATATAATATAAGAAACACGTAATAAAAAATATGGGTAAGTGGATGTTGCTCTGCTGTACGGTAGATTTCAAGTGGGTCACTGTATAATAGATGGTATTAAATTTGAATTCAATGATATAATATAACCATTGTATGTGAAAAACGATTCTGAGCTGTGACGGTTTGTCAGTGTAGATATTTTATATTATACTTAAATTGTTATTACTTATTAGTAATACGGTTGCCGGTAAGTTGAATTAATATTATAAAATTACAACAAAATAACTAAAAACGTTATTCTTGGTTATTTAATATGTAATTCCCTCTGTATTATAGCATAATAATACACAGTATTTATAATATGTACGTAATCGATCACACCCAACACCATTGACATCCTGCCGTCTGTATACACTTTCATCTTATTTACAGTTATTACGTCTTATTCTCCATTTAAAAAAAAGTAAATTTACAGTACACTAGCGTCATATTTTAATATTTATTATTATATTACTATGGTATATTATTTAATTATTATTCCAATATTTCATTGCTTACAAGAGTGACCGGAAAAATGAACCAAGACAATGGTGTAGCTAAATAGCCTACACAGGACGCCGTGTTATGATAATTGTATTTCTGAAATAATACCAATTTTTTCAATATTTATACAGAAACATTTTTGGAAAACTTTACTGCTTCCGGGAATATTTAATTTAAAAACAATACAAAATAAAATGTAAAAATATTACTATGACAGAAGAAAGATTGAATTTTCTACTGCAGAAACCACGCTCAATGTTGAAAATCGAAGCATTTTTACTGTTCCATCCGAAATGTGTTGAGACTGTTGAGAGACACTAAAAAATAAATAAATAAAAATATCACACACAATATTATCATTGTAAAATTAGTACAGTCATCGCTTTGCTCAGAATCTAAAATTTCCAACATTATTTTCTAAGAAAATATATTGTCCGGTTCATAATTAAAGAATCGCCTGGAAATAACATAATACGCCTGCCGATCTATAATATAATGGTGTTATACATAATATGATATAGGTTATAATTACATTTTATGGCGGTCCAGATAATTTGAAGAAAAAAATGTCAAAGGCCTTAAAAAACTTAAAAATTAGCCGATATTATAATGTGTTTATTTTTGTGTTAAAAGTACAGTATATTAATAACATAAAATATTAGATAAATAATAGTATGTAATTTAAATTAGTGTCATTAATCTTATTAAAATACGCTGTAGGTATACAACGAGAAAGCAAGTCAACCTTGAGATCGCATTCTAATGGGGACGAACAACCTCACCTAGACAGGTTAAGAAAGTAATCGAGGATTAGTCATACACGAGCAGATTCACATACAATAAGAAAGGGGGTGACGATCTACGACTAGACGCATAATAAATATTTAGAATACATTAGTTAAACCATAGTACGCACTTCTGAACAACTATATAAAAAAGCCTACAGTAGAAATATGAACGATATCATAGTCATGTGAATATAATATATAATTTTTATTTATAATTTATATATATATCTATATATATATAAAAATGGAGACAAAAAATTCGAAATTGCATCAGTTGAGAACGGCTGGGCCGATTTTGCTAAAATTTTTTTTAAATGATAGAGAATGTCGGGGAGCGGGTTTATAGCATAAATGATGGACCTAACTGATGTGAGTTAGAGATTTAGAGACAAAAACCGGTGGCGCCATCTAGCAGAAAAAAATATAAATAATATAAAAATAATAATTATAATAAATAAATAATACAAACATCGATAATAGCTGGGCTTGAAATCGATTAATATCTATAAAAATCGAAAAAAAATAATATATTTTTATATTCTGGTTGATATACATTTTTTATTTTAGACACTCATAACTCTAAGCATAAAAATTCTCTCCAAAAAACAATAGTCGTTTTTGATTGAAAAAGTTCTTAGATAACATAAAACGATAATGTTTCAAAATAAAATGAATAATGTGCCAACTATTATATTTTTTTACTCTAGAGTTATGAGTGTCTAAAATTAAAAATGTATATCAACCAGAATATAAAAATATATTATTTTTTTTCGATTTTTATCGATATTAATCGATTTCAAGCACAGCTATTATCGATATTTGTATTATTTATTTATATTATATATTATTATTATTATTTTATAAAGCTGTAGAGTTTGTTTGTTTGTTTGAACGCGCTAATCTCAGGAACTACTGGTTCGAATTGAAAAATTAATTTTTTGTTGGATAGTCCATTTATCGAGGAAGGCTAGAACACCACACTACGATAAATTAATAGAAGCCTGGGGAAGTGATCAAACAGGGATTTTGAGACTTACGGTGGAAATGTTTGTTTATATATATGGTCGTTATTGGTTATAGAAGAAATAATTAATAGATAAAATATTAAATATTTTAAAAAAATGAATAAATGTTATTCATTTTTTAAAAAGGGTTGATTTTTTTTTAAAGAAATGATTATTTTTAGAAATGGTTGAATTTTAAGAAAGGATTAATTTTTAGAAAGGGTTAAATTTTAGGGGAAAATGTCAACAATTTACTTTTTACTTTTTTAAAAAGGGCTAAATTTCCTTTTTTACTTTTACTTTTTTATCAAAGTTATACCAAGTCAAAACGACAAACTTTGATACTTAGACTTTGATACTTTAGAGTTAATTCATACACTTACGTACAAACAGCACGGGGTCCGCGATCTACCGCAGGTAGATTGCCTACCTGATAATAACTGCTGCGAATTAGAATTTTTATCTCGGGCAGCAGAAAATTTAAGATAGATATAGAATATCAAACACCGAATATTTAATAACGCATTGAACAAAGTTTGAGTCATATAAAAGTTTGTACATTTAACGGGTAACGAAGTGCACGGTATCAGCTAGTATATATATATAATGCATAGTATCTATTCATAGTAAATATTAACGGAAGGCGTTTACCATATATTGTAAATATGATATTGGGATACGATTCTTGGAATAGACAGGCCTTTATGAGTACCTAGAACAAATATTTTGTGGAACAAAAGTCCTCAAAACTGTGATATTAATATTGGAACAAATTATTATGGAAAAAAAGGTAGTGATCCGTTTTATATAATATAATGACTGGAAACATCACAATAATAATTATTATGACTATTTCATAATAACTTGGTAATATCGTAATGGGGATTTATTCCTAGAAATCTGATTAGTTTAAATAAAGATCGTGCGTACTAGACGCGACCGAAACCGCCATTTGTAGTAGTGGTGGGAGAAGGAACCGTAGACGTCGTCGCTGTCCTTAGGTGGCAGCACATTACAGATGAAAAATTAAATTTGACAACAAAAAACATGCCTAAGAAACATGACAAATACAAAGGTTTATAGTGATTTTAGAGAAAAATACCAAATTATCAAAATTAAAGAACACAACATTATCTAAGGTATGACATACCCATTTGTAGATTAAACAACTGAAACGATAGGTATTTAAGATTGAAAAATTAAAATTTTTGACAACATAAAAATATCGTATTTATATATGTCATTTGCTAGATAATATTGTGTTCTTTAATTTTGATAATAGATTGTACTACGCTAAGTATATTACTTTCGAAATAAAATCTATTTATCGAAAATATGTTTTTATACCGAAATATAGCTGCGCTGACATCCTCTTAATATAAAATATCCTAGGCCGACAGACCGTCTCAGCTCTTAATCGAGTCAAAACATTTAATACCTATGACCAATATTAAATGTTAAAATTAAATAATTTATAATATAATACCTATATTTATAACCTACATAGTATATTGTATAATTATTAATTACTAATTATATTATACAGGAGATGTACGGTCAAAAACCTGAAAATTTAATACAAAAATATTAAACAGTTAAAAAAAAATTTGAGGGTAAATTCACAATAGTAGATTATGAGCGTCTAAAGTTATAAGGTTAAGAAAATTATTTTGAGTTGTAAATTCATAACATTTTTTATTTTTTGTATCTAAAAGATAAATACTTGTATCTACCAATAATGGTGTTTAAAAAAATTAACGGGCTCGAAATTTTTCTAATGCTGCGGGCCGACGAGAAAGATAAACAAACTATAGCTGGCTAGTAGGTAATATACGTCGTCTGGGAGATTTTCTCGGAGATCGGTATCTGTGTTGAAATATTAATTGTATTTAGCTCAATACCAATTCTCAATAATCCGAACGTGCACGTACAAATTATCTTCACCAGAAAAAAAAATATGGCAACTAACTATTAGAACATCGCACGCTACGCGGCAAACGTCATATTACTCGAAACCTTAGAAGACATCGCAGTCAACAAAATGGAAGCCACTTACGCTGACGAAAGCGACGAATACCTCGTGCGTCTAGTGACTTTTCTTCTGTCTGCCATTGATTCGGTCGCACTACTGCAAGTGGCGACGATCAGACCCCGGCGTCGGATGGAGAAAATCCGATTCTTGGAGGCGCAGATGGGAAGGAGTGTGACGAAAACGTCGAGGTGTTCCGAAAATTTCGGAAGCAGAAGAGGACCATTCCATTTTGCAGGCGAACATTTGTGCGTCGTCGTCGTGTGGGGACGCGCCGTCCTCGGAGTCGGGGCCTGTCGATCCCACTCCGACTCCCGAGGGCGGACCGCTCGACGACGTTTAGCGACCAGACGACGTGTTGGATGATGAGAACATCGAGCCGGCCAGGGGTATATCTGTGAGGAATAGCTTTGGTGAGTTGTTCGGACGGCTGGATACCCGGCGGCAGCACACCCGGAAACTGCGATCAGAGTCAGACGCTTTTTCCGCGGTCTGTGATGGCGCCGATGAGAAGCCGTCCGCAGCTCGCCCCTGGGCTGAAGACGACGGACAGGATGACGGCGACGGAATGGAGGGGAGGATGCGAGAAAGAGCACGGACGGTGCGCGGCGGTAAGTCACCCGCGCACGTTCTCCAACCACCCGCGGCGCGACAGGTTTCGCTGGCGTAGCGCACTCGGTCGTCGTTGACGCGCGAGACCCTCTGGCGGCTCGGTGAGTTCCCGGCTGCACTTACGGTCACGCGGAGTGGCGGCGACGGGAGACGGCGACGACACGGCGGCTATATAGTAGAGGTACCGGCGCGGGCAACGATTCCGCCCCGACGGTATACCGACTCGGTACGACGGCGATGGTGACTCGGTACTACGGCAGCGGTGGAGACTTCGGCACGGGGTGAGTGGTATGGAGATTTGCGTGCTAGGAACACGGGGACGTCAGCGGCGCTGGACTCGCGGAAACTTAACTGTTTCACAGGGTCTGGCGGTGCGCGACTTCACCGCGGCGGCGGAACGAGGACGCGGCCGAAGGGATAACGCCAGGGCGGATATTACCGAGAGTCAAGGATCGTGCTGTGGTCCGCTGACTTTCGCATTTTCGCCCAATGGTAATCCCACATCGGCCGTTTCTCTCGTCGCCAACGGTTCCACAGCACAAAATCTCACTTCACTTGCTCCGCGCCTTGGTCTTCGCCGTCCGTCGGCCAAGTCGTCGCGCCGTCGACCGTCGACGCGCACGACATCGCGCATTAGCTGCCGTCCGTTGCCGTCAACCGTAGTCACTCCCATGGTCATCTCGGTCTGGCCTCGCCGGCTGGGCAAGGTCGTCAAGCGGCCGAGCAAACGCGCCAGCGAAACTCGTCAACCCGCGGGACAGGTCGGAGAACGTGCAGAGGTGACCAGTGGCCAGCAACACTGCATTTCGGCACCAATCGCCATCTCGCATTCTCCCCTCCATTGTTTATTGTGTCTATCCTGTCCGTCGTATTTTTTTTTCTTTAAATTTTATTAAATTATTTCAAATTATTAAATTGTTCAGATATTATTTTTTCTTTTTTATTTATTTTCATAAACGCATAATATTGTGTAAAATATTATATTTATATTTTTTTTTAGCCAATGTGCTATTTTTTTCAAAATTGTTGTTCATACATTTTTTTACTTTTTTTGGTTTTTAGTTAATAAACATAATTTGATGTGAACAAAAAAAATTTCTATTTTTTTCGTTTTTTCGAGTGTATAATCAATCGTACAGATTTAACGACTAAAAAAATCGTTAAAATATATATTTTAAATAAAGAAACTCGTTAGTCAATTATGCAAAGTAATGACCGTGGACCTGCAGTATAAACGCTAAAGGCGACGAAAACTGCTGAATAAATCATATAATACCTAACGCATTACACCGGCGGATACGACATAAACGACCAAAACCAATACAAGAATTGTAAATAATAATAATATAATATGTATTATGTAGAACGTGCAGACGTCAATATAGTCGAATAGTTAATACAAAATAATATTTAAAAAAATTCAAAATTGAATTTTACATAGGTAAAATAATAGTATAATTTTTATATAATATAATAGAGCTGCATGTCGAAAAATAATATTGTTTGAAAACTTTCCGGTTTAGGTTTGAACCTAGGCGTGCGCACGTGTGCAGTGAATAATGCTTTCGCTGCACCTGTCAATTTATTTTGGATTTAGTGGGCTGGTAGATATTTATTTGAAAGGTATAGAGTGAATAATTTTAAACACATTGAGTTTATAATTAAACTAGTTCTCCGAGCGTCGCAAGGGGAGACCCTCCAACCCCCCAACCCCCCCCCCCCCCGGGTGTTGGCCCTGATTGTTGTCGAAAAAAATCATATAGCCGCCGCTATTTTTTTGGTGTCTACCAAGTCAGTCACCTCAGTTATCGGGGTAGGCAATCGTCGGATAGCGGACAATGTGGGATGGCCGGGCCACGGCAACAGGTATGCGATCCGACTGCGTCGAATCACGGAAAGCGTTCATTACTGTCACCAAAAACGCAAATTTAAGTAATAAATTCCGTGGAAAAAAATTCAAAACATTTCGGGCGTCCATGAAAACGATATAGCCGCAATATTTTTTTGGTTGCCTAACAGGTCAGTCACCTCGAATGAAGTTTGCCGATGTAATAAGGGTAGGCTATAAGTAATAAGGTATGCAACGTTCATTACTGCTGCAGAAAACGCAAATTAAGTAATAAATTACGTGAAAAAAATGTAAAACATTTGGCCACTAGCCCACCGACGCATGTATTTATGCCTGTATATAGTAATACCTACACGACGGCGGCGATATTGGCCGTCTGTTTTCCGCGACGCCGTTCCGCCCCAGGATTTGTCGCAAAGGAAGTACGTAAGTAAGTCTCTGTTTTATATAGGTGGAGGATGGAGGATTTTACTTTTTATAATAAATGCATTTTGGCATCGAAACTTTATACGCTTTTATAGCGAACTGTATACGTTGGTAAGTACAATTTCTACTATCGTGACTCGGCGCGGCGCAGTGGCTGAAATCAATCACTCGACGTGATTAAGAGTAAGCAACGCCGCTGGGTACTAGTTCTCAGATGGATGACCATCTGGGTTCGTTGCGCGCAAAAACCTAACCTAGGCGTGCGCACGGGTGCAGCGAATAATGCTTTCGCTGCACCTGTCAATTTATTTTGGATTTAGTAGACTGGTAGATATTTATTTGAAAGGTATACATAGAGTGAATAATTTTAAAGACATTGAGTTTATAAATTAACTAACTCTCCGAGCGTCGCTGGGGGAGACCCCCCAAACCCCCCCGGTGTTGGCCCTGAGTGTTGTTGATGTCAGAAGCTGAAGCGGTCTTCTGGTCCGGTCGTCGGTCTCGAGCTAGGCGGTTGGTGGGAGATAGGGAACTGTGATAAGGTCAGCACCACTGCGGTTCGACGTGGTAGCTCGGGCAGGCCATCCAAACGCAAATTTAAAACATTTCGCGCGTCCATGAAAATCATACAGCCGCAATATTTTTTTGGTTGCATAGCAGGTCAGTCACCTCGAATTAAGTTTGCCGAAGTAATAAGGGCAGGATATCCGACTTCGTCGGATAGAGGACAACATGTGACTTCTATGACACGACAACAGGTATACAACGTTCATTACTGCTGCAGAAAACGCAAATTAAGTAATAAATTACGTGAAAAAAAATGTAAAACATTTCGGGCGTCCATGCAAATCATATAGCCACCTAATTTTTTGAGTGTCCAGCAGATCAATCACCTCAGTTATGAGGCTGGCATCGAAACCACGAGCCGCATGTCATCCGCATCAACGCCTTACCTACCTACCTACCTATACTGAGTTGATAACTGGAGTCAGATCTATGACTCTTAAACAGTTTCGCCGTCCCGGCGAATTATGAACGCGATTTAGACGCACCACCTATAATTTTAGCGGAGAACGCGAATACGTCTTCGACGGGGAGGGCAACCGTATCGAAAAAGGCTAAATCTCGAATTTTTGAAATAAACCGCGCGATGGCGGCGCTCGGTTTGCACGTAATCTTTGCCGCGGCGGGCCCGACAGGAAAAAAGTACGGACGCGCGCGGCCTGTAAATTTAGCGCGGAACGCGAATAAGGTCCGAGCATGGACGCGGAAATTCCTCAAACCGAGTAAAGACGAAAAATCGGAAGAAATTTTGAAAATTTTGAAAAAAATCGTCAAAAGTGATAAGGAGCGGTGATAACGCAGCGACGGCTATGCCGCCGCCGGGAGACCGTCCATCCGGGAAACGCGATTTTTTCATTAGCCGTTTCCTTACGCTAGTTCAAAAATTATACCTAGTCGGAATCGGAGCGCCATACGGGTTTCTGTTTTATATAAGTGGAGGATGGAGAATTTTACTTTTTATAATAAATGAATTTTGGTATCGAAACTTTATACGCTTTTACAATTTCTACTATTGTGACTCGGCGTGGTTGAGTGGCTGAAATCAATCACGCGAAGTGATTAAGATCGGTGTTCATTGTGTGCAAAAACTTACAAAAACTTACTACAATTTCTTCAATATATTTTTTAAGTATTTTAAATACTTTATAAAAGTATTTTTAACAAAGTTTAAATATACTTGTATTGAAATACCATAAAGTCCGTTTTATTAATTTTATATGGTTTCTGTTTCTGGAATTTTTTAAGAAAACTGAAAATCTAATAACTTTAAAATAGTTCCATATTAATAGTTATATTGACAATTTATAATAATAACCGAGTCGCCCGTTCACACTCACGACGTTACACACAATTATATGCCACCGATGGCAAATGCACTGCACCGTATTGATTCCGTAATCAAAATATGTCGAAAGGCGACGCGACGTGTAAATATGTTACGGACCGCGACTACGACAACGGCGGTGGGCACGGAACGACGACTGTCTTAATTGCTACAAAGTCCGTGTACCGCGGCGGTACGCCTCTGTTGGCGGCGGCCGGACGGGAAGCCGATTTTCACTATACGGCGGCGGGGGGGTGGAGTCTTCTAGAAGATTCTACGCCTTATCGGGGTAGACCCGCGACAAAAATAAATATGGTCGCCGCCGAACATCCTCCCGCCTTTGAAAGCAGTGAGCTTTCAAACTTGCTTGTCCTGGTTTTCATGTATTTGGCGCAGTCAACGGCATTACAGTTATAAACAATACTAAGATAATTACTAATTATGTAAATTTTTAAACTATAACATTTTATACACGAACATCAAATAAATCAGAATACAAAATAACATACATAGTGGTGGATAATAGACAAGGATATGGGACGTCCATACGCACCAGTACAAAGTGAGCATCGTATTATACAGGCAGCTTGGTAACCTTGATAACCGGTCGCTTGAAAATACCGTCAGTTACGATCTCTAAGTGTACCGCTTTCACTGCCATGCATATGAACAATGCCAAGTACGCCTTTTGAGTCCGCGCTCCACGCCGGCGGCTCTCCTTCACGATGAATAGACCTCCATAGTCCATACCCACGTTATAAAATGTCCGATTTGCGGTGACTCGGGAGGCAGGAAAGTCTGCCATAAAAGGTTTAGGAGTGCTGGCCCGATATTTTGAACATGGAACGCATGAGTAAACTGTTCGACGTACAGCAGCCCGACCAGACATTATCCAATATCGTCGGGTTATACAATGATTTTATACCAAGGTCAGTGTTTGTCAAGTTCCTTATAAAAAGGAATTCGTTCCGTTCCTTGTTCCTTTAAAAAAAAAAGGAATTCGTTCCGTTCCTTGTTCCTTTTTTAAAAAAAAGAATTCGTTCCTTTGTCGTTCCTTTGGAAAAAGAACTAGTTCCTTTTTTAGTTCCAGATAAAATTAAAATTCTTATTTAACCATCAATTTTTTTTTTAAACAGATATATTTAGGTACTTTAATTTTTAATTATACTTATACCTACATACCTTCAAGTAAATTTATAATTTACTATTAAGTTTAAGAAAATAATACTGACTGCAGTTTTTTTTTTTATACGGTTATAACTACTGTAGTACTGTATAACAAATGCAAATCACAATTCACTTCAAGTCTTCACATTATTCACAATATGAAAATGAAACACTGATACCGGCTGTCGACTCTCGACTATACGATTATTTGACTTTTCAGACATTTGGGGTTTTCGGTATAATCAAATGACGTATTTTAGTAATCTATTTTGAGATTTTCTTCAAAATTAAATTGCTGGCCAACGTATGTCAACTATCATATCATTTATTGTTGTTATAAATAATTATAATTAAAATAATATTGTAACGTCATATTAATATGGTAATATATTATTATACATTTTAGCTGTAGGTAAGTACTAGGACTAGGTATTACAATAGTCCCGACCCGCATCGTAATTCATAAATGATTTTATTGTTCAGTCTTCGGTGTTCATGCTATTTTATTTTCCGTCGACGCAACGACAAGGATTTACATTTTATATCGTAATAATGTAATATAATAGTATATTATACCCATTTCTATATATTAAATTATAACTTATGAGTTATGACTTATGAGAAATATTAATAAAGTTACTAATGACCATTAAGTAATGAGTACCCTGTACCAGAATACCTACCTAATGATTAAGGACTAACACGGTGAAGTTTGATACTCGGATACTCGATAACGATCATAATATTGGAAATATACACACTAAGAAAAAAAATATTTCAATTTCAATTATTTATATATCTGTGTAAATTGGAACTTGAAAGGAACGAAAAATTTCGTTCTTTTTCCTTGAAAAAAAGAACTCGTTCATTTTCTCGTTCTTTTTTTATAAAAAGGAATTCGTTCAACGTGCCGTTCCTTAAAAAGGAATTCGTTCCAGGAATCCGTTCCTTTTGGAACTCGTTCCTTCCAAACACTGACCAAGGTATATACGTACCACAACGGTGCACCGTATAGCGTAGTATTACTCTGGTGAACCTTCGTTTAACTCGGTGTACCTATGGGGCGTTCACAATGTCAACGTAATGTTGCCCCACGCAACGCATAACCTGGTTTGCCCTAGTCATGTACCCCGGTATATACAAATGGTGTACACGGTTGCCTCGCACTTATATAGTGGATAGCGATCAGATACCGGTCGGTAACCGAATTATCACCTAGTGGCGACGGTACTGATCGACTCGCACGTTATGGCGGCAAAACCGTGCTACCGCGGTATGCACCAAGCCTGTGCACCGCGAAGTGTATCCCGGTTACCTCTGTTTGACACGGTGTACCTATTGGCGCCCGCAAGGTTAACCTGGTGGTGCACCACGTAACGTATGACCTGGTTCGCCATATAGTCGTGTACCCGGCTTACAATGGTGTGCACGATTGCCTCGCACCAAGTGGGCAACGGTCGGATACCGCTCAGCGGAAAGCCTGTCAGATGCTTTGTCGGACGGGTCATGGACTCTGACTACGGAGGTTGTTGGTCGAAGCGGTCAGAATCCCAGTTTCCGTTTGGCCCGCGATGGTGGCAAAAGTGGCCATACTGATGTCTGGTTGTAATGATATTCAGCTTCGTCTTACCTGTTACGTAGAGCGATCTCCACACAGTATATAGTTCAATGTCCGACTAGGATTGACTGGAGGACATAGAAGACGACTCAGCTTTGCTCGCCACCGATATCTATGAATATCTGTTTGATAGTAGATATGAACGTGACCTAACTAATATTCCATAAAATTAAAAACAAAATGTAAGAAAAATGTTTTCAAATTTACATTAGCCGGGGTGATGAGGTTGTCGAAATATAAGTATAGGAATGTATATTATTTTTATTATAATATTAAAATTAATTAATGTGGATATTTTCTTTTTTTGAAAATAAACATCTATTATTCTAAACACAAAAAATACGAATAATAGATACCTATGATCAATCATGGACGGCACTGTTCTGGTTTGAAATTTTTTATTTTATCATAAACATTTTTGCTCAATATTTATTTGTTTATGATCATTATAACAATCTACAATGGAACCAACGTATTATTTTTACACACACGTGTGAGACAAATAATAATTAAACGATTTTTATCTATGTTAATTAGAAAAGTACATTTGAAATTATCAATAACTTTGTTAAGACCTATTTAATGCTTTTTCAAATAAAATTAAAACGTCTTTGGTCACGATTAAAAGTCGTTAGGTAATTCTTAATATTTGTTAAACCACTTCAAATGTGCTTAATTAATAATATAGTTTATCCGTTATTTGTAGAAATAACATTTAACCTAAAATAATAATAATAACGGTACATTAAAAATCATATTTTATTAATATTTATAGTGTACCCACTCCGTAGATATGGATGCTTGAGTAGTATTCGATTTCGCACTTTTTTTTTTAATTTCATTATGTTTCCAACCCAATAAAAAGTGTCTACTACCTATGTATAAATTATATATATTTTTTTTAAAACGGTATTATTTATGTACTGTACTACTGTGTATATATTTAGGTGCACGGTTTTGCTTGGTAAAATAGTTATTTTTTGAACGTTTTGAAGTGTATTTAAAATATTTTTTGTTTAGTAATGCTTATGAGTTCTAATATTTATTACAGTAACCATAGGTGGTCTTAGGATTTGGGTTTTGAAAAAAATTTAATCTCGTACAAATTTTAAACATAATATAACGACTCGCTGGGGCTTCCACCGGTGAATTATTTCACTAAAAACCGGTTTTTAATAAATCTGGATTATCGAATCAATCCTAAGTGCATCTATCGTTCTATAACTAATTTTTACTACGTAAAGTAATATTAACTCAAATAAAATAGAATTTAACTACAACCATACCTTTAGCATAACTTCGACCAGCTGCAGCTACATCTTAATATTGGTTGACTTCACGCGTGAAATTTAGCGCGCTAAGTTCTATGTCGTCAGCTATTTTAAGTCGTGGAAAAAATTAAACTTATTGAGAACGTTACTTTACTTTACTTCAATTTAAGGCATATTTCAATGCATATTTTGTCAATTTTTAGTGTATTAATACATGCTTAGTTAGGCATTTTTTAGGGCATGAACTTACGAGCCCTGTCGATTTGTATGATGTGTAATTTACACTTAATTAGTTTCAAAAATAACAATAGAAATAAATATTGCTAAAGTTATTGATGAACTGGCCACCCAAAGAAAGGAGACTTGATTTTTTATTATAATTTTTTACTAGACCTAACAAAAAAAAATCCTATGTACTAAAAATAATGATTTTAGTTACATCTAAACTCTAAACTTTTAATACCTAAATTAATAAACTTATTATAAGATTATAAATAATATACAATATTATTATGTAACTCAAATATCATATTATGATTATGCCTAATAAGTTGTTACAATAATGTTACTTGTTTAAAAACATGCATTAATGTTTTTAAAAACAGAAAATTATTACATAAATTGTAGGCATTTGCGTACGATCATATTTCTCTATAAGTAAAGAATTATTTATTATTCCCTACTATCTAAAAAAATCTGGTGCTGAACCATTTTTCCCGCGCGCGTTAAATATAGCTGATAACATCTCCTCCTCGTTAGATTCATTAGACTTTTTTTCAACTACTCGTGATAATTTTAAATACAATGCTATGCTATTTTTCAGAAATAGTGAATTATAAGCTAAATTTATTTTTAGCATATTGTCATTGTATAATTTTATGTAAACTTCATAAACTTTAATCCTATGTATTTTTTTCAATTAATTCATTTGTCATAATAATTTATCTATTTTTGTTTCTTTTTTTTTAATGTTCATTCAATGTATTATTATAAAGGACTTAGGTCCGTTAAATTAATTATATATAAATAAATAAAAACAAATATAGTTATAAGAAGCTGGTGAAAACTTGATAGATACCTACACAAGGTGTAACAGAAAGACTTGACGAAAAAAAAATATGCTACATAAACGTATGACAAAAATTGTTAAAATTATATAATAAGTAAATAATTTAAGAAATATGTCAGCAAATTCCCAAATAAAATATTTTTAAAAAAGTTATTACGTTCCAAATTTGTTATACAAAAAAATATTGATATTTAAAAAATTCTAAAAAGTAAACTACTTGACTTAGATAATTGTTTTTAATATCAAAATTGTTCTTATTATCAGATTCACAAATTGTCTACTTTGGATATATCCAAAAATATATTTATTAAATTAATACATTTGATTTGACGTCGTCCGACGTACGATATCAGTTACTTGAATCACCTTTAAGAGATATCGTTACACCACTACGCCAGCGTGCCCTGCACACTAGGCCGCTAATGTATAAAAGGACGAATCGATGCTTAATTACGGTATAACGCAATTTCTGTTCAAATATAATATTTAGTGAGTATAGGGCTGACTAAAACTTTTTTTAATTAAATATTAGGAAGTTTTTTAATACAGTCTTGGTATAACTATATTTGAAAAAAAATAATTTTTCTTTTAAAAATTCAAAAAAATTATTCGTCGCAGTTCAGGTTGTTATTTAATAATTGTTATATTATTTTAATTGCAATAAATTAAAATAAAATTATTAAACTATTGGATTATAGTTTAATAATTATATTTATAAATTATTATTTATTAGTATATTATATTAATTGACTATTTTTTGATTTGTTCCAGAACTGTTAATTCAAGTCCACATCAATCTCAAACTCAAATATGCCATAGCCCAAACAGTACATAATTTTATAATTTGTTTTTAATTATAATAATGTGTATCGACATTTCAAAATAAATCAATCTCTTCCGTCAATGAAATCGTTTATTAATTATTTGTGCCATTCTGAGTTCTTATCATAGTTATTATATTATGTCCCTGTTAATATTTAATGGAATTTCAACGATAAAATAGTGTGCAATAATTGTTATACTTCTTGTAAAAATATTATATATATATTCTTTGACAACAATATATAAAAAAAACCTTCTTAAAACAGCTGGTTTCGTTTGTTACTTCACCAGATATGTTGTTGAATCATTGGTTTGAAATGAGAATCTTAATATCTTTTCGGCGGACCTAAGACGAAGCGGACTATAATTAGTATAACAGCCACGGACCGGCGACTTTGACCACCGCGGCGGAAACTGTTATTCTTGACATACAAGCGCATCAACGCGTGTCATTATTGGCTCGCATATGACGACGTTTCAGACGGACTATACACACCGAATTATCACCAGACGGCGACGGTACCGAGCGAATCGTACCAGGGCGGTATAATCGTGCTACCAAGGAATATACGTACCACAACGGTGCACCGTATAGCGTAGTATTACCCTGGTGAACCTCTGTTTAACGTGGTGTACCTATTGGGGCGTTCACAATGTCAACGTGGTAGTGCACCACGCAACGCATAACCTGGTTTGCCATAGTCATGTACATAGCCACATCGTGTGTGTGCGTGTATTCTGCAGACATTTCGCTACCAGCTCCACAGAAGTTTAGGTACACTTTGATTTCAAATCGTATTTGTTGACGACAAACCACTCCTACTTTTAAATAATGTGTGGTTAGCGTCAACGACATGTGAGTTGTGAACTGTTGAGGACAGCCGACGGGAGTAGGTTACCACAGTATATATATAGATATAACCAGTACAATTTAAATAAGTTACAATCAATATAATAATATGGTATTGAGAAATAAATGGTACAGGTGGAATCAAAAAATTAACACACACAAAACAATAATGATATAAAATGTATGGCTTAAGGCGAGTGGTGGACGTTGGCATAAGACTGTACGACGCCGGACAAATGACGGCGTACGTGCACTAACGGCCGCAAACAAATGAGGACGAAAAACGTCAGACCGACGAACTCGTACATTGACGAACTCGTACATTAAAGAAACTTGAACAAAAACGGACCAAGTGCCCGACAACCACAACGGACGTCGCGGGTTCAAGAAATTTGGACGGGGGCCTGGTACAAACGTACCTAAGCCAAAAACCAGTTGACTGGTGGTGAACGGTGGTAACTGCAGGTAACATAGGCGGGATTATGGTGGCAGGGGATGAGGTCGAACTTTCCTGGAATCAATCCAAGTCAACAAAACTCCGACAGAAGCATATTCTGCGTGTAGTGTTGGTCAAGGATTTCCACATAAATCTTTTCGACCTCTTCCATAATGACCTGCGACGGTCAGGCCCTGCGGGATTTTGCTAAATTTCAGCTGCCACCAGTAAAACAGACTTCACTTGTCCGTATACGGGCGAGTGAATGCTTAGCTCTGGAGAAGATCGGAAAAAGACTGCATGTTCTCGCACCGGTCATAACTGAGGCCCGACCGTTGTAACGATCCTGCGATCCACAGCCAAGTCTAAAGCGTGGATCAAGGAAAGGCCATAACGTTGCTGCGGGCATTTTAGCATTTCCGTTTGGACGTGTGTCTCCGCAGTCATAAGAACAGGTGGCTCTGGAGGTGAGTCGATCTTTACTACCGGGTTGGTCACGGGTGAGTCATCAGTTGTCAGTTGTGGTGTCGACCGGCAACCCTCTGCAATACCGCACCGTAACGGAAACTTGTCAGTAGTGTTCTTGCGATCCACAGCCAAGTCTAAAGCGGGGATCAAGAAAAGGCCATAACGTTGCTGCGGGCATTTTAGCGTTTCCGTTTGTTCCTCTGTCTCCGCAGTCGTAAGAACAGGTGGCACTGGTAGTGAGGTGATCTTTACTACCGGGTTGGTCACGGGTGAGTCATCAGTTGTCAGTTGTGGCGTCGACAGGAAACCCTCTACAATACCACGTCGTAACGGAAACTTGTCAGTAGTGTTCTTGCGGTAACCGGCTAAGTCCAAAGCGTCAATCAAGCAGTGATCCTCATCGGCGCAATTAAGAGACAGTGTGCATCTTGAAGATTCCACGTTGGCTTCCACCTCAGTCGTGTTTATATAAGTTGATAAACATGTAATGACGGATTACAAATTATTTCTATAACAATCCTAAAATATATAAAAAATAGTCTTGTAGTTTCCCTAGTTTATATTGTGGTCAGCTATGGTAAGTAGCAATTAAATACAAACAGCAGTTACAATTGCCTATATCATATCTTAACAATAATAATTTTTGATGAATAAAAACCAACGAATGTTCTTAAAATGATACCGGTTTTAGCGTAATCAGAATCATATCACATTGTGACATGATTTAGAAAAAATCTTAATAAAAGGTTATAACTAAATACTTTAGATTTAAGGTATTTCAATTTTTACAAAAAATATTTAAGCAGACATCGTAGACAAGTGTAAATGTTCGTTGATTAAATTAGTATAAAAATATTACAATGCGAATAATATTTACAAGTACGTTAAATGTACCTAATTTATTAGGGAATAATATCATTGTTACTTAATTTTTATGTAATATTAGGTTAATAACTTAATAGCTAATTGATAGGGTTGCTATTCGTCCCGGTTTTAACGGCATGTCCTGGTGTCCCGGCAGGTCATTAAGTTTGTCCCGATTAATAGAAGCCGAGGGAAAATAACTTTAATACTATATTAATTAATAATAACACATAACATAATGTCTGTCGTATACTGGATCATGATATGATTGATCTTATTGAGTTAGGGAAAGGATGAATGAACATACTGAACGAGGTATAATAGTGTGTAGAATTAATTTTGATTTAACTAGTAAAGAATTTTATGAAAATATTAAGAATATTATAATTCTATTGAAAGATATTCATTCAAACGAAAAGCATAAATATTAGTAATAACTAATAAGTATTAGTAAGGAACAGTGTTGGGAATAGATAACTAAAAAATTATCTAGATAAGATGAGATAATTTTAACAAAATATAATCTAGATAAAAATAAAGATAACATAAATGTAATTTATCTATATAAGTATCTTTATCGTGTATATTTATACCAAATCAAATATATAAATACCAATATAAGGAAGCCACGGCGTGACCGAGTAGGCAAAAGGACAAAAGGCAGTCAAATATAATATAATAATAATGAAGTTTATTGAATCAAAAAAAATCAATAAAAAAAATCGAACTTTTCGACACATGTATTTATGCCTGTATATAGTAATACCTACGTGACGAAAACTGGTAAAACTCGACTTTTCTAAAAAATTATCGATAAACACGCGCGACAGCGGCACACGGTTTGCACGTTATCTCCGCCGCGGCCGCGGCGGGCCCGCCGTGAACAAATTACGACCGCGCGTGGCCTATACATTTAGCGGGGAACGCGAATAAGGTCCGAGTGAGGACGCAGGAAGTCCTCAAAGGGGTAAAGGTTGATATCTTCATACATAAACTAAATTATTTATATTAATAGATTAATAAATAAACTAATCAATAAAATAACGTACGTTTCCCCAGCCCCCCACATATAAATTTTCGTGAATTTTCTTTTGCCAATATTTAGTACGTTATTTGTTTGAATTTGTTTGACCCGAATCAGAATTTGTTTGACATCACGTACCCCTGAAAATTCAATTTCTCCGTGGGGGCTGAGGAAACGTTTCCCCAGCCCCCCTCATGAGTAAATAATCGACTTTTTGAAATTTTTCTTTTGCCAATATTTAGTACGTTATTCGTTTGAATTTGTTTGACCCCAATCAGAATTTGTTTGACATCAGGTATCTCGGAAAATTCAATTTCCCCGTGGGGGGCTGAGGAAACGTTTCCCCAGCCCCCTCATAAGTAACTAATCGACTTTTTGAAATTTTTCTTTTGCCAATATTTAATACGTTATTTGTTTGAATTTGTTTGACCGGTTTTGGAATTTGTTCAACATCGGGAAACCCGTAAAATTCAATTTCCCCGTTGGGTCTTAATTATTAGCAGGGCATTGCACCCGATTTAACCCGAACCCCTAACACCCCTAAACACCTTTAAAAAATCAAACACCCGAAACCCGTATAACCCGAATGATTCAGTTTTAACACGGGTAACCAAAACCCGAATAAATATTCGGGTTAACCCGAAATCCCGAATAATTTTTTTTCTCATTCTTCATGCGACATAATATCATTTCGTATGTATTTCTTGTGGTGAGTTCGATTTTGTGGAGTTAAATAATCAACAATAATAATAACAGGAACAATCTAACAAACAATCATAGGTAATTTCTTGAAAATAAAATCCATTAAAATGTTTAATAATTTAATTGATTCTGATTAAAATATTAAGTATTTAATTATTTCTCATACCTATTATATGATAAAATGTATTACTTTATTATTTAAATAAATCCAAATATAGCCAATAGCAATATAAAATAGACGTGGTCTCAACAAAACTGAAAGTATTGACAGCCGTGACCAAAATACCAAACACTAATAACTATAATAATAACTTATGTTATTTCATTATTTGCGACGAACTTCCAAAGCGGAATTACCTATGTCCTAATTTAGTAACTCGAATATCGTAATACGCGGCTATATTTATTATTTACCAGTTTTTCGGTAATCACGAAATCATAATTTATATTTTATTTTATTTGTCTATGGCTCAACAGTCAGCGCCCCTATGGCCATCTATTTTAAACATTTTAATATTTTATTATTTATTATATCCATCGACTTGGCATGTGGGAAATTGTACATTTGTAATTTGTATCACATTCGGTTTACGAGTCTACGACGCGCCTCTCACTATACGTACCTACTCAATTTTCAATTTTATTATTATTTCATCGTACAATTTGTGAATACCTATATATTTTTTATATTACCTTTTAGTTATAGTATAATAATAGTATTCATAATATTTATAAAGATTATTTTTTTTAATTTTTAGGTCATCACAAAATAATCAATACCTATTCTGTTATATAATAGGTACGTAACATTATGCAAAATTAAAATATCAATCTGTTGTAACTGTTGATTTTGCAAAATATACCTATTCATTATGTTTTTGTATTTACTTTTAAATGGGATTAGGCTCTAGTAAGTTAACTATTTTTTGACCACAGAAAGCCTTGTAAACATTTTGATTTTTGATGACTGTTTTTTGTTTGCTTATCAAATAAAAATTTTCTGAATATTTTTAATAAGTACCTACAATTTTTTTTTTTAAATATGCTAGTATGTTATTTAATTCCAGTACCTATTTAAATTTTAGACATGTTATATAGTAAAAAAAAATGAGTTACGTGGACTCTAATGCCTATAATAAAACGAATAGGTAGTTAAATAATTACTTTCCCATTGTCTTATTTCTTATAGTTCATAGAAAAAGGTAACTACTGTACATTAATTAACCTAGTTTAGTTAAAAACAAACGTTGCGAATTTGGGTAAAACATTTATATTTTATTATAAATAACATAAACATGAACACTTTCTGTTTTTTTTTTTTTTTGGGGGGGGGGTCATCAAAAGTTCTGTTTTATCCAGATTTCTCAGCACCCATATTAACCAATATTAACCCGAATAATAACGGTTTTGAAAACCCAAATGTTTGTTTAAAATTTTTATTCGGGTGTTTGAACACCCAAATACATCCAGCACCCGAAACCCGAAACCCGAATAAATGATTCGGGTGCAAGGCCCTGATTATTAGTTTAAATATAATGGCAATCAAATTCAAATTCAACTGAATTTGCCTTTTCAAAGGCAGTCGTTACTCAGAATTGGATTGACATCCAGTATTTGTTTGCTTATAAAATGTTTCTTTAGAACATAAATTTAAAAATAATAACTGTTAATAATAATAATAATCTTGCATAATATAATGCAATGAGTTTCAATCTTTAAAAACAAAATAAATTGTACAAAAACAAATAAAAAAATACCATAATAGAGCCTCGTTCAAAAAAAATCACCCTGTTAATTTATTAAATATTTTTTTAAAACACAACTTTCAAAAATAAAAATATTGTTTATTAATAATAATAATTATGCATGCAATGAATTTCATCTTTCAAAGCAAAAAAATTTACTAAATCAAATAAAAAACATCTTGATGCACTTTCAAAGAAAAACAATACTAAGTAGTATTTATATTATATTAACAAAATAAACTTCAGTCACTTAAATAATATTGACCTAAATCATTATTGGTTTAAGAAGAACTTATTATCATTGTCATCATCATAAAAATTCTCCAATGGTATTTTTGAAAATATAATAATGTAATACGTACATTAAACAAATATATATATTACAACATAAGTTTTTAGTGCATACCTACTTAGGTATTATACTTTATGCAAACATTATGATGTCTTAATTAAATATTAAATATTAATTTTTATGTTTTTATTTTAAAATCTATATTATCTATAATATAGAATAGGTACTTCCTTTTTGCCTTTCTTGACGCACAATAGGGATCTAGTTATAGATTTATACGGTTTTACTATTTAAATTCTACTTTACACATAACCGGTATTTTAGTATTTTACAAGGTTTGAGGTTTTTGAGATGGATAATATGAATATGGTAGGTAATCAAATTCAAATTCAACTGAATTTGCCTTTTAATGGCAGCTTATACTCGGTATTTTGTTGACATCTAGTATTAGTACCAATACCTGTACTTGATTAGTTTGTCAGCATAATATTAGCTAACAGTAACATCTTGTTTTTTTTTTAACCCGCGGCCACATAGGCCATTGGGTGTACACCTTTTTTGTTCGTATTATTTAAATTATAGATTATAATTTATATTCGTTTAAAAGTAAAATAAAACTACATAATATTATAAAACAATTATTATTATTACGTAAATTAAGGTAATTTATTTATCAAATTGAGTAGATATTATAATTTTATTATACCTAATAATTTTTCAATGATAACGCTGTGATTGAAATATTTTTTCTCATAAATATATTAGGTATGCAATGAGTGTGTGTGTTATACGTAATATTAATTACAGTAATGTGTAATGTGATTTATAAACGTGTAGACATGTGCATATATAGGTATGGTGGAGTGGTCTCTTATTCTAGTTATAACTTATTATAAATAGGGCCCAGATATTGATGATTTTTGAATCTCTTTTTTGGAACAACATAGACAATGCATTAGAAGCTTAAAATGTCTTTCAAATTTCAAAAACATTATACGATTCTAGTTCTAAAGAGTGTAACTGGAAGACCTGACAAATTAAATACCTAACTTGTTGTAATCAAGATTTATTTTTTTTTATATAATTTACGGACGCTTGCGCTACACTACGTAAGTACCTACAACATTTTTCATTTATTAATACTGGCATTAAAAATTTAACTCTGATAAACATTTTTGTTGAAAAATTTTAATTGTAAGATCATGTATTTATGCAATGTAGTTTACTTTTTAAAATATCATTATTTTTGCTAAGTAAAATAAAGTATTTGGGTTTTTTACGGCGGGTTACGATGTATAGTTTGGTTTGCGAGCAACCACATTCTATCGGCGAACGAAGTTGGGACGAGCTAAAATGTATTGATTATGGATAATATTGAACACTGCAGTGATGTACTTATTTTGCCTATACAATACGCCAGGTAACACTTTATGCTTACACTAATAATTGTAAGTAAATAATATTATAATATTATTTATATTTATATTTTGTATACCTACACCTCAATTTTTCAGTATTCATAACGATTTTCAGCTTAGAATATACACCTAGTCTATAGGAAACTAAATAGAATTTTTTTTTATGGATTTCAAACTCAAAATAATTTGAAATTTTCCGTATTTTGACGAATTATGTTATTCTGAATCCACAGACGCTCATAAAGAATGGATTTATACTCATTTATGCAGCTCTTACATAATATAAATATAATATAATTTCTATTTATATTTTGTAGACAATTTGTAGACCAGATTTTGGTGAAATGTGATCAAGTATATACGGCTATTTTTTTTTCAGAGCCAAAAACCACAATGGTTGTAAATAATAATAATATAGTTTTTAAATAAACTATATTTAATTTTAAAACTCATCACATTTGTTGTTTGCATAAATACATAAAAAAAATATCCCTGAAATTCCTTATATAGGGTCAAATAGGGTAAATGAAAATGGGCAGTTGTAATTTCTCATCAATGGGTGGTGATAACATAATATATCCAAACTAAAAAAAAAATTCTAATTTTCCCCTTAGCCAATATGTAGGTAATATATGGGGCAAATGGAAATATATGTACTTCATACATTCAAGTATTATAAAATCAATGCTAATGACAAATATTTTTAAATTACCCAGAGGTCATTCTTACAGATTGCATACTAACAAATTTGTTTGTTTTCATTTTTCCGAAAAATATTAGGTAAGTACATTAAACTTTCAATTGCGACATTGTCATGACCAGAAGTTTTATAATTAGATAATAATGCAGAAAACGCCAAAAATAAACTGTTATGACAACTAATGATTGTATAAACTATGGAAATTTAAAAATATTTTTTCCATTTACCCAACTTAACTTAATATAAAAACATTAAAAATAATATAAATAACAAATATACTTATCTATTGTTAATGAAAATCTATGGTCATTATAATTAGCAATATTTCTACATATTATATATTAATGTAAATTATAAAAGTTAAATAATTATTTAAAACATGTTTTATAATTGGGCTTTGTCCGTGAATAATTAAAGTAGACGTGTTGTGTTAATGATTCTAAGCAAAATAACAAATTGCTTCATAATTAGTATTAAAAACCACGAACACAATATAATGACTTAGATCAGTGATACCCTACCCAAATTGAATTATGAAGTTGAAACAAAATATTTAAAAATACCATTATTTTCAAGGTATTTAAATTTCCTTCTTTTATTATTAAATATAATATATATATATATATATATTTTAGATTATAGCAGGTGGTCCGAAAAATAAAAAAAGGTTGGGCCTCACTGACTTAGATCGATATAAATATATTAAATGTATTATTATACAGAAAGTGAACAAAACAACATTATTAACAATGAATAATAAGTTCTCAAGACCTTTATAAGTACTGGTCTTATAAGCTTTGTGGTGGATTGACACCATGCACCATAATACCATCCACGTGTTCAACTTCTGAAGGGTAAATAGAAGACAGATAATTAAATTTTCAGTTAGATTAATGGTTTTTGTTGTAGTTTGAAGAGTACACACAAACACAGTGGAATAAGAAATCAAAACCAAAATAACAGTGGTCAAATGTTATATTGTTTGAAAATAAAAATAATCATAAATATTATAATAATATTGTTTATTACAGAAAAAATTCCAATTACATTTTAAATATAAAATAGTTACTTGAGTATTAAGAGGAAAAGAAGAGAGAGAGAGAAAATATAATGTAACATACAGTCTAGTATGAAATAACAAAAAATTAGAACTATATTATTAAATATTAGATAATATAAATGTATTTGTGTATTGAATGTGTGCTGTGTATTCCTTTGTTGTTACAACACGTTTTCTTTTAGCCTGCTACTTTTTAAGCCTCATTCTTAATGATCATTTGAGTAGTAAGGTAAGACTCTCATTTAATGCTTTTGCTGAGAGTATTTGGATCATCTGGTATCAACTATTGAACGGCTACTTTCACTAATGGTACAATATTCTGAAAAACTAATGGATTAGTACACAAAAAATTAACATTAATAAGTTGTTATTACTTGAAATGAAATATAACAATGAATGTGAGGCGTGCAACGAGCAATTCATAATAAAATGTGGGTCATTTGTATTTCTGTGGCAACCATGGTGGATTTCTAATCTGTATAACTACAAAAACGATATAAATGTTGTTGCATACTGAAAAAAAAATGAATCGATATATTTACTGGCAATAAGTAACATTAGTATATGGCGATGACAACGGAGCAATACCACTTTCAGTCTTTGGTATCAAAGTAAGCTAAAGTGTAGCCAAATCTTCTCCAGATGATTTTAAATTATCTAAGAGACCTGTGTTCTCAGCCAATTTAAACCCAAACTTAAATATAAATAGTTTTAGTTTTTGGCTTTAACTAAAAAACTAATACAATACAGTCTTTAATGATTGTTGCCCAACAATTATTATAATGAACAATTCAATGCTTAATTCCATGAGACATCCATCTGGACTACACTAAAATCATAATGCTCATTGAATACTATTAATCGAGTATAATTAAATGATTAATTATTATGATTATGTGAATATCTTACTTCTTCTAGACCAAGATTGAAAATAAGCAAATATTTAGCAGGATAACCAACAAAATAGCTGTATAAATTATTGATGTATAATAATTTACAAATTGGAAGAGGTACATATTTATTGTCAAAGATTCGTCCAATTTGGTTTGTGTGCGCAATAGTTCCATTTCAGTCAGACAAATATCAGCTATATCTTAAACCTAAACTATATTATATAATATTAAAAAATAGATGGTTTTAATCAGTTGATTAATCTCTTATTAGCTTTAAATTTAGCTCAGAATCTAAAATGAAATGAGTATTGAAATATTTATCTTTCCATTTTTATTTTATGAATATACTACTACCATGGGCTCTAGCTAGTTATATAAATTAAAAAATATAAATACTAACAAAATTTAATAATTGAGTGCAAACCAAATTGATGATAGCTGCAGTAGTCGAATAAATATATTGCTATGTGTACTCATCCGATCTGATTGATTTGTATGACTAAGCGATGTTAAAACAGACATTAGATACAGTACAACTCCAAACAAGGTAGCAATGGCAACCAAAATCTTGAAAAAAGAGGATTTAAAAGTTGATTAAATTAATACTTAATGAACCTTACTTATAGCAAAAAGAGGATAATGGTAAATAATGTTGCAGGCATTTTCTTCCAGAGGCATGGTTGGTTTGACATTCCCTGTGACTATGTTCACTTTGGTATAATTAGATCCAGATAAACGTGCCAAGTATTTTTGGCCTTGGATGTTGAGCTTCAAAATTGAAACCTGTCAATCCCCTGCGATTTGTAATGGAAGCTGAATATCGTTTCCACAGTTCAAGAAATAGATTAGTTTGAAAATGGAATTAATTTTAGTAAGTAATATTAACATTATTGAAAAATATATATTAACTAACCCCAAATAGAAGGCCAATATCACATGTACGGTCACACAATGGGCACATTATTGTGTCTGTTGAATTAAAAATATCTGAACTAAATCAAAAATTGTACTTAATATATAATAAATCAAGTTCAATAAACTACTATGATAAATTAAATGAAATTACCTAAATCTATCATTAAAAAAATACAGCAGATGTGTGTAGAATCTTCACCATGTGAAGTAAAATGCGTATTTCACAACCAGATACTCTTTAATCTGATTGATTGGCTGTTTACAAATCCATTAACTCATCATAGCCCCATTTGACATACAGCTGATCGCGTGATGAAATTTCAGTAGCTCTCCCTAAAAAAGAAACTATATTTACTTATCTTTCACTTTATAAGTACATAATAAATATTACAAAATAACAATTAAATGTATCACAGGTTTATATTTATCATCTTACTAAATACAAATATTCCATAAAATCGAGAGAAATGACTTTCACATTTTACAGGATCAACTCAATACTTTTGGTATTGTTATCATCTAGGCTTATTAATTCTTAATCTTGATAAATTCCAAGTTAACTCCATTTATAGATCTCGCTCTCCTATAATACTACCCAAAGTTCCTATACGTTTCCATACCTACTCACACAATTTCTTATACACCACAGCTATACACTAAATCAGATGTTTCATTTCATTAATAATACATATTTATTTTAACATGAAAGTTATCTTTTCTTTCTTTCCTATTTCATTACTTACTTGATTTTTAATCTTAACTCACAGAACACAATTTAATATGTTTTATAATTTTGTGCGTATGTAAGTGTAGAAATAATTAAATGATTTTAACTAGGTATTCTAAGACCATTTCGTTTTGATCCTTGGTTAATAGTCATAATCAGTGGTGTAGTGGGGCGTATACACTGGTATACGGCATATAACGACTTCTCCAGTTTTTGGTTGATGCGTATACTTATAATATAATTTGTGATATGCAGGTATACGGCCATACGGGTATACTATATAGCTATAAATCTATAATATAAACAGTATTAACGAATAACCAATAATACCACACATATTTCCTTGTTATCACAATCATTAGGAACGGTTATTATTTTTACATTTTACACATCTATTTTTAACTTTATATGGATCTATATTAATTATATATATATAAATTATACGTCTAAAATTATAAGCTTGTCAATAACGATCGCCGACGCCGAGATGCACGGTCACATGCATTACGGAAAATAATTTTGTCAATAAATATTATTTCGTGAACACTGTGTCACAAAATTACATAAATATAACAATTGATCTACAAAAAATGATGTTTTCATTTAATTTTAATTATTCAAAGTTGAGATACCTAATTTATATACTACCGAGTATACTTTTAAGACTATAAATATTAATAAATATTGAGGTTTTTTAACTAAGGTCTCTCTGATTGAACAATTACACATTTACCAAAGATTAGTTCTACATAATTCTTTATTGTTTCAAGCTTAATATATTAATTTTTTTTTATAAAATATATATTATTTGCAAACTTCAGTTATTTTTTTATAATACTAAAAACAAAATTTACCTCTTTCAACAATTAATCCTTGTTCTTTAATTCTTTCCTCAAAAGCAGATCTACGGTTCCAACCATCTCTGCTCATTGGTGTTTTGGCTTTGGATGAAGAAACAAGCACAAAGTTTACAGAGTTATCACCTGTTGTTGAATCAAATGTTATACTTTTCGGCTAAACATAAAAATCTATTAAGGTAACATATTCAATTATATTAAATTAAGAGGATTCAGTGCATTGTTTATTTTCTCTCTCTGATTCACCCACAACCTAGTACATTTGAGTACAGCAGAACCAATCTTATGTGGTTGGCTTTAATTTTAGAATGAATTTATCTATTATCAAACTTAAATTAAAGAACATTATTTGTGTTTGTAGGTTGGCTTATTTATTTACAATAGTTAAATGTGTCTGCCATACATAAGAATTTTTAAATTGTAATAATTTACATAATCATAACTTGCATACAAAAAAGACAATGTACATGCACAGATAATGATTTTAACAAGTTTGATGAAAAGTTTGGTTGTTTGGTCAATTCACTTTAATATTAATTTGTTACGCTGAATGTCAAATTGCTATTGCATGTAGATCAGTCAGATAGAGATAATAAAAAGTGCAAAAAACATACTCTTAAGAATTAAATAAAATAATATTAATACCCTTATGTGACGAGCAGCTTCCGGAGAATTATATATCAGATCTTGATAATTCAGATATAAAGACACATGAGATAAATCTAGGTCATCATTGTACATCCAGGAAGTCTCTTTTGAGGTAGTCTCAGCCTCAGAGTCACTCATCTATAACCATAATTATAATTATATAATGTAAATCAATTAAAAATGTATATATTATTTGAAATAAGTATTGAATCAAATATTATTTTAAATTCTAATAATCTATTGGTTCAACAACAATAACTCTGTTTGGAAAAGAAAATATGCTTCAATCTTCAAAATAATAAGGGTGGTTATGGATCATATTAGTCATTATATCTAGTTAGTTTGGTTCAAAAGTAAAAATTCCCAATACTTTTAAAAATACTCAGTAAAAATAACCAATTGACTTTTATATTAGTATTATTAAAGGATATACCTATTTCAAGTAATACATATTATCTAAGACAACTAGGGAATTTATGGATAAAATATCAACAGATAAAAGTGTACACTTTTACAAATGTATAAATTGTATAATTATGAAAACTGAAGTTACTTAAGTTATTAATTTCATACTTTTATATATATACTTTATTTATTTGAAATCTGAAAGTGAGGAAAAAAGTGAATTGTCATACAATTATATGGTTTTGTTTTAACATGTTGACAATGTACGTTTAACTGAGACTTTTGTTGGTTCTCACTCCAGTGCATGCATAATATAATAATAAAATATATTATAATATTTATCTATCGCACATTTAATTTTAGTATTAAATATTTCAATTGCTTTCATCAACTTGGTCAGTATTTAACGTTTCACCCCGACTTAGATTAGAGAGTAAATACTAAACAGAGTATTAGGGTTATTAAGTTATTTAGTCGAGCAAAATCGATTTTCAGTTTATGTTATTTAGAAGAGTTTTTCCTATTAAGTTTATAAACATAATCTATATTTTCTGGTGTTCCTGTTTGCCCTTCAATTTTTAATAAAAGAACATTGATAGGACAAACCCTTGTCATTGATACTGAGGCAATGTTTTTCATTTTAAAAGTAACATTAAAGTAACTAAAAGAAAATTCCAAAAAGACATAATGTTTGACAATAGGTAAATTTATTTACTTCAAAAACACTCGGAGATCATGCTCAACACTAAAAATAGCGTTAACCGCCAAAATATTAAATACTCATAAAAATGATAACAAATTACTATAATAGCAACAATTGATGCTATCTAAACCCCTTGGCGGCTAGAGAGGATCGAATGTGAAAATATGAAACCTTGGCAAACTAGTAAATAGTATGCCTTATTGGCTTATGTTGCCAATGAATGAACAACATATCACAACTCACATTTATGATAAAGTAATATTAGTTATTAGTAAAGTATTAAGTAAGTACTAATTCACTGTTTATCTTTAAGTAATTCCTCATCTAATAAGTAATATTTATTAACGAATTACAAATTATTATGTTATATTACCAAGTATATGAATGATTTTATCCATAGTGCGACATAAAAGTTTTGAAGACACTTTTTTGGACATTTTTGATAACAATCCACTTTGTTTCATTGGTCAAATGGTGTTAAAATTTTGTGTATACAGTTCACCTTTTGAGGAAAACATTATGGCATCTTTGACAAAATATGTACCATACCTATATAATAATCATAATATAAATTTATTTATTTAGGTAATAGAGGTATATTATTAATTACTTAAGACTTATATTACCTTGATTTCAGAATAAAAAGTATTAATAACATATTTCGATAACTTTCATTTAAACATTATTCTTCTTAAGTAATCCAAAATGACCTTGGAAATGACCCATTAGGATTACTTGCTAAATCACTGTGTAATTGGAGTGAATTATTAATGCACATCAAATTTGTTGTTTAAGGGAATTTATATTTATAAATTCATAATAGAATGAGCCGTTCATGTTGGTGTACTAAAATAGGTTATAAATGTATTAGTATTACAAATATGTATATATATATATATATAATTATTAAGGATATAAGTAGGTAGTAAGAAAGACTGTTAACTGTTCACTTTCTTTATTGAATATTTAAATTGTATTAAGAGGATGTCAGCGCACTATTGGCTTTCTCTCTCTGGCCCACGCGCAACATAGACAAAACACATTTGCGCAGAATTGTCTTTTCTATGTTTTTAAGTAATCTTAGAGTAAAATCACCCATTACAAAAAAGATAGAGAATAATATTTTTGAGGGAATGTCATATCGATTTCTCTAAATATTGTTTCAAAACAATTTAAACATAATTTAAATTTACAACATTTTTTTGTTTATTTTGAAACTCAAATACAAAGCCATATTACAATAAAATATAAAATCGATACGACATTCCCTCAAAAATATTATTCTCTATCTTTTTTGTAATGGGTGATTGTACTCTAAGATTACTTGAAAACATAGAAAAAACGATTCTGCTCAAATGCGTTTTATCTATGTTGCGTGTGGGTCAAAGAGAGAAATCAATATTGCGCTGACATCCTCTTAATTGTTAAACCTAAGCTCTAACTTAATAAGTTATAACAAATATTATACGAATAAACATAATATAATTGTATACAAATAACTTTCCACTATTAATTGGGTATCATACTTACCCATGGCCATTTGTTGTATTTAAATAATTAAATCGGATAATGATTACTTTCAAGTGCCAGGCACATTATCTAACTGAAAACGAAATACCTAAACTTGAACGTTGTATTTAAATCGTATAACGTATTAGTTTTAAGTGTTAGATTTTATAACTTATAAGGTAGGTAACTGAAAAACTAAATAAACATTTTAAATAAAAGTCTCGGAAAAAATATTATGATTTCCTACCTACGATCTGAAGAGTCGCGAGCGCCGATCGTTATGGCGCGGGCCACTGATATCTATAATCTATATTATAGTAGATAAAAGTATCTGTGGCGCGAGCGTTGTGCTTTTTGCGCATAGATAAAAATTGATTGTGTTCTCGACCACGGTCGCGGTATGAGTGCTGCGATGAGTGATGACCATTTAGTAAAGTCGAGATACGCGGGTACGTGAGACCATTGTAGATAATATAAGAATATAATATCTTATGACTTATATTATCTATGCGTGAGACGCGAGTACGCCTCAGTCCACAGTATAGACGTAAAGTAATCTAATGACTACTAGCAGTGCTCGATTGGGTGGGGGGGGGGGAGCTCCCATACTATTTTTTTTTTTTTTTTTGCTTGGACGGGGGGACGGTACAAACTAATGTGGGAAATAATTTTTATTAAAATGTGGATTTCAATTATATAACAAGTTTTACTATTTTTCATATCAAAATTATTTTTGATATAAGTTTATTAATTAATTATAATATCACCCTGTGTTTTGCCTATACATATAGTCAGTAGTTCACAGTTCATAGATCATAAAACATAATATACAAGTATATTATCTAAGGCACAGATGCTGATGTGTGCTAGTATACTATCTCAAATCGTGTTCCGAATGAAATGTTATCAGTTTCAGTTATTATTTATCGGTGTTTTTGAATTTTTGAATTTTTTTATGCCCAGGAGTGCGGGGGTGGGAAAGGCCCCCCCACAGGTCTGTGTAGAGTAATTGCGTCTTTGGAACGCAGTTTTTAAATCGTTGGATTGAGCTCCTCTACCTACTTAATTTTTTCCAATTCGAGCACTGAGTGTACTAGTAATATAGTAGGTAGGTAAATAGTAAAAAGTAAAATTAAAGAATAACGGGGATTCTTATGCAAAATCAGTTTTCGATAAAATTGATTTAATTTTTTTTTGGTTTAACTCAAAAACTAATAACTGTATTGATATTTAAATTTTCCCCAAATGTGAACATGACAATGTCCATACATTCTGAAATCAAAACTCTGTTTGAACTGTTTGTAGCCATGAGACATTTTCGATTTTAACTATGTTTTTGAGCTGGACAACATTTTTTGTTTCCGACAGAATTTTTTGTAAGATTTTTATTGTCATGAATAAATAAAAAAAAATTTAGATTCATAGATTTTTCTTGTAGGAAAAAATATTGAGTAGCGTGTTAAGATTTTTAAGTTTTTTTCGCTCAGTCAAAAAACTTGTAAATTTAATAGGTTCCTCGTCAGTTGTTAGTGGAACTTAAAAAAAAAAGTTTATTCACGGTAACTTTTTATGAGCGTCTAAAGTTGGAATTTTGATAATTTTAAAAATATCATTGTGTACATAAAATATAATATTGTGGGTATTTTAAATGCTTCAAGTAGGTACCCAAGAATAATAATTTTAATTATAACAAAATTTCCCCCTCAAGCAAAATCACTGACTTCTTCACGCACATCATGTTTTCAGTCTTTCACGTGTACTTATTGTGCTAAGTAGTATAGATTGTATATTTATTATAAAAATAAAAAATAAAAAAATTATAACAAAATACCTAACTAAAAATGTTATTCTTTGTTTAAGTAAATATATAATTTCGTCCATGTTTGAATTTAAAACATAGGTAATCTATAAAAAACAAACTAGATGTGTTTAAATTATGTTTTAGATTTTTTGACTTTTTATAGGAAACCTTGTTTTAAATGTTCAATCTTAATTCTTAAACTATACAATTTGAACATTTTATAAATTGACAGGTAACTAAAAATATAATTTGCACATTTTTAGGATTTTGACGAATACTGTCAAAATATGAAATTTAAATGCTTATAAAAAAAACCGTGCATAGGTACGTATCTTTTATATTTTTGAAATACTATTATAATAACTTATGAGGAACCCCTTGTGTTAAATACTTAAATGTGTAATCGGTACAAAAACGTCTATAAATAACTTAAAAATTCAATATATTTTTAAAATGATACCATTTATAGAAAAAGCTAATATAAATAATGAATGAAAATTTAAAGTAGGTATCTATCTATGATTTTTCTTTTTTGTATTATAGGTATTACAAATCTTATGTAGAAGAAAATTGAACTTCAAACACTCATAAATAATTAATTTGACTTTCCAGCAAACTTATTTTCTTATTAAAGGTACAAAAAATCTAGTATTCAATTTTCAAATCCTATAGATATTATTAAACCAACATTTTTTAAGCTGGGATAAAGGTACGGTTTCCTAGCAACGGCTGGCGGCAGCGTCGAGCCGCAACGAGAAACGACTGTTCTGCTATGGAACAGCATAATTATAGCCGATGCGGCCAACAGCCGTGACTAGTTGTTGCGACTAGCCGCGGCTAGGAAGCCGACAACCGTACCTTTACACGGTGCGTGGCGTGTGGAGCGTGTTTATACTACGCGGTACGCACTTTAAAACCGACACGCCATTAGATTGGAATGATTAGATAAGACGCGCCGCGCCAATTTTCCTTTGGCGCGAGATACAGAGACCAACAAAAATGTCGAGAAGAGACGCGCTGCGCAACACAAATAATCAGTCAACAGTGTGTTGACTCAACCAACACTCGTCTATAGTCATTTATACCGCCACTACCGCGTCATACCGGTCCCACATTCTACGCGAAGAGCAACGCGCCGTGTGATCACGGATTTATAAATTTCTAGCTCTAAACAGTTTGAACATTTTTGTAATTTTGACGAAACTTGCCAAAATTCTGACTTTAGACGCTATCATGCACTCAGCCTCTATACTTTCCACAGTAGTCAGCCGTTAAATAATTCAAGATAATTAATAATATTAAATGTATGATAATATACTGTCGTATTGTATAGGCGCTGAATACACTATACAGACGGTATTTGTCAAACTGAATATAATGTAGACTCGAAAACACTATTTTTCAATAAGCATCAAAAAACATTTCAAATCACTTACGAATTTCGGAATTTATATAATATTATAAATTATTTATAAATAAAGGTCAACACATAACGGTCATAAACGTTAAACAATCACCAGCCCATTGATATTTTGTACACGCGGACAATGATAGACACCAGATAAAAATTTGGTGCTGCTTTGCTTTGCTTTGAAAGGGCGGCTATGCCGTTAACTATACCAGGCTTTTGCCTCTACTAGTGGATGAAAGTTGGTGAGGGTGGTTATTTAAAATTGTTGGCCTACCCATGATAGTGGGTAGGGTTTGATCCTATTTTTAGTGGTTGGAGGGGGGTGAGTTTTACCTAAGAGAAATTTGGTGCCCTGTTTCCTTGTTGTTTATATTCGGCGCGGAGTACACCGTTTTCCATAGTCTGTACATCAAGCGTATGCACAATGCACATTCGGAATCGGATATCGGAATATCGGTGCGGCCGGTGCGGAGTACGGCCTACCCGCCCGTCCGCTCGCCCATCCATTCTGTAGTCACAAGTCACAACTACAGACTATATATAGTCATGAAAATACAGATTATAATATTATAATAATTTTAAACCGTTGAATGTGCGGGGCGGCGCGGCGGGAGTGTTGTTGCAACAATAACAATAAAACGATATTACAACCACCGCATTATTTAAAAATAGTCATTAATCGTATACAACTCTTTTCTTATAATATAATATTTTTGTGTTTCGTCTACTACAGTCTGTGTCTACAACTGTACAAGCTATGACAAAATAGATAGGCATGCCAGCAACTTTTTGATAATATCCATCGGCCATCGTGTTCGCCGACCACTGCACACCCCGTCTATTAGCTGCTGGTACGCCGCTGTAATTATGTTTGCCGGGTAATTTAATGGCCAATGAAATGAGGCGAACTACGACTAAGGTCGGGAAGGGTGGGATGCGCTAACCGGACTACGTCTCGTATTGTATCTATTTTGTCATGCACTAATACTATTCTTGTTTGTGGTCACCACTTAGCGGCCCTGCGACTCTACACTCTACAGTCTACAGTCTACTCTACACTCTCTCCACTCTCTCCACTAGGACAAGTTGTAGTCACTTTTGTCAGTATACTCACTATAAATGAAAAATAGTCCAGTACCTACTTACTACTTGTACAGTTGCAGTGTTTCAGACCATTGACCAACACTATTCGTTCGGTCATCTTTATCGCCGGTCGCGTCTTCAAAAACTAACCTATTGTCCGTCCGTCGTAAGACGCAGCAGATCTGAGCATATTTTTCTATGTAAGTATATTACAGTGATTTTTTTTTATTAAATGTATTTATATAATTATATAGACCTAACTCTAGTCCTATACCCCTATGTTCTAGTACTTGTATGCTATATATATATGACTATAATATTAAATATTAATGTGTACGGGTACTTTTAGATTTTCAGTTTTCTTCTTCTTTATTATTTTTTAGTCTGATGTACCTAGTACTTATGTCATGATATAAGTTGTAGCCTTGAAGGTGACGATGTTTAGTAGCTTCATGTTATACAATATAATATTATTATGATAATTGATAACAATAAATAAGATTATAAATTATACGTAAAAATTAAGAAAATTATAATTAGTAAATTAAATACACTTATGGAAAATCGTATAATATGGGCCATGGGGTATAATATTAAAACCGTATAATATATTTTGTTACATTTTGTTTTTTTTTTTTTATTAATTCATAATTTAACATAAAATTGTAAATTTTTTGTATTGCTAATATTTTTCCAAAAGCCGCGTGGAGTTTATTTATTATTTTAATAAAATTAATAAATTAAAAAATGTATATGGGTATCATGATAAAATACATTTTTTCTTATATATTATATTTATAAGTGTTTATAAGTTTTATTTATATTTTATTATATTTATAAGTATTATATGTGACAGATTGTGCTGACACCACGTTTTAAATGGTGTTAAAAAGATCAGGAATATATTATAATGTGAACCTATAATGATTTAAGTATTTTAAAAATATTTATAAAAATTAAAAATAAATTATTCTCATTGACAGTTCAATTAATATATTGCCACCAGATTGTCTACTATTGTTATACTTATTAGTCATTACTCATTAGTAGTTTTAATCAGGATTGGTAAATCTCACCGTATTGATGTAGTACCTACTAACTGATGTTAGAGCTAATTTTAATAATATAACAAATAATAATATTAGTACCTATACTCTATAGACCTATAGTGACTAGTACTTACCTATGAATAACATAACAAAACAAAACATGATTTACTTTCAATGTTAAGAAGAAGAAAAATAGATAGATATATTAAAATGTATGATAATGTATGATTCTAAATAAGAGGATGCTATGCGCGTATAATACCCATATATAGGTATGTTTTGTTCCGGGTTGTGTGCACTCATAAAAATTAAATTTGAATTTCTTTGGACCTTTTTAATAAAGGTAGACGAACTTATTAGGAATCTTGTATTACATTTTCAAATCTTAGATTTAAAAAGAAAAATTTTTATGGACTCTCAACTCAAAATAATTTGCTAATTTTCGTGATTTTTCCGTATTTTGTCAAAATTTGAACTTTAAATGCTTATAAATAAAAATTGTGACTAAGGATTTTTAATTTTTTTCATCTTCAACAATAACCCAGGAGCCTTCTATTAAATTTTCAAGCTTTTTTACCCAACAGATAAAATTTTATTGATATTTATAGAAAAAAAAACTAAAAAAAATGGAAACTGAAAATGTCCGTAAACAGCTCAAAACAAGTCAAAATATTTGGAAAATGTTATGGTGTATAGAAAATGGTAATATAAACATTCAGTCAAAATTTCATGTACCTACGGTCATTAATTTTAGAGTTACACCAAAAACCAAAATCGATTTTCTCGAAAACAGATTTTGCGTAAAAATTCCCGTTTTCCCTTAATTTTTCTTTTGTTTTTCACGTCACGTTTGAAAACTACTGGGAAATTTTTACTTTTGATCCCCCAAAGTACCAACTAGATTCACTTTCCTATTAGAAAAGTTACTGTTTAAGAAAATCCAAGCACTTTTACTGTCCTAAAAGGTGATGACAGACACAAAAAAAAATTTTAAAAAAAAACACACATCATTGTAAAATCAATACATTCCTTCGCTCAGAATCTAAAATTAAGGAAAAATGGACATTTTTACGCAAAATTGGTTTTCCACAAAGTCGATTTTGGTTTTTGGTGTAATTCTAAAACAAATGAACATACGTTGATATACATGAAATTTTCACTGGTTGTTTATATTTGCATTTTCTATACACGATAAAATTTTCAAAATATTTTGTATGTTTTGAACTGTTTAGGAACATTTTCAGTTTCCAATTTTATTGGTCTTTTTTCAATTAATGTCAATAAAACTTTATTTGTTGGCTTAAAAAGCTTGAAAACTTAATACAAGGCTGCTACTATATTGTTACAATGACATTCAAAAAATATTAAAAATCTTTTGTCACATTTTTTTTTTTATAAGGCTTTAAAGTTTAAATCTCGACAAAATACGGAAAAATCATGAAATTTAGCAAATTATTTTGAGTTGAGAGTTCATAAAAATTTTCTTTTTAAATCTAAGATTTGAAAATGTAATACAAGATTGTTTATAAGTTTGTCTACCTTTATAAAAAAAAAAATGTCTACAAACAAATCAAATTAAATTTTTATGAGCGTTTGAAGTTCATATTTTTACATGATTGGATATTCACTCAATTACTCATGTAGATAGTGGTTTTGTTATTTTATTGTTATTCAAAAACAAATAACTGTAGATACTTGAAAATTTTACAGAATGTTTATATTTTCATTTTCTGTACACCATAAAATTTTGAAAATATTTTTACTCTTTTTGAGCTGTTTACGGACATAATCAGTTGAGGAATCTTTTAGATAGGTATTACATTTTCAAATCTTAGATTTACATAATTAAATTTTTTTGAAGTTCTAACTCATTGAAAACATAATACATTCATCGCTCTGCTCAGAATCTAAAACACATCATTGTAAAATTAAATCAATACATTCATCGCATTGCCCAGGATCTTAAAAAGAATAGTAGGTCTATAATATTATAGTGATGTACATTGTAATACCTCAAATTACTAAAAACTTTACAAGATTATGTCAATATTTATATTTTTAGTTATACAACTGTCACAAGTTTCTTACACAATTTAAGATATCCAAGGTTTCTAATTAAAAATGTATTACTTGTTAAGTAGATTCTATAACAATTTTATTTGATAAAAAATATCTGAAATTGAACCAATAGTATCTATAAATATCTATAAATATATTAATATGTTATATTATAAAGATTTTATATTTAAATATTTTAGTTTCCAGAGTTTCTGATCATTTACGCTATGGAGTCGTTGATTCAAACAATTAATAAGCTACAAGATGTGTTTGCTGTGGTCAATGAAAATCCAATTAATTTACCACAGATTGTCGTTGTCGGGTCTCAAAGCTCTGGTAAGAGTTCAGTTCTCGAGAGTTTGGTGGGCAAATCTTTTTTGCCACGAGGAACAGGCATTGTAACTCGCGCTCCTTTAATTCTACAAATGATAAAGTATACTAACCAAGATATGAAATCCATGTTAAAAATAACAAATAATAAAAACATAAAAGAATGGGCTTGTTTTTCGCATAAAGAAAATACTGTGTTTCATGATTTTGATGAAGTAAGAAAAGAAATAGAGGTTCAAACAGACATTTTGGCTGGTGAAAATAAGGGAATTACCGACACGCCAATAGTGTTAAAAGTTTATACCTCCTTGTACACTCTAACGTTTGTTGATTTGCCTGGAATCACTAAATTACCTGTTGGTAATCAACCAGCGGACATTGAAGAACAAATCCTACAACTGATATTAAAATATGTTCGACAGCCAAACGCTATAATCTTAGCCGTGGTCACTGCTAATACAGATCCTGCAACCTCAGACAGTCTGAAAATAGCTAAACAATGGGATCCTGAAGGTGCAAGGACAATTGCCGTGGTTACCAAGTTGGATATTATTGATGAAGGTACTAAGAGCGATAAAGCTGATCTTCTTTGTGGTAAAGTAATTCCGGTAAAACTTGGTATTATTGGTGTGGTTAATAGGTCTCAGAAAGATCTGAACGAGAATAAGACATTAGAGGAGACCCTAAAAAATGAAATAGAGTTTTTTAGAACTAATTATCCAGAAATTTGTAAAAAGCATGGACACCAAGTATTGGCTGATACATTACAGCATATATTAATCAAACATATTAAAAAAACCATTCCAATCTTGCGCAAAAACTTACAAGATACCAAAACAAGACTTGAAAGTGAATTAAAAACATTGGAAATAGCTGACTGCGAAAAAACATTTGTACTAGAATTATTAAATAACATTAACAAATCATACTGCGAAACTGTAACCGGAGATAGAGAAGATACATCAGATCAAATGTTAATGGGTGGTGCAAAAATTGTAAATGTTATACAAGATAACTTTTCTAAAAAATTCATGGAGGTGGATCCGTTGTATAATTTGAGTGATAAACAAATAGAAAATTATTTATTAAATACTTCTGGTATTAAAAAAAGTTCACTTGTGAATCACAAGGCATTGGAAATTATGGTTAGCAAACAATTGGAAAATCTCATTGAACCAGCATTATCATTTGTGGACGTTGTGCGTGCACAATGTTCAACATTCTTGATTCAATTGACCAAAAATGGTTGGATGAACTTGAAAGATTTCCAAAACTAAAAAATGATGTAAATATGACTTTATTATAGTTAGGAAATATTTGTTTTAGTGAGAAATTATTTTATTAATTTTGTAGTTCTATCAAGGAGAAAAAACACCAAAAAGATTATTTGCTTTAATATTTTGATGGTGTTTTTGTAAAAGGGGCGTATACCTAAAATATCGAAAAATGAGATTTCGGAATCAATTTGGAAACTGGGGCATTATCCGTAAAAGAGGCGATTAAAAATATTGATGGTTATATTCTATACAAGGCATCCAAGACATACAGACAAAATAAAAAATATTTATACTAAACATGTTAAAAGGGCGTTTAAGAATATGAAATATTATAAAAGGGCGCTAGCGCATACCACGACTACTATCATTTTGAATGATAATAATATAATTCACATAATATGTTTAAGCCATGAAGACTAGAATATTTTGTGTTTAGGCATTATATTTATGCATTTTATGAACAGCTTTATCAAATTATCAACATGCCTACTATATGTCTATAAATAGAATAGACCTATAACCACAGAACAATAACTAGTTTATAGGTCAATCGTCTATGATATGAAGGTGTATCCGAGATCAACCGATTTCAACATTATTATTTTTAAAAAACACTATTTTGTTCCTCTTGAACAATTTGAATTATGTGGTAAGCTTGCTTTTTACAAAACACCATCGATTTGGTCTCCTAATCAAACTACTTTAGCATTTGATAGATACCGTAATAAAAATAGCTTATACCAAATATGTGATCACATTAATGAATTATTTATATTAATTAAAATATAGAAAATTATACAAACAATATCCAATTGTTGTTCCAATAATCTTTTTTTTAATCATATTTTAATTAAGATACTTCATACAATATGTAAATAAATTTTTTTATCAACAATAAGTGTATAAGCGGATTGTACACTGTACATGTTAGCATGAACTAAGAGATAAAAAGGGTATCCGCAAGGATTTATCTATTAAGATATTTCATGAGATAATATATTTATCATAAATCTGTTTTTTTTTTTATTAGACTCACAGACAGGGATTACATATATTATAATTTTTAATTTAATTACATTTTTTGGTAAAAAAGTTAAAAAATGTTTTTTTTATTTTGTAACAATTAAATATAGTCATTTTATATAAGGTTTAATTTTCTGAAAATTTTGACGTTCAATATTTTATTTTCATTAATCTCATCATTTTTTTTAATTTATAAGTAAAAATATAAAAAATCAGTTTTTATCCGGGCAGTGAGTCCTTGTGGCACATCCTGTATAGGTTGATAAATTGGTAAAACCAAAGAGAAGTGCTTAAATATCAATATAATAATATAGACTAAGGAAAATCTGGTATGACTTATTTTTCTAGGCTAGGTTACCTTTTAATAATATTTTTATTTTTATGATAACTTCTTAATAAATAAAATATTATAACTGCATTCAACATTTCAAATAAACAACAATTATACAAAATATATTTTATTTGGCTTGATTAAGATAGTTTTTGTACTTTTGATTTCAGGTAAGAAGCACCCTGGACGACTTATTGGAGATGAAGTTAAATAATATTAAAAAATCTATAAAGTCTTACATTAAAACCCATCAAAAATTCTTAAATACAACTAACCCCAATTACCTTTTACAATTGATTAATTCATCAACCGAATGCCATTCATCTTTTATCCAAGATAAAGAACAATGTTATAGAAAAATTTCATCAAATAGATCAATTTCCGATGTCTATTCTGAATTCGAAAATATGGAGAAAGAAATTGTAAGTAACATGTACACTAATATATTATCTAGTATGGGAGGTTTAAATGATTATAAAAATGAAATTAATGTACAAGTAAAACTGCACAAACGATTTACATGTTGCTACTTCGAATTCATCAGGAATACTTTAAGAGATTTTGTGCCAAACCGTATTAACCATAAATTGGTTAACTTTGTTCTGAAAAAATTTGATAAAAAATTAAAAGCAGATCTGCTTATGCCATTTATCAACAATTCGTCTTCTGGTAGAATGCTTGTTGAAAAAGCAGGTGTTGCAGAAGAAAGACAATGTAAAGAACAACTGTTAAATGCTGTTAATAAAGCTTATAAAAGTTTAAATGAAATTCATAGGCAATGAGTTTCATTTTTTTCAAATAGAATTTTTTTTTAATATTTTGTAAGATAAGTAAAAAATATATGAAAATTCATATTATATTAAACGAATGGATTAATATAAATATTATGTATTAATCGTTAGGTTAGGTACTTACCAAGCACTACAACCTTCTTAATATAATAGGTATTATTAGGTATACTTTTTTTCAAATTGTATAATAAAAGTAAAATCATGCATACTAGTTAGGTTATAATATTTATGAGTTCAAAATGTTTTTATTTTATATTCTTCTAATTGATTTATATTTTCTACTTTTAGTGCATTAAAAAAAAAAAAATTTACACTAAATTATGCCGTTATAGTAAATCAATACTACTATAAAATATTCTTTTATCATTAATAATGTTAATTTTATTGTATTTATATTGCATTTTGGAAAATTAAAATAAGAAAAAAGTCATAAAGATATATTATTTTGTAGAATTTTAAAGTGTTAACATATGAAAAACAACTGAACACAATTTTAATAAAAATAAATATCATGTATTATTTATATTATTTTATTATTTTACAATCAGAATTAAGTATTAACATAGTATGTTAATACTATAATATTAATAATTTTAATTGTGAGTATCCAGACAGGATATACCTCAGGTACTAATGATGCGCAAACGACAAACTCCGCCAGACAGGTATCCTGGTGACTATGTAATATTATAATAGGTATGTGTTTTTTTTATTTTAATTGTAAAATATACAAATACTTTCTAAAATTTTTTTTTTAATATTACATTGATAATTATACAACAACTTAACAGACCTGGTATGATTCTTTGAACAGTGTCTTAATAGGCACTGTTGAAACTTGATTAAGTACAAAATCAGAATAAAAGTCTTGATTTGTAATTTGTATACATAATATGTATAGTAATTAATAATTTATAAGATTTATTATATTTTATCCAATGATGAATGTATTCCCAATAAAACTGTAAATTCAATAATATTTAATATCAAATGGGTTTATTTTAGGTAAAAATATTTGGTTGAAGTAATTTGATAAAAGTTATAATTTTTCTTAAGAATTAAAATAAAAAAAGGTGGGTAAGCGGATGTTGCTCTTCTGTACAGTGGGTTACAAGTGGGTCACTGTAATGGGTAGTGTTCAATTTGAATTTAATGATATAATATCATTGTATAAGAAAAACGATTCTGAGCGAAAACGGTCAGTCAGCCTATGATATTACCAAGTATATTTGATGAATAATTATAAAATATAAATAATCACCTTATTTCATAGTTTATAATTATTTATGTATACAAGTTTCAATGTGACATATTATTTTGCTGTTATTTGATTGTAATATTGGCTTTAAATCTGGGAAAATATTGGACAGAACCACTCGCATATCGTCCTTAACACGTTGACGGACGGTAACTACCTTAGCAGTCAGTCATACTAATTTAAGTCGTAATATGACCATAAAAAACGTGAGTACATTTTACATCTCTAAGGAAATGACATTGTGTTGTTTACTTGTACAACATAAAATATCGCATTATGTAGGTACCTATACCTAACTTAACGTTAAATGTTAATTACCAAACAATATTTTAATGAATTTGATATAACAGATTCCAAATTTAATATTATATATAGGTAAGTACCAAAATACCAATTAATATAATATTTGTGTCTGTATTGCCTATGCCCCATGCACTTATATATATTATCTAATATGTATAATATATTTAATTGCAAATTGTAATGTCAATGACATCAGGCATGTACAATTATAAACACTTAGTGGAGATATTATACTCATCGTAAATACTACGGTTTACGAGCAGCGTTAAATATTTTTGAATATTTTTACTCAACTAAAAAAATAAGTATAAATATTCTATACAATTGCGACTTGTAGAAGTAGAACCATTTTAATTAGATAGGTATTAAAAACATTAAAACTATTTCGATTAAAATAAATTATAGCTCCAGATATAACAAAAATTCAACAACCAATTTTAAGAAATTTGCGACATAAAAATAATTAAGGGATTTGTCGACATTTGCATTAAAATTTTAAACAAAATTATTAAATAATAATCTACCTATATCATATTATATGATGAATAATGCATAATATTATAGGGATGATCAATTAGATTTGGAATCTCAAAAACCAAATTATTTTCATCTGCAGAAACACGGCCTAATCATTACAAGAACATCTAATAAATTAAAACTTTAAATATATTCTTTTTTATTACGTTAATATTATACTTTACAGTTTTACACTTTAGGGATAAAAATATACAATATAAGCATATCGGATGAAGGATACGTTATATACGGTTATATATTTATTAACATGAACTGTAAAAATATATTTTGACTAAATTAGCTTATTAAATAACATAACTGTATGCGTAGCTGGTAAGTACATATGACTTACATTTTTTACAATTTTAATTTTTTCCTTTTGCTTTACTCCCAAATCACTAAATATTTCCGCTCCCCACTGGAAGTACTGACTTATAAAACCAACCCAAAGGAATAAAATGTACAAATATCTATACATAATGTATTACACTATTACGACATTTGTATTTACGTATGGTAACATATCAAGAAAGAAATTATTGGAATCGATAATTTTATCTACGACCATTGTCGTTTCCCATAGATTATTTAGATATAATGATTATAGGTAGGTACATGGATATAGAGAAAGATATAGGTATCTATTATCTATGTTATTATAGGGTATAATACTATGATAAATCATATGTTTGTATCAATGTGTATCAATACACCTTGGTTTTTATAAAGTTATACACAGTCACACAGATAAGACATTTTAAATTTTCAACAAATTTACTAAATTTGACAGTGATATAACGCAAAAACTTTAAGCATTAAATTTATTCTACTTGACACGGCTAAATAAATATAAGATATGGTGAACTTATTTAAAACAAATAATACATTAAACATTATAAAAGAATAATTTTAATTGCATAATATAAATTCAATTTGCAAATGGAATTAGTAGGTATCTATAATTATTATTACATACTTTTAATTTATAAAATGAAAATTGTTGTAAAATACAGTTAAAAAAACTAAACATCTTTGATATTTTAGTTTCGCTATTGTGACTGTCACTTTGGCTTTTGACACGATTCCACGTTTCAGCACCACTCGCTTCAGTCAGTCTATGCCACAGTTCCGGCGACCGGCACTTAAAAACTAGGGTTAGCCACCCACTGTTGGAGGTGATTGTGATACGAACCGTTAGCATATTTATTAAAAGTTACGATCTGAACTCTGAATATCGTACAATAGCCACTGGAACCTCTCCAGTCAAAACTCATCGAGTGTCGTCCAGGTAATTTCACAATAAAAAAACTAAAACAAATTTAATATACAATTTTATTATTAAAAATCAAAAATTAATGTTAATTAGTTGGTATTACCTGGAGAACGGAACTCGCTATACGTGTTTTTGTTTAGTCAGACATGATCGGTCCAGCTAGTGAAATAATTCTGAAACGTGAGTCGATCCATGATGGACTAGTCATTAAATACCAATTATTTATTCATACATAATGTGACACTTGGCATGAAAAATTACATTTAAAATTGAATAGGTACCACCCGTTATGAATCATCTCCTTGGAGTCATATTATATACTCGAGTGTAGGTACGTCTTCGTCGTCGTCAGGTGGTTCAATTATATTGTAGTAATCCTGCTTACCTGACTGCAGTGTACGATGGTCGAATTAGTTTTTCAATCGATATCTGGCATGCAGAGTCATCCAAGATTATCTAATCGAATATAAAATATCGAAAAAATGTATCAATACGTAACCAACATAATAAGACTATCATAAAATAGTTTAAATTCGTAATGTTATACACTATTATGTCTTATACAATAGGTATTAGATAGTGTACATTATAGCTATTATATACAAACCCGCTCTGAAGGGCTGCTGTCACCCGAGTCGTCGTCGTCATTTTTCGTAATATCAGGTATATGTAGTTATTATGATTTGACCATTATGTAGACGTTTAAAAAATATATATGTAGGTAGGTGTTTTGAATGTCATACACAATAATATTCAGACAATATAATATAGGTATGAATAAATATTAATATTATAATACTAGATGAACGTAAAATACTTTAATATATTGAAACAGTTGTTATATAATAATGACATAAAAACAAGAAAAAGTATAGTTTATATATATTATAGTAATATACAGGCCCGGCTCAAGGGGTAGGCGACATAGGCCCACGACTAGAGCTCACTTAAGCAGCAATTTAGTAAGAAGGTGGCATTTTCAAAATACTGATAATATTATATTGTTAGGGGCAAAACCCCTAAATTTAAAATTTTGCCGTGTAAATTTACGTTTCAGACCACTATGTAGCCGGTCCTGGTTGTAAAATAATTTAACAATATAAGAAAAATTCGATAAGTTAATAAATCTAATTAATAATATAAAAATTTGAAAGATTCCAACAAAAATAATTGTTATACATGAGTTTTAGATATAATGTGAACACTGAACATATAAGACATTCAAAATATTATTTATTACAAATTACAATGTTCAAACACATTATTCAAAAAAAAAAAAATTTTTATTTTATTGGTCATAAGCCCGGCAACTGAGGCCATTAGCTGTAGGATGGTACTGTAAGGTTTTTGGTACGGACGGGAACGGTCGGAGGAACACGTTTTTGTGTTTGGCAGAATTTTCAAGTGGGTACACGTAGGTATTCGCCATGGTGGCAAAGAGTTTCTAATTAAATGTTTTCAAATTACCAGTTTCACTGCTAACATCATTGATGCATATGTTGTCAATGCTTCTGTGTTTATCTAAATATTCTAGAATAACACTTTTCCAATATGCATTGTATGTAATTTTACCCAAGCCGGAATGGGGTTTTTATTAATCACCAATCAACAGACATCAGCGTACTTTTTTTTTTGAAAAAAATATAATAATCTTTCTTTTATCAGAATAGTAATTTTCCATTCGAATAAAACATAATTACGGTCTTTGATCATATACAATATGATCTGAGATTACAGTATACTCTTACTCGAGGAAAAAATAATACCTAATAACTCTCAGCAAAAAATGTATCTATAGCAAATTGTAATTAATAAATGAAAAGACAATGAATTACTTAAAATATTACGATTTTATGAATTAGTAAAGAAAAAATGACATATATAAAAAGTTTTTACTTTAAATTATAATAGAACAAATAGGCTTGGATGTATATCAAATAGCATGTACATTCAATATTTAAAATAAAGAAAAATTGATTGATATACATCATATTATATACAATTAATACTAAAGTGTCCACATAGCTGGTATATTTACATAATTTTTATCGTTATTTAAAAAAAAATATACAGCATATACTCCTGTAAAATATCAGCAATTATAAACGATGATATAGTATTAAAGAAAAATAATAGTTTACAATCTATGTTGACTTTTTTGAAAACTGGAATACTTTGTCTGTAAATTCTGCACACTCGACGCAAGTCCAAAGTCGTAAAATTATCATGCGGGTGCTCGACTCGTACTCGTACAAACCGACTGGTCATCGCCATGCACCCACATCCGCCTCCACCAGCAGCAGTTGAACTCGATCGCGTATAGTTGCGGTACATGCCACCGTCGTCGGCCAGCACAGTGTAAATCTTGAAGTCCAGGAACATCGTGACGGTGAGCGTGATATAGTGTTGACCGCGTAAGCCGGGTGTATCCAGGCACATGCCGGCCGCGCACACGTACACTAGGGTTAGCCACCCCCACTGTCCGTGGAATACACTTCAGAGGTTCTTCAAATTGTTAATATCCTAAAAAAAAATATTATAATAATTTAAAATCGTTTTTTTAATTCATTATCAGGAAAAACTAACTTGGCCATTAGCTGGTGAAATCATAGTCAATTCGGTGGTGCACCTGTCCACGTAAAAGTACGCGAATACGGCCATATCGAACACAAGGCACGAAGCGAACGACACAATCAGTCACGGTCCACTCGGGCAGCCAGCACGGTGGACGGAAGCGCCGAGACCAGCACCGAGCAGGCGAACACCAGTGGCAGCCGGTTCTGCATAACGTACAAGTGCGGGGACTCGGGAATGATAGGGGTTCATGAGCCGCGTGTAATCCAGGTACATGCCACTAGGGTTAGCCACTTGGAATGCACTTGATGAAAAAAGGTTCTTCAAAATTTCGGTTTTTCTAAAAAAAAAATATTATAATAATTTAAAACGGTTTTTTTTTTTTATCAGGAAAACTAACTTAACTAACCGGTAAATTTGATGGTGTCCACCTCAACCTATCGGGAGCAATGTGAACTTGGTTTAATTCAATTTTCTTCTTTATGTGAGAATCTACAATATTCCAGTCTATACAAATTGTCATTTCTTTATAGATTTCCACAACCATGTGCAGAGATTGGAAAGTGTCTATAATATCTTGTCTCATTAAACCTAAAATAAAATTGTTATTAATGTTGATTGTCTCACAAAATTCTTATTAAAAAGTTTCAAATTAAATGTTTTTAAATTACCAGTTTCACTGCTAATATCATTGATGCAGATGTTGTCAATGCCTCTGTGTTGATGTAAATATTGTAGAATGACACCTTTCCAATACGCATCGTATGACATTTTACCCAAACCGGAAAGTGGTTTTTCTGGCGTACCTGGTTGATTTTCAATTCTAGATAGAAGATAACCTGAAAGGATATACTAGACGTGATATATGGTAAGACGCCTAGATCCGTAAGGGTAGATCCTAGTTTTCACTTACTAAATTCGATGAGAATTCGTCCATACCCTTGTCTTCGGTACTGTGGCATGATTACGATACAAGCTACATTAAAATTTTCTTCATTTTGTTTAAGTTTTGAAAAATAACCAACCAAATGACAGCCCTTAACATGTTCAATTGAACATTATTACAATATAATTATGGTAGACAACTATAAAACACTAAAAATGCGACGGTATAGACAAAAGTGGAAACTACTACTAATAAATTTAGATTATTGGCTTGTATAAAAATTTAAAGCTGGATGAACTTATTAAAACGTATTTATATAGGTATACTTACAAAACCGTCGTTTTTCGTCACAATGTAAAATAAGAACGGTTCAACGCCAAAGTCCAGAGTTTTTAGGTCCAAAAATAATTTTCCCAATCGACATAGTGTTTCGCAATACGTTTTATCTACTTTTCCGTCAACCTGTTTGAAAAAAAATAAACAATTATATAGTTTACATCTCATGCATTGTTTAATAAAATTAATTTACTTCAAAAACGCTTAAATCTCCACTTAGGTAGATTTCTGTGCCTGGTGGTGTTCTCCAATTACAGTGCCGCATATGTCTTTCCAAGATCGATTGACATTTAGTGTATTTTAAACAAAATTCACAAAATATTAATCTCGGAGAATTCTCTTCCTGTGGAAATGGACATGAATAACAAGTCTCCACTTCAAATTTTCCCAATTGTATTACACTCGGACATCGTACTGGAGTTTGAATTGTACTCTACAATGACAATTATTGAAATATAAGACGTCATGTTATATTAAAATAAAATAAATAATTTAAATTTTACATTCTTTTCCAGTGTTCTTTTCCGCTTACATATATTGATATCATCGTTTACAACTCCAGATGCCACGGGTCGGATCATATTTTCCAGAACTGAAAATTGTATTTAATATTTATTACTAAGACTGGTTAGTAAGCCAAAAAATTTAAGTACAGCATAAATAGACAACTATATATACCTATGACACCTTTATGATATACCTAAATATATGTCATCGCTAAATATATGGCTTTTAAATTATTTAAATCATAAAAATGTGACGTAAATATCATTCACTAGTCATAATAGCTTCGAAATTGGTATTTATTTATTTTTTTAATTTTCCATTCGTTATCTGCTCTCTGAGAACTATGGGTACTTGGTATCTATACATAGGTACTACGTTTGATTAATATACTCAAAAGAACATAAATATAAACATACAACATGCAATGGAACAAAATTAAACACACCAGATCATTTCCCGTTCACACTTAGTGCATTATAAGTGCAGCACTTGGCTTAAATAATTTTGATTTCACCTTGGAGATAGCAGTGTCCCACCGGCCCACCGTACACTACCTCTAATTGGGCGATGTGTTGGGGAGGGGGGATGGGGCGAGAAGTAAGAGAGACATTACCGTCTTTCGCGACATCACGTTGATACGTTGAACCCACAATGGAAAGTTTTTCATGCTTTGCCTATTAAAATTAAAATATATTAATAAATACCTACTGAAAGAAATAATAATTTATCTTTATTACTTTTTTAAATGTTCTGTCGCTAGCATCAGTCTGTACCCTTTTCTTTTTTATCCCTGCAGCTCTAGGTAGTGAACAGGGGACCATACGGTCTTCCTTGAAATCGGGTATTATATACATCGTTCCTTTAATGGGTGGTTTTCCATACTTTCCCTGTAAAAATTACGATATATTAATAAATACTGAAATTATAATAATTGATATTTATTACCTTTTTTACGTAAAGAGTCGAGGTGACATTACTGTCTTCCGTGACATCGCGTGCGTACATCGATCCTTTGATACATGGTTTCCCAAACTTTCCCTGTGAAAATAATAATATATTAATAAATACCGAATGAAATAATAATTGTCCATTGTTACTTTTTTAAACTTTTTGTCGATATCCTCAGGTGGTAGACTCTTTCTTTTTTCACCGGCTCTAGAGAGTGAGAGGGAGGTTGTTTTAATTTTATTTGAGTCTACTTTAGGCAATCGTGCTTTCCTTCCGGGAGCATGTTTTAAGATCGGTGTTTCATTCGATGATGTGCTATTGGGACGACGGTGACGTATTACACTAGATACTAAATGTGCTTCAGTTTGAACAATATTTGTCTTGTCATTACTATTTGACACATTATCGTTCGGCATGATGTCTATTAATTTATTTTAATATTAATCGAAACAATAAAAGTATAATATTTTTTTCTTATATTACAAAAGTATATATTATTTGAAAAATGTCTAATAAAGCATCGAAATATGCATTAAAAGATGAAATATGTAATTTAAAATAACCCCTTAAAATAGAAAAAAATGGTTAAATGTCAAAATATGCGAAAATATATGCACTAAAAAAATTTCATTTTTTAAATCGTTATGCTATGAAACAAATTGTGCGCTCCCTTAGCATATCATACAATAAACCAGAACAAAGATGCCAATGAATATAATCTGGGCTCTAGTTAAAACTATAATATCCTTATTCTTTCTTTTAAATGTCTAATTTCGACCAAATTTGAACTTAAAATATATATAACAAAAAAACTGTGTATATATTTTTATTTTTGTTGGTGGCAGTATGAACTATTTATGAGAATACTTGTTTTAAATTTGCAATCTTTAGCTATAAAAATTGAACATTTTATACATTTCTAACTACAAAATAAATTGATAATTTTCAAGATTTTGATATTTGTTTTCAACGTCACAACTATAAAATTGTATAAAAAAAATCGTACCTATGAATCTTCTTTACTGCTGTTATATGAACCTTGTGTTATATTTTTGACCAAACGAAAAAAATTTTATTTACATTTGTAGAAAAGACAAACTAAATAAATTAAAAATGCAATACATCTATAAAGAACTTGAAGCAAGCCTACATATTTTGAAATATATATGGTGTATACAAAATGTTAATATAAATGTAAAGTGATATAATGTATCTATAAGGTAATGCTATGAGAATTTTTTAGAGTTACATCAAAACCAAAATCAATTTTGCGTAAACATTCTCGTTTTTTTAAATTTTTTTTTCCCGACGCTTTAGAAAATTACTGCAGGGAATTTTAAATTTTGATCTCCCAAATGCACCAACCAGATTCACTTTTGCACCAGAAATGATACCTTTATGTACAGAATATAAGTTGAACATCGAAGCATTATTTTCACTACATTTATCTATTGGTTATATTAGATGATATATTTACTTATCGAGGTACATTTTATTTAAATCATATTCAACTATCATGAATAATATTCATTATTTTTTACTAAAATTGTTCTATCGGAAATCTTAATAAATATATATATATATAATTATTTGTGTCTTATCTATATTAAATGTTTTTTTTATCTATTCTTAACATTGCATACACCATTGTAAAATCAATACAATCATCGCTTTGGTTAGAATAGTTTGGCACTGATATCGACCGTATAGATATTTGTTTATTTTGTTATTATTTCTCGGGTCATTGACGTGTATTAAGTACTTACCAATGACATGGTGGATATCGAGTGCGGCTCTTGAGGTTCGAGACAATTTTCTATTATGGTCATCATCTTCATAAGATGATCGCTTTCGCTTGTGGTCAGTTAAGGTCAGATTGGTAGCCACAGCTACGTTCTCACCGGTATCATATTGGGCCTTAAATAAGTCCAGATTGATTTTTATTAATATAGTGTCCTCGACTTTCAGGCATAATTTTTCTCATACTCTATGCTGTATAAAATATAACATATCCCTTGGTTGCGTACCCGGAGGCACGTCTGTCTCAGCAGTAGCATGTTTGTCAGAATCCGGGGCCATGCTGGACACCCCTTTATCCGATTTGTCGCGGTTGACTGGTAACGAAAGTAGCAAGCCCGCTCCGTTGAACCTGATATTTACACCAGATCCACCTGCTACCAACGACTCCTGGTGGTCCGACCCCCCTGGAGCTGTAACAATATTTTTACATTTGCTATTCATATTGTGGTTTGCGGTTTTCCTTCCGTCCATTTTACCTGCTGGCAGGGATCCGTTTGCAAGTGTATGCAGGTGGACCGGACCTGCCAGCCCCAACCAATCAAGGTCATGACTGGCTCTAGGGTGGAACCTCTTGGCACGGACCAGTGATTGGCCCGTGAGCCCCCCCACCACGGCAAGGTGGGTCCCGTCGGGGGGGAAAAAACTCCCCCACAACATCAAAGTGGGTCCGGACGAGGGACTTCTATGTTTTTAAGAACGAAAGTTAGTAAGAAAGTTAGCCAAGTTTAAAACACCGGTGGCAGTCCAAATTGTTACTATAATCCATTAGTTATTATTCATTATGATAGCTGTAGGTACTCAATTCAAATCTATCTTTGTTATTGTTAAAATGTAAGTAGCTATAGTCAATAAATATACTAATGCTGAGCATTAATGAGTATACAAGTTAAAATTAAGTTAACTATTGTTTATGGTACCCCCCAGGCTCTGTTCCACGGAATACGAATCCCGGTTGTTACAATACCTGGTTGTGATGAATTAAAAATAATAATATTTTATTCAGCACCAATATTGCCGTATATGTATCAAAAACAATAATAACAATATATTAATGAATTATAAATATTAAATTATCGTAAATATAAAGATACAAACATACATATAAAGTCATTAAAATCATTCATTTTTCGATTCAATTAAATTTTATAAATATATAACATCCTAATAAAATAAAAAATATTAAACTAATTGTTGAATATTCTAACTAAGCTAGGTACACAGAATAATCATTAAGTAAAAAAGAATTTATATAAAATTAAAAATGTTCTTTAATCTAGTTTAAAATATTTACACAATTTAGCACCATAATAATATTAATGTAGGTTTACATAAGACAGATCTGATGATCGATTTAATTGTACGCCTATTTATTATATTTTTTTTTTTTATATATTTTTAATCTAGAATTTATACAATCTGTACATAAAAAAAATTACAATAAGCATAAATGATGTCTATTATTATATAATTATAAACTGTACCTATTATTTTACGTTTGTAATCGGTTTATAGTTTGGATTTATAAAATAGTTTTGTAATTAAATTACAAACATAATATATTGTATGATCTTTCCATTTGAGATTTTGATCAAAAATAATACCTAAATATTTTAAATTAGTAACTTTTTCAAATTAAAAACAGTTACAAACCTTTATATTATTCAAGCATCTAAAACTATGTTCGTTATTTTTTAATCGAATTTTCTACTAATTTATACTAAAAAACATATATTTAGATTTTTAATATTCAGTTCTTTAAAATGTTTATGTAAACAAGCTTTTATATTATTAATATAGGTGCCCACAATGATTCACTAATTTATACAATATCAATTTATTATTATATTATAGTTATATACATTAGCAATTTCTTTTACGTTCAATTGAAACTATAATGTATCGTCAACAAAACAAATAATATTAGAATTAATAAGACAATATTTTATGTAAATAAGAAATAACAAGACGATAACTTGAATTTCACAAGTTTACATTTCTTCAATTTTAACTACTTGCAATCTATTTGAAAAATAATATGAAATATCCACTTCTTATGGCAATATTAAAAATACCACATTAATATTTTAATATTTTTTAATGAAAATCATTTTTTAAATCTGAATACAAACCAAATTACCTACCTTATTATTGTCATTGTCAATACCTACTAGAATGAATAAAATTCGAATCTTATAACGGTGCATATTTTGTTGATTCATTTTTACAAATTGGTTTGTAGAAAAAGAGTTAGGTATGTATATTCAAAAGATCAATCAAACGTTGTTTTAAACCTTTTTCAAATATTTTGTATATGGAAAGAGACGTAGAGATATAGGTCTATAATTTGTACAATGATCAATATCGCCGGATTTAATAGTTTCGTTATTATTCTTACCTACGACTTCATGGATATTCGACAGTTTTTTGGTTTATGATCATCATCTCCATCATAACGTGATCGCTTTCGGTTTTAGTTTATTTTGGAGATACTAAATAAAACGACGCGTAATACCAAAACGAAAAATTGTTAAATTTAATACACACTGTTTTTTTAGCTAAACAAAATAATTAAATTTGTTTATTATTCAGCGTCGATATGCCGACCGGCTGGGTAGTATCCGTGGTTATCTCGTTTGAATGTTTATTTATTTTCAGCCAGCGACAAAATATGTTATAATAATAATAAACGGTTACGTACGTACCTACCAACCTAGTACCTACCTATTATTTATTTATATTATTATATTTTTATTATTTATATTATTTTTACGCAGATTCACGCTTATAATAAATATCGAAATATTTTACCTCCACGCAATTATCTGTGACTCGCCTTATTACATTTGAATGAATTGTCATGCGTTTGCGTTGTATTATATTTTAATGTGTTATTACTTTAGTATAGGTATAATAATATTATAATGTTTTATCATTTGCGTTGTATATTATATTTAGGATAAAATAAGCATAAATTATGTTTATTTTTTTAATATTTCGGTGATTTGAGTGAATATGTCACCCGTTGACAACACTCCCGTGTACACTTCACACATAATATAATATGTATATCGAAATTGTGATTAAGTATTTAATAAATAAACATTAATTAATAATACATATTTTATTTATTAATTTGAGGCTTAAAAATCCTACCGTTATTGTTTTTTTAGGTATATGTATCTATTATGTTGTGATATTATTTGTTGAAGTTATGCATTTTTGATAGTATGAATAATTATTTGTTATTAGGTAGGTATGTTCTATACCTCCTACGGTAGGTATTATAACTCTTTAAAAGTGAAACGATTTATGGATTTGATTGCATATTTCAATATTTGTCAATTTTAGATCATTCGACTTATATTCCCTAATGATTACCTACGATTGTTTTGTTGTATTTAAAAAATTAAAAGTTTAGCACTAAGGTACTAGGTATAGGTAGATTGGTATATCAATACTTCGGTATTATATCGGTTGATTCTCTGGACGACTTGCAGATTAGTTATACAATAGTCTATTCAATATGAATTAAACTCGGAATTTAACTAAAGCCGGACTTGAATATATTGATAATAATTTACATATTAGGTATTATTGTGTACCCCCACCTATTAATTATTAAAAGATTAAAAAATTGCATATTATATATATTTATATATTTAAAATATTATTATAACCTTCTGTTAAAAGCAATTATTACAGCTCAAAAATGTATATCGTTTTTATCAATTAGTCGGAAAATAATTATAATTATTACACACAATATTTAAGTTCAACATCTTCAACTATGCACCAACAGAAAGGTGTTTTGCGTTAGTAATAATGACAATTTAATCAGAAATAATAAGAACGTAAAGCAGATTTTGAAGAAATTATCACTTTATTTTCAAATATCCAACCTAAGAGAAAGTTATAAATGTATCTAGACTGTTTTTATTAGGTAATTAAATTAACATCAGAAAAAATGCAATGGATAATAATAAATAAATAATACATTTTTACATTTTTTATTTTACTTTTTTAGTAGTTATATAGTATTATCATAATTAACTAGGTACTCAATTATTATTTATTTCAATATACCATATTAATTGTACAGTAAAAACATATTAAGCAGTAATCTTTGTATTATTTTTTGTTTAATTTATACCTAAAGAGTAATTTAATTTTAAAAAAATCCCGAAGGATGGGAATACGCAAACTAGCTGACTTCAAAAGGTTATAATTTTAAAATTAGTCCGACCAAAATTCGGATTGCACCATTGTACTTATGTAACTCAATTAAAATATATAGATTTCCAAAAAAAATTTTCAAAAATCTAGTGGCATAAACTGAATTTATGCCACGAAAAAGTAGATGTACTTTAGGTTAATTTTAAGAAATTATTTTTTTTAAGAGGGGATTCAAATCATGTTATCCCCGGATGCAAAATGTTCAAATTGGCACTGCTGAGTTGTAAAAGTTAATAACAGAACAACGAAAAAGTTGATATCTACAATACTTACGGCATAGGCGCAAATAGCGTTTGGGATTTTGGGGGTCTAAAGCCTTACTTTGATAATATCGAATAAGATTAAAACAAAATGTAGGAAATGCTATGGACATTTTTTTTAGGGGGTGGAGGGGTTAGACCCTAAAGACCTTCCTCCCCTATTTGCGCCTATGACACTCACTTACCTTTGAAATTTCCAACTTTCACGAATTCCTGATCATCATCGATTTTGCGTTCACCCTTGCAGTCCAATTCGTAGAGCGGCGTAGGCGTGATATTGCAAAATTTAAACAAATATATTTAATATATCGACGTAAAGTTACAAGAATCGATTTGGAATTTCAAAAAAAATTAAACTAAATTAGTAATTATATATATTTTGTGTATTTTTCCGTCGTAACCAAACGGTCGGCAGCATCTCCATGGTTACATGTTGAAACGTTATATTTCGTTTTCAGCCACCGAAAAAGAATTTATAAAAAAACATTTGGTTATGTGAATATTTTATTTCTTATGGACGCCATGTGTATATAATAATATATAAAATAAGGGTAAGTGGATGTCGCTCTGCTGTACAGTATTTTACAAGTGGGTGGTTGTATAATAGATTGTATTAAATTTGAATATCATTGAATACGAAAATCGATTCAGAGCGGAGACGGGTCTTTCAGTCTGGATATTTTATATATTTTAATTATTTATTACAGCCTGTGTATTGTATTAATATTAATAAATTCATCACAATTTTTAATTCGGTTTTTTGGTGATAAACAAAGCGTTAGAAATTAAAATCACATTTATAGCGGTTTTTCGTATTTGTCGGTGGTTTTTCCCGCGACAATAATTAATAACCATTGAGAAAGTCGAAAAATGACCTCTTTAAAGTACCTACCATCTTGATTAAATTTGCTAAAACATAAGATGTTATAATATGTTGAAATTGAAGCACTCCTTCTGGTAAAAATCCTGTATACAGGATAAAAAATAAAAAAATACTATTTTAAAACTACCAATTAAAATTTAATGAGTATAAAAATATAATTTATATGTAGATATTCTATTTACCCGCAAGTATGTATAAATAATATATATACACACACATAATATAATCTCCGCAATCCACTAACAAAAAAATAACCAAGCACATTATGTTTTAATGATTTCGTTTATTGATAATATACATAATCAGATTTAAGTATAAAAATATTTTTATAATATAGGTATACAATTTTTTTTAAATAATATATTAATAAAGTAAAGTTAAATATACAGAATTTTTAGAAATAAAAATTTGTAGGTAAGTAATTATTATACAATATAATATATTAGATGCATAGCTGTGTTATAGATATAAATCTGTATGTGGAGGGGAATTTTTAATAACAAAAATAATTATATTCAAATTAGACTATATATTGCTATTATACATGTTAAATGTATAATAATACATTTAACGATTAGAAAAAAAATAAGTATAGGTACCTATGTTAAAAGTACAATTAGGTTGGAACTAAATAAAAATAGTTAATACCTAACTATAAAATATTTGTAACTACATTATAAAACAAAGTAAAATATTATATAAACATGAATAGTTATTAAAAAAGGTAAATATTATATTAATATTATTACTATTATAGAAAGTAAGTAGGTATAATGAAAACAAATAGTTAAATAAAAACAAATCTGTTATACCTTAGCCCCTAATTTCTGAAGAAATTTGTTTAGTGAAGGTAGGTATATGACTTGTCATACATTGTATGAATATTCAAAAAAATGTTTGTAACAAAATCCACACATACTCTCAGATTCGAGCAAATATTCAACATTAAAAATATGGAACATTTCCAAAAATACGTAAAGTATTTTTTAAATTGTAAGTCATATAATAATTGACTTCAATAAAATATATCAAAATTTGTTTCGCATAAAATAATGTACCAACAACCAACAATCAATATATTTGGCTGGATAGGACTATAGATAATATAAGAATGGATAGGCCATTCCTTTTTTAACAAAATAAGGGGTCGTGGTCTGGAATATGGATGAGAGAGGGATTGCTTTTATATAGTGCTCCGTCCAGCAATGGGTTTTAAGTTCCGGTGGTCTATCCATTTTTAAAATATTATGTATGGATTCTGTGCCGTCTATTTTAAAAGTGCTTCTATATCCAATAGTTTTTTATTAGATTTTATGGTTGAATTTTAGGAATCATTGATTCCATATTTTACATAGTATTTTTTTCAATTCTCTTCTCATGTTAATTTTCTTGATCAAGGAATTAGCAGACTATGTAACATGTACATAACTATCAGATATTTTGAATCTGAAAATACAGTAGTTTAAAAAAATGTTAGAAATCATCTCAATAGTATGTAATCTTATTTATAACATGTTGATTACAGTGAATAATACTGATACTGCTCAATAGGCAAAGCTTCAGTTTTAATTCATATTAACATTGTAAACTTGCATTCAATGTGTAAAATAATCTAATCTAACTCATTAAAAATAATAAGTAACTAGTTATTTTTGTAGTTTTTTTTTCATTTATTGAATTTTTCAATTTCTTATATAGTTAAACTTTCTATATTCTAATGACTTACATTCCAAGAAATTAAGGTTATTACCTACCAATTTAAAATATTTGATCAAACTATCAGTTGACAATTGTTCAATTTTACCTGCATTTATTAGATAGTATTTATTAGTTACCAAAAGATAAAGTACATAATATCTATTAAAATGGCTTTATTTCTACAAGTTTAAACATATTTATAATATTGTGAATTTGGTTAGGTACCAAAAATTAAACAAATCGTAATAATTGAACAAACACTTCAATACTTACATCATTACATTAATATTAGATTTTTGTTATTAGGAGTGTCTGAATATTTAATTTTGTGTACCAGTAAAATATACAAAATAATATATTTTATACTATAATTTATGGAGTACTTACCATTGGTTAAATCTCGTGTGTTGAATTATTTATCCGTTCATTCAATATTTTAATGCGTTTTAGAAACACTTCTTCAATTTTTACAGTATATTCTGTTAAAGTCAATATCTACCTAGAATTTAAAACAATACTTATTAGTTATTTTGACTGAATACATAAAAAATATTATAATTTAATAAATACCTACCTTATTGTATAGATTCAATGTTCACAGAAGTTAGTGTCACAATAAAAAATTCATGATTAATTAATTCTTGCACAATGTATTTGGTAAAACCTTTTCTACCATATTCAATATTCATCATGAGTTGATTTTTTGACAAAGGAGTGAATACACTATGTAAAAAATATATTATAACCAATATTTTTGAATCTGAAAATGAACAACTTGTAAAAAAATTTCTATTTTAAAACATACAAATAAATATTAGCAAAAACATTTAAATTTAAACTGTAAGATCACCCACCCTGGTATTTGTAGGTAGGCACTAAATAATGTAGATTATACTATAAATAAATTTATAGGAATCATATTTCATTGGTTTTATATTGAATTTACCATTTTTTTTTACTATGGAATATTATTATAATACAAAATATTAGTACAATAATACCTACCTATTGGAAATAATTTATTTGTAATATTATAACATGGATTCTAGATTTATTCATGTAGATATAAAAAATTTATGATTTTGACATTTCTTTAGTTAGTGAGAATTAAACTAAGCTAGTATTAAATCAATCTTAAGTAGGTACAAAATGTACCTTACATTTTACATGAAAATAGAATTCAAATATTACCTGGCGACAAATCGTGAAGCGTAATATTGAATGATTTTTCAAAAATTGAATTTAAATTAGAATTGCCTGTATATATACTTCGGATATCAATATCAACCTAGAAAATATATCATAAGCAGTAAATTAAAAATGCAATAATGATCCTTTAAATACTAAATTTTTTAAATTATAATATTAATGTTTTATGTTTCTATAAAATTGTGCTTAGTGAATAACTCACTTTTAAAAATATTTTGAGAAGACCAGCTGTTATAAGAATATAAGTATTAGGAATTATACGTATTAATGTATATTAATTATTATGTACCTATTTAATATTATTCTATGATTTTAATTTTTGAATCTTAATGTTTAAAACTCTTATGTGTAGTAGTATATAATACTCATTCATAGATACTCATAGAATTGTATAATTGTATAAGTTATTTCAGCAAAGCTATTCTATGAATATTATTTCTAAAGCAGTCACTATAATCTAAACTTCACAGTTTTATAATCTATTAATGAAAATATTGTCATTTGTACGTCATATGTTGTGGTCTCCTAACAATCCTTATAATTATTATTAGCTCCTAGAATCACTATTTAATAATATTAATATTTTTTTTTTTATTTAATTTCTGTGTTAAAGAGAGTCTCTGTCTCTAAGGGCCAACAGGTTTTTCGCTATGCCACTGCTTCTCAGTTATATTTTATATACTAACCATTCTACTTCTTTCTTTTCTCCGATAAATTCCACATCTAATATCTACTAATAAATTACTCATTATTATGTACATAGTACATTACATTATTAATTATTATATATTACCAAATAAATCCATAGGTAAACTGAAGCAATCATTAACATAATTTAACGGTCGGAACTACAAAAACTAACACATTTTTGAATTTGCTAGTTATAAAGACAGACGGAAAAAGTTTCTGTGCCATTCTAAGATAACGGATTAATAATCTTTACTTATAAACAGAAGATATATTACACAAACATTTCATTCACCGCATTTTTATAACAAATATTATATGAATAAAACATATATTTGTATACAAATGACATTCCACTATTGATCGGTTATTACCACTCGGTGTATTAATACCGTATAACATATTAAGCATGACTAAATAGTCAATTTAGCCACGGTATAAGGTAGGTTTAAGTTGAAAGTTTTAGGTGGATGAAAACGAAAATTCAGGAAGCGGTGCGCCATCGTCATGGCGTTATGGCGTTGTGCTTTGACGACTGACGGTTGTCTTCACAGTGACCACGTCATGCCTGTCCACCGAATTTGCGCGAGTTAAAATTGACTTATTATAAGTATAATATTGAAAACAAATAGTCTTTGGGTTTTGAATGGTGTCTTCAACTTTCTAAGATTATTTATTTTACTTCTATACATAATATAATTATTATTTGATAACTTATTGTGACAACTAGAATAGTAAACTGAAATTGATTGAATTCATTTTGTATACATCACGTGACGTGTAAACCGACAGTTGTGTTCTATGATAACACTATGGACCTATAAATACTATATAATATATATTATCTATGGTAGTGGTAGTGTTCTACGATTTTTTTTATATGTTCCTTGATGTACACTCTTCAACGATTTGCATTGACTCTAATTATGGGAGCTCGGTAATTTGAGCCATAGAGTAATATTACCATGATAAATATTACAATTTGTCAATTCAATCTATTTGGCCCAAAATCCAAATGCGCTGACGAGGTGATCGCAGTCGACTTCCGAACACATAATATCATGTTATGTAAATAGTGATCAATTAATTTCTCTGTTGGCGATTATTATTATTATTCTCACGTCATATAAGTCTCTGTTGCTCGGCGATACAACCATAAACTTGTACTTTGTAGTGTAAAGTTGACAAAGTTGTCATTATTATATCGGTTACCGGTTACCCGTACTACCTTTATTTACCACATTCAATCGCCAATAACGTATTTTTGGTTTGCACGTACACGAGGATCCCGTCATCGAAACAAGTAGGTAAAAACACATTCAATTTTACATGATTACAATATTAATAATAATAATAATATGGACTTTATTTAGTATAGAATTCTGCAGGGGTCTCGGGCCATTTTTTTACGGTGGCCCAAATCTGCAGTGATAGCTTATAAGTTTCGGCCACAATTTTTTGGATAGGAATGATGGAGAGGTACAATATTAAATTGAATATGTATAAGTATTATTTTTAGTAATTAATGCAACATTATATAAACAGTAAAATATAATTTCTTAACGTCAATGACGAGCTATGGTGGGCCGTGGGGCACAGTCAAATGGTAGTTTGGTAAATTGGTCGTTTTCAACATAATATATTTATTATGTAAAAATAATTATTTCTCATAATTTATTTTTCTTAAAAATTATTAATAATACCTGTGTAAAAATAATATTGTAAATATTACTAAGGTATATTCATCAAAATATTATGTTCTATTGACTATTAAATATTTGCATATTTTATTTATTCTTTCAGAGGTAGTGTCATACTAATTATCAAAAAACGTGTAGGTGCAATGTACTTATAACATATAATTATGATTATTTGTCCATTTTTACCATAGAGTACAGATTATATTATGTATCTTGATTTATTTTTATAAATGAGAAGTAAAATAATATTTATTGATTGTTGGTAAATGTTATTTGTACTGGTGAATTATATGTCTAATGTTGTTGATGGCGGTTGGTGGGTGGGGGTGTGAGGGAAAGCCCCTCACGGGTTAAGTTGAGATTAATCATTGTCAGGAACGCTGATTTTTAGTATTTGAGTCCCCTTTCTTCTATTTTTCCATTATGAGCACTGCATATAGGTACACATTTGACACTAAAATTGTATTTTTTTTTAAACTAATATATTATTTCAACAAGATAAACTGCAGTCACAGACAATCGCAGTTATTTTGGTTTTATTATTTTTCATCCGTGTGTTATTACTTACTAAAGTTAAAAAATATTTGACGATTATAAGTATTATGCTATAGCTATAGTCTATACATACTTTATTTATTTGATATATTATATTTTATATCATCCAATAAATCGTTTAGTTGTAACAAAAATAATTGTGTACCTACCTTATGAATTCGTCACATTTGTTATGTTTCGATAGTTACTAATAATTAGTAGGTAAGATGAAAGTAATATAAGTGTACTTAAGTCAATCATGATATTATTGCCAAATTTAAGTTTTTTTCTTATTTATATCTAGGGCCAACACTTCTATGCATTTGCATATTTTTATTGGTTGGTCAAAAAAATAGCTAGTTGATACCAAAATTTGTTTTATAACATAACGATGCTGTATACAAAATTTTATTTCGCATATTTTTGCATATTATGGTATTTTTGCATTTTTAGGGCATATTTTAGCATTTAGTATATTTTTGGAGCATATTTAAGATCTTAAAAACTCGGGAATTACAAAATATTAATTTGTTTCACTCATATACCTTATTATTGGTATTTCAGCTCATTTATGAAAAGTGGTTATCTAATCTTAATCGCTAATTATTAGGGTCAACAATTATATGTCCGTATATCGGTAACAGTATCGCATAGAGATAAATATCATATTATATTTTATCGCATCTATTACAGTCGTCAGTCACTGATATTAATAAAAAATGTGAAGATGTTTTTAAAAAAAATAATGGTTTTCATATTCTTACGAAAATTTCTAAAGTATTATCCGGTGATGTATCCACATTAGAAGGTATTCCAGAAAATTTGACCAGCAACGATTTGTTACATTATAAATACGCACCTATTACATCCGTTGATGTAGAACGTTCCTTTTCACGCTACAAAAATTTGTTAACGGACAATCGACGCTCAATGCTGTTTGAAAACTTATACAAATCATTAATTGTTCAATGTAATAACATCACATAAAATAAAAGGTATTTCATAATTTTCTCTGGTAAATCAGAGAACGTTTAGGTACACAATACACATATAATATATACAAGACACGTTTGGGTACACTTTTTAAACACGTGATCTACAATAGTGGTATACTAATATACTTTATCTCCAAACCATAATTAATAGCAATTACTTATATTATTTTGATTATTCTATGATTATTATCGTAGTAAACGCGACTACGAATTTATACGTAATACATGTACGTGTAATTATCGACTAATAATTCAGATAATGTTGAGTATATTTAAAAAAATACAATGTGTTTAAAGTTGACAACAGTATAAGGAGTTACAGTGGCGTAATTAGAAATTTGGTTTGGGGGGGATATACGTTTTTAGCAAAATTGAATGGTCATTAACAATACTTTGATCAAAATGTTAACGGTAAAAAACACTTTAACACTTTTTAAATTAGCCTATCTTCTTCACAGAGGTCTAATCTACACACGACCATTCATTTTTATCTATACTAACAACTCTCAGTATGCCTACCCCCACTACTACTCCTGTTGGAAAAGCCTGTGTGCTTCGCGCGTCGTCGATTATGGCAAGCGTTATAATAGAATCTTAAACGGCACATGCCACCGTATTATTTTAAAATCGAAATTAATAATATAATGTGTTATCGATAAAGTGTTGAGTATCCGAGACATATCTATATATCTGCTCGTCGTTCGGTTTATTTTCGGTTCGGTATTAAGCCGGTCGGTGTCGGTGGCGGTGACACGGAAGGGGAAATTTGGGCGGCCACGTCTAGCCACCGCGCGTCGACGGCTGCCGTACCGCGAATCTCACTCACCGTTAAAAATTAACTATTTTATGCTCTTTTTACTCTTTAAAATGCGAATTTTGAAAAATCCTTTCTTAGTGCGCCTATACACAGTTAATGAAGTATGTAGGTAAGTGTGCGTATACGAAGACGTGTTATTATTCAAAAATAATAAGTAAAACACCTGAAAATAAAAAAACGCTAAAGACGTATCACAACTTCACAGCATGTGCCGAATACTTAAATAATAAGTAAAACAGTTCGCAAGCCGTGAGTGTCGTTATACAAATTAAATATAAACGCTACGCGTATGTTGGTCAGTGGTGCGAGCGTAGGACAGCATGCCTACCCCCACTTCTACTCCTGTTGGGAAAGCCTGTGTGCGTCGTCGATTATTGCGGCAAGCGTTATAATAGAATCATAAATGACACGTCATGCCACCATGTTAATTTAAAATCGAAATTAATAATATTATAATGTGTTATCGATAAAGTTTTGAATATCCGAGACATATCTATATATCTGCTCGTCGGTCTATTGCTCTATCATCTGCTCGTCGGCGGCGCGGCGGTTGGCGGTGGCGGCGGCGGTGATATGGAAGGGGAAATTTGGGCGGCCACGTCTAGCCACCGCGCGTCGACGGCTGCCGCACCGCGAACCCCTCACCCACCGTTAAAAATTAACTATTTTATGCTCTTTTTACCCTTTAAAATGCGAATTTCGAAAAATCCTTTCTTAGTGCGCCTATACATAGTAATAAGTACATTTACTGAAAATTTCATATCCATAGCTTCAGCAGTTCCGGCTAGGCGATGATGAATCACCCAGGACAAGTCTTTTTATATATACAGACTACAGATCATTAAGTAGGTACTCGTAATTCATATTATATTATCGGAAAATAATTAAAATGTCAAAACCTATATATATAACGCAAGACTAGGCTAGACTAGCTAGATATAGACCTATGTGACGTATACGGTAAAATTCAATGATATCTATAGCTTTCTGTACAACTTTTTTTAAATGACTACTTATAAGTATAACCATTGATTATAAATACTATTTATAATCAATGGTATAACTAATACTTATTTAAAATACTATTAAAAAAATAAGATTACAAAAATACACTGTTAATATATTTTTTTAATACATTTTAAGTCATTTTTACAATGCATTTTTTGAGTTTTCTAATCATTTTTTTTCATTTTTTAAGGGCATATTTATAGCTGCATAATCGCTGCAACAATGGCATCCTCGTTCAAACACGTCACCGGAGCCGCGGACAGGGATTCGAGAATCGTCAAGCAGCTCGAGTTCTATTTCAGCGACACCAATTTACCGTACGATAAGTTCCTGCAGGCCAAAATCAAGCTTAACGACGGCTGGGTGCCGATAAGCGTGCTCTTGACGTTCAAAATGCTGAAGTCCATCACCAGGGACTCGGCCGTGATCGCGTCCGCCGTCAAGGACGCCGTCGGCAGCATCGTGGAAGTCGACGAGACGGGCGTAAAGATCAGACGCAAACCGAAAATCACCGCGCCCGTCCCCGATCGCCGGCTGTTCAAGGACATTGTCCAACGGTCGATTTATTGTAGCGGTTTCCCGAGGACGACCACCGTGGACGAACTGTTGGAGTTCGCCGCGACCTTTGGCGAAAACGTCATCACGAAAACCACCCCCATGAGGTTCAGGTCCCAAGCGTTTAAGGGTTGCCTTTACTTCACGTTCAGCACCAAAGACGAGGCAGAGAAGTTTTTGGCAAGGGAATCCGTCGAGTACAACGGCGTGGAAATAAAGCGTATGCGGGAGATTGATTTTTTGGGAAATTTCAAACCTCACAGTCCATTTAATTACGAATAAAATGCGTCCGTGCACACGACGTACACACTAAGTGTATAATACGGGTACACACTCAATACGTCATCATAAAGGTTTAATTTAGTTTATTTTTCATTATCATTTTATTTCTTTTAAACTAATATTTTTTTTTCAACAAGTAAAACGGTCACAGGTACCTAGTCAGTTGTTTTAGTTTTATTATTATTCATTTATATGCAATTACTTGTTAGTTATTATTTTAGTTATAAATATCTGACGATTATGAGTATTGCTGTTTATTCTATATATATCGTTATTATAAATTTGTTAAAATATTATTTCTTTTTATTCTCAAATAAATCATTCAGTTCTAAGAACAATAACTGCAGTGTAATAAAATCGTCACATTTGTTATGTTTCAATAATTATTAATAATTAGTAGGTTTTATTATATAAGTAGTATAAGACGTATACTATAGTTGTAGTATAGTGAATCACAATTATAATATTGCCAAAGTTAAATTACTTTTATTTATATTTTCTTCAATTGGTTAAAGACGTATCAAGCTATTAAAATGAATGCAAAATATGGCAGCCTCTCCATTATATTTTGTTTACATTCAATGATTTTGTTGAAAACATGTAACGTTAATATTGTATCTTCGATAATAGTGAAATCAATTAACTTAATAGCTCAAGCATCATATAGTAGCATTCCATGTTGTACGAGCCTTCAACAATATAGTAAATTTATATTTATAAGGTATAGGTACTTACAATATTGTAATAACCAGGATATCAAGACGGCGAGTTCATTAAAAAAAAAGGTAGTTGAATTATAACTAAAGCTCACACACGTAATTGCAGGTAACTGCAGTCCCATAGAGTAATGGAAAGTACATAGTAACTATTTACTTTAATAACAGTACCCATTAATTATCCTTAATAATTTTTTACCCTCTCACCGGTTGGTTATTTTAGGTGGTTCAAAATATGCACGACCTTGCGTACTCAACGCCACAGCAGTCACAATAGCGTTGGTAAACAGTTAGGATTTATTCCTGTAAATTTAATTTTTATAAAAAAAATATGGCTAAAAAGTTTATTTAAGTCAAGTAGTTAACTTCTTAAAATATCAACATTATTTTGTAGTAAATCAATTCGAAACGTAATAAAAATTTCCTTTTTGTGTATTTTTATAGACATAAGTAAATCTTGAATTATTTACATTGTTTTCATTGTTTTATTTAAAGAATAGTTGGAGGCTTGAAGCTATTAGGAAATATTAAGTATTATATTATATGTAACTATGTAAAAGAGGATGTTTAAATAATAATTCTCAATTTTTGAAAGTAATTTGTAAGTAATAATTTCAATTGATTGGAAAATCACTTATCAGTTATTAGAACATAAAGGGTGAAACAAAAAAAAAAAAAATATAAAACAGTATGACAACTTAAAATATTAATGTTAAATAATAATACATAATATTGTCTATATGATATTGTGATATTATAATATATAGCTATTAAATCTTAAATATAAGTATATAAATAGTTAAATAGTAACATAGATAAACGGGTAAACGTAAACCACCGATAACACAACCATGACAATTCGGCATCGTGTCTACACTAATTGGTTAAGCCACCCGTATAGATACCTATTATTTATATCTAGCAGATATCAACATTCTACCATAGATAATAAAGATATGGATAGGCCACGGCTATGTTAAATATATTTGAGGCCGCGTTCCTGGAGGGGAAGGCAATTGAGGCAAAATCCTTTATCCATTGCCGTGATTGATGGTCGATACTCGATATAGGCAGGGATGGGCGAATTATCAAAAAAAAGGAATTAATTACAAATTACAAATTACTCAAAATACCAGTAATTAATTACAAATTACTAATTACATGATTGTAGAACATTTAATTACAAATTACAAATTACATAATTGAATTACTTACAATTACCAATTACATTTAAATAATTTATTAAAATTTTATTAGTTATTAATATTATTATATTTAAAAGTGTATAAATTAAATCAAAAAAACAAAAAAACATTAGAGAAATATAGATACATAGAAAAATTAGATAATCCCGTAATTTTGATTACCTTTTAAAAATACTAGTTTTTCGAATTGTTCGTCAGACAACCGGGAACGAGTAGGTGCCATTATAAAGCCAGCAAATGAAAACAATCTCTCTACCACTGCTGACGAACAAATATTAGTATTATAATTAATAAATAATTGTTTAACAACAGGATAATTGTTTAAACATTTTAAACTTTTATTTTTGTCATCAAAAAATTGCAATATCTGTAATTCAATACTTGTTGAAGAATCAGTTAAAGCGTTACTACGGTATGGTGACATGCACATTAAAAAATGAGTTTGGAAATCTTCGAATTTATCTTTATGTATTCTCTAAATAAAAAAATGTATTATCTGCCATTATTTTGATTTACCACAAACTTTTGTATAAAGTATAAAACATACATTCAATAATTGTTTTAAATATTATTATTTGATAATAGATACCTTAATATGAGCCCGAAAATTTGAGTTGGCTTGAACGGAACCAGAAATCACAGCCTTTTCATTATTGCACAAAATACAAAGAGCTCGAACATTATCATTATCGATTTTCTTAATAATAAACAATTTTCCATCAAAAATTGGATGGTTGATATTTTTTAGAGAAAATTCATCAGCGTTAATTTTAGTAATTTTTTACTTATTAATAAATAAGGAAAGAGTAAAATAATTATCAATTTTAAGGACGTTATTCAGTGACGGATGACAATGAGATGGTTACTAAAGCCTGTACGTAGACACAAAGTGTACATCGTACAGTACGATTGTCGATTTTTAGATAGAACATGGTCAATTATTAAGATATTATATATGTATAATATTATATCTGTCTACATGTCTACATTATAACATTTTTAGTAATGTTCATCATAAAATTATCTTTTAGTATCGGTGCCGAAGGTTCGATAACTTATGCTGTATAATTTTTATATATATTTTGTAGAAATTCTAAATTTGTATCATTGAAAAATTGTAATTCTTTATACCAATTACAAATTACATCAATATTTTTATGATTAATTACCAATTACAAATTACCTAAGTAATTGAATTACTGTAATTGAAAAGTGCCCAACCCAGGATATAGGTATACATTTTTTGGTCTCAATTGTTCCCCTCGAAGACCGCTGATAAGACCATTCATATCCATATCTTTATAATTATAATCTATGCATTCTACAGACTACGCAGAAAAGCCTGTGCGTGCATTATTATAAATTTATAATTAATAATCTATATAGACATATTATAGCCATGATGACATGATGTCATGATTGACGAACAGCTTTTCGAATTTTGTAATGAAAAAAATAATAATAACTAGTTAGTTTTTTTTCTAACGAGTTAGATTAGACTATTTTAAACATTAAATTCAACTAGTTAATAGTTACAAAATTAATAAGAATCAAAACTAACTAGTTAGTGCCCAGCTTTGTAAGTACCCAACCATCTCAAATACATTAGGTAATAATACAAAATCTTTACCCTAGACGGCTAGACCTGCCTAAGCTTTTGTAACGTATGCAGTGTAGAAATTCATAACAATAACAACAAGAACAAGAACAATAATCAACTACTATATTATTTTGTTTATCGTATCTATTATTACGATTGTTGTGGTTCAGTCGTGGGGCGGCCCGGCATACGCGATAATAATATTCGCCACGGCCCGCGGCCTGCGGCGGGAACGTAATAAATAATAATAATATTAATTCATTCGGAAACCGATCGCACGGCGCCATCTGGCGGCACTCCGACGCGTGGCCGCCGCGCTCGGTGGTCGGTCGGGCTGCGGACAGGTACGGCGTGCCGTCGTCCTACCTTGTGACGGTGTCCAGTTGGATGCTAGATATATAAGGTGGCAGTCCGCCGCCGACGTCTGCGGAGGTCTAACGCACGGCTACCGCCCGAAATCGCCGAATGGTGAAACCTGGATGGCCAGGATGAAGGGGATGCATAATGGAGGAGAAAAACCGTATCGAGGCGCGCTACGAGTGCACCCACACACTAACCTAACCACTCGGGTAACCCACCGGGTACACACAACTGTTGTGTGATAGTAGTAGTAGTAGTGTAGAGGGAGGGTAGTGTAGTAGCAGCGCGCCTCTAACCACCAACCTTTGCGGTGCCGTGCGTGCTCTTCGACCTTCGTAAATTTTTTTTTTAATTTCTTAATTTAAAATTTTGCATTGTAGCGCTCCACCATGTTATTATTATCATTTTTTTTCCTCAGCAATACTCACTCATACTCTATTCAAAAACTCACTTATTTATAATTAATTAACCGCATTTGTTAATATTTATCTCAAAATATATAATATATAATAATTTGTGAATGCGCTTCGATAAAAAACTAATAATTTATAAATTGAACGATACTTTATTGTTTGTTGTAATAATATATTATCTGGTTTAATTGTTTAAATATCAAAATATATCATGATAATAATATTATATATACATCACTACGGTTTGCAAATAAACAAAGTACTCATAAAACCTTCACTGCAAAATGTATTTCTCATAAGAATTTTTGGCCAGAATTTTGTTCGCTTGCGTCGGTGTAGCTGGAATGTCGTTCCTATCATCAAGGCGAAAGAATCCAACTACCGATGAATGTGAACCGAAAAATATGGAAGGAGATATGAAAATAAACAAAATATAACACATATTATGTAGGTTTATATATTAATGCAATAGCTCGACGTATCTTACCTACTTAGCGTAGCCAAGTTAGAGGGAAGCTGGAAGAACGGATAGGAGGGTGATTAAATATATTTAAATCTGTATTATAATATATTATGATTCAGTATTAAATAAAAAAATGAATTATTTTTTGTTCAAATAGTACTTTCCGTGTTATATAATGCCACGAAAGAGTTTCAAAAATGCAAGATGGTTAGTAAGTCAATCAAAATAATTGTAATTAATCATCGAGGGGATCCAAACACATTTTGTGAATGGTCGATCATTATTTCACTTAATGTTTTAACGAATAACGACTTTAGGACAATCGAATGTAATCATAATATCGCGGTATTGATTTGATTTTCAGCATAATTTTGAAGTGTGTAAAATGAACAATTTGGCGACGCCATATATGTCATACAACAAGCGGTCGACGAGCAGCGGTTATCGATCGACAGCTTACGATTAGAAGTGCCTGACATTAAAACAGATTTGAACCGTTTGATCGGAAGCGTCGACTAGTTGAAAATGCAGTGATGACGTCCGTGGAAAGTAATATTATGTCGACCTGACTATAACCTAATACAGCTGTATAACACAATTAGTCGTTTCCGTTCGTTTAGGAAACACCGAAAAATCCGAGGAAAAACCCGACAGCTGCAAGCTCGGCAGACTGAAGACACGGATCTCAATAATTCTCGAAAGTAAATAGAAAATTATCGGTCAATAGATAATACATTTCTAATGACGTGTGCGCGTGTAAGAGAAGTGACGAAAAACACTTAGGTAGTAGGTACGTTGACGTGACCTTTCCGTCCGGCCTTACCAATGTTCATAGTTGAACCAATGTATAATTTGTATAATTTGTATTCCATTTGTATTCCATATGTATCAATTGTATTTTTGTGCAAAAAATAAACCTGTATAATAAAATACACCCGATGTATTTGTTTTGTAGGTTTTCAAATTACCGTTACAATATTATTATAAGTTTATTAAGGTCTTACTATAAGACTATAATTATTTTTAAAGTCCTGAAAAACTTATAAATGCATAATAGGTATAGTTAACCATTTTGATGAAAATGGAGTCTTGGATTCATATAACACTATAAAAAAGCTAAGTTTTTAAAAATGTTTAGAGACAAAATTAGCAGTTAAATACCACACAACGATCAACTGAAATGTCTCGGACATTTTACAAAAATGTGAATTATTAATTTTTGTATTAGGTATGGTTGAAATTCATCCTCAAGTAGTTGATACAATAAATAGATTTGACTTGCTCGAATTTTTCTCGATGTAAATATTATGAATAAATTAATAATTAATTATTTGTTATGTTTCTGAAACCTTTTATTCTTGTTGAAAAATGTACTAAATATTTTTAAATATCTGCAGTCATTAAATTCTTAATGAGTTAAAATATTTTAAAATACAGATGAGTATAATGAGGTATAAATGATATACTTAAACATATTAAATATAATTTATTATTATTGTAATGGTTAGTTATAAAAAATTAAATTTAAAATTAAACAGCGACTGACGACTGCTATAGGTACGATAAAATATAATATAGTATTTATCTCTAGGCGATATTGTTACCGATCTACGGACATATAATTGTTGACCCTAATGGCCTAATGATTAGCGATTAAGATTAGATTACCTCTTTTCATAAATGAGTTGAAATACCAATGATAAGGTATATGAGTGAAACAAATCAATATTTTTTAATTCCCTAATTTTTAAGATCTTAATTAATATGATCCAAAAATATACTAAATGCTAAAATATGCTAAATAAAATTTCGTATACAGCATCGTTAGGCTATAAAACAAATTTTGGTATAAGCCAGGGCTTGAAACCCGGAATTTCCCGAAATTTTGGGGAATCTATAATCGGTTACCGGTATTATAAACCTATTTGTACTCCCGGTTATCAGTTACCGGTTACTGTGACAATTTTTCAGCTAACATAAAACGTAATACGTTATAATAACGCAATATGTTTTAACCGGTTAAGAACCGATTACCGGTATTTATAAATACTGACTACCGTTACGTATGAATTATAATAATATTATGTTTAATTTATTTTAGCTACATAAATGATTATACGCTCGTAGCTACTAATGGTTTAATAATTAATAACTTCTTAAAACTATTCTTAAATCATACTATATTATATCTTCGTTTCTTTTCCCTAGTCAAAATTCTTGTAATAATAATTCAAATAATTGGTATTCTACATTTCTATTTCCTACCTACCTATATCATAAAATATCGTTGGTTGGTAATGACGGTACTCGATAGTCGATAGTCCCGGTCTCCGGTCATGTAGAGCAGCCGCTAAAATATCCAAATTTTTATACTACACACGTAATCCAAAAATCGGTCAAATCTAAATAAAAAATCAATGTTCTAAAAATTAGCACCAATGATAATGGACTTCTTCAATCAACAACACGTCATTATATACATTTAATAACAATATGTATAAATATTATATAATTTCATTACTGTGGACAAAATTAAATAATTATTAATTCGTTTAGATATTAATTTACTAAAAAAAAATAAATAGATATCATTTACTCTAATATACATATTATTAACATATTATATTATTTATTATATTTTAAACTTTTAGATATAAGCTATAACATAGTGCTGTAATATTTTACAAAATGTAAAGGAACTTTCAAAATTGGTGTAACAACCAATGATATTACTTTAATGTTATTACTATGTTAATAAATCATTAAATGATATTTAAATTGATTTCAAATAATTTTTATTTAATTTAATAATGTAGAACTCCTATTTAACAAACTTGAAGCTTAGGTTACTTTAGAGGTTAAAATTAAAATTTCATAAGTGTTCAAAGGCATAGGGGAAAAAAAGGAAAACGATATTTTTACGCAAAACCGAGTTTTTAAGCCTAAATGCATTCGTGTGTGAAGGTTCAATTGTTATTTTTGTAACAAGTAATTTATAAATTGTTTTATAATTTTTCTAATATATTATAACATACCCAATGGCCAATACACATATCTTCGATAACAGCTCTTTTTAATCGCTGAGCCTCACGCCTGAACCCATTGTTGAGCAACTCAAAACGAATTTCATCATTTTTAAAAGCTTTAATCGTACTATGCATACGGACAAAAGTCCTGTGTGGGCAAACTTGTATTCCTACATAAGAGTTTAAGACCAAACATCAGATAGATAATATTATTGAAAAAACTAGAGGTGGGTCGAACTGTTCGAAGTTCGAAAAATCGAACTTAACTTTAGGTGTTCGGTTTTAGTTCGAAAGTCAAACCAAGTTTTAAAAAAACCAAACCAAACTGAACTCGAACAAAAAAGTTCGAAAATTAAAATTGTTCGAACTCAAAAAATGTACGAACAGCAAAAAATGCTGACATGTCAAACGTTTCGAGCTAAAAATGTTCCCAGTATTTATTGTTGTGTTTATTTTATTTTTATTTTGTTTATTGTCTATATAGTTATATGCTATATTGTATATAATACTATATAAATATACTATACTATAATATAATTATACTATATTATACTAAATAAAAAATATAAATAATGTTATAAATGTTCAACATTTTTTTTTGTCCATTAAAATAAATTATATAGATCAAGATGAAGATAAATATAATCGAGCGAAAATTATCTGTATAAGATAAAAGATAAATAATTTGTATCTACTTATCTAGATACATCCAAACCCTGAGCATACAACTATAAAGTATAAAGCTTTCATTTGCCATTTAATTCAAGTTTATTTTGGGTTAAGTTTGGTAATGATATATAATATGGTACCGGTGTGGTTCGATATTGAATAAAATACTCGGTTCGAGTTCAACATCACACTAAAAAGTTCGGTTCGAGTTCGGTTCGACATACTAAGGTTCGGTTCGAGTTCGGTTCGACATACCAAGGTTCGGTTCGAGACCATATTTTTGAGTTCGACCCACCTCTAGAAAAAACCACAGCACGCGAGATGGTGTACCTGAATTGCCTATCTAATGCGCCGCGTTAACAATATAATCCTATTATTGAACTATTGAAATATTGAGCAGTGTAAAAGTAAGTAATAGAAAATATTATATAGGTATATTTTTGAAGTGAAAAATTCTTTAGTGGCGTCGTGCACTTAATCAGTTTTTTTTGTGATGGGCAAAAAATGTTAAACTTGCGTCAGACGAATGCGTACATTTAGACCATTATGCAAAAGAAAAATAAACATATTTCTAGAAGTCCAATTTAAATGTTGAAAACTAATTTGAATTCAATAACTTCTTGTCTATGTTTTGTAGGCAAAACTTTTTCATTTTTTTTAACTCGTTGAACCTTTAAAGTACAAGTTCGTTTTGAGAAATTAAGTAAATTAATTTGCAACTGTACTACAAAAACTTTACAAAATATCGAAAATCTATTTCCTACAAAACATAGAAAAGAAGTTATTGAATTCAAATTAGTTTCAAAATTGAAATCGGACTTCTAGAAGTATGTTAATTTTTCTTTCGCTTTTGGCATTATTCGCTTTCATGTAAGAAGAAATAAATACATAAATAAACGACGGGTTTCATTTTATTTTCATATGTTTCACTTGTTGATATTTATTAACATAGTAGATGTTTTATCTAGTAGTGACTTGTTATTGTTAGTGTTCGTTTTGTTTAATTACTTTCAAATGTACTAGCTAAAATGAATTATTGGCGTTGGAGTGGAGATTTCAACATAAACTTTGCAGACGATAAAAATCAACTTTTAATTGAATTTTTAAATAATGAATTTGGTTTAACGATGTCAAATGATCGCAATTTTAGCACAACAAAATACATAAGTACTATTGATGCGGTCATTACTAGACTTTTAAATAGGTTTGAATCAAAATTGTTCGTTTCTTACTTCAGCTACCATCGGTTTTGGAGATGTAAAATAATTAATTATAGCGCAATAAATGAATATTGTATTTTACCACATAAATTATAGTACTTTTATAATAATAATTAAAGCAATTCGTACAAAAATTATTACCTAACCAATCCAAAATATCAAAAATGTACGACGTTAATATTCAAGTTTTCACTTCTGCCAGCACTCCCGGAGTGCAACACGTCGTCTTTTTACAAAATTTTATTTTGATGAGGTTAAGGTAAACGTAAGAAATTCATTAAAAATTTAAATCTAACTAGGTATTATAATAATACAAATTAGTAATAATATTCTATTTATTTGTAATGTTTTAATCGCATGATAAAGACGACGAGCAAATTAGTTGAAAATCATTAATTAAAGGATTTGTTAGTTAGTGTTTACACTACGGAAGTAAGGAACAGTCGAGATAATGAGATACTAATTATGACGAGTGTGAATATTGCTCAGTCGTTAATCTTTACAATGTTATGTTATTTATACAGCCGCCTTCAAAAAATTAATTACAATTTAAGATATGTCCTGATTAAGATCGAAGTATAGTTAAGGTTCACGTGTGTTTGACGGTTTGTGATTTTCGTGGCTTGGAATAATAAGCTAACACATTTAAATATAATATATTTTATTTTAGATTTTGCACAAACATATTTCTTCGATTAGGTTAGGGTTAGTTATTTTTTGATGATGTTTTAAAACTCGCACTATTAAGTACGTGCGCAATGTGTATTGTTGTGTAATGTGTATGTGACACGTTGAGCAAAAAAACTGCAAATTCTGTTTTACATTATAACGTTACATCACTTACTTGATATATTATAAAAACCATCAATGTCAATTATTATAGGTATAATAAAATTTTTGCAGGTCCGACGACGCCGCGAGTACTATGAGGTCAATACAGTCTTGTAAAAAATACTTTTGAAAAAGTATTCGAATAAACAAGTATTAACATTACTTTTAAAATACTATTATAAAAATATATTTTACGAATACTCACCAAGTATTTTTTTAATTTTATGCTGCATAATATTTATGTATATTGTACATCTGTTTAGGCACCTACCTCTATTATAATATGTTACTACTTACCATAACAATAACTATAACATGTCCGACTATTTTAAGATAAATACATGTTCAAGATTTTAAAATGTAATACAAAATTCCTTATAAGGTTATCTACCTTTATAAAAAAAAAAATGTCCATAAAAAAGTCAAATTTAATTTTTATGAGCGTTTTAAGTTCAAATTTGTACAACATTGGATATTCACTCGATTTCTCATCTAGTGATTTTCTTATTTTGTTTTAATTCAAAAACGAATAACCGTAGACACTTGAGATTTATATATGTTTTTTTTTATCAATTCATATACTTGATAAAAATGACAAAATATTTTGACTTGTTTTGAGCTGTTGACGGACAATTTTAGATTCCAATTTTTTTAGTTTTTTTTTCTATAATTATCAATAAAATTTTATTTGTTAGGCCAAAAGGCAAAAAAATTTAATACAATAAGGCTTCCGATATATTGTTACAATCGAATAGTTGAATAATATTCAAAATACATATGCACAATTTTTTTTTATAATCATTTAAAGTTCAAATTTTGACAACATTTATCAAATTTTAAATTTTATAATTACTTTGTAGTTAAAATGTATAAAATGTTCAACTTTTATATGCAAGGATTGAAAATTTAAAACAAGGTTCCACGTAAATAGGTTATATAATATAAATTACTTTATCCACAATAATCTCATCAAATATACTTAGTAATATCATAAGCTGTCGACCGTCTTCGTTTAGAATAGTTTTTCTTATACAGTGATATTATATCATTGAATTCAAATTTAACACCATCCATAACAGTGACCTATTTGAATGTACTTTAAGGATTCATTTATTTGTATCTATCTTTAGCAACTTTTTTTGTCACGGGAATAACCGACTAATTTAAATATTTAATTCCTAAAGGATGTATGCCATTCATAAAAATAATAAATGTACCTATAGTAAGTGGATTTATTTTGTTATTAGTATTTACTATTTTTTAATCATATATTTAAGATATAATGTAATAATGATATATTATTTTTATATTATCTCAAATATTATATATAATAGTCAAGTGCAGTTAGACATGTTTTTATTCATGAGTTGGGTAGCACACTTTTTTTGGATACATGAGGTTCCCTCACAACCAAAATAACTTAAAATTTTTTATTGGTGGGGGAGTTTTGATCTAATAGTATATTTGGTGGCTAAGTCCACCCCCTATTTCCACCAATGCTACAGTAAAAACTAAAAGGGCCTCTTAAATATTTTTGAACCGGGGCCTCAAAATTGTAATTGCGGCACTGTTTGTGTTGATGACAATAGACCTTCACTCGTATCGTAGAGTAATATTCGTGACAAATTGTAATATTTGTCATGGTAATATTACTCTATGCACGATGTAGAGAAGAGGTGATAACACTCGGCTTGGCCAGGAGAAAAAAAGTGGCTTAGTTTTCGACGGCAAATTTGTAGTTTAAATAATATTCACCGGGAGCACCACAAGCTTCGAAGGCCGGGTGTTTGAATAATTGCATTAGACACTATATATTTTAGACATATGTGTATTGTGTTTTATTGCAATGAATCAAAAATATTAAATACTATAAATATTGTATTTATAATGAAAAATACCTGTGTGTACCAACGTTTATTTATTGGTATTTCAATAAGATAATTTTAACGTATGGTATTCATATTGCAAATCATTTATTGCCTTATGATATACTTTATTCAACTGCCTAGAAGTTTACAATTGAAAATTATAGCAAAATTGCAGATAACAGAATACAGACCATTACAAATTTAATAATTTCTGTATATTATAAGCAACTTAAATCTATTTATATATACTTACTTCTTTATATTTACGTTTGATTCAATATTTACCAGATATTGGTATTTGGTACCTTCTCTTAAAAATATTTAAATATATCTAAAACACTATTACATTAATAATAATAGGTAATGTGCCTAAGTATAATACATAAAATAGTATACCTATAAGTAAGTAGTTATCACATAATATTAAAGTAGTTACAACATGGACTGTTTTGACAATTTTTTTTGTTTTCTCAGGGTTTAAAGTGGGAAAAATTCCAGAGGGGACTAATGTTTCCATATAGTTTTAACTTTTAAGCGTTCAATTTGTAATTTTATGTATAATGCCTAATGTATAAAATCCTAATTTGTTAAATGGGACGCATTTTAACCGTCATCAGAGGTAGGGTTGACTGATTCCTCCTGCATCCCCCCCCCACCACTTTAATCCCTGAGTGTTCAGTGTTGTGACTTATAGATAATATCCCAATTTGGGTACTATTTTTTACAAATTATGTCAATATAAATAGTCATCTAGATTTACTAAAATATACAAATGTGTTGTTTAATTAAAATTATAATTATATCCCAATCAGATTATAAAAACATAAAACTTAAAATTAAATATGTTATAGCCTATAGGAATATTGTAATAAAGATAAATTAATATATAATACATTTTTACAAAAGGTTAAAATTCGATTTACTTAATATGTACCTAATATTTATTTATTAATTATAGTTTATCTTACATCAAGATAAAAGTTATAAAAATATTGTTTATTACCTAATAATTATCATATTAAATTATAATATTTAAATTTAAAGTATGAGCATCCGTATCTTGAAAATTACTTAAAATGATAAATTATTATTAGGTACCAAATAATAATAATACCTACTCTATATAATTATTATATTATTGTGGAGTAATGCTAATTAGTAGTTACCTACTTAAAATTTATAAAAAATCATGTAAATATAAACAATGAAATATTTTTTTCCTTGACTTCCACAAGCGTATCTTGTCTTGTACATAGAATTTATTTAGCATGTTTAATTATTTAATTTACCTATTAAACTTTTAACATAATATTTATTGTTCGGTAACTAAACATTCAATAGTAGACATTTAAATGGACAGTCATAGTTATTACAATAATTCTAATAAATATTGAACAATATTGGGAGTGTAATCACCATCTCTTCTCAACATCATGACTCTATGGCTCAAATTACCGAGCTCCCATAAGAGTCAATGCAAATCGTTGAAGAATCAACTAATCAAGGAACATATTATTATAAACAAATCGTAGAACACTACCTTAGATAATATATATATATAGTATTTATTGGTCCATGGTGTTATCATAGAACACAACTGTCGGTTTGCGCGTCACGTGATGTATACAAAATGAATTCAATCAATTTCAGTTTACTATTCTAGTTGTTACAATAAGTTATCAAACAATATTTATATTATGTATAGTAGTAAAATAAATAATCTTAGAAAGTTGAAACTATCTGTTTTCAATATTATACTTATAATAAGTCAATTTTAACTCGCGCAAATTCGGTTGACAGGCACGACGTGGTCACTGTGAAGACAACCGTCAGTCGTCGAAACACAACGCGATAACGCCATGACGATGGCGCACCGGTTCCGGAATTTTCGTTTTCATCCACCTAAAACTTTCAACTTGAACCTACCTTATACCGTGGCTAAATAGACTATTTAGGCATGCTTAATACGTTATACGATATTAATACACCGTGTGGTAATAACCGATCAATAGTGGAATGTTATTTGTATACAAATATAATATGTTTTATTCATATAATATTTGTTGTATAAATGCGGTGAGTGAAATGTTTGTATAATATTATAATATCTTCTGTTTATAAGTAAAGATTATTAATCCGTTATCTTAGAATGGCACAGAAACTTTTTCCGTCTATCTTTATAACTAGCAAATCAAAAATGTTTTAGTTTTTGTAGTTACGACCGTTAAATTATGTTAATGATTGCTTCAGTTTACCTTCAATAGAGCGGAACTATGTTTGACTAAAATTGTTTAAATACCTAATAGATGTCTACCTAGGTATATTACTTTTCATTTTATACATAAAACATTTCATTAGTGATATAATTATTTTGAACATAGCAATTTTACTATGAAATTTAATTAATAACAGCTTACCTACCATTTATTAATTGAATATGATTATCATTATTAAAATTAACAGTCTTCCCTACTACTAGGTAGTATCCTAAATAATTATTTATAATATTCAAACATTTATAACCTATTTTAGTGCATCAACATGAATAGCTCAGTAAATGAATTTGATGAAAAGAAAGTGAAATATTGCAGATTTAACAAGTAATCATTTTATTTATTATGAATATGAATTACTCTCAAATAACAATTAATATGATATGCGATAGGTAATAATTATTCATCTCAAAACAAAACAACTACATCTCTTCCGAGAAGATTTCCAGAATTTCATTACAATTAACAGTCGATGAATTTGCTTCTAGAATGGAATTTAGAATCCGTATACACATCTTATATAGGTAAAATTGAAAAAAAATTTATTACGCTTGTTTAAACTAAATGTTTCTCTTTAATATTTTTAGATATACTGTTATACTAATTTACACTGAACAAGGAACCTGTAATATTGAACAAGTTCCTATTATTCAAAACATTGCTGGTCGAAAAGATGCTATATCAAAAAACACAATATTTCAATAATCTTAATGAGGTTATTTTACAAAGTTTAATGTTATAAACAAAAGTTGTCATAATATGTTGGTGGGATATTGTTTGTAATATAATAAAAATTGGCTTTGGAATGACAGTTTTATAGTATTCCATATCCAGTGTAATTTGTTAGAACTTTTCATTCTAAAGTCAAAGTAATATAATTCATAAATTAAAGTAGTTACCTAATAATATACATATTAAATAAATAAATTTCTATTGTGACATATTATAGAATATACATTTTGGTAATGATGCCTTGAGTTCCCCAAAAGGTAAATTGTATTCAAAATATTTTAGTGCCATTTGAAAAATGACACTATGTGGATAAAAATTATGAATTTATTTGGTAATATATAATAATTAATAATGTAATGAACATAATAATAAGTCATTTATAAGTAAATATTAGATGTGGAATTTCTCGGAAAAAAAAGAAGTAGAATGGTTAGTAAATAAAATAACTGAGAAGCAGTGGCATAGCGAGAAACTTGTTGGCCCTTAGAGACAGAAACTCTCTTTAACACAGAAATTAAATGAAAATATTAATTTTATTAAATAGTGAATCATTATTGCATTTTTATTTTACTGCTTATGATATATTTTCTAGGTTGATATTGATATCCAAAGTATATATACAGGCAATTCTAATTTAAATTCAATTTTTGAAAAATCATTCAATATTACGCTTCACGATTTGTCGCCAGGTAATATTTGAAATCTATATTCATGTACAATGTAAGGTACATTTTGTACCTACTTAAGATTGATTTAATACTAGCTTAGTTTAATTCTCACTAACTAAAGAAATGTCAAAATCATAAATTTTTTATATCTACATGAATAAATCTAGAATCCATGTTATAATATTACAAATAAATTATTTCCAATAGGTAGTTATTATTGTACTAATATTTTGTATTATAATAATATTCCATACTAAAAAAAAATGGTAAATTCAATATAAAACCAATGAAATATGATTCCTATAAATTTATTTATAGTATAATCTACATTATTTAGTGCCTACCTACAAATACCAGGGTGGGTGATCTTACAGCTTAAATTTAAATGTTTTTGCTAATATTTATTTTCATGCTTTAAAATAGAAATTTTTTTACAAGTTATTTATTTTCAGATTAAAAAATTTGGTTATAATATATTTTTTACATAGTGTATTCACTCCTTTGTCAAAAAATCAACTCATGATGAATATTGAATATGGTAGAAAAGGTTTTACCAAATACATTGTGCAAGAATTAATTAATCATGAATTTTTTATTGTGACACTAACTTCTGTGAACATTGAATCTATACAATAAGGTAGGTATTTATTAAATAACAATATTTTTTATGTATTCAGTCAAAATAACTAATAAGTATTGTTTTAAATTCTAGGTAGATATTGACTTTAACAGAATATACTGTAAAAATTGAAGAAGTGTTTCTAAAACGCATTAAAATATTGAATGAACGGATAAATAATTCAACACACGAGATTTAACCAATAGTAAGTACTCCATAAATTATAGTATAAAATATATTGTTTTGTATATTTTACTGGTACACAAAATTAAATATTCAGACACTCCTTATAACAAAAATCCTAATATTATGTAATGATGTAGGTATTGAAGTGTTTGTTCAATTATTACGATTTGTTTAATTTTGGTACCTAACCAAATTCACAATATTATAATTTATAAATATGTTTAAACATGTTGAAATAAAGCCATTTTAATAGATATAATGTACTTTATCTTTTGGTAACTAATAGATACTATCTAATGAAGGATAACATTTTAAAATAAATACCTACCTATTGGCAAAGCTGGGCAAAAGTTATTTTGACTTTTTTCAACTAGTTAAAGCTAAGTTACTTTAATATAAAAAAATAACTAAGTTAGAATATAAATAAGCTTATGAAATTTATTAAATTCAGGTAAATTGAACAACTGTCAACTGATAGTTTGATCAAATATTTCAAATTGGTAGGTAATAACCTTAATTTCTTGGAATGTCAGTCATTAGAATTAGAAAGTTTAACTATATAAGAAATTGAAAAATTCATTAAATGAAAAAAAAAACTATAAAAATAACTAGTTACTTATTATTTTTAATGAGTTAGATTAGATTATTTTAGACATTGAATGCAAGTTTACAAAGTTAATACGAATTAAAACTGCAGCGTTACCTATTGAGCAGTACCAGTATTATTCACTGTAATCAACATGTTATAAATAACATGCTATACATACTATTCAGATGATTTCTAACATTTTTTTAAATTACTGTATTTTCAGATTCAAAATATCTGATAGTTATGTACACGATACATAGTCTGCTAATTCCTTGACCAAGAAAATTAAAATGAGAAGAGAATTGAAAAAAATACTATGTAAAATATGGAATCAATGATTCCTAAAATTCAATCATAAAATCTAATGAAACACGATTGGATATGGAAGCACTTTAAAAATAAACGGCACAGAAAGAGGATTCCATCCATAGATAATATTTTAAGAATGGATAGGCCACCGGAACTTAAAACCCCTTGCTGGAGTGAGAGCACTATATAAAAGCAGTCTCTCTCTCTCATCCATATTCCGGACCGCGACCCCTTATTTTGTTAAAAAAGGAATGGCCTATCCATTCTTATATTATCTATAGTCCTATCCAGCCATATATATTGATTGTTGGTACATTATTTTATGCATAACAAATTTTGATATATTTTAATGCAGTCAAATATTATATAACTTACAATTTAAAAAATACTTTACGTATTTTTGGAAATGTTCCATATTTTTAATGTCAAATATTTGCTGGAATCTGAGAGTATGTGTGGATTATGTTACAAACATTCTTTTTAATATTCATACAACGTATGACAAGTCATATACCTACCTTCACTAAACAAATTTCTTTAGAAATTAGGGGCTAAGGTATAATAGATTTGTTTTTATTTCACTATATGTTTTCATTATACCTACTTACTTTCTATAATAGTATAAAATTTACTTTTTTTAATAACTATTCATGTTTATATAGTATTTTACTTTGTTCTATAATGTAGTTACAAATATTTTATAGTTAGGTATTAACTATTTTTATTTAGTTCCAACCTAATTGTATTTTTAACATAGGTACCTATACTTATTTTTTTCTAATTGTTAAATGTATTATTATAAATTTAACATGTATAATAGCAATAGATAGTCTAATTTGAATATAATTATTTTTGCTATTAAAAATTCCCCTCCACCCACAAATGTATATCTGTAACACAGCTATGCATCTAATATATTATATTAGAATATAACAATTACTTACCTACAAATTTTTATTTCTAAAAATTCTGTATTTTTAACTTTACTCTATTAATATATTATTTAAAAAAAATTGTATACCTATTATGATAAAAATATTTTTATAGTTAAATCTGATTATGTAAATTATCAATAAACGAAATCATTAAAACGTGATGTACTTGGTTATTTTTTTGTTAGTGGATTACGGAGATTATATGTGGGTGTATATATATATATTTTGTACATACTTGCGAGTAAATAGAATATTTTTCTATTCATTAAATTTTAATTGGTGGTTTTAAAATGGTATTTTTTTTTATCCTGTATACATAATTTTTACCAGAAGGAGTGCTTCAATTTCAACATATAACATCTTATGTTTAAGAAAAATGGATCAAGATGGTAGGTACTTTAAAGAGGTTATTTTTCGACTTTCTCAATAGTTATAAATTAATGTCATGGGAAAAACCACCGACAAATTACGAAAAACCACTATAAATGTGATTTTAATTTCTAACGCTTTGTTTATCACCAAAAAACCGAATTAAAATTTGTGATGAATTTAAAAATATTAATAAAATACACAGGATATAATAAATAATTAAAATATATAAAATATCCTGACTGAAAGACCCGTCTCCGCTCTGAATCGATTTTTGTATTCAATGATATTCAAATTTAATACAATCTATTATACAACCACCCACTTGTAAAATACTGTACAGCAGAGTGACATTCACTTACCCTTATTTTTTATATTATTATATACACATGGCGTCCATAAGAAATAAAATATTCACATAACGAAATGTTTTTTTATAAATTCTTTTTCGGTGGCTGAAAACGAAATATAACGTTTAAACATGTAACCATGGAGATGCTGCCGACCGTTTGGTTACGACGGAAAAATACACAAAATATATATAATTACTAATTTAGTTTAATTTTTTTTGAAATTCCAAATCGATTCTTGTAACTTTACGTCGATATATTAAATATTTTTGTTTAAATTTTGCAATATCACGCCTACGCCGCTCTACGAATTGGATTGCAAGTGTGAACGCAAAATCGATTATGATAACAATGATCAGGAATTCGTGAAAGTTGGCAATTTCAAAGGTAAGTGAGTGTCATAGGCGCAAATAGGGGAGGAAGGTCTTTAGGGTCTAACCCCTCCACCCCCAAAAAATGTCCATAGCATTTCCTACATTTTGTTTTAATCTTATTCGATATTATCAAAGTAAGGCTTTGAACCCCCAAAATCCCAAACGCTATTTGCGCCTATGGTGTGAGTATTGTAGATATCAACATTTTCGTTGTTCTGTTATTAACTTTTACAACTCAGCAGTGCCAATTTCAACATTTTGCAACCGGGGATAACATGATTTAAATCCCCTCTTAAAAAAATAATTTCTTAAAATTTTTTCGTGGCATAAATTCAGTTTAGCTGCCACTAGATTTTTGAAAATTTTTTTGGGAAATCTATATATTATAAATACAACAAAACAATTCGTAGGTAATCATTAGGGAATAGAAGTCGAATGATCTAAAATTGACAAATATTGAAATATGCAATCAAATCCATAAATCGTTTCACTTTTAAAGAGTTATAATACCTACCGTAGGAGGTATAGAACATACCTACCTAATAACAAAAAATTATTCATACTATCAAAAATTCATAACTTCAACAAATAAAATCACAACATAATACATATTATACCAAAGAACAATAACGGTAGGATTTTTAAACCTTAAATAAATAAATAAATATGTATTATTAATTAATGTTTATTTATTAAATACTTAATCACAATTACATATTATATTATGTGTGAAGAGTACACGGGAGTCAATGGGTGACATATTCACTCAAATCACCGAAATATTTTTAAAAAAAACATGATTTATGCTTATTTTATCCTAAATATAATATACAACGCAAATGATAAAACATTATAATATTATTATACCTATACTAACGTAATAACACATTAAAATATAATACAATGCAAACGCATGACAATTCATTCAAATGTAATAAGGCGAGTCACAGATAATTGCGTGGAGGTAAAATATTTCGATATTTATTATAAGCGTGAATCTGCGTAAAAATAATATAAATAATAAAAATATAATAATATAAATAAATAATAGGTAGTTACTAAGTTGGTAGGTACGTACGTAACCGATTATTATTATTTATTATTATTATAACATATTTTGTCGCTGGCTGAAAATAAATAAACATTCAAACGAGATAACCACGGATACTACCTAGCCGGTCGGCATATCGACGCTGAATAATAAACAAATTTAATTATTTTGTTTAGCTAAAAAAACAGTGTGTATTATATTTAACAATTTTTCGTTTTGGTATTACGCGTCGTTTTATTTAGTATCTCCAAAATAAACTACAACCGAAAGCGATCACGTTATGATGGAGATGATGATCATAAACCAAAAAACTGTCGAATATCCATGAAGTCGTAGGTAAGAATAATAACGAAACTATTAAATCCGGCGATATTGATCATTGTACAAATTATAGACCTATATCTCTCCGTCTCTTTCCATATCCAAAATATTTGAAAAAGGTTTAAAACAACGTTTGATTGATCTTTTGAATATACATACCTAACTCTTTTTCTACAAACCAATTTGGAAAAATGAATCAACAAAATATGCACCGTTATAAGATTCGAATTTTATTCATTCTAGTAGGTATTGACAATGACAATAATAAGGTAGGTAATTTGGTTTGTATTCAGATTTAAAAAATGATTTTCATTAAAAAATATTAAAATATTAATGTGGTATTTTTAATATTGCCATAAGAAGTGGTTATTTCATATTATTTTTCAAATAGATTGCAAGTAGTTAAAATTGAAGAAATGTAAACTTGTGAAATTCAAGTTATCGTCTTGTTATTTCTTATTTACATAAAATATTGTCTTATTAATCCTAATATTATTTGTTTTGTTGACGATACATTACAGTTTCAATTGAACGTAAAAGAAATTGCTAATGTATATAACTATAATATAATAATAAATTGATATTGTATAACTTAGTGAATCATTGTGGGCACCTATATTAATAATATAAAAGCTTGTTTACATAAACATTTTAAAGAACTGAATATTAAAAATCTAAATATATGTTTTTTAGTATAAATTAGTAGAAAATTCGATTAAAATATAACGAACATAATTTTAGATGCTTGAATAATATAAAGGTTTGTAACTGTTTTTAATTTGAAAAAGTTACTAATTTAAAATATTTAGGTATTATTTTTGATCAAAATCTCAAATGGAAAGATCATACAATATATTATGTTTGTAATTTAATTACAAAACTATTTTATAAATCCAAACTATAAACCGATTACAAACGTAAAATAATAGGTACAGTTTATAATTATATAATAATAGGCATCATTTATGCTTATTGTAATTTTTTTTATGTACAGATTGTATAAATTCTAGATTAAAAATATATAAAAAAAAAAAATATAATAATATATTCGTACAATTAAATCGATCATCAGATCTGTCTTATGTAAACCTACATTAATATTATTATGGTGCTAAATTGTGTAAATATTTTAAACTAGATTAAAGAACATTTTTTAATTTTATATAAATTCTTTTTTACTTAATGATTATTCTGTGTACCTAGTTTAGTTAGAATATTCAACAATTAGTTTAATATTTTTTATTTTATTAGGATGTTATATATTTATAAAATTTAATTGAATCGAAAAATGAATGTTTTTAATGACTTTATATGTATGTTTGTATCTTTATATTTATGATAATTTAATATTTATAATTCATTAATATATTGTTATTATTGTTTTTGATACATTATACGGCAATATTGGTGCTGAATAAAATATTATTATTTTTAATTCATCACAACCAGGTATTGTAACAACCGGGATTCGTATTCCGTGGAACAGAGCCTGGGGGGGTACCATAAACAATAGTTAACTTAACTTTAACTTGTACACTCATTAATGCTCAGCATTAGTATAGTTATTGACTATAGCTACTTATATTTTAACAATAACAAAGATAGATTTGAATTGAGTACCTACAGCTATCATAATGAATAATAACTAATGGATTATAGTAACAATTTGGACTGCCACCGGTGTTTTAAACTTGGCTAACTTTCTTACTAACTTTCGTTCTTAAAAACATAGAAGTCCCTCGTCCGGACCCAATTTGATGTTGTGGGGGAGTTTTTTCCCCCCTGACGGGACCCACCTCGCCGTGGTGGGGGGGCTCACGGGCCAATCACTGGTCCGTGCCAAGAGGTTCCACCCTAGAGCCAGTCATGACCTTGATTGGTTGGGGCTGGCAGGTCCGGTCCACCTGCATACACTTGCAAACGGATCCCTGCCAGCAGGTAAAATGGACGGAAGGAAAACCGCAAACCACAATATGAATAGCAAATGTAAAAATATTGTTACAGCTCCAGGGGGGTCGGACCACCAGGAGTCGTTGGTAGCAGGTGGATCTGGTGTAAATATCAGGTTCAACAGAGCGGGCTTGCTACTTTCGTTACCAGTCAACCGCGACAAATCGGATAAAGGGGTGTCCAGCATGGCCCCGGATTCTGACAAACATGCTACTGCTGAGACAGACGTGCCTCCGGGTACGCAACCAAGGGATATGTTATATTTTATACAGCATAGAGTATGAGAAAAATTATGCCTGAAAGTCGAGGACACTATATTAATAAAAATCAATCTGGACTTATTTAAGGCCCATGATACCGGTGAGAACGTAGCTGTGGCTACCAATCTGACCTTAACTGACCACAAGCGAAAGCGATCATCTTATGAAGATGATGACCATAATAGAAAATTGTCTCGAACCTCAAGAGCAGCACTTGATATCCACCATGTCATTGGTAAGAACCTATTTTAGAGGCTAACCAAAGCGATGATTGTATTAATTTTACAATGGTGTATGCAATGTTGAGAATAGATAAAAAAAACAATATTTAATATAGATAAGATACAAATAACTATATATATTAATAAAGATTTCAGATAGAACAATTTTAGTAAAAAATAATGAATATTATAATATTCCCTGCAGTAATTTTCTAAAGCATCAGGGAAAAAAAAATTTAAAAAAAAGAGAATGTTTACGCAAAATAACTCTAAAAAAAATTCTCATAGCATTACATTATAGATACATTATATCACTTTACATTTATATTAACATTTTGTATACACCATATAATTTTCAAAATATGTAGGCTCGCTTCAAGTTCTGTATAGATATATTGAATTTTCAATTTGTTTAGTTTTTTTTTTCTATAAATGAAAATAAAATTTTTTTCGTTTGGTCAAAAATATAACACAAGGTTCATATAATAGCAGTAAAGAAGTACTTGTAGATATAATCAGTTTTCCCAAAGATGATCTTAGATCTATAATCGGCGAAATAAAAAAACGTATACCAAGATAAGAAAATATCGATTACGACCATTGACCATTGACATTATTTAAATAAAAACGAAGAAAAGTATTTATGTTGTTTTAGTTAATTAAACCTTCGAAAAAAATTATTTTGCTAATTTTTTTATGCATAATTTTTATCTTTATTGCACATTTCAACATTTCAGTGCATATAATTATACATATTTAAGATTTTTTAGTGTTTATTTGGTTGGTTTTTAATGTTTATAAATCCGCACTCTAGTTTAAACTTATTTTGTTTTAATTAAAAATATTATTCGCGAGTACTTGAAACTTTTTGAGTATACCTATTATTAAATTGTACACACACGATAACATTTTAAAATGCAAATATTCACTAAAAATTAATTTTACTTACTGTATTACCACTAAAATGTCTAATAATTAAATAAATTACATTCAGCACAATAAAATCATTAAATATACTTAGTAATTGATATATCATACATAGGCAATAAATTTTGTTAATTCTACTAAAATCAAAACAGCCCTTCTTTCCCTGTGTAATAACTGCATTGTCAATATCATATCTAGACATTATGCCGAGCGATAATGTGTCAAATAGTAATGACAAGACAAATATTGTTCAAACTGAAGCACATTTAGTATCTAGTGTAATACGTCACCGTCGTCCCAATAGCACATCATCGATTGAAACACCGATCTTAAAACATGCTCCCGGAAGGAAAGCACGATTGCCTAAAGTAGACTCAAATAAAATTAAAACAACCTCCCTCTCACTCTATAGAGCCGGTGAAAAAAGAAAGAGTCTACCACCTGAGGATATCGACAAAAAGTTTAAAAAAGTAACAAAGGACAATTATTATTTCATTCGGTATTTATTAATATATTATTATTTTCACAGGGAAAGTTTGGGAAACCATGTATCAAAGGATCGATGTACGCACGCGATGTCACGGAAGACAGTAATGTCACCTCGACTCTTTACGTAAAAAAGGTAATAAATATCAATTATTATAATTTCAGTATTTATTAATATATCGTAATTTTTACAGGGAAAATATGGAAAACCACCCATTAAAGGAACGATGTATGTAATACCCGATTTCAAGGAAGACCGTATGGTCCCCTGTTCACTACCTAGAGCTGCAGGGATAAAAAAGAAAAGGGTACAGACTGATGCTAGCGACAGAACATTTAAAAAAGTAATAAAGATAAATTATTATTTCTTTCAGTAGGTATTTATTAATATATTTTTATTTTAATAGGCAAAGCATGAAAAACTTTCCATTGTGGGTTCAACGTATCAACGTGATGTCGCGAAAGACGGTAATGTCTCTCTTACTTCTCGCCCCATCCCCCCTCCCCAACACATCGCCCAATTAGAGGTAGTGTACGGTGGGCCGGTGGGACACTGCTATCTCCAAGGTGAAATCAAAATGATTTAAGCAAAGTGCTGCACTTATAATGCACTAAGTGTGAACGGGATATGATCTGGTGTGTTTAATTTTGATCCATTGCATGTTGTATGTTTATATTTATGTTCTTTTGAGTATATTAATCAAACGTAGTACCTATGTATAGATACCAAGTACCCATAGTTCTCAGAGAGCAGATAACGAATGGAAAATTAAAAAAATAAATAAATACCAATTTCGAAGCTATTATGACTAGTGAATGATATTTACGTCACATTTTTATGATTTAAATAATTTAAAAGCCATATATTTAGCGATGACATATATTTAGGTATATCATAAAGGTGTCATAGGTATATATAGGTGTCTATTTATGCTGTACTTAAATTTTTTGGCTTACTAACCAGTCTTAGTAATAAATATTAAATACAATTTTCAGTTCTGGAAAATATGATCCGACCCGTGGCATCTGGAGTTGTAAACGATGATATCAATATATGTAAGCGGAAAAGAACACTGGAAAAGAATGTAAAATTTAAATTATTTATTTTATTTTAATATAACATGACGTCTTATATTTCAATAATTGTCATTGTAGAGTACAATTCAAACTCCAGTACGATGTCCGAGTGTAATACAATTGGGAAAATTTGAAGTGGAGACTTGTTATTCATGTCCATTTCCACAGGAAGAGAATTCTCCGAGATTAATATTTTGTGAATTTTGTTTAAAATACACTAAATGTCAATCGATCTTGGAAAGACATATGCGGCACTGTAATTGGAGAACACCACCAGGCACAGAAATCTACCTAAGTGGAGATTTAAGCGTTTTTGAAGTAAATTAATTTTATTAAACAATTCATGAGATGTAAACTATATAGTTGTTTATTTTTTTTCAAACAGGTTGACGGAAAAGTAGATAAAACGTATTGCGAAACACTATGTCGATTGGGAAAATTATTTTTGGACCTAAAAACTCTGGACTTTGGCGTTGAACCATTCTTATTTTACATTGTGACGAAAAACGACGGTTTTGTAAGTATACCTATATAAATACGTTTAAATAAGTCCATCCAGCTTTAAATTTTTATATAAGCCAATAATCTAAATTTATTAGTAGTAGTTTCCACTTTTGTCTATACCGTCGCATTTTTAGTGTTTTTATAGTTGTCTACCATAATTATATTGTAATAATGTTCAATTAAACATGTTAAGGGCTGTCATTTGGTTGGTTATTTTTCAAAACTCAAACAAAATGAAGACAATTTTAATGTAGCTTGTATCGTAATCATGCCACAGTACCGAAGACAAGGGTATGGACGAATTCTCATCGAATTCAGTAAGTGAAAACTATATTAACCTAGGCGTTTTAGCATATATCATGTCTAGTCTATCCTTTCAGGTTATCTTCTATCTAGAATTGAAAATCAACCAGGTACGCCAGAAAAACCGCTTTCCGGTTTGGGTAAAATTTCATACGATGCGTATTGGAAAGGTGTCATTCTACAATATTTACATCACCACAGAGGCATTGACAACATCTGCATCAATGATATTAGCAGTGAAACTGGTAATTTAAAAACATTTAATTTGAAACTTTTTAATAAGAATTTTGTGAGACAATCATAACATTAATAATAATTTTATTTTAGGTTTAATGAAACAAGATATTATAGACACTTTCCAATCTCTGCACATGGTTGTGGAAATCTATAAAGAAATTACAATATGTGTAGACTGGAATATTGTAGATTCTCACATAAAGAAGAAAATTGAATTAAAACAAGTTCACATTGCACCAGATAGGTTGAGGTGGACACCATCAAATTTACCGGATGACCAAGTTAGTTTTCCTGATAAAAAAAAAACAGTTTTAAATTATTATAATATTTTTTTTTTAGAAAAACCGAAATTTTGAAGAACCTTTTTTCATCAAGTGCATTCCAAGTGGCTAACCCTAGTGGCATGTACCTACCTGGATTACACGCGGCTCACGAACCCCTATCATTCCCGAGTCCCCGCACTTGTACGTTATGCAGAACCGGCTTCTACTGGTGTTCGCCTGCTCGGTGCTGGTCTCGGCGCTGCCGTCCACCGTGCTGGCTGCCCGAGTGGACCGTGACTGATTGTGTCGTTCGCTTCGTGCCTTGTGTTCGATATGGCCGTATTCGAGTACTTCTACGTGGACAGGTGCACCGCCGAATTTACTATGATTTCACCAGCTAATGGCCAAGTTAGTTTTTCCTGATAACGAATTAAAAAAACGATTTTAAATTATTATAATATTTTTTTTTAGGATATTAACATTTTGAAGAACCTCTGAAGTGTATTCCACGGACAGTGGGTGGCTAACCCTAGTGTACGTGTGCGCGGCCGGCATGTACCTGGGTACACCCGGCTTACGCGGCCAACATTATCTCGCTCACCGTCACGATGTTCCTGGCCTTCAAGATTTACACTTTGCTGGCCGACGACGGTGGCATGTACCGCAACTATCTGGTATCGTCGCTGTTCTGCCTCACGTCCATAGTCATCTGCTTCCTGTGGCTTTCCGAGATCAAGGACAAGACGTTTGCCGCCATACAGGACCAGCTCAAGAAGGTGGACGATTTGGTCTGAACGAAGGCACGTGATCGAGTTCAACTGCTGCTGGTGGAGGTGGATGTGGGTGCATGACGATGACCAGTCGGTTTGTACGAGTACGATTCGAGCACCCGCACGATAATTTTACGACTTTGGACTTGCGTCGGATGTGTAGAATTTACAGACAAAGTATTCCAGTTTTCAAAAAAGTTAACATAGATTGTAAACTATTATTTTTCTTTAATACTATATCATCGTTTATAGTTGCTCATATTTTACACGAGTATATGCTGTATATTTTTTAAATAACGATAAAAAATTATGTAAATATACCAGCTATATGGACACTTATTAATTGTAAATAATATGATGTATATCAATCAATTTTTTCTTTATTTTAAATATTGAATGTACATGCCATTTGATATACATCCAAGCCTATTTGTTCTATTATAATTTAAAGTAAAAACTTTTTATGTATGTCATTTATTTTTTACTAATTCATAAAATCGTAATATTTTAAGTAATTCATTGTCTTTTTATTTATTAATTACAATTTGCTATCTATACATATTTTGCTGAGAGGTATTATTTTTTCCTCGAGTAAGAGTATACTGTGATCTCAGATATTGTATATGATCTAAGACTGTAATTAAGTTTTATTCGAATGGAAAATTACTATTCTGATAAAAGTAAGATTATTATATTTTTTTCAAAAAAAAAGTACGCTGATGTCTGTTGATTGGTGATTAATAAAAACCCCATTCCGGCTTGGGTAAAATTACATACAATGCATATTGGAAAGGTGTTATTATAGAATATTTAGATAAACACAGAAGCATTGACAACATATGCATCAATGATGTTAGCAGTGAAACTGGTTATTTAAAAATATTTAATTGGAAACTTTTTACAGCGACGGGTGTCAATTTTCTTCAGACCGTCACGGTGTCTTCCACCAAGGCAGATACCTACGGCAGATACCTACGGGTACCCACTTGAAAATTCTGCCGAACACAAAAACGTGTTCCTCTGACCGTTCCCGTCCGTACCAAAAACCTTACAGTACCATCCTACAGCTAATGGCCTCAGTTAAAATTATAAAAATAATAATAATTATTACTTTTTGAATAATATGTTTGAACATTGTAATGAATAATATTTTGAATGACTTTGTTTTTATTTTTTTCTGATTCGATCATTTTTGTATTTTGTTACATTATTTGTATATTATATTATTAAATTTCTTTTTTCGTTATGCTTATGTACTTCTAATAATGCGTCAAATGTAATTTTTTTAAATTTATTATTGGTTTGATTAAGTTATATGTATATTATACGAAATTTTTCTCTATTTCGTTTTATAATTTTTATACTGCTTTGATGTAAATTTCATAATAGTATAATATTTTTTTATATTTTCAACTTTTATTTACCTTTTTTTGTAAAAATATATTATGTTTAACTGATTTTTTTTTTGTAATTTTATCACGCATTTGATAATATATTTTTATATGTTCAGTGTTCATATTATACCTAAAACTCATGTATAACAATTATTTTTGTTGGAATCTTTCAAATTTTTTTATTATTAATTAGATTTATTAACTTATCGAATTTTTCTTATATTGTTAAATAATTATACAACCAGGGCCGACTATACATAGTGGTCTGAAACGTAAATTTACACAACAAAATGTTAAATTTAAGGGTTTTGCCCCAAGCAATATAATATTATCAGTATTTTGAAAATGCCGCCCTCTTACTAAATTGCTGCTTAAGTTAGCTCTAGGCGTGTGCTTATGTCGCCTACCCCTTGAACCGGGCCTGTATATAACTATAATACATTTAAACTATACTTTTTCTTGTTGTTATGTCATTATTATGTAACAACTGTTGCAATATATTATTGTATTTTACGTTCATTTAGTATTATAATATTAATATTTATTCATACCTATATTATGTTGTCTGAACATTATTGTGTATTTGACATTCAAAATACCTACCTATATATATTTTTTAAACGTCTACATAGTGGTCAAATCATAATAACTACATATAGGTACCTGCTATTACGAATAATGACGACGACGACTCTGGTGACAGCAGCTCTTCAGAGCGTGTTTGTATATAATAGCTATAATGTACACTACATATTATACCTATAGTATAAGACATAATAGTGTATAACATTACGAATTTTACACTATTTTATGATAATATTATTATGTTGGTTTCGTATTGATACATTTTTCGATATTTTATATTCGATTAGATAATCTCGGATGACTCTGCATGCCAGATATCGATTGAAAAACTAATTCGACCATCATATACTGCAGTCAGGTAAGCAGGATTACTACATAATTGAACCACCTGACGACGACGAAGACGTACCTACACTCGAGTATATAATATGACTCCAAGGAGATGATTCATAACGGGTGGTACCTATTCAATTTTCAATGTAATTTTTCATGCCAAGTGTCACATTATGTATGAATAAATAATTGGTATTTAATGACTAGTCCATCATGGATCGACTCACGTTTCAGAATTATTTCACTAGCTGGACCGATCATGTCTGACTAAACAAAAACACGTATAGCGAGTTCCGTTCTCCAGGTAATACCAACTAATTAACATTAATTTTTGATTTTTAATAATAAAATTGTATATTTAATTTGTTTTAGTTTTTTTTTTGTGAAATTACCTGGACGGCACTCGATGAGTTTTGACTGGAACCTCCAGCAGTGGGTATTGTACGATCGGATCTTTTTCTAGTTCATATAATGTGTCCATATATGTTTATCCCCTGCAAAAACTGCTTCTTTGCTATTCAGAGTTCAGATCATAACTTTTAATAAATATGCTAACGGTTCGTATCACAATCACCTCCAACAGTGGGTGGCTAATACTAGTTTTTAAGTGCCGGTCGCCGGAACTGAGACATAGACTGACTGAAGTGAGTGGTGCTGAAACGTGGAATCGTGTCAAAACCCAAAGTGACAGTCACAATAGCGAAACTAAAATATCAAAGATGTTTAGTTTTTTTAACTGTATTTTACAACAATTTTCTGTTTATAAATTAAAAGTATGTAATAATAATCATAGATACCTACTAATTCCATTTGCAAATTGAATTTATATTATGCAATTAAAATCCTTTTATGTATTATTTATTTTGAATAAGTTCACCATATCTTATATTTATTTAGCTGTGTCAAGTAGAATACATTTAATGCTTAAAGTTTTTGAGTGATATCATTTGCAAATGCGTAAATTTGTTAAAATGTCTTATCTGTGTATAACTTTATAAAAACCAAGATGAATTGATACACCTTGATAAAAACATATGATTTATCATAGTATTATACCCTATAATAACATAGATAATAGATACTTATATCATTCTCTATATCCATGTACCTATGATCATTATATCTAAATAATCTATGGGAAACGACAATGGTTGTAGATAAAATTATCGATTCCAATAATTTCTTTCTTGATGTGTTACCATACGTAAATACAAATGTCGTAATAGTGTAATACATTATGTATAGATACTTGTACATTTTATTCCTTTGGGTTGGTTTTATAAGTCAGTACTTCCAGTGGGGAGCGGAAATATTTAGTGATTTGGGAGTAAAGCAAAAGGAAAAAATTAAAATTGTAAAAAATGTAAGTCATATGTACCTACCAGCTACGCATACAGAAATGTTATTTAATAAGCTAATTTAGTCAAAATACATTTTTATAGTTCATGTAAATAAATCTATAACAGTATATAACGTATCCTTCATCCGATATGCTTATATTGTATATTTTTATCCCTAAAGTCTAAAGTATAATATTAACGTTGTTGTGAAACCCTGTCTGTATGCTATACGTAGTATGTAATAGTATAATATAGAATCGTGTGTAAGCATATTAATATGTGAACAGGCAGAGTCACACGGTCTAAGGGAATTCGCTGTGTGGACAGTTTTGAGCCCGAGCGAGTCCCTACCGTGTCTCGCTGTCTGTATAGGAGTTAGTGTAGTACTGTCAGACCATCGAGCCGAACCTCTGTTAATCCTTTAAGTCTAATAATTTAAATCTAAATATTCTGTACAACTAAATTTCTTTTAAAATTGATTATATTAATAAAGTATTAATGATAACTCATACACCACGTATTTCTTTATTAACGAACAAACTCGGTTTTGGAGACGTCCATAACAACGTAATAAAAAAGAATATATTTAAATTTTAATTTATAACATGTTCTTGTAATGATTAGACCGTATTTCTGCAGATGAAAATAGTTTGGTTTTTGAGATTCCAAATCTAATTGATCATCCCTATAATATTATTCATTATTAATCATATAATATTATATAGGTAGGATATTATTTAAAATTGTTATGCAAATGTCGAGAATATAATATATCTGGAGCTAAAATTTATTTTAATTGAAATAATTTTAATGTTTTTAATACCTACCTAATTAAAATGGTTCTACTTCTACAAGTCGCAATTGTATAGAATATTTATACCTACTTATTTTTTTAGTTGAGTAAAAATATTCTAAAATATTTAACGCTGCTCGTAAACCGTAGTATTTACGATGAGTATAATATCTCCACTAAGTGTTTATAATTACATGATGTCATTGACATTGCAACTTGCAATTAAATATATTATACATATTAGATGATATATATATATAAGTCGAGTTGTGTGGCGTGCGTCCGGCCGACGCGCGCGTGTACCTCGCGTGCTCGCGCTCGCCGGCCGAGCGTTCGCGACATATGTGGATGGCCTCGCGGGGGCTGTCGGGAGTAGCGCCTTAGTAGAAGGGGAGGAATTTGCCTGGGTCGAATCCAGCGCTCGCCGACGCGGATCAGCGAGACCCAACGTTCTACCTCGTACGAGAGTAGCCGGCGGGGGACCGTCAGCCTGGCGCCAGGGCGCCCTGAACCGAACCTGTCGGAGGGATGTGACCGCGTCACAAAGGCGTGAAGTAGCCGCCCTCGAGAAATATGGCTAAAGGTGTAACAACCCCCGAGGGATTGGTCTTATACTCCCCGTCACACAGTGGTTTACAATATATATATAAGTGCATGGGGCATAGGTTTGTACAAATAGGTGATAGGTAAGTTGTAAAATGACGAGCATTAATAATATAATTTACAAATATTATATTAATTGGTATTTTGGTACTTACCAATATAATATAATATTAAATTTGGTATCTCTGTTATATCAACTTCATAAAAATATCGTTTGGTAATAAACATTTAACGTTTAATTAGGTATAGGTACCTCTTCAGAATGCGATATTTTATGTCCTTAGAGATGTAAAATGTACGCACGTTTTTTTATGGTCATATTACTATGGTAGTTACTAGTTACTGCCCGTCAATGTGTTAAGGACGATATGCGAGTTGTTCTGTCCAATATTTTCCCAGATTTAAAGCCAATATTGCAATCAAAACAACAGCAAAATAATATGTCACATTGAAACTTGTATACATAAATAATTATAAACTATGAAACAAGGTGATTATTACTATTTCATAATTATTTAATAATGTATTATTGCATTAACTCTCAATAATATCATTAAAAATAATTAGGATCTTTTCGTTTTACGTTTACCATTTTCTAGTTTACGGGACACCCCGTAAAGTTTGGGCGGACGTCAGTGATGCCCTCGTTGCCACTCGCTCGCTGCGCTGCGTTCGGACAATAAAAATCGAAAATATCCCTCGACTTGCTATGCAACACCACCTCAAGTTGGTCAAAAGGTAACTGCCGTATATAGGCTCTTAATAACGACCTTAATTTTATATGTCTAACGGAAAAGATCCAATGATAAAAATAAAATGTATACATATATTTTTTTTTTTATTGGTTGTTGAGGGGGGGGGGGGGGTGGTCCATGATCATACTTTATTCTTTATTCTACAAAGGGGTCCATGACTCAGAAAACCTATGACTTACAGCTTTCTTATAAGTGCCCATCAAACAATGACTGAATTCATTTGACCTTGCATCCGGTGTAGGGGAACGTGAGGATGTTGAAACTCATTAACAGTTTTAAAATACCTGCAGTATTAAGCAATATTAGATTCTGAGCGAAGTGATGAATGTATTGATTTTACAATGATGTGTGTTTTTTTTATTTTTTTTGTACATCAAATTTTGACTGAATGTTTATATTAGAATTTTCTATACACCATAACATTTTCCAAATATTTTGAGCTGTTTACGGACATTTTCAGTTTCAATTTTTTTAAGTTTTTTTTTCTATAAATTTCAATAAAATTTTATTTGTTTGTTAAAAAAGCTTGAAAATGTAATAGAAGGCTCCTAGGTTATTGTTTCAAAGCCAGATGAAAATTATTAAAAATCCTTTGTTACAGTTTTTATTTATAAGCATTTAAAGTTCAAATTTTGACAAAATACGGAAAAATCACGAAAATTAGCAAATTATTTTGAGTTGAGAATTCATAAAAATTTTTTTTTTAAATCTAAGATTTGAAAATGTAATATAAGATTAATCATAAGTTTGTCTACCTTTATCAAAAAAAAAAAATGTCTACAAGCAAACCCTTTATAGGGTAGAGGGAAATTATTTCCCACCTTAGAAAAAAAAATCCTGTAGCTTGTGATCGTAGGGAAATAATTTCCCACTTATATCAAACGAATGTTCATCATTTTCTGTTTTTATTATTATATAGGTATTTTTACCCTAGCGCACTCTAGTAATGAGTTATTGAAATAAAACGTTCCAGGTGGGAAATAATTTCCCACTGCACACTCACGGTATCTGATTATTCCGAGAGTTATTTATAATTTTGTTTCAATTGAAATTTATTGTTGATGAAATCGTTTAATTTATCTGTTATCAGTATGATTAAATAGCTTAGTTTTTGTTCTTTATTTTAGTGTGATAATGAAATATCATATCATACTTCAAGTACTATTATTATTAATTGTTCGTGACACATTTTTCATATCAATTTTTTTTTACTCAAACTAAAACGACTAGAACAGAAGATTGATTGCTGTTAGGAACTCAAAGTATGTATCAATTTAACAAATAAGTCTTAAGGAATCAATATATATACACAGTAAGTGTATTGCATACACCACAAACTTAATATTTTCACTTTATTGTGAATTTTTAATGAATAATTAATTTAATTTTTACATTAATTGCAGATGGCTTATAAACTTAAGGATGATGATATATTATATGAGTTATTTAATATAACAGATGAAATGGCAATAGATTCAGACATTGGTGGAGATTCTGATGCTGATGATTTTACACCAATTAGTCGACAAAAAACATCCTTAGGTAGTAATATATAGAATTTTCAATATCAAATTGTGAACCTTTGAACCACATATTGCAACTAAAATTGTTACATAATATAGACGCTGTTTTAGATGTAATACCAAAAAACATGACAAAAGATCCAATGTAATGTGTGCAACTTGCAACAAAGTTTTATGCAAAGATTGTTTTGCTGAATACCATAAAACTTAGCACATTCTATTGATTTTATTGCCCGATTAGGTACTACAGTTGATATTGTTTCTTTTTTAGAAAGTTAATTTTATTTTGAAAAGTTGATTTTATTTATTTTTTATTATAATTTTATATAATGTGGTCTGAAATGTGTGAATCAAGATAATTCTACAAAGGTTTTTATTTATGTTTTGTTTTTTCTATTGTTATAATGAAGTATAAGGTTTACTATAATCTCATGAGAATTTATTTTAATTTATTTTATCAGTTGAGAAGATTTGTATCTTCAGGTGTCATAAATCCTAAAATACAATTAAATACCTATTTATCATGTCATATATACATTTGTTTGCATAAAAATAGTTAAAATTAAAAAAAATTGTAGTATGGTGTTAAGTGGGAAATTATTTCCCTCTGCCCATGGTCCATAACTAGGACACTAAGTGCTCAATGGGAAATTATTCCCCACCCTTTTTTTACCAATGCAAATAAAGTTACAATTTTTTTTACATTTTTTACAGTAACTTACATCTGTTAAGAAGTAAATTTGAAAATTTGGTAGAAATCGTACGATATTTTTTTCTGTGCCCTATAAAGGGTTAAATTAAATTTTTATGAGCGTCTGAAATTCATATTTTTACAACATTTGATATTCACTTGATATCTCGTGTAACGATTTTCTTATTTTGTTGTAATTAAAAAACGAATGACTGTAGATACTTGAAAATTTCACTGAATGTTTGTATTAGCATTTTCTATACACGATAAAAATTAAAAAATAATTTGACTCTTTTTGAGCTGTTTACGGACATTGTTAGTTTTCAATTTTTTTAGTTTTTTTTTCTATAAATATTAATAAAATTTTATTTGACGGGTAAAAAAGCGTGAAATTGTAATATAAGGCTCCAAGTATATTATTTGCAAAATCAGATGAAAAATATTAAAAATCCATACTTCAACACATTTTTTTTTTAAGCATTTAAAGTTCAAATTTTGACAAAATTTATCAAATTAATAATTTAATAATTATTTTGTAGTTCAAAATTTATAAAATGTTCAACTTTTATAGCTAAGGATTGAAAATTTAAACCAAGGCTTTGATATTATATGATTGAATTCAAATTTAACAATATCCATGACAGTGACCCACTTGTAACCTACTGTAAAGCAGAGCGACATCCACTTACCCACCTTTTTCCTTTTTAAATCTAAGATTTGAAAATGTAATACAAGATTCCTAATAAGTTATATTTGATGATGCAAATGATTCAATGATTCAATACAAATTGATATATTAATGAATATGATTTAAATGCTCCCCTCGAAGACCGCCGATAAGACCATTATGTGATATCCATATCTTTATTATCTATGCATTCTAAAGACTACGCAGAAAAACCTGTGCGTGCATTATTATAAATACTAATAATTAGTAATATATATGAGCTAATAATCTATATAGGCATATAGCCATAAGGTCATGATTGAGGAACAGCTTTTGGAATTTTGGAATGAAAAAAAAAAATAATAACTAGTTGGTTTATTTTTTAACGAGTTAGATTAGACTATTTTACACATTAAATTTTACTAGTTAATAGTTACAAAGTTAAAATGATTCAAAACTAACTAGTTAGTGCCCAGCTTTGTAAGTACCCAACCATTTCGAATACATTAATAGTACAACAATCTTTACCCTAGACGGCTAGACCCGCCCAAGCTTTTATAACGTATGCAGTGTAGAAATTCATAACAATAACAACAAGAACAAGAACAATAATCAACTACTATATTATTTTGTTTATCGTATCTATTGTTACGATTGTTACGGTTTTGTTGTGGTTCAGTCGTGGGGTGGCCCGAAATATCGGTATTGTCCGAGTTGCGGTCGCAATAGACGAATTGCGGTCTTAATAATATTGAAGGTAAAATTAACGTCTTAATTGCGGTCAGTATCCGGTTATCGATTATCCGATGAGCTCTTATCCAATTTTCAATAATATACGATGTTGCCAAAATTTTGTAATTTATTATTTTCAAGGTCCATCTCAATGCCCCCCCACTTTCGAAATTTGAACTTCTGACCACTCCAAACGTTTGTGCATCGTTTGTGCAGAAATGTGCACCAAGTCCAATCGTTTGTGCATAAAAACTGAAAGCTCTATCCCTAAAACAAAATGGGGGGCCATTGAAACGGTAGCCCCTCCCCCACATTGAATATTTGGATTTTTGAATGTGCCAAACGTTTCTGCATCGTTTGTGCAGAAATGTGCACCAGATCCCGACGTTTGTGCACAAAAACTCCCAGCGCTATCCAAAAAAACAAAGTGAGGGGTATTAACACGAGGGTCCCCCTTTTTTGAAATTTTAATTTAAATTTTATAGCGCAATAAATGAATATTGTATTTTACCACATAAATTATAGTACTTTTATAATAATAATTAAAGCAATTCGTGCAAAAATTATTACCTAACCAATCCAAAATATCAAAAATGTACTACGTTAATATTCAAGTTTTCACTTTTGCCAGCAACCCGTCGTCTTTTTACAAAATTTTATTTTGATTAGGTTAAGGTAAACGTAAGCAATTTATTAAAAATTTAAATCTAACTAGGTATTATAATAAGACAAATTAGTCATAATATTCTATTTATTTGTAATGTTTTAATCGCATGTTAAAGACGACTAGCAAATTAATTGAAAATCATTAATTAAATTTGTTAGTTAGTGTTTATACTACGGAAGTAAGGAACAGTCGAGATAATGAGATACTAATTATGACGAGTGTGAATATTGCTCAGTTGTTAATTTTTACAACGTTATGTTATTTATACAGCTGGCCTTCAAAAAATTAATTACAATTTAGGATATATCCTGATTAAGATCGAAGTATAGTTAAGGTTCACGTGTGTTTGACGGTTTGTGATTTTCTTGGCTTGGAATAATAAGCTAACATATTTAAATATAGTATATTTTCCTTTACATTTTTCATACACAGATTTCGTTTCATTCACAGGTATTTTATTAATTTACGACTCCATTTAAAAATGTGTGAGCTACCATAATTATCTTTTAGATTGGCCCCTAGATCTTTTAGATTCACCCACGATCATAGTACAATGATTTATAGATTACTGACTCGTTATTTACGCTGCACTCGGTGAATTTGCTCAAGTAAAACGTAAATAGAACACAGGAACGTAGAGTACGATAATGTAAATTATTGGCATAGCCAGTAGTCGAATTTGAATCGCCAAGTAGAGACTGTCAAACAACAGCCAGTTCTACATTTTTAGGTAACATTAATAATTTGGTTTATAAACCAACTATACTATAGGTATAATACAATTTTTTTTCAGGTTTGGACCAACGACGCCGCGAGTACTACTTTTGTCGTATTTCTTCCACGACGCCACCATCGTTTAATGAGGTCAATACAGTCTTATAAAAAACACTTTTGAAAAAGTATTCGAATAAAAAAGTATTTAAAATACTTTTAAACTACAATTATTATAGTTACATATAGAAATGTATTTTACGAATACTCACAAAGTATTTGAATACAAATACAAATATTTTTTTTAATTTTATGCTTTATAATATATATATGTATATTGTACATATCACTATATCAGTATAGGTACCTATTATGTTACTACTTACCATAGATTTTAACAATTACTATAACGTGTCTGACTATTTAAAGATAAATACATGTTCACATATTTCATCTTGCATTCAGATATATATTTCAACTAATTGATTACATATTAATGAAAAAAATTAAATAAAAAGTGGTATTACTATTAATATGGAACTATTTTAAAGTTATTACATTTTCAGTTTTCTTAAAAAATTCCAGATACAGAAACCATATAAAATTAATAAAACGGAATTTATGGTATTTTAATACAAGAATATTTAAACTTAAAAATACTGTTAAAAATACTTTTAAAAAGTATTCAAAATACTTAAAAAATATATTGAAGAGTTACGTAGTTCACTGTTTACCGGAAGTTCAAATACTGTTTTGCTTATGCCGAGTATCTGAATAACAGAAAACGTACATTATAATATACAGTATATGTAGAGAATTAACGGAGCCTGACATTATCTGCCGAGTGAAAATTTGCAAATTTACTATGTTATGCACTTGTAGGATGGAGACGATAAATTTCAGTGTGGCGTCCTCATAGAGTAATACTCTATGGGCGTCCTCTTAAAACAAGATACGCCGGAGCGCCTTAATCTATTCTTTGATATCACGCCGTGTGTATTTAGTATTGCCATGAACTATCTTAGTTCATGGTATTGGGAAGACAGATTAACACTGGGGTCTGGGAGCGCTGTCGACGGCTGTCGTACTGATGGTTAGGCGGGTTCCCTCCTACGTGGAGTCCCGAGTCGGAAGATTGTATGTATTTTCCTTTAAGTGAAGTGTATGTGAATGTATTTGATAATATAATTATTTAATTTATTTTATTAGATTTTAAGGCTTCGACGACTGAGGTCATTTTAGGTCATTTTAGGTTGGTAGGGTTGGGACTGTTGGTATATACGGTCGGTTAGGAACACGTGTATGTGTGACAAGGTTTTTGCGCACAACGAACCCAGATGGTCATCCATCCGAGAACTAGTAGCAGCGGCCGTTGCTTACTCTTAATCACGTCGCGTGATTGATTTTAGCCACTGCGCCGCGCCGAGTCACGATAGTAGAAATTGTACTTAACAACGTATACAGTTAGCTATAAAAGCGTATAAAGTTTCGATACCAAAATTAATTTATTATAAAAAGTAAAATCCTCCATCCTTTTATCGATTTAAATTGTTTTCGATTTCAATTCGACTTTTGGATACCATTTAAAAAAAAATTTATATCACTTGATTTTTAATGATTTTTATCGATACTCAAATCGGATTTTGAATTAACTATATTACAATAAACATTTTTATGATTTAAGTCAACTTGACGGGCATAATAATATATTGTAGACGTTAACCAAAATTGGAATATATGGGAATCACAATGTCCAATATTTTCCCACTATTATTTAGTGACATATTTTAGAAGCAGATTTAGTTATATTAATTGAGCCGTTCACACAATACTCGATGGATATATTTTCAAAGCTAAATGGTAAAATATGTAAATAAATAGTAGTATTTGACGTCGTCCGATGTACAAAATCAGTTACTCGAATCACCTTTCAGAGCTATGGTCACGCCACCACGCCAGTGTGCTCTGCACACTAGGCCACTGATGTATAAAAAGACGCTTCGTTCCGTCATAACGCAATTTTCGTGCAAATATAATATTCTGTGAGTATATAGCTGACGAGAAACAAAATTTCTTTGATCTTTATATTAATTTAAATTAAAAAACCTCGATGCGTCTGTCCCTGTCCCTACTTATTCTGGATAACCGTATATGGTCATCTCGCGGCCTCGTCACGCGCTTGCACCCGGCAGGAAGTTGAACACATATATATGTTATTATTGTACACGTGCGGTGCTTTATTCCATATCACTCACGATTTATATGGACATTTTATGCGAGTTATTTATATAAGTAGTCATATATTGATTGACGCACGCCTTTCATGGTCGCGCGCTCGATATTCGTTTGTTCTACTACACATGCAGCGAAGCTGCTATTATTATTACTATTAATGTAAATATTACGCGGCGCGTACTATATACGATTACTTTGATCTACTCTTTGATCTACTGCCTATATGGTGTTATTTTTAGATAAATGGTTAAACAGTCACAGCTCGCTACAATATGGTACAACCAAAAATACCTATAGTGTATACGCTAGGTAATTAACAAGCGTAATGTAGGTAATATATAAACAAACTAAAATAAAAAATAGCAAGTTATTAGGCAGGTGGTTTAAACCATAGAATCATATTTTTATATTAAAAAATATAAAATTCATTACATATAGGTCAGCGTTTCTCGACCTGTGTTCGATATGTCCCTAGTCCCTACATAATATTAATAACAATACAAGCTGAATGAACGCCACTGAGCAAGATTGACGAGAAATCTAAATGACAAACCATATTCTGAAACAGAACAAACTAGAGACAAAAATATATATTATACAAATATAAATTTAATAATTATTAAGCAATTTGTAGAAATGCAAAACCGTGGAGATCAATATTACACATATCATTCTTTCCATGTTATCGCAGTGTTTTTGGTGTTTTCGACGTATAGGTACCCTGTTGATAAAACTTTTTGTTCTTTGGTCAAAAAGCTTGATAATTTAATAAAAAGTTGCTCGTGAGATTTTACACTGGTTAAAAAAACCGTAAGTATACTTGAACTAGAATTTCCACAAGCCGCATTAATTAATTTTACACAAGAGTGTTGACATATTTATTAATAATATTATCAAATAAAAACCAAATATTATATAACGTAACACCCAATTGTATTCAAGTAAATTTACAGATACAATATACATTTTACATAATATACAATTTACATTTTACATAATATACATTTTACTTAATATACAATTTATATTTTACATACATTTGGTGCCCAAATACTGTCGTAACAAAACCATATCATAAGCCCTATTCGTCTGCGCGGTCGATCGCACCACAGCTAAACATACACCTGACGAACCGCTTCGTCCGGTTCCAAAGTGAACGCGCGGACGTCTAGGCGTGACCGTTGTCCGTTCCCGCGTCACTGCTGGTTACCGTACCCATTACTCCGGCTTCTACCGGTGGCAGCCGCGACGAGACGGATAACGGCGTTTTGATCCAACAGTCATCTTCTGGAGTGGCAGGTGGCATCAATGCCAAGACAGACGATTCGGCACGTGATGGTGAATCCGTCGAAATGGGCAACTCCGCGGACGTACCGAACGACAGTCCAGTTTCGGGAGCATCGCCCGAGGAATTTTCACGCACGGCCACATTAGGCAAAGACGCAGATCTCTTGTTCACCGGGAAGCTAAAGACATCGCTGCTCTCCGATGGTTTCAGCACATTCGACAGCTGGTACCATCAAGTCGTGCATGGATTTCCAATCGACCTCTGTGGGCGCTTCGGCCGAGGAATTTACACGCACGGCCATATTCGGTAACGATACAAATCTATTGTGCAGCGGCAATGTACGGAAATCACAACTCTCGAGCGATTTCGGTCGATTTGACCTAAGCTCGTCAAAAACCATTTGCATCTTTTCAGTCTTGGATGACAGCTTGATATCTGACGACTTCTTGTCTTGAGCGGCAATATTTGACATACCGATATTTGATTTAGGTACGTGGAATAAATATACTATACGAAAATTCGATTTTAACTTTTATATCGTAGGTATTAGCAATTATTCGTGATTTTCGTAACAAATGAATTATAATGAAACTACAATACGTCATAAAACATAATGTTATGAGTTACGGTTGTATAATATATATAATAATCAAACTTAATATTTCAATTATTACATATTGTATTATTTGCTGTGACGCAACTACTTTTTTTTCAATTATATCGTATAATATACCCGCCGCATTAATAAAGCGGTTTTATTTCCGGGATGAAAATATATACTTGGGTAAATAATAATCCACTTCGTAAATTATTTCAAAATAACGATATTTGTTCCAATATTATATTAAACTTACGTTATAAAATAAAAACATAATATTCGTCAAACGCAAACGATATTTTTTTAAAAAAAAAAAACGTAAATAAATGTTTTGTGGGTCTTGGGAGTATTAATTATTACCCCGCACCCGCGTAAGCCACCCTCTGTCTATACCGTATTCAGTTATATCATTGCGACTTTAGGAAGGCGTATGTTATATTATTACTACACCAAATGTACCTACACAGACACACTGTTCAAAGATTGTATATCAACACTTTGAGTGCCGTGTGTATCAATTTTAATACACAACTAATATGTTTATTTTTGCCGTGTGTATTGATAACGGTACACACATTTAATGCTAATGATACCTACACACAAAATAATGTCCCGGTCAGAATGGTCAGTTTTGTCATTTTTAGCCCGTCACTCGCAAAGTGTTAATCAAACCGTTTATATACGGCAACGGTGTACTACAGGTCGTTGAATTGCTCTCGCGAGCTTGCGACAATACCACCACACCAGGTAACCGGCTGTCTTTATGCAGACACCGTACCCCCAAAAGGCCCACGATATAATATTTAGGAGGCCCTTTTCAGACATAAAGGATTTTAGATTTTTAACTAATATGAACTTTAATTCCAATTTACAACACATGATGAAAATTGAAATTGTTTGATACCTGCAACATGTTTCGTCCAACATCTAATATTATGTTATTATTGTATTGATTATACTTAAGAAGATAATATTTTATACTATACATTTTTAATACAAATTGGCCCACAAATAAAACTTTGTTGATTTTCATAGAAAAAAAAATTAAAAAATTAAAATTGTCCGTAAATAGCTTAAAACGAGTCAAAATATTTTAAAAATGTTATTAAGCATTGAAATTGATAAAATAAACATTCAGTAAAATTTTCATCTATCTACAGTTCGTCTTTGAATTCCAAAATATCTTAGATTTAAAAAGAAAATTTTTATGAATTTCTCACTCAAATTAATTTAAACATTTTCGTGAATTTGACGTATTTTGTCAATATTTAAACTTTAAATGCTTATAAAAAAAACTTTGTGACTATTTAGAATTTTAATATTTTTCATCTTTCTTAGAAACAATATATTGGGAGTCGTCTATTAAATTGTAAAGCCCAAAGTACCAACTGGATTCACTCTCCTATCAGGAAAGATACCGTTGAAGAAAATCTAAGCATTTTTATTGTCCTAAGAAGTGATGACAGATACAAAAAAAAATAAAAATTAAATATAAAAAAGCAGGTAAGTGGATGTCACTCTGCTGTACAGTAGGTTACAAGTGGGTCACTGTATAATGGATTGTGTTCAATTTGAATTCAATGATATCTTATCATTGTATACGAAAAACAATTCTGAGCGGGGATGGTTTGTCAGTCTGGATATTTTATTATAGCCTGTAAGTACTAAGTTGTATTATAAATTAAAACAAAATAACTAAAATCGTTATTTTTATTTTTTTTCGTTTCTAAACAAATCCCATTTTTAGCGGTTAGTCGGTAAAAATTATCTGTCGGTGATTTTTCCCGTGGCATTAAATAACTATTGAGAAAATCGACAAATGACCTCTTTAAAGTACCACTTTGATTATAAAAGATAAGATACTACATGTTGAAATCAAAGCACTCCTTCTGGTAGAAATTTTGTATACAAAATAAATAAATAAACACGATTGTAAAACCACTAGATCCCTCACTCCGCTCAGAATCTAAAATATCAACTGAGATGAAATTACATATGATTTACATTTCGAATGGAGGCCTGTGCAGCTTAAATTTCTGATCTATTTTTGTAAGTAAAATTAATACAAATAAAGTGATTATACACTATGTACAGACAATATTCGGAGAGTTAATATAAAAATGTTTAGCCTCCTGAGATGGAAAACATGTGTCTTTATTATTTTCTTGGTTTTTTTTTGTTACGATGGAGTTGTAAGCGCACCCTTAATTGCGCTTTTGGTGCTAGGCAATTTTGTAAGACGAAAGTTTGAAATAGGGCCATAGGGGGCCCCAAAATTTGACTCACACCTGGGCCCTTTTATCTCTAGTTTCGGCACTGGCAGACACGTAATACCGATATTATTATTGGATATAATATTATAGGTAATAGCTGCAAGTTTGACGCGATGTCTTAAGTACTTTACACGATGGTTGGCTATACACCCCAACGGTTACGGTTTTGAGACGACAAGACGTCGCATACTTATTACATACACTCTAAAAGTATTTTTCAAAGCAACACGAAACAGGAAGATTTTAATTGTTTAAAGTTTTGACACGCAAGCGGGGTGGAGTGACAGAGCTATGGGTACCCCGCAATATTTAATAGCCAAACTGATGACTTATAAAATACTCGTGTCCAAAACTTGATTTCTATATATAATAACCCCAAGTACTCGTGCTATATTCTGAATTGGAATTAAAAACGTATGTCGCCATTGGAAAAAGTAAAAACTTAAAAAAATTACAACAATAATACTGCCGTGCTAAGCGTAATAAGCAGTACCTATTTAAATAAATATTTTTATATAATATAGTTTAAAATGGAAAATGGCAACGTTGCAGAGTTTTTTATGCTCAATCGTGTAAGTTTTCTTTTGTATTCTGATTTCCTTTGATATGCCGACAATTTGGCTCAATCGTGTCTCAGCCGTAATAATATTCTCTTATTATATAAAGCAGAAACCCGAGGGTGCTCCTCTGACGATTTTTCGAACTAGCGTAAGACACTACCAATGAAAAAATTCGATGGGCGGTCCCCCAGGTCACTGCTTTGGAAAATTATAAATATCAGAAAAAAAAGGTATTTGTACAAAGAACTTTGTATTTTTATATTTAAAGATAAAAACTAATATATTTTATTGATGTTAAATTATGTTAAAATATAAATATGAAAGAAAGAAATTAATTATTATACATAATAACATTAGGCTTAACAATATTTTCGATTGATAAACATTTTTGTTTTTGTAAATATCGCTTAGCATAAAACTATAAAGTGTTGTACTCCACTAAGACTTATATTATACCCACCAACACACACTATCTTAAAGGAGAGTTGTTATCACTACAATTTATTTTACTATAATAATATATTGTATCGTTGAATGTAATTATTTGTTTGCTAAATAAATAATATATTATTATTATATGCGTAATTATTATGGTATTATTGGTGTATTGGTTTTATTAGTATACACATTGTTGATCGCCGCACAAAAGGACATAAAGATATGAAGAAAAATAATATCGGCAAACCTAGGATCCATTTCTTAGATTTGTAAATTAAGATATTTAAACATGAAAAATAATAAATACCACACGAAATTATTAATAACTATCCATGTTTTCTAACTGCAGATAATCGATAGGTTCGAAAAAACCAGCAATGATAACAAAGAATATATTGACACCTTTTAAAAGTACCAAGTAAATGCTATTAGAAATCGGCCAAAAACTCGAAGTCCGAACTACTATAAAACGTGTACGCCCGTAATCGAAAAAACACACGTCGTTGTAAAACAATTGATACATTCATCGTTCCGCCCAGTGAATGTAAAAGACTTCACCTAAAAGTATAAGACGAGCACCAATGCAATTCGAAAGACGAATCCTCGTTAAAATAATATTATATTATAGGTACCTACCCGTAGGCATAAGTACGTATCGATAATAATGATGTTTGGGAAAATAAGCCGTTAAATAAACGACGCGGTCGTACTCACGCTGGCTAGCAATAAACGACGTCGTAACCGTCGTCTGGGCAATGTTTGTATTTTTCGGTGACTGCTTAGACCAAAATTGTTTTTATAACTCACTTACAATTTTGTCTCCAACAGTATTAGATACTTGTTTCATAATATACCGGAAAAAAACACTGTTAATAAAATAACATGGCCACGATGGAGATCGATATAGACGCAATCCTGAGGGAGATGATTCACAGCCTTATTGACGAATTTTTCGTCGACGAAAATCAAGAGCATATCGATGAAGAGCAAGTTCCAGAGGACATCAACAGCATGAAAGACCCAGCTTTAGACGACGTCGTGAGCACCCTTTTGGGTGAGATAGTCGAAACTGTCTGCGTCAAAGTCGACGAAGGGCAACATTTGGATAACGACAAAAATCAAGGAGATATTGAAAACGAGAACCATCGAGAGCCTATGGATGAAAAGGAAGTTCCAGAGGATAACTATGATAAAGAAGACCCAGATGACGCCGTGAACGCCCTTTTGGGTGAGATTGTTGAAGATGTCTGCGACGAAGACTCATCGGAGGCTATGGCCAGCGGAGACGCGGAGACAGTTACAGATCCGGAACAGATGATAGAGACACCGGCCGAGGGCAAAGAGAGGGACGGAGATGGACTGGCCAGGATACCTGAATCGGAAGCACCAAAACCAGCGGACCCCACACCTCCACGTGGACGCGCAAGGCGAATAGTGGCCACCACGTGGAAGGGTGTGAGGCGGGTCACACGCCTGATGCTGTGCGGATGCTTCCGAGGAGAGTGAAGCCGCAGTCCACCCCTCCCTCCTCCTCGGACCGAAGAACACCAGACAAGACGGCGGCGACATGGGGGATTGATACGTGACAGAGCACTTTACGGTGTACGGCGGTAAGTCACCCTGTACGTTTTCCGGCCACCCGCGGAAAGACGAGGTCGTGGTCGATGGCGTCGCGAGCTCGCGGTTTCTGACACGCGAGACCATCTGTGGCTGCTCGGCGATGGCCCAGCAGCGTAGGTCGTGAGAGGAGCGACGGACGGACGACGACGACGACGACGACGACATACGACGGCTAGCTAGACCAGCGTGGGCAACGATACCGCCCCGACGGTACTTCGACGATAGCTGCAGTTTGCACGAAGGCGACTCGTGACGGCGGCGGCGGAGATCTCAAAGCACGATGGGTGAGCGATAGAGCTAAGGTAAGCTATGGGAACACGGACGACGTCGCTGCATCGCCTGACCCGCAGAAACTGATCATGTTTCAGGGTCTGGCAGTGCGCGACTCCGCAGTGGAGGGGCCATTGGCGCGGCAGACACTGTGCCGACGGGACCCCAGGACGAAAATCACGGAGTGGATCAGGACCATGGTGCGTTGTGGCGTGGTCCGACGATTCTCTCCCCTTTTCGTCCAGTGGTAATTCCGCCGTCCTGGCCATGCCTCCGGTCACCGCTGATTCCACAGCCCCAAATAGCTGTCTTCGCTCGCTCAGTGCTTTGGTGTCTCCGTCGTCGCTGTCACAACAGTCGTCTTCAGCATCTGCGCATCGTTGACGCGCATGACATCGCGCACTAGCCGCTCGCCGTCAATCGTCGTCCAATGTCGCTCCCGCGGCCTTCGCAGTCGGGTCCAACCAGCCGTCACGATGGTCGTCACCCGCGAGCAAACGCGCCAGCGATCACACTCGTCCGCCTTAGGGACCGGCCGCGAAAACGTATGGAGGTGACCAGTGGCCTTTGCATCTGCACGCACCTCGCCATCACGTATCAATCCCCCCGCTTTTGTGTCTTGTCTGGTGTTTTTTTTTTTTTTTTTTATTATATTAATATTTTTTTCATGTTCAAAATTCTTAAATTTTCTGACCATTTTGCGTCAAACCTTATCTTTCGGCTCAAAAAACATAAATTTTTTTTGTTTATATATTAACATTAATTCAGACCATTTTGCGTCAAACTACTTATCCTTTGCTCACCAGCAATAAGTTTTTTTTTATATATGTCATCATTAATTCAGACAATTTTGTGTAAAACTTCTTTCGGCTCAAAAAAAATAAAAACTACGTGGTTAAAATATTGTTTCTTTTTTTCGTATTAATAGTGTATTTGAATTTTTATTTATTTCAACAGAATAATAGGTAGAATAATATTAATATAAAATCGATATATTGCACTAACTTTGAAATTCTACAACTATTAGCTAACTTTTGCTCCTTAAAAATAAATAGGTACACTTATTAAGCTTATCCATGTACGTTGCATTGAAATTTTGTAAAATCATAAAATTATTTATTGCCGTCTAAGATAATTCAAACACACACATGTATATTAGTTATTACTTATGAGTTATGACAATAAGTATTGTAAACAATTTTGTAATTTAAAAATATTATTCGTGGGTACATTTAACGTATCTTATTATATTTTAATATTTTATACACACGATAACGTTTTCAAATGCAATGTTTTCGGCAAAAATTAATTCAACTTACTGTACTTCTACCTAATACTTTTTGAGATACTTACACTAGCTGACTACTGAGACGTTGAGAGTTTGAGACGCTGGTCACTGACTTACATAATAACTATTCGGCATTCGCCCTATACATGGGTAGGTATGAAAAGATTTTGATAATTTAAATACACTGTTGACATTTAGTAAGTACTCGAAACTATAATGATTCATTTATACAATTTGCTTTACTTCAGAAGACCGTAAATTTCGTAGGCCCATTTTAACAAAGTCCGATAATGACAATAATTGACAATAGTCGTTTACGCAGTACCAAAAACAAAAAAAAAACAAAGATTTACTCGTATGTAAATTGAAACATCAGTGTGATTAAATCATTTACCGGAAGCCGAAGGACTCTCAATCACTCTGCGCGTGCGGCAACTGGATCTACTAGACGGGCTAGATGGAGCTCCACTGAAATGTATTGAAATAAAATTAAAAAAAAAAAATTACAAGATATAAGCATAATGTGTCAACACAATGTCGTTTACAAATGTTGTACCGGAAGTAATTCGGGCTTCCATTTTCCACGCATCAATAATGAATACATATTATATTCCACTTGCGACTTTACCAAGTGCATAATATATTGTGATTTGTGGTAGTGTGGTTACATGTAGAACCACGTATAGGTACGTCAGACCTACTAAACATATGTACAGGGCGTCCAGTAAAGAGCAAAGCAAACGTTAACCAAATATCTGAAAAGACAATTTGAAAGAAAAGTTTAAATGAAAGTTATATATTTGTTTAAAGTTTGGCCATCTCATTATTGAGCGTTCTGTACAAATATATATTATTATATACACTTAAACATGTAAGTCTTAGCTAAATCGTGCTCTGGACCACATAGGTACCAAGTGCAGGATATTGAATAAACTGTACGTTTTGACAAATAGTGGTGCGTTGACTTGAAGAACCACGTACACAATTTAACCTTCAAAAGATACATGTCCAGTAAAAAGTAAACAATAACCAAATATTTCAAATTAAAATCTTAAAGTAGTTATTTTTAAATTATAAGTATTTCTGTATATTTGTTTAGCGTTTGATAATTTTTTTATTGGGCGTCCTGTACATATATATTTACATAAAAGAGAGAGTCGTAAACTCCTAGAAAAACTTATCACAGGACAAGGTACTAAAAAACTATACTACCTAACTAATAGTGCATATAGTGCGTTGACTTGAAGAACTGTGTACATAGGTAATAGTTGAATGATGAACCTGCAGTAAATATATTATACAGGGCATCCAGTAAAGAGTAAACATTAACCTAATATTTATATAGATAAGTTTATTTATTAATCTATTAATATAAATAATTTAGTTTATGTATGAAGATATAAATTTCTTCAGATTTTTCGTCTTTACCCACTTTGAGGACTTCCTGCGTCCTCGCTCGGACGTTATTCGCGTTCCCCGCTAAATTTACAAGCCACGCGGAGATAACGTGCAAACTGAGTGCCTCCGTCGCGCGTGTTTATCGATAAATTTTTAGAAAAGTCGAGTTTTACTATATACAGGCATAAATACATGCGTGGAAAAGTTCGATTTTTTTATTGATATATTTACATGTTTTTTTTTTTATTTTATAAACCGCGTTATTCTTATATTATTATATTTGACTGCCTTTTGCCTACTCGGTCTGTACGTAGGTACATGTATATATTATAATAAATAATAAATGTATAAATATTAATTATATAAAAAAATATCCTAGCTCGAGTCGAGTCGACTATACTCTAGGTATGTTTAATCATGAGCATAAAATCAAATTAATAACTATAACCTACATGTATACTATATGACTTAATGAGGATCTATTTATTTATTAATATATAATATTATATACTAACTGTAGTAGTATTTGTATGCTACATTAAATCATTAATTACTAAAATAAGAAAGTGGCTATTTGATTACCTCAACCAGTTAACTCACCTGATAACTGTAAAATTATATTGATATGTATGTATTTATTAGTTCATATATCATAGGTATACACAATATGTTTTTTTGGGTTGTGTAGTATATCGTGTGTATTGTGTGTAGTTATATACTACGGCGAACGTCGTTCGAGGTGACTGACCTGCTAGACACCCAACAAAATTCGTTGGCTATATGATTTGCATGGACGCGCGAAATTTTTTAATTTTTTTTCACGTAATTTATTACTGTTTTTGCTTTTTTGGTGACAGTAATGAACGTTGTCCGCGATCCGACGCAGTCGGATTGCATACCTGATGACGTGACCCGGCCGTCGCAAATTGTCCGCTATCCGACGAAGTCAGATAGCCTACCTTTATTACTACGGCGAAATTCATTCGAGGTGACTAACCTGCTAGACACCCAAAAAAATACTGCGGCTATACATGATTTGCATGGACGCCCAAATTATTTTTCTCGTAATGTCGCGTTTTCGGCGGCAGTAAAGAACGTTGTCAGCGATCCGATGCAATTGAATTGCATACCTGATGCCGTAACCCGGCCGTCCCACATTATCCACTATCCGACGAAGTAAGATTGCCTAACCGGATAACTGAGATGACTGACCTGCTAGACACCAAAAAAAATCGAGGTGGCTATATGATTATTTTTACGGAATTCGAATTTCCGGCGGCATAACCCGGGCTACCACGTCGAACCTAAGGTGGTGGTCCTAACCTTATCACAGTTCCTTATCACCAGACCTCCTTATCACACACCAACCGGCTTGAGACCGGCGACCAGACCAAAAGACCACAGTAGCTTCCGACATGGGATAAAACTCTTCGCCAACTCGGGGGGTTTGGGGGTCTCCCCCAGCGACAATCGGAGAGCTAGTATTAATATAATACGTAAAATCTGGAACGTTATGGCAGGTTGGTACGCCTCACCTGTATTCAGTGTTCGGACTTATCTTAATAATTATTTGTTCATATTTTATCTTATCTAGATAAATATTTACAAGATATCTAAACGTTCATCTTAGATAATTTTCTACTAATCTAAATAAATTCATCTATATACATTTTGTATTGATAAAAATCATGAAATTGTACAAACACATTTTAAATATTTATACAGATTCTCAAACCAAGTTTATGGCTTATTAATAATGTAGTTATTTGTATTTATATCATTATTATTATTATGTCCCTATAGTGCCCAACTAAAATATATCTAAATTTAAAACCCATTTAAAAAAAAAATTGTATCTTTTTTTTTATCTAGATAAAAAAGTATTTATCTTTATCTTTATCTAGATACATATGAGTTGCATTATCTTTATCTTTATCTAAATAAAAAAATACTTATCTAGTCCGAACACTGCGGCTGTATTACGTTATAATAATAAAATATATAGTTGGTACACCGTTGGTGATTATATTATATTCTATCGATCAACACACGTCAATTCAGAAAATATTTGTTTGACATATAATTACTTTATATAAACGGTTACAAACATTAAGGCCGAAACTCAGAATAACATATTATACCTAAGGTCCAATGGATGCAAAACGAGATTTTTGAATAAGGAAATTGAATCTTTTACTGTGTGTTCTGCTGTGCTTCGTAGATTAACAGTATCTCCATCCAACCAAAATGTTGGGAAATCCACTGAACAGGTTTAGACACAAAGCTGATCTCTGCACCAAGTATAATTAACATTCAATCCTAATATAAACATCCATACACTTATTTTATACCATAGCATTGATTTGATAAGTTTTTAAATATTTTCGTTTATTATTTGACCAAAATAAGAGATAGGTAATTATAATAACTCAAAATATAACATATAAAATAAATAACATGATTTCATAATATAGTCACATTTCATAAATCTGTTTGATAATAATAATAATAATAATAATAATAATAATAATAATAATAATAATAGTTATGAAAATAATAAAATCAAATTATGGTACAAATTAAAAGGTAGCCTTACAATATTGGCATGAGTTATGAAACTTAAAGGTGAGAATATTATTGGTAGGTTTTTATTTTAAAGCCATTTTACTGTGTCATTAATTAACACACTCACCCGTTTAGGGGACACATTGTATATCTAATTGTGTGCGTTGACTTATATTTGTATCGAATATAAATATCAATATAAACGAATAAACAAATATTTATATGTTACAATCTTAAAATATCCTTAGCTTGCTTTAAAACTATAATACAAATAAATGCTTAGTGCTTCTCTATAAGGTTCCTTAAAAAATATTTTAGTAAAAATTTGATTTGGTTTTTTGGTGTAACTAAAAAAAATAACAACAGATATATGATTTTTTCACCGAATGTTCCAATTAGCATTTTCCATACACCGTTTTACTCTTTTTCAGCTAATTGTAGGGATAAGACATTTTAAATAGTTATGTTTTTACAATTGGTGTCAAAAAAAGTTCTTTGCTATGTCAATGAGCTTGAAAATGTAATACAAAGATCCTTATAGTTACTTTAATATTTGTTCAAAAATATTAAAGATACATAGCCACTATTTTTTATAAGCATTTAAAGTTCAAATTTTTACAAAATTCATCAACAATTTGTAAATTATTTTGTAGTTAAAAATGTATAAAATGTTCAATAGTCAAGGGTTAATATTTTTTTAGATTTTTCATAAGTATTTCATACTGTTCCTACTTGAAGCTTTTAAAGTATATCGAATAAAATGTTTTTGGTAAAATTTAATTGAATTTACTGTTTTACTAAAAGTAGAATACATTACTTTAACAACAATACCATAAAATATAGGTAGTTATATTGTAATATAGGCTGACAGTCTTTGGCTCTTCGCCCAGAATCATTTTTTCGTATAAAATGATTTTATATCATTAAATTTAATTTAATACATCCATAATATTGACACACCATTCACTAACTACACAACACGTAATGTTCAGCAAAGCGATACCCACCTTTTATTATTATTTTAATTTATAGAATATAAGAACCTTGTGGAATTACATTGAAACTATTAGTTTTCTTTATTTATTGTCATTTTAACAAATCCCATACCTAATTGATGAAATTATGATAATATACGGTTATCAACTACATTTGATTTTAGGAACAAAAAGTTACTTTAGAACTCATCATTATTGATTTGATTGCTATGGCAATTGGATCTGTATTTTGGGACATTGCGTGACATGGGAGTGTAATGCTTGTAAATCCTTAGCTGTCGGCTGTTCCACATACGAAGATTCTATTAGAGAACGAATGTGGGATTGAATGACTAGACTCCGATTGTCATAACGTTGCTTCAGGCGTTCTATTGCCACCTCGTGGTTCGCATCAGTCATTGGCACCGACTTTATGATGTCTAATGCTGGGCCACTAATGCTCGACCGGAGGTGGTAAAATTTTTGCGCTAGTGAGTATCCGCTATCGTCGTGTACCATAGCACGAAAACAATCAAAGTACGATTCCCAGTCCTGGATATCACCGTCAAATTCTGGAAGCTTAATTTAACTATAGGTTAACTCTGTTAAGTTAAAATTAATACACACTTTTTGTTAACTTTTTAATAAGTTAAAGAAAAGTTAATTTGCTTATAAAACGCTAGCATACTTAATTTTTTCCAACCCAAAACTAAATTATAGGATATAGTGTTTATACTTCTTACAGTATTTCCGTATAAGTTAGATTCGAATGATTTAAATTTTTAACTTTAAACAATTTACGATACATTTTTTCTGACATGAAAATGAGATAGACTAAAATAGTAAAATATAATAAAATTCAAAACAAAATAAATTAACTTAACTTACTTCTTAAAATGAAAAATGAACTCGTTAATTTCACGTTAGTAAGGAAAGAAATTTAGTAAGTTAGCAGTTAATGAAAAGCCAAGAGTAACTAGTTAAGTTAAAAAATTAAATTAAATTAACTTTTTAACCTAACATTAACTTTTCAACTCGTTAATACCCAGCCTTGGGTATATGTATTTAAATAATTTCTGAAAAAACTAGATTTTTAAAAAATCACTAGCTCTATTATGTAAAAATATAAGTATGAAAGAAAAAAACTAATTATTATGCTTATAATATTAGTCTAAATGATATTTTCGTCTGTTAAACATTTTTAACTTCACTTTAAGTACTATTTAAATTTTATTCTCAGGGTCAAAAAGCATGAACATATTTTAATACAAGGCCTTATGAATATGTTTATACAATAGTAAAACTCACAATTTCCGTAAACAGCTAAAAAAAGAGTCAAAACATTTACAAATATTTTATGATGTATAGAAAATGAATGTATCATACCATTATATTATATAATGTATAGTAAATATCAATGATATTTTCATGTATCCAAAGTTATTCGTTCTTGAATTACAACAAAATAACTAAATCGCTACATAACAAATCGAGTAATATCCAATATTGTAATAATATGAAATTCAAACTCTCATAAAAATTTAAATGGATTTGCTTGTAGACATTTTTTTTGTCAAAGGTAGACTAACTTGTATTACTTTTTCAAATCTTAGATGTAAAAAGAAAAATATTTATGAATTTTGAAGTCAAAATAATTTGCACATTTTCGTGAAAATGTCGTTATTATGTCAATATTTGAACTTTAAATGCTTATAAGAAAATATTTAATATTTTTCACCTGTTGAAACATTATATTAGGAGCCCTCTATTAAATGTTCAAGGTTTTTTACCCAACAAATAAAATATAAAACTGAAGAAATTGGAAACTGAAATTGTCCATAAACATCAGCTCATTCAATATACCCATGCAGTAGGTACCCACTATGATCTGTTGGACACTCATTATAATAAAAATTGAAAATATTTTTTTACAAGGTTCTAAGACGTTACTATTAAAAAATTATATTTTAAAATAATTTCTATCCTTTTAATTTGTATGTTTTTATTTTTTTAAACTACAATACTCAGTTTTAATTTCATCTTTGAATTCAGAATATTTAGATAGAGTATTTCGATACATAAAAGTCGAATTTAGGAGTCAGGTTAGTTGCCTAATTACTAACCTAACCAAATCTTATTAATTAAAAATGTATGTTATTATAGCGTAGGTAAATTGCTTAGTGACTAACCTAAATTAACCTCACCTAACCTAACCGTAGAGTTAACTACCAAGTCCTAAGAAGAAAAAATAATATAATATCGCTTTGATGCGTCCAATGAATCTTCTAAGACACTTTTACACGATATATAAAATTAGTTTATTTATAATATAATTTCAATATATTTCGACAGTGTTTTTTTTTTTTTAATAATCGTATCGAGTAAGTTTTAAGTTTTTTAACTATATTAAATTAAAGTAAAGTAATGTTTCAATTAATTTGATTTTTTTCCACGACTTAAAATAGCTGCCAAACGGAATTTGGTTTCACAGGAAAAGTCAACCGATATTAAGATGTGGCCGCATCTGGTCGAAGTTATGCTAAATGTATGGTTGTATTCTATTTTACTTGAGTTAATATTACTTAACATAGTTAAAATTAGTTATAGAACGATAGGTGCACTTAGGATTGATTCAATAATTCAGATTTCTTAAAAACCGGCATTTAGTGAAATAATTTACCGGTGGAAGTTACATTATATTTAAAATTTGTACGAGATTAAATTTCTTTCAAAACCCAAATCCTAGGACCACCCATGGTTTCTGTAGTAAATATTAAAACTCATAGGCGTTACTTATACTCGAGAAACCGTGCATTTTGATATTCTTCTTCTTGTGGAGTTTTAAAATGCCATTAATAATACTCCTAAATACGTAATATATAAAAACACAAATATAATTTGAAAAAAAGGAAAAAAAAATCTTAATATATACATAATAATGTAAAAAAATAAATGTCAGTATATGTTTTATTTTTATTGTTGTGATTTTTCTATAATCACTTTTAGTAGGTACCACTATTTATTAGGTACTTACCTATGTTCTACTCGAAATAATATATTTACAGTCAAAATTTCTGTCATACAAATTCATCAGTCAGACAAATTATTTTTAAATGTTTTTAATCTTTTGATTGTATCATTTAAAATTTGAGTAGGTGTTAAATTTCACTTTTTTTCTTTCGATCTATTTCACTGTAATGATTACCTATATTAAATTATTGAGCACATTTTTCTATAAAAAAGTATTTTTTACCAATGAAAATTAATAAAAATAGATGAAAAATAATTTGTTCATGTAACAATAGTTTTTAAAAATATTACAATTACAATTACTGCTGAGAGATACAGTGATATATATCGAGCTGTGATATTGTGTAAATTTTGGTATCTATTTGCATATTTCCACCATCATAAAAATCATACAATTTAAAAAAAAAATCAAAAAGCTTTTTCGATGTTTTATTGAGGATATCACGTATTTTTGAAAAATTTACTGTTTTATAGTTTTTTTTGGTATAACTTTTTAAGTAAAAAAATGCGGAAATTTTCGAATTAGACTTTTGTATTTAGTGCTTTAAAACACACATTTTGGGGGAAAATAATCGAAAAAATCGAGTGGGAACTAAACTGAATTTGTTCCTTATGAAACCCGTATTACAGAAAATTTAAAAAAGCTGAAGTTTCTAAAATATGAACACGACTAAAGTGTAACTTATTTATTTATTTACGGAGAAAAGAAACTCCATAAACAAAATGTCTTAAAAAAAATTGTTCTAAACGAAAATTGACATTTCAAAAAACTTGCCATGTGTATTTCTTATGATTTTAAACAGCATCAAATATTCCAATGTCGTCTTATAGGTATGTAGCGCAATTATTCGTACCTATAAAATATTATTAATTTATTTTTATTATAGTCGTTCAAAAATTTGTTAGTGCCTTAGTATATGTTGTACAAAACTGTGAGATGACTATGTGATAATGAGTAGAAAAAATGTTTTAAATGCTTTTCAAATAGAATAATAACAATAAAAAAAATTACTTTACAAAATACAAATGTACGCCAAAATAAATAAATACACAATATAGACATGCGTAGTACATACATAATACCGTCTAAAAGAGTTTATACATAGGTATAGGTACTAGACATTTTTTATTGTGATTGAAACTAGAAACATAATCAAATTAAAAACAAAAGTGCATATTATTTTTTATACCACCTACTCTGACTTACACAGTTGAGTAGCTGACACTCCTGCAGAGGAGTGTAAGAGACAGTCCACACGATATGGATAATTATAGGTACAATATTTTACATAAGTGTATCAATTAAAATCAAATACTATTCAAGTATCCATATCTACAGAGTGGGTATATTATAAAATTTAATTAAAGATGATTTTTTAATAACGTAAAATTAAGATAAAATATAAAAATAAATATAAATAGGACTCCTGTCGATAGTTATATTAAAACAGTACAAGTTAGAGTAGTAAAATTACGCTATTACCTTCCTCCAGGTGTTCGGAGGGCTCTCGAGATCGTGTATTCGAGAATTAGATCAAATACACCGTACAATATAATTTTATGGAAAAAAGCACATAGAATGTATTAACTGCAATCAACATAAAATATTATATTATATGCCTTACCTGATTCGCAGTTGTTTGTAGATAATATTGTAGGAGTTTTAGGTTTTAGATAAAACAAAGTAATACTTCAAACACACAAATTGAATTAACGAACGCACTGATTATTGCTTGCATAAGAAGTCGAGTTGTCGCTCGTTGAAATCGGTTTCTTTTGGTACTTGAGAGGTTGTTACTCTGGTGGTTGGTGCTCATGCACTGATTTAAGGGACGGACGCGAGGATGCTGACCAGAGAGTGGTGGGTGGCTTTGTCACTAAATTATTGTGGGCCTGGGAACTAGATTATTCTTTGGCGTCAGCATAAAATAAGGTCACACACATCCTACGTAATATTGTTATGAGTGCGTGTCGATATCTTAGTTGTCATTTTTAATGGTTTTATTTGATGCGACCGATTTCTACAAGCGACAGTCTGACCGTTGTTTATTATTCTGTAAAATTTTAGTTTAATGGTGTGTGAGCATATCATTACAATTTTTAATGTACCTATCGTTATTGTTTTAGGTTAAATATTATCTCTACAGTAATAACGGATAAACTACATTATTACATTAAGCACATTTGAATTGGTTTAATAAATATTATGATAGGTACGTGACCAAATCCGTTCTGTTCACGCTCAAACACAATAAACAGTATACAGTTCATACATTACCATACCTTTAGGTTGCTAGGTATATACCATATTATAACTGCACCTAACCGTGCGTTTAAATTAGCTAGGTACCATAAGATAAATATAACACAAGGAAGACGATTCATGTATGTATGGGTACATACGTTAAATAATAATAACATATTATACCGTAAAATATAACGAGTAGGTATTTATTCTCACGCTAATGCCTAATATTATTCTCATCACGATTCGCGCAAGTCATAATAAGTCGTCCTATTTACTCATATTCACTTTTATAAGACAAGATTCTGAATTGTAAACGCTTGGAATTACATTAATTCCACTCATACCTACTGAATTGAAAAATATAACACACGAGTTTCCTATAGCAGATCATGATGCTATGAGATATGTTTTGATATCTAGAATCTCAAGGGTAATAAAAACAAATATAACTCAGGTATGTAAATGTATTTTTCGAGTCATATATCTCAAATAAACACTTAAAGATGCAAGAAAAAAATTTGAGTTATCGGTCAAGCCTAGACTCGACTTTATTATGCAGAATGTAGTTAGCAGTGGAGCGACAATAGGGTATTTTAGCCCAAACAAAAAATATATTTAATGCCCTAAAATGAATACATATATCTACCTAACTTATAGACTTATAAGACAAGTAGTTTTTTTTAATATTTTTTGCCTCCAAACTGAGAGGGACAAATAAAAAAAAAAGAGGGCGCTCTTCCGAAACTGTTCCATATTTATATTATAAAATATCTATTGTCTTAAATTGTTTATTATTAAGTCCTAATTTCCAAAAAAAAAATTGACTTAAGGTATGTAGTATCGAATTAATTTAAATCCACGTTAATTGATTACTTATATACTTACTTTAAATCTAAACAATGTTGGTTTTTAAATAACATTCACTTTTGTTACAACGTTATGTTCATATAAAATGTAATAGTATTCTATTTTGTTTTTTAAATTGTTAATCAGTATAAACTATAGTTTTACAATTATTATTATTATGTATAAGCTCTATGTTGTAAATAAAAATGTATATTATACTGTGTTGGCTATTATCTAAATAAACATTGTATTTTATGTGTAATACTGTGCTGGCTATAAATATTATTATTATTATTATTATAGGAAACTGGTGAATATATTGTTTATTTTTTGATGACGATAAACACTTTGTAAAAGTTTAATCGAATAAAATTAGTTTATTTATATTGTAATATATTTCGACAGTGAATTGTTTTAAGAATTGTATCGAATATGTTTTTAATTTTTTTAACTTTGGTTTTTATATTATAGTGTTTAAATTAAATTGAAGTAAATTAAAGTAACGTTCTCAATAAATTTGATTTTTTCCACGACTTAAAATAGCTGCTGACATAGAACTTAGCGCACTAAGTTTCACGCTTGCAGTCAACCAATATTAAGATGTAGCTGCAGCTGGTCGAAATTATGCTAAAGGTATGGTTGTAGTTAAATTCTATTTTATTTGAGTTAATATTACTTTACGTAGTAAAAATTAGTTAAAGAACGATAGATGCACTTAGGATTGTTTCGATAATCCAGATTTATTAAAAACCGGTTTCTAGTAAAATAATTCACCGGTGGAAGCCCCGGCGAGTCGTTATAATATTATGTTTAAAATTTGTACGAGATTAAATTTCTTTCAAAATCCAAATCCTAAGTCCACCTATGGTTACTGTAATAAATATTAGAACTCATAAGCGTCACTAAGTAAAAAAAAATATTTTGAATACACTTCAAAACGTTAAAAAATATCTATTTTATCAAACAAAACTGTGCATCTCAATAAATACACAGTACATAAATAATGCCGTCAAAAAAAAAACTGTATATAATTTATACATAGGTATTAGGTTGGAAACATAATGAAATTAAAAAAAAAATTGCGAAATCGAATACATATCTACGGAGTGGGTACACTATAAATATTAATAAAATATGATTTTTAATGTAGGTACCGTTATTATTATTATTTTAGGTTAAATGTTATTTCTACAAATAACGGATAAACTATATTATTAATTAAGTACATTTGAAGTGGTTTAACAAATATTAAAAATTACCTAACGAATTTTAATCGTGACCAAAGACGTTTTAATTTGATTTGAAAAAGCATTAAATAGGTTTTAACAAAGTTATTGATCATTTCAAATGGACATTTCTAATCAACATAAATAAAAATCGTTTAATTATTATTTGTTTCGCACGTGTGTGTAAAAATAATACGTTGGCTACATTGTAGATTGTTATAATGGTCATAAACAAATAAATATTGAGCAAAAATGTTTATGATAAAATAAAAAATTTTAAACCAGAATAGTGCCGTTCATAATTGATCATAGGTATCTACTTTTCGTATTTTTCGTGTTTAGAATAATAGATGTTTATTTTCAAAAAAAGAAAATATCCACATTAATTAATTTTAAAATTATAATAAATATAACATACATTTTTATACTTTATGAAAATAAAATAAAAATTACATAATCAGTTATTTATTTATTAATTATTTCTACTTATATGAGAGCGAATAGAGAGAAAAATTAACATACTTCCAGAAGTCCGATTTCAATTTTTAAAACTAATTTAAATTCAATAACTTATTTTCTATGTTTTGTAGGAAATATATTTTCAAAATTTTGTAAAGTTTTCGTAGTACAGTTGCAAATTAATTTACTTAATTTCTCAAAATGAACATGTACTTTAAAGGTTCAAGAGGTAAAAAAAATGAAAATCCATTAATAAAATCCACATTAAATATTATATAATAAACATAACATACATTCTTACTTATATTTCGCAACCACTTATTTAAATTTGAAAACATTTTTTTTGTATTTTTAATTTTAATTTTTCAGAATTTTAGGTGGGTTACGTATCTACTGTCAAACAAATATTCAAAGCTATCAAAGGTGAGCAAAAGTCCGAAGCTGTGTCGTCTTATGTGTCCTTCAGTCAAACCTAATCGGACATTGAACGATAGTGTGCGGAGATCGCTCTACGTAATAGGTAAGACGAAGCTGAATATTATTACAACCAGACATTAGTTTGGCCACTTTGGCCACCATCGTGGGCCAAACGGAAACTGGGGTTCTGACCGCTTCGACCATCAACCTCCGTAGTTCAGAGTCTATGACCCGTCCGACAAAGGATCTGACAGTCTTTCCGCCGAGCGGTATCCGACCGCTGTCCACTGGGTGCGAGGCGATCGTGTACACCATTGTAAGCCGGGTACACGACTATATGGCGAACCAGGTCATACGTTACATGGTGCACCACCAGGTTAACCATGCGGGGGCCAATAGGTACACCGTGTCAAACAGAGGTAACCGGGATACACTTCTTGGTGTATACCTCGGTAGCACGGTTTTGCCGCCACAACGTGCGAGTCGATCAGTACCGTCGCCGCTAGGTGATAATTCGGTTACCGACCGGTATCTGATCGCTATCCACTATAAGTGCGAGGCAACCGTGTACACCATTTGTATATACCGAGGTACATGACTAGGGCAAACCAGGTTATGCATTGCGTGGTGCCGTACCACGTTGACATTGTGAACGCCCCAATAGGTACACCGCGTTAAACAGAGGTTCACCAGGGTAATACTACGCTATACGGTGCACCGTTGTGGTACGTATATACCTTGGTAGCACGATTATACCGCCCTGGTGTGATTCGCTCGGTACCGTCGCCGTCTGGTGATAATTCGGTGTGTATAGTCCGTCTGAAACGTCGTCATATGCGAGCCAATAGACTACTGACACGCGTTGATGCGCTTGTATGTCAAGAATTACAGTTTCCGCCGCGGTGGTCAAAGTCGCCGGCCCGTGGCTGTTATACTAATTATAGTCCGCTTCGTCTTAGGTCTGCCGAAAATATATTAAGATTCTAATTTCATACCTTCGACTGAACAACATATCTGGCGAAGTAACAAACGAAGCCAGCTGTTTGTACAAAAAATGGGTGAGTACCTTATATAATATTATGTTTTGTAAATGTTTGCGATAAGTCTCGAGTCTTACGTGTCACGGTAGGTACGTCTGTAGGCTGTAGGCATACGTACTTTGATTTTACTTTTGGTTCATATTAGTGTTTAAAAATGTTGAAATTTTTATAAAAAAATTTCCTGTTAAAAATAAAGTTACACATCTTTTTTTGTTTGAACGAAATTCTATGTCATAATCATTAAAGTCTATGTAAGTTCTATTAAAGTTAAGTTCCAATTTAGTTTTTTTTTTTAAAGTGATAGTCCAATTAAGTTTTTTAGTTAAAGTTAAGTTCCAGTCAAATTAAAGTTTTGAGCAGCTATTGTTGTAGTAGCCAATTTGTTAAATTTAGTTTGAACTTAACATATAATTTGTATAATCACGCATTTTATAAAGTATGCTATCAAAAATATTTGAATCAGTAAATATAGAGAAATGAAGATGTGCTGGATTTAAACTTTATGTTTACTGAATGTTGTACTACATTTGTTCAAAACTGTTGTATCGATATTTAAATTTTGATTACCTACATTTTTTTTTTCTTACAATACTCGATTAAAAACTTTAAGTCATTTAAACTGTATAAAAGTAAACAGACATTTTTGAAAATGTAATAAATACTGTTAATGGTGGAATAGACTCATGTTTAGGAAATTAAATATTGATATCACTAAATTTAAAACGAAACCCTTGTTGATTAATTATATATATACTTTAAATCAAAACATCGTTGGTTTTCAAATAACATTCACTTTTCTTATAATGTTATGTTGATATAAAAATGCATTAGTATTCTATTTATTTCATATTTGTAAATCAGTATAAAATTTAATTTGTAACCATATTATTATTATCATATTAATATTATGTATAAACTCTATGTCGTTTATAAAATTGATATTATATTATACTGTGTTGGCTAGTACCTAAATAAAAATATTTATATAGTATATTATGTAATTCTGTGCTACTGACTGCCTGGCTATAAATAATATTATTATAGGAAGCTGGTGAATACCTTGTTTATATATTGTTTATTTTTGACGACAATATACACTTTATAAATGTTTAATCAAATAAAATTACTTTATTCATATTGTAATATTTTGATATACCACCCCTGTGTGAGTCGCTCGGTTCCGTCGCCACATGGTGATAATTCGGTGTATAGTCCGTCTGAAACGTCGTCGTATGAGTCTATAGACTCTCCCGACACGTGTTGATGCTTAGACGTCAGAGTAACAGTTCCCGCCGCGATGGTGGTCAAAGTATAAAAGGTACTAATTATAGTCCGCTTTGTATTAGGTCTACGGAAATTAGAAGATTCTCATTTCAAATCAATGACTTAAAAATATATTTGTCGAAGTCGTAAGTAACATACGAAACCTGCTGTATGTAAAAATGTGTGAGTACACTACCTTAGTACCTTACCTATATAATATGACCATTGTTTTATAAATGTGTGCGAAAAGTCTCGAGTCGTACGTGTCACGGTAGGTACGGGTAAGTTGTAGGCATACGTACTTAACAAACATAATATAATCATTTAAATAAAATCAATGTATATTATTTTTTGTAAACAATGCATTTAATAGGTAATTGTATTTAATAATAATTATATAATATCTGTGTATTGATGCTTTTTGGGAAAAAAAAGTGTCGTAAATCATTCTATGCGTCCTCGATTATATTATACTGGCTGCAGGCTGTCAAAACATTAAACAACGTAGCCTCGGAGATAATCGAATGAATATTAAAAACGGACATAGACGAATTATTATATTTTCGATCAGTTACAGTTACAGAAATATCTTTATGTCATTGCAATACCGTTTATATTATATAATTTAACCACAACCGGCCACCTGCCGAGAATAGACAAAATATCAGTGGTAGAAGAATCAAAACACCACGCCTACAACTGTCGTTGTCGAAATTTTAGAAATTGTGCTGGTACATATTCCTACTTGGCTGCCGACGGTGAACGCAAAACGGTTGACGTATAGGCGTATACCGGATAGATGGTTCGTCGACGCCGCTACATCTACCATAAAGGTAGTCCCGATTCAGTCGGGTTAGGTTAGGACCCAGTTAGGTCTTAGGTCGGGTTACAGCAGAAATGGTATATACCAGGACGTTTACACAGAATAAACATATGGTGGGACTTACGGTCCAATTTGTGAAAAAAATTGCATTTTCCATGTATGATAACATTTTAATTCTATTTGAGCACTTTGAGCTAATTAAAGCCTTGAGAAATTGTTTTTTACATTATTCTTAATAAATACTTTGTCACTTATTAAAAATGCTCGGAAATGTTATGCAAGGTTCCTTATAATCTTCATTAATGGAAGTTCTAAAACATTAAAGATACATAGACACGATTATTTTTTGTATGCATTTAAAGTTCAAATGTTGACAAAATTCATAAAAAATGTTGAAACTATTTTTCAGTTGGTAATTCATAAAAGTATTATTTCCATAGCTTATATTAGACATTTTAATAGACAATATTTACCAGAAAGTAACGATAATTTTTATGAGCGTTTGAATTTAAAATGTTTACGATATTGGATTTTTACCGGTAAATTAACGAATTTTTATTTATAGATTTTGATATTTTGTTGTGCCTATTTTTAAAACAAACCGCAGATATACGTACAATGTCATGTAGATGTAATATTGTAAACGTAAAGCAAAATATTTATTTCATCATTTCTAAATCAATAAAATAAAATTTTTCCGAATAGTGTAATTGTGTATATTATAGTTCGATATTATATTATTGTATTATTATTAATTAATAACATTTAAAAAAGTTGAGACTGAGGGCCCCATAATTCGGTACTGAAAAGAGCCCGCTGGAAAAATCCTGATTTCCCGATCCGCTCTTCAGCCCTTGGTAAATAGAACTCACCCAAACACATTATTTTTATTAGACGTGTAAAAAGGTAATTCGTCCAAACGCACGACGCTAATTTTAGCGTCCTCCCTTCCCACCGGTTTGCGTATCCACGATGTCGCCAAGGGTCGTTCCCAGTTATCTGCCCTAATACGCAGCTCTCCGGATGTTGTTGCGTGTGCTGCTCCGTTTGCTGTTTTTTGCGAGTGTGTCGTCGCCGTTGTTCTTGCGCTAATAGCGTTGTGTTAAGTGTAAACTCGTATCCTATTTTCATGTATCAATTTTTGGGCGATCTTGGTGACTGGTAAACTGCTGTTACCCATAACGCACGCGCGTTCACGTGGCCCGAGTCGACTTCCATTTTCTACCGTCGTGCAAGTTAGCGCTAATTTCGAGTGCGCCGCCGACATTTTTGTTACGCCATATATACTCCGACGTGCTCACCGTGCTCCCCCCCCCCTCTTTGAGCTTCTGTTTAGCGATTTTGGTGACTGGTTGACTATGCATAATAAGCATAACAATTATTAGTAGTATTTATTACCAATACTCCCGTCCTTGTGCCTTCTGTACTCCGCCGTCATCGCCGTTGGTCCCCAGGTACCGCGTTACATCACGCCACGCCGCCGCCACAGGTCAGCTGCTGTCTTCGCATGTATCTGGTTTGGTTAGGTTAGGTTTGTACCCACAATTACGCAGCAGTGATCTGCAATGTCGCCGAGAGTTATCGCTATCGTTCGCCGTTATTCAGCGACCCGTCGTATCATTCTGCGCTGTCTACTATCAATCATCATCAATATAGAGCGCGGATTTTAATGCCCTAAAAACGACTTAGAAAAAATGCAATTATGACCTAAAAATTGTAATTAATGAAGTAAAATAATGCTTTATAAATGTGAAAAATTTAATTAATGCTCTAAATAAATGCATTTTACCGCAAAAATTACCTTAGAAATGACCTTAAAAATACCATATTAATTGTTTGATGTTTTTTTTTTTGGAGGGCATTACTTTATACTTCACACAATATATATCCCTATTAAAATTACGAACATGAAATAAAAACATACAAAATACGACCGAGATGTAACACGAACTCACTAATTATTTGTTATTTATCTGAGTACGGATGACATATTAAACAAATATGCATTAAAACCCAATAATGCTAAAATGCTCTAAAAATAAAAAAACGTCTAAATATGCAAAAAAATGCAAAAAAATGCAAAATAAATTTTTTAGCTTTGAAGCACTCGTGATTGTTACATGAAACGAATATGTAGGTATTTAGAAAACAATGTCTAAGATCAACAAAAAAAAAAATGTATTTTGCATTGAAATCCACGCCCTAATTTTAAATATAATATCGTATAGGCACTTGTCAGAAATAATAATATTGTTACTGCAATAGTATTTTGTTTCTGTTGTTATTATTTATTTTCATATTATTGCAATGCTATCACATATTTGGTGTTATTATACCTGTTTATTTCATTATTGTTATTATTATTATCTACTGGCCGGCAATTTAGCCTCTGATATATAGTATATTATTGTATTAATTGTTGTTCTATAAAATTTTACCTTTTTTTAGAGTCGATATTACCTACACACCAGGAATTTTCTAGCTGAATTATTTGTGTGTATTTAGTGCCACCCATTCATTACCTAGCACTAAGCAGTAGAAAACGCGAGAACATTGTTATTAATTTATTATAAAAAGAATAACGACGTGTGCAGCCAATATAGTTACTCAAACGGTAATTGTATAATTGTAACAAACGCATGGCTCAAAGAAGCGGATTGAAAATATTTTTATCATTTTTAACTTAGTTCAAAGTGGTGGAGTCAGTAAATGTTATATAAATTGTTAAACTAATATACAAACAAAAAATAAACATACGACTACAAGTAAGACTACTTTGTAAGTATTTTGAATACTTTTCAAAGGTATTTGTATTTATATTTAAATACTTTTAAAAGAAAGTATTTGAATACGTATTTTAAATACAAATTACACCAAGTATTTAAATACGTATTCTAAATACATTTTAAAAGTATTCTTAACAAGACTGCCCTCTTGTTCGACCGCGTGGCGTTCTGCGCAGTTCGAGTGTTGCTCCCGGATCAACAGTCCGATTAGATTCTCGATCGCATTCCTCACATCTGCACCTTACTCACGGGTATTAAGTCTTCTACTACTCGCACTGTGCACACCTCACGATGAAGGTCAGTTGTACACGCATCCATCATCCACTACTCATATGATATTTAAACCACGATGTGGAGAAGCAATCTTCTGTCGCCTGTATTTTCGCCGGACAATCTGTCGCGCGTTCGATATTCCTACCTACGCCCAGTGGCATAGTCAGGGGGGGGGGGGGGGGGGGGGGTTGGGTGTTTAACTCCCCCCCCCATTGACATTTTACCCCTAATTAATATATTGTTTATAGGGTTCGGGACTGCTTGCATGTTTTATTGTAGTGGTCGTAAGTTATTTAAGAAAAGTTATCAATTTGGCTTATGAAATGGTGAAGTTAAATACAAAGTTTGAATTTGCATATTTTAGCATATTTTAGGAAAAGTGCACATTTGAGCGATTTTTAGCATATTTAATTTGGTTAGGTACAATAGGCGCTAGTTTTGAGATTTGGTGAGGCTAAAACCACCTAAAACCATACTATTATAAAATTAAATAGGATTTTAAAAAATTTAGTTAATGTTTGACCGCAGGTAGATTGCCTACCTGATAATCAGAATTTTTATTCCGGGCAACAGAAAAGTTAAGATAAATCTAGAACATCATACATCGAATATTAAATAACGCATTGAACAGTTTGTACTTTTAACGGGTAACGAGTGCACGGGATCAGCTAGTATAATATAATTGTTAACAAAACACTATATAGTTATGTGCAAAATTTTCAATAATATCTTTGTAATTACTAATTAAACATAAATAGTCATACTGGTTTAAAGTATAATGCATATAAATTATTAAGGCTATAAACTTTGTAGATGTTTTTACTAAGACTTAGTCTTGGATTGAAAAATGTAAGTTTTAACAACATTTATAGTAATATTTAAATAATTAGTATGGGTATTGTAAGAAACTTCCTAGACCAGCGTTTCTCAACCTGTGGTACGTGTACCATTAATAGTGGTACACTAAGAAAATCTACCTTATAAAAAAATGGAACGAATAATTATTCACAATAAATATTATTTGGATTATTTGATTTCAATAATGATATAAATAACAATTATTGTATATATTTAATTTTCTTTTTATGCATATATTCTTAATTGCATATTATATTATTTTTTATGCTTATATTATCATAATTTTGTAGTTCCTTACAAAATAATGATCATATATTTTGAATGACGTATTTATTTTTGATAGTGAAAAAAAAAAAACGTTTTTTGGTCAAGTGTTACATGAACATTTTCAAATTATACAATATATACAAATACAATAGTTATAGAAAATATGCAAAGACAATAATTACAAAAATATACAAACAAAATAATTATACAAAATATAGAAATGGTTCGACTGCATACAAATTTTACAAATTATACATTGTTCAAATGAACATAATACATATAGCAATTACAATGGTAAAGCCGGACGGAAAGGTCACGACTATACCTGCCACAAAAACTGGTAAGGAGAAGAGATCCTCAAGTCCGGTTGCGCACGGCTTCTTCACTGGGGCACTGCGGAACGCCGCCATCGGCGGAGGAGGCGGCCGCGTTGGAGGTGGCCCAAAATCTGCTGAGGTTACCGCGGAAGGAGTAGGTGGCGGTGGCAGAGGTGGCCCAAAATCTGCATAGGTTACCGCGGAAGGAGTAGGTGGTGGTGGCAGAGGTGGCCCAAAATCTGCATAGGTTACCGCGGAAGGAGGAGGTGGCGGTGATCTCGGGACCGGTTGTACCGGTAGCGGCCCTGCAGCTGGTTGAAGCGACGAGGTCTTCGGCGGAGCGGAGGTTTGGTGGCAATGTGCGTTTTCTGCGGTCGACGTCACAGCAGCAGCGCTCGCGTGCAGTCTCGTCGACATCATTGCCCGAAACGTGTGGTCCATTTTGTTGATTTCCGACGAGTTTTTCTTCACGGTCTCCTCCTACATGAGCACACGTCATTAGTAATTTATTATCTATTAACCGATATTTTCCTGTATATTTTACTTTCGAGAAATGAAATCTGTGTTTTCGGGCTGCCTAGCATGCAGTTGTCGGACTTTTTCTCGAATTTGTCGATGTTTTCTAAACGAACGGAAACGACTAATGTGTGATACTGCTATGGGTATAGTCAAGTCGATATATTATGCAATATTACTTTCAACGGACGTCGTCTCTGGATTTTTCAACTTGTCGACGCTTTCTATAGAACGGGTTAAATCCATTTTGATGTTCGATACTTGAAGTCTCAAACTGTTAATTGCCAACCGCTGCTCGTCCACCGTTGTTTGTATTGTATTTATGGCGTCGGCCATATGATGCTTTAATGCCAAGCATTGCATTTGACAAACTTTTAAACTGTGCTGAAAATCAATTCAAAACCGTTTATCAGTACCGCGATATTATGATTTCATTCGATTGTTCTAAAGTCGTTATTCGTTTCATACTTGCAGATCTCTGATCGCCATTTTATCGTCTGCGTCCATAATATACAGTTCTAGAAAGTATGAAATTATAATGAAATATTTTTAATTAAAAAATAAAACTCAATATAATTTAATTATACATGGAAAACTAACCTTCTATTGATTCCGATCGACGCGTTTTAATCAATTTTTCATTGCTACTTCCCGTTTCTGCATTGAAAAACTCGTCCGTGCTCTATAAATATAAATAGGTACCTACTATTATATATGTACTACTCAGTTTGTATTACAATTTAGTATTTACAATGTAATATATTTGATGTACCATATTTTATACATTAAATTATTACGTACCTACCTTTAAATAATATACACTATAAAAAATATTTATAAATATTTATATTAATAACACGCATGTTAAAAATGTTTGCAAATTGCTTGTAAATATACAATCATAGCGTAGTTGAAATATATTAACCACATTTGATGTGTACAATTATCAGTAGGTCACATTTGAAATTTACTTATCTTTATTATTTGTAAATTTAACTATTAATGTGGGTTGAAATTTACCAATACATAATGTGACTTGTAATTATTTAATATTAGCTACAGATTAATAGTTAAATGTACAATAGTTAAAAGTTAGTGAATTTCAACTGTAACTAATACTTTAATTTACAAATCCATAAGCGTTATTTACCTACCTATGTAACCTAAAAAGTCTGGAATTGAAGCGTCCAGTACAAAACCTGATACGTCCACTTCTTCAAAAAAAATTTTTATTGTGGTTTCCTGATGGAGAAATAAAGCTACATATTTCGGTGTAACAAACCGTTATGACCGATTATTAGTTACGGAGATATAAGCAAAATGGACTTGCCAGGTTATTGCGTTTCAAAGCAAGAACCTGGTATGTCCGGACACACGAGGTCTTTGGTCTGAAACTTATTATGTTGGTCATACTATAAAAATAATAAAAATCGAATTTACTAGCATTTTATTTATCCTATTTATAGGTCATAAAATTGTTTGTGTTAATATAATATTGTAACTTGAATACATAACGTCAATAAAAAAAAAATAATACTACATGTTTTCTATATAAACATAAAATGTATGACAAATATTAAAGAATTTAAACGTTTATTTCTTCTCCTGAACAATTTACAAAAGTGGACATACCCGGTTATTTGTGTATCTCTTTGTAGCTACCAGTGAATGACTTTCCTGAAATCAAATATACCTATCGCCCTAGTACGTTTCCGAAAACATAAAGTGAAATAATGATGGACCATTCACAAAATGTGTTTGGTTTTTAATGCCCACCCGGTTTTTAATGACAATTATTTTGGTTGACTTAATAACCATCTTGCATTCTTGAAACTCTTTCGTGAAATTATATAACACGAAAAGTACTATTTGAACAAAAAATAATTAATTTTTTTATTTTATACTGAATCATATTATATTACAGATTTAAATTATCATTAAATCATTTAATCACCCTCATATCCGTTCTACCAGCATCTACCTTGGCTACGCTAAGTAGGTAAGATACGCCGAGCTATATATATTATAATACAATAATCGTATTATAATATATACCTACATAATATGTATTATATTTTGCTTACCTCTAAGTCTTCTTCCATATTTGTTTGGGTGGCTGGATTATTTCATCGTGATAAAAGAAACGATATACCAGCAGCGCCGATGCAGGCGAATGAAATTCCGGCTAACAATTCTTTAGAACAAAACATTTTGGAGCTAAGGTTTTAAACAACAAAATATTATGAGTACTATGAGTTTGTTTGTAATCCGTAGTGATGTGTATATATTATTATTATCACGTTATATTTTTATGAGCAATTAAACCAGATAATATATTATTATAACAAACAATTATCGTTTAATTTATAAAGTCTTAGTTTTTTATCGAACTGCATTCACAAATTATTGTTATAAAAATCTGAATATGTATAAATTACGTCCATGCAGTGGAGGACTGGCAAGGGATGCCGGGATGCAATCACATATCATGCCCCCATGTGCATTCGGAAAAATAATTTAAATAAAAACTGCTTAAAACAAAATAATTATTTCTAATCATTGTATTTGTCGTCGACAAACAACTACCCCATGTATTTCTATCATTGAATAAATGATAGACATTTAACATTGTTCACTGCAACATGTCCATAGCTGTTGTTTGATTATTTTTATTTTGTTATATTATATTATATTATATTATATTTATATTATAATACAATAGTTATCTAAGACATATATTATTATTTAGGCATTTTTACCTATATTAATATTATAATATACTGTAATAATGTGATTTAATTAAAACATCATTGATTATCTTACCACCATAGTATAATATTTATGTCTTGTATTTCTGTCTGTTCGGACCTAAATAAATCCTAACCTAACCTTCGGACCTAACCTAACCCGGACTAAAAAAAAAATTAGAGAAAAATGGTAATTTTTATGCAAAACCTGTTTTCGACAAAATTCAATTTTTAATTTGACTGTTACTCAAAAACTATGAACTGTAGATACTTTAAATTTTTACCAAATGTTTATATTAACATCATCTAAACATAGTAAAATTTTTACTTTTTTGAGCTATTTAGAGGCAGTTGAATTAACAGTCAATCAAAAAATTTTTAAGAGCATATAAATTTTAAATTTTACATTCAAAATATAAAAATTCACCCTTAAAAATATCAAACGGTTTTAGATTTTAAATAAATAAATAACCTAAAAAAAAAAAAAAAAATCCTAAATAAAAAAAATGTAATACCACCAATTAGATATCCTGACAGATCCTTCGCTAAGACCAATCTAGAAAAATCAAACTTGTTTGCCTCTCTTTTAGAAAATAATTTTTCTCCTCACCCCGACGTTAACAACATCAATCATACATCCTTTATTGAAAAATCTCTAACCAATTGCCTCCCTATGTCCTTACCCACAAAACATAACTCCCCTAGCGAAATTCAATTTATTATCAGGAAATTATCAAACAAAAAATCTCCAGGTCACGACCTCATAACAAATTGAATTATAAAACATTTGCCTAAGAAAGCCATTCTTCTCTTAACCTTCATCTTCAACTCAATTCTTCGACTCTCCCACATTCCTCATTCTTGGAAACACTCCATAATTATTCTAATTCCAAAACCTGATAAACCTCCTGACCTGCCCTCTTCATATCGTCCTATCAGCCTCTTACCTTCATTCTCAAAAATTCTAGAAAAGATTATACTAAAGCGACTAAACCCTATATTAGCAAGCCATAATATAATCCCCCACACTCAATTCGGTTTCAAAAATAAACATTCGTCACTCCATAAAGTCCACAGAATAATCGACATAATAACATAATTTATTTTTTAGTGTCTCTCAACAGTCTCAACACATTTCGGATGGAACAGTAAAAATGCTTCGATTTTCAACTTTGATCGTGGTTTCGGCGGTAGAAAATTCGATCTTACTTCTGTCATAGTAATATTTTTACATTTTATTTTGTATTGTTCTTAAATTAAATATGCCCGGAAGCAGTAAACTTTTCTAAAAATGTTTCTGTATAAATATTGAAAAAATTGGTATTATTTCAGAAATAAAATTATCATAACACGGCGTTCTGTGTAGGCTATTTAGCTACACCATTGTCGTGGGTCTTTTTTCCGGTCACTCTTGCAATTAATTAATATATCATAGTAACATAATAATAAATATTAAAATATGACGCTATAGCACGGTGTACTGTAAATTTACTTTGTTTTAAATGGAGAATAAAACGTTATAACTGTAAATAAGAAGAAAGTGTATACAGACGGCAGGATATCAATGGTGTTTGGTGTGGTCGATTACGTACATAATATTATAAATCCTGTGTATTATTATACTATAATACGAGGGAATTACATATTAAATAGCCAAGTATAATGGTTTTAGTTATTTTGTTGTAATTTTATAATATTAATTCAACTTACCGGCTACCGTATTAATAATAAGTAATAACAATTTAAATATAATATAAAAAAACCACACTGTCAAACCGTCACAGCTCAGAATCGTTTTTCACATACAATGGTTATATTATAATATCATTGAATTCAAATGTAATACCATCTATTATATAGTGACCCACTTGAAATCTACCGTACAGCAGAGCAACATCCACGTACCCACATTTTTTATTACGTGTTTCTTATATTATATAAATTTATATTATATTATAATGCATTTAATATAAGGTAGTAAGTACCTAACTACAGTGCCTAAAATACATCTAATTTCAGGGGACACACCACACACTTATTAATGTAACTGTTACTTTTGGGCTTTGACAGTTTTCAATAGCAAAAAAAACTTGTGGGGGTTGTAACACACAAAATCATCCCCCCCCCACTTGTTTATACCATTTGTTCTGTAAGTGAGTTAGTGAGATAACTTATTAAATAATTATTTTAAATCATTAAAAGCAGTAAAAGCCGAGTGTAGTAAATTGAAAAATATTTAAATATTTTTGTATGTTATCATCATCAATTAGAATATAATTCATGTAACGAAATAGCTTATACGAATATTCAAGGTTTTTTAAAATCAAATTTGATTATGTTTAGAAAATAATATTGGGCCGATAGCCAATAGGCAAGAGGGAAGGTAGGAGAGTAGGAAACCCTTATAAAAGCAGACCTAAAAACGGGAAAGGGGCGCTTATTTATCAATTGATCATGGGGCGCACCGGGAAAATTCCCGGTGGACCAGTACAAGCATAAACATGGATCCAAACACGAATGTGTAATATTATTATAGTTATAGGTGTCAAGATTTTTACACGATTATTATAATATTATTAATTATTCATTCAATAATATTTCATTAATAATATTGCGGAAGCCGAAGATTGTTCGACAGTATCATAATATTATGTGACCGGCAGCTACAATATATCGACTCTAATATTATAGTTGTTGAACGGATCTGGCTCGATCGATCGTGATACGTCCCGGAACCAAATTTTCTTTTACGTTTACACGCACAGTTACGCGTGGCATTGCTGTCCTCGGTGATCTGTGCGGCGGATACGTAGTTCCGAGTTTGTCTTGTTCTCTGAGTGCAGTGTGCACCGTTCTCAACATTGACAGAGCGTCACCACCGGACAGAGGCTTCAACAGTACATCCGACTAGCCTATCCGGTAAATCGTGCATTGTTTCTTCTGATGGATTGAATGTTCGAATGCGTGTTCGAATGTAGTTGATGTTCAACACGATCATACACGATTATTGTTGTTATCGCAATTGCTAGTTTATAACACTCCCTATATTTTCAAAAGTTTGATATTTATTTGATGTCAGTCGTAAACTATGCTGAAATAAACTCCCTTTACTTAAAGGACATCACAACACGAAAAACGAGTTTGCTTGGATGATTTAAGATGCTTTATTGGCAAATGGCTTTTAATCGACTTTCATTATCTCGTTGAATAATAATTTTTTTAACTTTTTTTACCAAACATTTTTCATTATTTGGTTATTGGTTTCACCAATAAACTAAAATAAAAAAAAAAAAAAATTGTGTTATGAGTCCTTTAAGAACCAAGAATTTGTATTTTCAAAATGTAAAATGAACAATGATTTATAAAAAAATTAATTAATAAGATAAACAGGAATTGTTCTTGCAAGGACGGCTATAAAGAAAGTTCTTTAAATAGATCTTGATCAACTGAATCTAGTAGAACCTTAAACCTTTATGGGTCTATATATGAGGCTTTATGAGTACCTAGAACAAATATTTTGTGGAACAAAAGTCCTCAAAAGTGTGATATAAATATTGGAACAAATTATTATGGGAAAAAAGGTAGTGATCCGTTTTATATAATATAATAACTAGAAACATAACATACAACATAATTATTATGACTATTTCATAATAAATTTGTAATATCGTAATGGGGATTTATTCCTATAAATCTGATAAGTTTAAATAAAGATCGTGCGTGCTAGACGTGACCGAATCCGCCGTTTGTAGTAGTGGTGGGAGAAGGAACCGTAGACGTCGTCGCCGTCCTTAGGTGGCAGCACATTACGGATGAAAAATTAAATTTGACAACAAAAAACATGCCTACGAAGCAGAACAAATACAAAGGTTTAGAGTGATTTTAGAGAAAAATACCAAATCATCAAAATTAAAGAACACAACATTATCTAGGGCATGACCTATCCATTTGTAGATTAAACAACTGAAACGATAGGTATTTAAGATTAAAAATTAAAATTTTTGACATTATAAAAATATTGTATTTCTGTTAAAAACTTATAAAAAGCCAAACGGATATGTCATTCGCTAGATAATGTTGTGTTCTTTAATTTTGATAATAGATTGTACTACGCTAATTATATTACTTTCGGAATAAAATCTATATTTTGAAAACATGTTTTTATACCGAAATATAGCTGCGCTGACACATCCTCTTAATATAAAATATCCTAGGCCGACAGACTGTCTCAGCTCTTAATCGAGTCAAAACATTTAATACCTATGACCAATATTAAATGTTAAAATTAATAGTTTATAATATAATACCTATATTTACAACCTACATAATATATTTTTATAATTATTAATTACTAATTATATTATACAGGAGATGTACGGTCAAAAACCTGAAAATTTAATACAAAAAAGTTAAACAGTTAAAAAAATAGTTGAGCGTAAATCCACAATAGTAGATTATGAGCGTCTAAAGTTATAAGGTTGAGAAAATTATTTTCAGTTGTAAATTCATAACATTTTTTCTCGACCGTCGACGCGCGTCCGTCTCCGTCAACCGTAGTCACTCCCATTGCCGTTTCGGTCTGGCCTCGCCGGCTGGGCAAGGTCGTCAAGCGGCCGAGCAAACGCGCCAGCGGAACTCGTCAACCCGCGGGACAGGTCGGAGAACGTGCAGAGGTGACCAGTGGCCAGCAACACTGCATATCGGCACCAATCGCCATCTCGCATTCTCCCCACCCCCCTTTGTTTATTGTGTCTATCCTGTCCGTTGTATTTTTTTTTCTTGAAATTTTTTTAAATTATTTCAAATTATTAAATTTGTTCAGATATTATTATTATTAAAATATTATATATTTTAAATTTTTTTTTAGCCAGTGTGCTATTTTTTTCGAAATTGTTGTTCATACATTTTCTTACTATTTTTGGTGTATATGTAATAAACATATTTTGATGTGAACAAAAAAAATTTCTTTTTTTCCCGTTTTTTCGAGTGTATAATCAATTGTTACAGATTTAACGACTAAAAAAATTGTTAAAATATATATTTTAAATAAAAAAACTCGTTAGTCGATTATGCAAAGTAATGACCGTGGACCTGCAGTATAAACGCTACACGGATATTATAATATGTCCCAATTTAAGCCATCAAACACTAAAGGCGACCAAAACTGCTGAATAAATCATATAATACCAAACGCATTACACCAGCGGATACGAAATAAACGACCAAAACCAATACAAGAATTGTAAATAATAATAATATAATATTTATTATGTAGAACGTGCAAACGTCAATATAGTCGAATAGTTAATACAAAATAATATTTAAAAAAATTCAAGATTGGATTTTACATAGGTAAAATAATAGTATAATTTTTATATAATATAATAGAGCTGCATGTCAAAATAGTTTTGAACCATTAAACCCATAGGCGCGTGCGCACGGGTGCAGCGAATACTGCTTTCGCTGCACCTGACAATTTATTTTAGATTTAGTGGGCTGGTAGATATTTATTTGAAAGGTATACATAGAGTGAATAATTTTAAACACATTAAGTTTATAAACATATTAACTCTCCGAGCGTCGCTGGCAGGTCAGTCACCTCGAATGAAGTTTGCCGAAGTAATAAGGGCAGGCTATCCGACTTCGTCGGATAGAGGACAACGTGTGACTTCGATGTCACGACAACAGGTATGCAACGTTAATTACTGCTGCAAAAAACGCAAATTAAGTAATAAATTACGTGAAAAAAAATGTAAAACATTTCGGGCGTCCATGCAAATCATATAGCCACCGTATTTTTTGGGTGTCCAGCAGGTCAGTTACCTCAGTTATTTGGGTAGGCAATCCGACTTCGTCAGATAGCAGACAATTTGCGACGGCCAAGTCACGTCGTCAGGTAAGGAATCCAACTGCGTCGAATCGCGGACAGCGTTCATTACTGTCGAAGGGGAAAACGAAATCGAACCTTCCGACGCATGTCTGTATATAATATAGGAATACCTACGCAACGGCGGCGATATACGCCGGTCTGCTTTCCGCGCCGCCGCCCCACCACGGAACATGTCCTGAATGAAGTGCGGCCTATACATTTAGCGGGGAATGTGAATAAGTCGTTAACGGGGAAGGCAGGCGTGTCAAAAAGGGCTAAAACTCGAATTTTGAAAAAAAATCAAAAATGTTCATTAAGTACGAATAATATGATAAGGCGGAAGTGATAGCAAAAGGTAAACCACGAAAAAAAAATGGTTTAATACGGCCTCCACAAATTAATCACAATCCCGGAGGCCGTCATCGAAACCACGAGCCGCGTGTCATCCGCATCAACGCCTTACCTACCTACCTACCTACCTATACTGAGTTGATAACTGGAGTCAGATCTATGACTCTTAAACCGTTTCGTCGTCCCGGCGAATTACGAACGCGGTTTAGACGTATGTCAAAGGGCGATGCGACCGCGTCGGACAGATGACGACCGGCTCCGCCGTCGAATACGCGAAATTCGTGAAAAAAACGAACCCACCGACGCATGTATTTATGCCTGTATATAGTAATACCTACACGACGGCGGCGATATCGGCCGTCTGTTTTCCGCGACGCCGCTCCGCCCCAGGATTCGTCGCAAAGGAAGTACGGCCGCGCATGGCCTATAAATTTAGCGGAGAACGCGAATACGTCTTCGACGGGGAGGGCAGACGTATCAAAAAGGGCTAAAACTCGAATTTTCGAAAAAAACCGCGCGATGGTGGCGCTCGGTTTGCAAGTAATCTCCGCTGCGGCGGGCCCTACAGGAAAAAAGTACGGCCGCGCGCGGCTTGTAAATTTAGCGCGGAACGCCAATAAGGTCCAAGCATGGACGCGGAAAGTCCTCGGACGGATAAAGACGAAAAATCTGTTTTCAATATTCTATCCTTAGCTATAAAAGTTGAACATTTTATAAATTTTGAACTACAAAATAATTATTAAATTATAAATTTGATAAATTTTGTCAACATTTGAACTTAAATGCTTATAAAAAAAAATTGTGTTTAGGTATGGATTTTTCATACTTTTCATTTGATTTTTCAAATAATATACTTGGAACCTTATATTACATTTTCAAGCTTTTTTACCCAACAAATAAAATTTTATTAATATTTATAGAAAAAAAACTAAAAAAATTTAAAACTAACAATATCCGTAAACAGCTCAAAAAGAATCAAATTATTTTTAAATTTTTATCGTGTATAGAAAATGCTAATACAAACATTCAGTGAAATTTTCAAGTATCTACAGTCATTCGTTTTTTAATTACAACAAAATAAGAAAATCGTTACACGAGAAATCGAGTGAATATCAAATGTTGTAAAAATATGAATTTCAGACGCTCATAAAAATTTAATTTAAGTTTCTTGAAGACATTTTTTTTTTTGATAAAGGTAGACAAACTTATGAGTAATCTTATATTAAATTTTCAAATCTTAGATTTAAAAAGAAATTTTTTATGAATTCTTAACTCAAAATAATTTGTTATTTTTCGTGATTTTTCCGTATTTTGTCAAAATTTGAACTTTAAATGCTTATAAATAAAAACTGTGACTAAGGATTTTTAATTATTTTCTTCTGGCTTTGAAACAATAACCTAGGAGCCTTCTATTATATTATTTTCAAGTTGTTTATCAAACAAAGAAAATTTTATTGAAATTTATAGAAAAAAAAACTTAAAAAAATGGAAACTGAAAATGTCCGTAAACAGCTCAAAATAAGTCAAAATATTTGGAAAATGTTATGGTGTAAAGAAAATGCTAATATAAATATTCAGTCAAAATGTCATGTACAAGAAAAAATAAATCAATACATTCATCACTTCGCTCAGAATCTATATTGCTTAATACTGCAGGTATTTTAAAACTGTTAATGAGTTTCAACATCCCCACGTTCCCTTACACCGGATGCAAGGTCAAATGAATTCAGTCATTGTTTGATGGGCACTTATAAGAAAGCTGTAAGTCATAGGTTTGTAACCAATAAAAAAAAAAAATATATGTATGCATTTTATTTTTATTATTGGATCTTTTCCGTTAGACATATAAAATTAAAGTCGTTATTAAGAGCCGATGTACGGCAGTTACCCTTTGAACAACTGTCGTATATTGCAGACAGTCGTCAAAATAATATTATTTTATATATATGTAATATAGGTGGGAATATTTTAAATTGTAAATTATTGACATAGGTCAGGCCAGCGAAGCAATAATGTGCTGAGGCGACAATAATATTTTCTATATAACACCGCCGTACACGCAGGCACGACCCCCCCGTTGTCGCTGAGTGATTCGGCGAGGACGTAGCTACGACGTGCGTGTGAAACGCCGATCGTAGTACGGGCTAGGCGATCTGAATTTGCTAAGTGTTTTATTTAGGTTTGTTTTAAATACAATAAAAGTGTTTCCGACCTGAAAACCCGAGTTAAACATTATTTTAGTCATTTTTACGTTCTTACCTTTTATAGGAACAGCGCCGGGATATACGTACTATGTGTCAATGAAGTTTTATTAAACTGAATAGTGCCAAGGTATATGTAATCTTTGAGTCATTTCAACTAGATAGGAACGAACTAAGAATTGACAAGCGCCTACCATCGTACCTCAACGAGTTAACAGTGCCATTCTAATTAACTTTAGAGAGTGTCATTAACTAGAGAATACGAGGGTAAGGCGATAGTTGGTTTACCGCGTATTGTCTAATACTGGTGATACCACACAACTTGAGGTGGTGTTGCATAGCAAGTCGAGGGATATTTTCGATTTTTTTTGTCCGAACGCAGCGCAGTGAGCGAGTGGCAACGTGGGCATCACTGACGTCCACCAAAACTTTACGGGGTGTCCCGTAAAGTAGAAAATGGTAAACGTATAACGAAAAGATCCTAATTATTTTTTAATGATAACATTGAGAGTTAATACAATAATACATTATTAAATAATTATGAAATAGTAATAATCACCTTGTTTCATAGTTTATAATTATTTATGTATACAAGTTTCAATGTGACATATTATTTTGCTGTTGTTTTGATTGCAATATTGGCTTTAAATCGGGGAAAATATTGGACAGAACAACTCGCATATCGTCCTTAACACGTTGACGGACAGTAAATAGTAACTACCATAGCAGTCATACTAATTGAAGTAGTAATATGACCATAAAAAACGTGCGTACATTTTACATCTCTAAGGAAATCACATTGTGTTGTTTACTTGTACAACATAAAATATTGCATTCTGTAGGTACCTATACCTAATTAAACGTTAAATGTTTATTACCAAACGATATTTTAATGAATTTGATATAACAGAGATACCAAATTTAATATTATAATATTAATATAATATTTGAAAATTATATTATTAATGCTCGTCATTTTACAACTTACCTATCACCTATTTGTACAAACCTATGCCCCACGCACTTATATATATTATCTAATATGTATAATATATTTAATTGTAAATTGCAATGTCAATGACATCAGACATGTACAATTATAAACCCTTAGTGGAGATATTAAACTCATCGTAAATACTACGGTTTACGAGCAGCGTTAAATATTTTAGAATATTTTTACTCAACTAAAAAAATAAGTATAAATATTCTATACAATTGCGACTTGCAGAAGTAGACCCATTTTAATTAAGTAGGTATTAAAAACATTAAAATTATTTCAATTAAAATAAATTATAGCTATATAGGATAGCTAAATATTAGATATATATTCTCGACATTTGCATAAAAATTTTAAATAATAACCTACCCATATAATATTTTATGATGAATAATGAATAATATTATAGGGATGATAAACTAGATTTGGAATCTCAAAAACCAAACTATTTTCATCTGCAGAAACACGGTCTAATCCAGTGTTTCCCAACCTTTTTTTACTCAACGCCCCTTTTAGATTTTAAAAATCTCACACCGCCCCCCCCCCCAATCAATTTTTTAAAATGATAAATAATTTTTTGATATTATTTAAGTGTCTATAAATATTATACCTATATAATTCTGTTGATTACATTAGGTATTTTATTCTACGTAGTTATACATTTCATTACAATCAGTTATTATAAACAAAAAAAATTTAAATGATAGATGAGCGCCCCCTTTAGCGCCCCCCTCATAAAAACGCCCCCTTCAAAATAAAAAATGCCCACAAGGGGGCGGTAGCGCCCACGTTGGGAATCACTGGTCTAATCATTACAAGAACATCTTATAAATTAAAATTTAAATATATTCTTTTTTATTACGTTAATATTATAGTTTAGACTTTAGGGATAAAAATATACAATATAATATCGGATGAAGGATACGTTATATATTGTTATACATTTATTAACATGAACTGTAAAAATGTATTTTGACTGAATTAGCTTATTAAATAACATTTCTGTATGCGTAGCTGGTAGGTACATATGACTTACATTTTTTACAATTTTAATTTTTTCCTTTTGCTTTACTCCCAAATCACTAAATATTTCCGCTCCCCACTGGAAGTACTGACTTATAAAACCAACCTAAAGGGAATAAAATGTACAAGTATCTATATACAATGTATTACACTATTACGACATTTGTATTTACGTATGGTAACACATCAAGAATGAAATTATTGGAATCGATAATTTTATCTACAACCATTGTCGTTTCCCATAGATTATTTAGATATAATGATTATAGGTACATAGATATAGAGAAAGATATAGGTATCTATTATCTATGTTATTATAGGGTATAATACTATGATAAATCATATGTTTTTCTCAAGGTGTATCAATACACCTTGGTTTTTATAAAGTTATACACAGATAAGACATTTTAACAAATTTACGCATTTGCAAATGATATCACTCAAAAACTTTAAGCATTAAATTTATTCTACTTGACACAGCTAAATAAATATAAGATATAGTGAACTCATTTAAAACAAATAATACATAAAAGGATTTTAATTGCATAATATAAATTCAATTTGCAAATGGAATTAGTAGGTATCTATGATTATTATTACATACTTTTAATTTATAAACTGAAAATTGTTGGAAAATACAGTTAAAAAAACTAAACATCTTTGATATTTTAGTTTCGCTATTGTGACTGTCACTTTGGGTTTTGACACGATTCCACGTTTCAGCACCACTCGCTTCAGTCAGTCTATGCCTCAGTTCCGGCGACCGGCACTTAAAAACTAGTATTAGCCACCCACTGTTGGAGGTGATTGTGATACGAACCGTTAGCATATTTATTAAAAGTTACGATCTGAACTCTGAATAGCAACGACGCAGTTTTGGCAGGGGATAAACATATATGGACACATTATATGAACTAGAAAAAGATCCGATCGTACAATTTCCCCTGCTGGAGGTTCCAGTCAAAACTCATCGAGTGCCGGTCCAGGTAATTTCACAATAAAAAAACTAAAACAAATTAAATATACAATTTTAAAAAAAATCATAAATTAATGTTAATTAGTAGGTATTACATGGAGAACGGAACTCGCTCTACGTGTTTTGGCTTAGTCAAAAATGATCGGTCCAGCTAATGAAACAATTCTGAAACGCGAGTCGATCCGTTATCGACTAGTCATTAAATACCAATTATTTATTCATACATATTATGACACTTGGCATGAAAAATTACATTGAAAATTGAATAGGTACCACCCGTTATATGAATCATTTCCTTTGAGTCATATTATATACTCGAGTATAGGTACGTCTTCGTCGTCATCAGGTGGTTCAATTATGTAGTAATCCTGCTTACCTGACTGCAGTGTACAATGGTCGAATTAGTTTTTCAATCAATATCTGGTATGCAAAGTCATCCAAGATTATCTAATCGAATATAAAATATCGAAAAAATGTATCAATACGTAACCAACATAATAATATTATCATAAAATAGTGTAAAATGTGAAAGTCAAAATACACAATAATGTTCAGACAATATAATATAGGTATGAATAAATATTAATATGATAATACTAGACGAACGTAAAATACAATAATATATTGCAACACTGCAACTGTTGTTATATAATAATGACATAACAACAAGAAAAAGTATAGTTTAAATGTTTTATAGTTATATACAGGCCCGGCTTAAGGGGTAGGCGACATAGGCGCACGCCTAGAGCTAACTTAAGCAGCAATTTAGTAAGAGGGTGGCATTTTCAAAATACTGATGATATTATATTGTTAGGGGCAAAACCCCTAAATTTAAAATTTTGCTGTGTAAGTCGGCCCTGGTTGTATTATTATGTAACAATATAAGAAAAATTCGATAAGTTAATAAATCTAATTAATAATATAAAAATTTGAAAGATTCCAACAAAAATAATTGTTATACATGAGTTTTAAGTATAATGTGAACACTGAACATATAAAAATATATTATCAAATGCGTGATAAAATTAAAAAAAAAAAAAATCAGTTAATCATAATATATTGTTACAAAAAAGGTAATTAAAAGATGAAAATATAAAAAAGTATTATACTATTATGAAATTTACAGCAAAGCAGTAAATAAATCATAAAACGAAATAGAGAAAAATTTCGTTTAATATACACATAACTAATAATAAATTCAAAAAACTTATATTTGACGCATTATTAGAAGTACATAAGCATAACGAAAAAAGAAATTTAATAATATAGTATACAAATCATGTAACAAAATACAAAAATGATCGAATCAGCAAAAAATAAAAACAAAGACATTCAAAGTATTATTAATTAAAATGTTCAAATATATTATTCAAAAATTAATAATAATTTTTATTTTATTGGTCATAAGCCTTACAATTGAGGCCATTAGCTGTAAGATGGTACTGTAAGGTTTCTGGTACGAACTGGAATGGTCGGAGGAACACGTTTTTGTGTTTGGCAGAACTTTCTAGTGGGTACCCGTAGGTATCCGCCATGCCCTGGTGGAGGACACTGTGACTGTCTGAAGAAAATTGACACCTGTCGCTGTAAAAAGTTTCTAATTAAATGTTTTTAAATAACCAGTTTCACTGCTAACATCATTGATGCTTATGTTGTCAATGCTTCTGTGTTTATCTAAATATTCTAGAATAACACCTTTCCAATATGCATTGTATGTAATTTTACCCAAGCCGGAATAGGGTTTTTATTAATCACCAATCAACAGACATCAGCGTACTTTTTTTTGAAAAAAATATAATAATCTGACTTTTATCAGAATAGTAATTTTCCATTCGAATAAAACTTAATTACAGTCTTAGATCATATACAATATCTGAGATCAGAGTATACTCTTACTCGAGGAAAAAATAATACCTAATAACTATCAGAAAAAATGTATAGATAGCAAACTGTAATTAATAAATAAAAATACAATGAATTACTTAAAATATTACGATTTTATGAATTAGTAAAGAAAAAGTGACATATGTAAAAAGTTTTTCCTTTAAATTATAATAGAACAAATAGGCTTGGATGTATATCAAATGGCACGTACATTCAATATTTAAAATAAAGAAAAATTGATTGATATACATCATATTACTTACAATTAATAAGTGTCCATATAGCTGGTATGTTTACATAATTTTGTATCGTTATTTAAAAAATATACAGCATATACACGTGTAAAATATTATCAACTATAAACGATGATATCACAATCTGTGTTGACTTTTTTGAAAACTGGAATATAAAAACTGTAAATTCTGCACACCCGACGCAAGTCCAAAGTCATAAAATTATCGTGCGGGTGCTCGACTCATACTCGTAAAAACCGACTGGTCATCGTCATGCACCCACATCCGACTCCATCATCAGTTGAACTCGATCGCGTGCCTTCGTTCAGATCAAATCGTCCACCTTCTTGAGCTGGTCCTGTATGGCGGCAAACGTCTTGCCCTTGATCTCGGGAAGCCACAGGAAGCAGATGACTATCGAGGCAGAACAGCGACGATATCAGATAGTTGCGGTACATGCCACCGTCGTCGTCCAGCACAGTGTAAATCTTGAAGGCCAGGAACATCGTGACGGTGAGCGTGATATAGTGTTGACAGCGTAAGCCGGGTGTATCCAGGTACATGCCGGCCGCGCACACGTACACTAGGGTTAGCCACCCACTGTCCGTGGAATACACTTCAGAGGTTCTTCAAAATGTTAATATCCTAAAAAAAAATATTATATTAATTTAAAATCGTTTTTTTTTTTTTGTTATCAGGAAAAACTAACTTGGTCATTAGCTGGTGAAAACATAGTAAATTCGGCGGTGCACCTGTCCACGTAAAAGTACGCGAATACGGTCATGTCGAACACAAGGCACGAAGCGCACGACACAATCATCAGTGACCGACGGCCCACCCAGGCGACCAGCCCGGTGGACGGCTGCGCCGAGAACAGCGCCGAGCAGGCGAACATCAGTGACAGCCGGTTCTGCATAACGTACAAGTGCGGGGACTCGGGAATGGTAGGGGTTCGTGAGCCACGTGTATTCCAGGTAATTGCCGGCTGCGCACACGTACACTAGGGTTAGCCACTTGGAATGCACTTGATGAAAACTGCAGGTTATTCAAAATGTCGGTTATTCTAAAAAAAAAATATTATTATAATTTAAAACTGTTTTTTTTTTTTATCAGGAAAAACTAACTTGGCCCTCCGGTAAATTCTATGGTGTCCACCTCAACCTATCTGGTGCAATGTGAACTTGTTTTAATTCAATTTTCTTCTTTATGAGAGAATCTAAAACATTCCAGTCTATACATATTGTCATTTCTTTATAGATTTCCACAACCATGTGCAGAGATTGGAATATGTCTATAATATCTTGTCTCATTAAACCTAAAATAAAATTATTATTAATGTTATGATTGTCTCACAAAATTCTTATTAAAAAGTTTCAAATTAAATGTTTTTAAATTATTAGTTTAACTGCTTACATCATTGATACATATGTTGTCAATGCCTCTGTGTTGATGTAAATATTGTAGAATGACACCTTTCCAATACGCATCGTATGAAATTTTACCCAAACCGGAAAGAGGTTTTTCTGGCGTACCTGGTTGATTTTCAATTCTAGATAGACGATAACCTGAAAGGATAAACTAGACATGATATATGCTAAAACGCCTAGGTTAATATAGTTTTCACTTACTGAATTCGATGAGAATTCGTCCATACCCTTGTCTTCGGTACTGTGGCATGATTACGATACAAGCTACATTAAAATTTTCTTCATTTTGTTTGAGTTTTGAAAAATAACCAACCAAATGACAGCCCTTAACATGTTTAATTGAACATTATTACAATATAATTATGGTAGACAACTACATTATTACAATATAATTATTAATTACGGTAGACAACTATAAAAACACTGAAAATTAAATTACCGTCTTGCGACGGTATAGACAAAACCTAACCTTACAAAACAGTGCAGTGTTTGCACACTCAACCCGCAGCCGCATGACGGCTGTTGTTGCTGTCACCGTCGTCGTTGTCGAAACCGGTGCGCTTTCTGACCCCCAAGACAATTGTAAAACAATTCCCGCTCAAGCACGACACTGACCTGCCCCACTACAAATCAACAACAACGCCGGGCCATAGCCGATGTCCGTCACCATCATACAAATCATTTTCTTCTCTCAACGGCGTTTTACTCGACTGGTCAACGTTTTTTTCCACGGCTCTTCGCTCGTCACTTGGACGTCTCCGCGAATAATTGACACCAACCACGTTTTCACCGTCGACAAGAAATCAACCACCATACATTTTCGGTGTGTAGCCGTTTTTGTTTTGTTTGACACCCACATCACGCCGTGATGATGGGCTAAGTCCACTCACGAGGGCCCGAGTGACGGGCGAGGCTGCCCAACCAACTTCAGTCAACATCGGAACACCAGTACACCACACGTCCTAATATGTCTAATTTTTTTATTGGTTATTGTTTCAAAGGCATATGAAAAAAATTAAAAATCCTTAGTCACGGTTTTTATTTATAAGCATTTAAAGTTCAAATATTGACAAAATACGGAAAAATCACGAAAATTATCAAATTATTTTGAGTTGAGAATTCATAAAAAATTTTTCTTTTTCAATCTAAGATTCGAAAATGTAATACAAGATTATCCATAAGTTTACCTACCTATATCAAAAAAAAAATGTCTACAAGAAAGTCAAATTAAATTTTTATGAACGTTTGAAATTCATATTTTTACAACATTTGATATTCACTCGATTTCTCATGTAACGATTTTCTTATTTTGTTGTAATTAAAAAACGTATGACTGTAGATACTTGAAAATTTTACTGAATGTTTATATTAGCATTTTCTATACACCATAAAATTTTGAAAATATTTTGACTGTTTTTGAGCTGTTTACGGACAAAATGACTAAATAAATGCCAGTTCAATAATTTCATACCTACCCATGTATAGGGCGAATGCCGAATAGTAATTATGTAAGTCTGCGACCAGCGTCTCAACGTCTCAGTAGTCAGCTAGTGTAAGTATCTCAAAAAGTATTAGGTAGTGGTACAGTAAGTTGAATTAATTTTTGCCGAAAACATTGCAATTAAAAACGTTATCATTTGTATAAAATATTAAAATATAATAAAATACGATAAATGTACCCACGAATAATATTTTTGAATTACAAAATTGTTTACAATACTTATTGTCATAACTCATAAGTAATAACTAATATACATGTGTGAATTTCAATTATCTTAGACGGCAATAAATAATTTTATGATTTTACAAAATTTCAATGCAACGTACATGTATAAGCTTAATAAGTGTACCTATTTATTTATAAGGAGCAAAAGTTAGCTAATAGTTGTAGAATTTCAAAGTAGTGTAATATATCGATTTTATATTAATATTATTCTACCTATTATTCTGTTTAAATAAATAAAAAATCACATACACTATTAATACGAAAAAAAGAAACAATATTTCAACCATATAATTTTTATTTTTTTTGAGCCGAAAGAAGTTTTACACAAAATTGTCTGAATTAATGATGACATATATAAAAAAAAACTTATTGCTGGTGAGCAAAGGATAAGTAGTTTGACGCAAAATGGTCTGAATTAATGTTAATATATAAACAAAAAAAATTTATGTTTTTTGAGCCGAAAGATAAGGTTTGACGCAAAATGGTCAGAAAATTTAAGAATTTTGAACATGAAAAAAATATTAATATAATAAAAAAAAAAAAAAAAAAACACCAGACAAGACACAAAAGCGGGGGGATTGATACGTGATGGCGAGGTGCGTGCAGATGCAAAGGCCACTGGTCACCTCCATACGTTTTCGCGGCCGGTCCCTAAGGCGGACGAGTGTGATCGCTGGCGCGTTTGCTCGCAGGTGACGACCATCGTGACGGCTGGTTGGACCCGACTGCGAAGGCCGCGGGAGCGACATTGGACGACGATTGACGGCGAGCGGCTAGTGCGCGATGTCATGCGCGTCAACGATGCGCAGATGCTGAAGACGACTGTTGTGACGGCGACGACGGAGACACCAAAGCACTGAGCGAGCGAAGACAGCTATTTGGGGCTGTGGAATCAGCAGCGACCGGAGGCATGGCCAGGACGGCGGAATTACCACTGGACGAAAAGGGGAGAGAATCGTCGGACCACGCCACAACGCACCATGGTCCTGATCCACTCCGTGATTTTCGTCCTGGCTTTCCGACTCGGCCGGCGGGACCACCACTGGACGAAAAGGGGAGAGAATCGTCGGACCGCACCGCAACACGCAGCGCGGTCCTGATCCTCTCCGTGATTTTCGTCCTGGGGTCCAGTCGGCACAGTGTCTGCCGCGCCAATGGCCCCTCCGCTGCGGAGTCGCGCACCGCCGGACCCTGAAACATGATCAGTTTCTGCGTGTCAGGCGATGCAGCGACGTCGTCCGTGTTCCCATAGCTTACCTTAGCTCTATCGCTCACTCATCGTGCTTTGAGATCTCCGCCGCCGCTGTCACGAGTCGCCTTCGTGCAAACTGCAGCTGTCGTCGAAGTACCGTCGGGGCGGTATCGTTGCCCACGCTGGTCTAGCTAGCCGTCGTATGTCGTCGTCGTCGTCGTCCGTCCGTCGCTCCTCTCACGACCTACGCTGCTGGGCCATCGCCGAGCAGCCACAGATGGTCTCGCGTGTCAGAAACCGCGAGCTCGCGACGCCATCGACCACGACCTCGTCTTTCCGCGGGTGGCCGGAAAACGTACAGGGTGACTTACCGCCGTACACCGTAAAGTGCTCTGTCACGTATCAATCCCCATGTCGCCGCCGTCTTGTCTGGTGTTCTTCGGTCCGAGGAGGAGGGAGGGGTGAACTGCGGCTTCACTCTCCTCGGAAGCATCCGCACAGCATCAGGCGTGTGACCCGCCTCACACCCTTCCACGTGGTGGCCACTATTCGCTTTGCGCGTCCACGTGGAGGTGTGGGGTCCGCTGGTTTCGGTGCTTCCGATTCAGGTATCCTGGCCAGTCCATTTCCGTCCCTCTCTTTGCTCTCGGCCGGTGTCTCTATCATCTGTTCCGGAACTTTAACTGTCTCTGCGTCTCCGCTGGCCATAGCCTCCGATGAGTCTTCGTCGCAGACAGCTTCAACAATCTCACCCAAAAGGGTGTTCACGACGTCATCTGGGTCTTCTTTGTCATAGATATCCTCTGGAACTTCCTTTTCGTCCATAGGCTCTCGATGGTTCTCGTTTTCAATATCTCCTTGATTTTTGTCGTAATCCAAATGTTGCCCTTCGTCGACTTTTACGCAGACAGCTTCGACTATCTCACCCAAAAGGGTGCTCACGACGTCATCTAAAGCTCGGTCTTTCATGCTGTTGATGTCCTCTGGAACTAGCTCTTCATCGATATGCTCTTGATTTTCGTCGACGAAAAATTCGTCAATAAGACTGTGAATCATCTCCCTCAGGATTGCGTCTATATCGATCTCCGTCGTGGCCATGTTATTTTATTTACAGTGTTTTTTTCCGGTATAGTATGGAACAAGTATCTAATACTGTTGGAGACAAAATTGTAAGTGAGTTATAAAAACAATTTTGGTCTAAGCAGTCACCGAAAAATACAAACATTGCCCAGACGACGGTTATGACGTCGTTTATTGCTAGCCAGCGTGAGTACGACCGCATCGTTTATTTAACGGCTTATTTTCCCAAACATCATTATTATCGATACGTACTTATGCCTACGGGTAGGTACCTATAATATAATATGATTTTAACGAGGATTCGTCTTTCGAATTGTATTGGTGCTCGTCTTATACTTTTAGGTGAAGTCTTTTACATTCACTGGGTGGAACGATGAATGTATCAATTGTTTTACAACGCCGTGATTTTTTTTGAGTACGTGCGTACACGTTTAATTATAGTTCGGACATTTTGGCCGATTTATAATATTATTTGCATTTAATTGGTACTTTTAAAAGGTGTCAATATATTCTTTGTTATCATTGCTGGTTTTTTCGAACCTATCGAAATATATAAACGAATGATCGGGACTGAAAACTATGTTCGATGTACAGAAACTTCGAGATACTGGAGTTCGGGATACCGAGGTTGCACTGTTCCTGTGGCGCGGTGGTTGGCCTCTGTCATTAACGTGTTCTGAAGTTAAGCATCAGCCGGTGTCGCTAGTTCCCGGATGGGTGAGACCACCCAGATTTTTAACGACAAATCCTCAATACATATACACGTGCTCCAAACCGTACCCTTCGGCCTTCCTCACACTAAAAAACTGACTAAAAATACCATTCAGTCTAATGACCTAAGATTTCGAAGCCTTAATTCAATAATAATAAAAAAAAAACCTTTCTTAGAAATCTGGTTGTGAATTTAGCCTCGCTTATAAATAATATGCATAATATATTGTTATAACTGTTTGGTTTATTTTTTTAGTAACATATTTTCAAACAGTCGGCGAACTTTATATTATCTTCAAAGAGTTAATGTAATGGCAGAGATATTGGCACACTTTTCGTCAAAGTACGTAACTTTTTTTTCTAGTTTATCAATATTTTCGTTAAATAAATGGTCGAGCTAAAAATAATAGACGAAGTTTAACAATTACACACATTAAATGTTCCTAATATTAATTGTTCCTAATATAGTTCAAACTTTTGCACGGTTAATGTGATGATAGTATAACAAGATAATTTACATTCACCGTAAAACGCAGCCACGTAGGTACCATTTACTTTTTATTGGTATATTATACTTGTATATCGTAAACGTAAAGCGACACATTGCACGCATATAATCAGATTATTGCTGGTTGGTTTCTAAATATTATTAAATATAATATAAATTACAAATTTATTTATTACAAAAAAAACTTTCAAAAAATATAATAAAATTAATTGTAGGTTAATATAGAAGAAACTCGTCAAATCGAATATTATAATATGTGCTGGCTAATAATAATTTTAATATTATTTGTTCATAATATACAGTCAAAAGCAAGTACATGAATATTGTGTTGAACTATCGTGTATTCATGGTAAGTAGATATAATATAGGAAAATTAGAAAAATGATTTAAGCGTTTTCATTTAAATATTTGTAAACGATAATATAGGTAATGTATAAAATTTAAATCACAGAACTGACGGATTATCGAAAAAATCATATATTCAAACAGAAATCAGATAAAAATAAAAAATCCGTACTTATAATGATATTTAAAAAAATTAATATTTGTTTTCATTGTTTGTTTAGAAATACAAAAATCGGTTGAAATCCTAGTCTAAATATACAGTTACCGAAAGTTTAAATTGCAATGCATATTGTATAAGTACCTTTCAAGGTAGTACAGTGGCGGTTAATAACCTACAACCAATAACTGATAACACACGCTACGGATAACGGTTGGTAAAAAAAAACTAATCAAACAGGTCGGTGGTGACTAAAAAAATTTCATATTACCGAGTGTGTCGGATTATCGAGGTAGTTATTATGTATAAATACGGTTTTATTGAATAGGAATTTTAACCTATTACAGTAAAATCGATCGACGTGTTTACTGCGGAGTATACTCATTAATGGCAGGACCGACTCAAGCAAAAATAGTGAACTATAGGCGAAATCGCGAATTTTGCCACCCCTAACAATATAATATCGTCAGTATTTTGAAAATGTGTAATTTGTAAATTTTAAACAATTAGTGATTGTAAACAATGCTCAGTAAATAAGTAAACACGGTCAGAGGTGTCTCAAAACATAATCCAAACCACTTGTCTAGGATAGAGAATTAAAATAAATGTTAGTAATTTACGGCAACATTGGTACTACTCTGAACATGACTGGTAAATCGCATCTAGGAGGTGAAATCATTTAACATAATTCATGAATTAGATATTTTAATATTTATATGTTTTTTACAACTTGACAATTTCAGAAAATCATATTTATCCAACGATGAGTCAGAAGAAAATGAACAGATACATTAAGCATTTGGAGATGTTACAGTTGATGATTTTAATTCACGCAGAAAGGCCTTAGAAACTTAATAATGTCTAATTCACACACACACACTCATGTAAGTATATTACACAAGTCTCCGATTTAAATGTTTGTCAAAACCAAAAGCCACTTAATAGTTATTCTATACTATTAAGGTTTTCAAAACTGAAACATATGATGTACCACATACAAGGATCTAGGAAGTCGAGCCAATATATTGACAATTTTTCAGACGCTGACTTTCGTAGGGATAATACTGCTGGCTCAGATCAAGCCTTACAATATTGGCATGAATTATGAAACTTAAAGGTGAGAATATTATTGGTAGGTTTTCATTTTAAAGCCATTTTACTGTGTCATTAATTAACACACCCACCTGTTTAGGGGACACATTGTTTATGTAATTGTGTGCGTTGACTTATATTTGTATCGAATATAAATATCAATATAAATGAATAAACAAATATTTATATGTTACAATCTTAAAATATCCTTAGCTTGCTTTAAAACTATAATACAAATAAATGCTTAGTGCTTCTCTATAAGGTTCCTTAAAAAATTGATTTTGTTTTTTGGTGTAACTGAAAAAAATAACAACAGATATATGATTTTTTCACCGAATGTTCCAATTAGCATTTTCCATACACCGTTTTACTCTTTTTCAGCTAATTGTAGGGATAAGACATTTTAAATAGTTATGTTTTTACAATTAGTGTCAAAAAAAGTTCTTTGCTATGTCAAAGAGCTTGAAAATGTAATACAAAGATCCTTATAGTTACTATAATATCTGTTCAAAAATATTAAAGATACATAGCCACTATTTTTTATAAGCATTTAAAGTTCAAATTTTTACAAAATTCATCAACAATTTGTAAATTATTTTGTAGTTAAAAATGTATAAAATGTTCAATAGTCAAGGGTTAATATTTTTTTAGATTTTTCATAAGTATTTCATACTGTTCCTACTTGAAGCTTTTAAACTTTTAAAGTATATCGAATAAAAGGTTTTTGGTAAAATTTAATTGAATTTACTGTTTAACTAAAAGTAGAATAAATTACTTTAACAACAATACCATAAAATATAGGTACTTATATTGTAATATAGGCTGACACTCTTTGGCTCTTCGCTCAGAATCATTTTTTCGTATAAAATGATTTTATATCATTAAATTAAATTTAATACATCCATAATATTGACCCACCAGCCACTAACTACACAACACGTAATGTTCAGCAAAGCGATACCCACCTTTTATTATTATTTTAATTTATAGAATATAAGAACCTTAATTAATTTAATTAATAAGAAATTAAAAACACGATTCCTAGTAATGCACGACAGTAGTTACAGCTCTGATATGTTTTATTTGGGTCAAGGGTAGAACAACTGGAAATTAGAATCGTATGTATTCAATTTTTGAATAAAAATATAAATTCTTATAAATATCTAACTCAAAATAGTTAGCACATTTTCGTGATTTTACTTTCTAACTTCTGACGCCCATAAAAAAACTATTGTGGATTTAAGCTCAACTTTTTTTTAATTTCCACTAACAACAACTTGCTAGAAACGTATTCTAGGTATTTACATTTTTAAGTTATTTGACGGAGTGAAACATTTTTTATCGACATAAATTAAGAAAAACCTAAGTACGGTACATAAGTAATTTATTTTACTCCTTAAGTTACACCACTTACACCAAGAACCAAAACCACTATACAAAAAAACTGTTTTGGTTATAGAATACTTACTTACATGGAATCTTGTTTTAAATTTTCAAACCATAGCTATAAAAGTGGATTATTTTATACATTTTTAATACAAAATAATTATTAAATTTTAAATAAGATAAAATTTGAAGTTTAAATTCTTATACAAAATAATTGGTTAAATAATATCATTGAATTCAAATTTAATACTATCTATTATACAGTGACCCACTTGAAATCTACCTACAGCAGAGAGACATCCACTTACCCACCTTTTTTATTACGTGTTTCTTATATTATATACATTTATATCATATTATGGTGCATTTAATATAAGGTAGTAAGTACCTAACTACAGTGCCTAAAATACATCTGATTTCAGAGGACACACCACACACTTATTAATGTAACTGTTACTTTTGCACTTTGACGGTTTTCAATAACAAAAAAAAACCTGTGGGGTTTGTAATACAGAAAGATCCCCCCCTCCACTTTTATATACCACTCGTTCTGTAAGTAAGTTAGTGAGGTAACTTTTATAATTATTTTAAATCACTAAAAGCAGTAAAAGCCTATGTGTGTAGTAAATTGAAAAATATTTAAATATTTTTGTATGTTATCATCATCGATTAGAATATAATTTATGTAACGAAATAGCTTATAAGAATATTCAAGGTTTTTAAAAAACAAATTTGATTATGTTTAGAAAATAACATTTGGTCTGTTAAATAAACTGTAATAATATAATATTATATGTATATTATTATGTATGTAGAACCTTTTACTTACCAGAAAATTGAAAAATTACCGCTTTAAAGTACCATCTTGATCCAATTTGCTAAATATAAGATACATTATATTAAAAACTAAGCTTACCTATCAATCAACAATATAAATATTATGTGTTACAGTGTTAATTATATAAAATATATAATTTTAATAATTATTAAGGAATTTGGAGAAATGCAAATCCACAGAGATCAATATTACACATATTATCATTCTTTCCATTATATCGCAGTGTTTTTTTTATTTTGGTACCCTGATGATTATTTTTTTTCCCTGGTCAAAAAGTTTGATAATTTAATACAAATTCTCTCGGAAGATTTTACACTGGTTAAAAAAAAAACCGTAAGTATACCTGAACAAAATACATAGAATTTCCACAAGTCGCATTTTAACTTAACACAAGACTGTTGACGTTATATTTATTAATAATATTAACGCATAAAAACCAAATATTACATAACAAAACACACAATTTTATTCAAGTTAATTTACATATACAATTTACGTATTATACAATTCACGTATACAATATTACGGCAGCATAGTTAGGTATAATTTATAATCTTTTAGATAGGTATATACATTTTTTACAAAACATATGAGTATATGTACTCGATCATGTATCTATTCTATTGTATAATTGTTATAAATTATTTACTGTAATTTATTGGTTTAAACAGTGAAACAATTAGTAGGTACTCAATGCGCGTCGTACGATGCGCGATGGCAAAAGGCTTTCGGCGACAAAATATGTTATAACTATAATATAATATTGTTATTAACAATAACGGATACAGATCAGAATAGTATTTCAACACCAAGCTTACTCCAGCTGGAAATCTACACTCAAAATATGTGTTCAATAATGACACGTTTTATTGTAAATTCAACACCAGATTTCTACTCAATTTCGACCAATTTGGATTAGGTACGTATATTAGTGGTGTACCTAAGTAAATCATTATAGGGCAATTTTGCATTTCTTTTAAACCCACAAATAAAATATAATATTCTGTTGTGTACACAAAGTTACAATATAATAACGTATATAATATATATATATTATACATATATGTCGTAGCCACTTCGTGAATTCGATCTTTTCATGAAATTGAAACGGATTTCGAAAATATTTTATTAAATGGTCACTTTTTTACTCCAATTTAACATCGTGTACATTTTTTCACAATCTGGTCGTTCAGTTTGTGTACTGAAATACAGCATTTATTGCACGCGCTTATAGTTTGATTATATCCATTAACTAGGGGTGGACTGGCCAGGGCGGAAAGGCGGAGAAGTCCACCTGGGCCGGTCAATTTAGGGGCTCTAAATTTAAACTATAAATTTGTAATATTATGGTAAATTGGCTGTCTGTCGACTGCCAAGTAGTCTATTATTTTATTTATTACAAATTTACAATGTAACTTACATATTTTGTATGTTTATTTTATTGTTGCAAATGGACATAACCAAACATTTCCATAAATCTCATATTCATTCTAGTTTATGTCAAGAAAACTTAAGCAAGATAATTTTTGTCAGTAGAGAGCATTGACCTTATACTAAGTCTATGGTAGAGAGACTGCTATTAGAAGGCATTGACTTATCTGAAGTCGTAGAGTATCTTAAAAACAGCTCAAGTATAAAATTTCATCTTAAACTGATAGGTATTATATGATGTTAAGTTTTATCTAATTGATCATTAATAATAAATTGTAAAACTTTTTTTCACCTACCTACATCGATTTATCTTCCTCATATAAATTAAGTAATAATTAAATTATTTTACTATTTGCCCATACAAGGAATTATCATTTATTTTATATTACAAACAATAGCGTAGGCATAAACATGGCTAATATTCAAGAGAGCTAAAAATATTACTTATACAGTTTTACTATTATTTAGGTGGGGTTACAATATTCAAGTCAGTGAAAATTGGGAAACTTAGGTACATGTTTTTTTGGATTGGGGGGGAGGGGGAGGAGCGCGACAGCATCATCATATATATGCCTTTGACAATAAAGATATTGTTATTATTATAATACTTTTGGGCTGGTATATTTCATCTCCAACTCGGCTGATATAACTAACTCAGAATGCACAAATAAATAATAAACAATTTCACTGACAGTAGAGACTGATTTATTTTGTTGTGCCAATACACATTATTTTAATTAATATATTATAAAATTTTGTTCTATTTGGGCTAAGGCATTTTTGAGTTTGAGATTGATGTGTACACGAATCAACAGTTCTGGAACAAAACAAAAAATAGTCAATAAATACAATATACTTAAGTATAAAAGTATAGAATCTCGGTAGAATTAAATAATACATTCTAAAATTACAAAATTACAAAATTCGTTACACTTTACAGTGTTGTAAAAAACATAATTAAATACAGATAAGAATACTTAATGAATATATTATATGAGCAAATTAGTGGGTGATCGAGTAGTTATCACTCGATACATAAATGCCCCACCAGAAAAAAAATTGCCCCTGTATCGCCTCCCCCAATAAAAAATATCTGGCGCCGCTACTGTTCATTGTGATACAAACTATGTAAGCGCACCGTCTTTGTCGTGAGGTGTGCGTGGTGCAGAACTGCAGACTACTGTGCCACGACGATCGCGGATGGACTGAAAGGTGCGATAGTTATATTAGAAGGCTCAATTATGCCGCGGAAGTGTAGAGCACTGAGCAATGCGTTCGAGAATCTGATCGGACGACCCATCCGGAAACGCGCACGCCGTCTGACAGGAGGGACGCGCCGTTCTTTGTTGACCATATTCCCCTACAGTCTAAAGCTACGGTTTCGCTGCAACGTCAAACAGTGGAACAGCGCGGTCGCGACCTACGTCCAGACCGGCAGTGACGCCAGACGCTGCAGGGAGAACGTACCTCCAGACATCTAGACAAAACGACGCGACGTAGAGTTACGCGATAGATTTCGTACGGTGGTAACCGCAGGTAAGTGGTCCACTCGCTTTCTCCTCAGCCCACCGACGGCGAATGCAGGAGCGATAACCATATTACAGATGATAGTTTATCGATGGCGTGGTAACCATCCGGTCACCATCGATTCCACGCAACATCACTCTTTCGATCCCCATGTCGTTATTTTTTTTTTTTTTTTTGCTCACCCAACATCGCGTCTTTCCCGTGGCCGCTCCATCACGGCAGCTCTTTATCGCTACGTTCGTTTGTCCGGGACGGTCCGCGATAATATTATATTATGCGGTGCGGTGATATGTGGCCGGTGGACCGCAACTGCAGACCATAAAATATTGACATCCGCACCAAGTGCGCCGTCGTGTTCGTTGTGTTATTGACACGTCTTGTCCGATGATTTTTTTTTTATTTGTATACATAAATTTGTATACAATTTTTATAAATACGATTTACCGACTAGGGCACAGAGTTAAAAACGATTAACATTTGTTCGATACACTTCGAGGCACGCGTTTGTTATTATATGATAATACTACCGAGTTTGTGTAGCATGTACATTGTATATAATATTGGCGGTAATCGGACAAAAAAAATTCTTACCTACAATAGGAAAAAAAGTCCCGAAAAAAAGTTTAACAAAAATGTACCGAAAATCTTGTTCTTGTACACAATTCTGCAGCTGTGCTTTGTATTTCATTAGTGTGTCCGTGTACGTATAAAATGCTTGTACACCTATCTAATTATATAAATGTGAAATGAAAATCTCTGTTTTCGGTTATCTTTATTTATAATATTGTAGTTGCGCAACTGTCGAATAGATCGTGTAAAAGTGTTTGAGAAAATTCCTTAGACGCATCAAAGCGATATTATATTATTTTTTTCTTCTTCGGACTTGGTAGTTAACTGCGGTTTGTTTTAAAAATAGGCACAACAAAATATCAAAATCGATAAATAAAAATTCGTTAATTTACCGGTAAAAATCCAATATCGTAAACATTTTAAATTCAAACGCTCATAAAAATTATCGTTACTTTCTGGTAAATATTGTCTATTAAAATGTCTAATATAAGCTATGGAAATAATACTTTTATGAATTACCAACTGAAAAATAGTTTCAACATTTTTTATGAATTTTGTCAACATTTGAACTTTAAATGCATATAAAAATAATCGTGTCTATATGTATCTTTAATGTTTTAGAACTTACATTAATAAAGATTATAAGGAACCTTGCATAACATTTTCGAGCCTTTATAGTAAGTGAAAAAGTATTTATTAAGAATAATGTAAAAAACAATTTCTCAAGGCATTAATTTGCTCAAAGTGCTCAAACAGAATTAAAATGTAATCATAAATGGAAAATGCAAATTTTTTCACAAATTGGACCGTAAGTCCCACCAAATATTTATTCTGTGTAAAAGTCCTGGTATATACCATTTCTGATGTAACCCGACCTAAGACCTAACTGGGTCCTAACCTAACCCGACTGAATCGGGACTACCTTTATGGTAAATGTAGCGGCGTCGACGAACCATCTATCGGGTATACGCCTATACGTCAACCGTTTTGCGTTCACCCTCGGCAGCCAAGTCAAAATATGTACCAGCACAATTTCTAAAATTTCGACAACGACAGTTGTAGGCTTGGTGTTTTGATTCTTCTACCACTGATATTTTGTCTATTCTCGGCAGGTGGCCGGTTGTGGTTAAATTATATAATATAAACGGTATTGCAATGACATAAAGATATTTCTGTAACTGTAACTGATCGAAAATATAATAATTCGTCTATGTCCGTTTTTAATATTCATTCGATTATCTCCGAGGCTACGTTGATTAATGTTTTGACAGCCTGCAGCCAGTATAATATAATCGAGGACGCATAGAATGATTTACGGCACTTTTTTTTTTCCCAAAAAGCATCGATACACAGATATTATATAATTATTATTAAATACAATTACCTATTATATGCATTGTTTACAAAAAATAATATACATTGATTTTATTTAAATGATTATATTATGTTTGTTAAGTACGTATGCCTACAACTTACCCGTACCTACCGTGACACGTACGACTCGAGACTTTTCGCACACATTTATAAAACAATGGTTATATTATATAAGTAAGGTACTAAGGTAGTGTACTCACACATTTTTACATACAGCAGGTTTCGTATGTTACTTGCGACTTCGACAAATATATTTTTAAGTCATTGATTTGAAATGAGAATCTTCTAAATTCCGTAGACCTAATACAAAGCGGACTATAATATTAGTATAACATTCACGGGCTTGGCGACTTTGACCACCATCGCGGCGGGAACTGTTACTCTGACGTCTAAGCATCAACACGTGTCGGGAGAGTCTATAGACTCATACGACGACGTTTCAGACGGACTATGCACCGAATTATCACCATGTGGCGACGGTACCGAGCGACTCACACAGGGGTGGTATATCAAAATATTACAATATGAATAAAGTAATTTTATTCGATTAAACATTTATCAAGTGTATATTGTCGTCAAAAATAAACAATATATAAACAAGGTATTCACCAGCTTCCTATAATAATAATATTTATAGCCAGGCAGTCAGTATATCAACATAACATTATAAGAAAAGTGAATGTTATTTGAAAACCAACGATGTCTTGATTTAAAGTATATATATAATTAACCAACAAGGGTTTCGTTTTAAATTTAGTGATATCAATATTTAATTTCCTAAACATGAGTCTATTCCACCATTAACAGTATTTATTACATTTTCAAAAATGTCTGTTTACTTTTATACAGTTTAAATGACTTAAAGTTTTTAATCGAGTATTGTAAGAAACAATAAATGTAGGTAATCAAAATTTAAATAAGGTAAAACAGTTTTAAACAAATGTAGTACAACATTCAGTAAACATAAAGTTTAAATCCAGCACATCTTCATTTCTCTATATTTACTGATTCAAATATTTTTGATAGCATACTTTATAAAATACGTGATTATACAAATTATATGTTAAGTTCAAACTAAATTTAACAAATTGGCTACTACAACAATAGCTGCTCAAAACTTTAATTTGACTGGAACTTAACTTTAACTAAAAAACTTAATTGGACTTTCACTTTAAAAAAAAAACTAAATTGGAACTTAACTTTAATAGAACTTACATAGACTTAAATGATTATGGTTCGATGACATAGAATTTCGTTCAAACGAAAAAAGATGTGTAACATTATTTTTAACAGGAAATTTTTTTATAAAAATTTCAACATTTTTAAACACTAATATGAACCAAAAGTAAAATCAAAGTACGTATGCCTACAGCCTACAGACGTACCTACCGTGACACGTAAGACTCGACACTTTTCGCAAACATTTACAAAACATAATACTATATAAGATACTTACCAATTTGTACAAACAGCTGATGTCATTTGTTACTTCACCACATATATTGTTGAGCCGTTGGTTTGACATGAGAATCCTTATATATTTTCGGCAGACCTTAGACGAAGCGGACTATAATTAGTATAACAGCCACGGGCCGGCGACTTTGACCACCGCGGCGGAAACTGTAATTCTTGACATACAAGCGCATCAACGCGTGTCAGTAGTCTATTGGCTCGCATATGACGACGTTTCAGACAGACTATACACACCAAATTATCACCAGACGGCGACGGTACCGAGCGAATCGCACCAGGGCGGTATAATCGTGCTACCAAGGTATATACGTACCACAACCGTGCACCGTATAGCGTAGTATAACCCTGGTGAACCTTTGTTTAACGCGGTGTACCTATTGGGGCGTTCACAATATCAACGTGGTAGTGCACCACGCAACGCATAACCTGGTTTGCCTTAGTCATGTACCCCGGTATATACAAATGGTGTACACGGTTGCCTCGCACTTATAGTGGATAGCGATGAGATACCGGTCGGTAACCGAATTATCACCTAGCGGCGACGGTACTGATCGACTCGCACGTTGTGGCGGCAAAACCGTGCTACCGAGGTATACACCAAGAAGTGTATCCCGGTTACCTCTGTTTGACACGGTGTACCTATTGGCCCCCGCATGGTTAACCTGGTGGTGCACCATGTAACGTATGACCTGGTTCGCCATATAGTCGTGTACCCGGCTTACAATGGTGTACACGATTGCCTCGCACCCAGTGGACAGCGGTCGGATACCGCTCGGCGGAAAGCCTGTCAGATCCTTTGTCGGACGGGTCATAGACTCTGAACTACGGAGGTTGATGGTCGAAGCGGTCAGAACCCCAGTTTCCGTTTGGCCCGCGATGGTGGCCAAAGTGGCCAAACTAATGTCTGGTTGTAATAATATTCAGCTTCGTCTTACCTGTTACGTAGAGCGATCTCCGCACACTATCGTTCAATGTCCGATTAGGTTTGACTGAAGGACACATAAGACGACACAGCTTTGGACTTAGCAAACCTTTGATATCTTTGAATATTTGTTTGACAGTAGATACGTAACCCACCTAAAATTCTGTAAAATTAAAAAAAAAAAATACAAGAAAAATGTTTTCAAATTTAAATAAGTGGTGGCGAAATATAAGTAAGAATGTATGTTATGTTTATTATATAATATTTAAAGTGGATTTTATTAATGGATTTTCATTTTTTTTACCTCTTGAACCTTTAAAGTATATGTTCATTTTGAGACATTAAGTAAATTAATTTGCAACTGTACTAGGTACGAAAACTTTACAAAATATTGAAAATATATTTCCTACAAAATATAGAAAAGAAGTTATTGAATTCAAATTAGTTTTAAAAAATCGAAATCGGACTTCTAGAAGTATGTTAATTTTTCTTTCGCTTTCGACATTATTCGCTCTCATATAAGTAAAAATAATTAATAAATAAATACCTGATTATCTAATTTTTATTTTATTTTCATTTAAGTATAGGAATGTACTATGTTATTTTTATTATAATACTAAATTTAATTAATATGGATATTTTCTTGTTTTGAAAATAAACATCTATTATTCTAAACACAAAAATACGAAAAGTAGATACCTATGATCAATTATGGACAGCACTATTCTGGTAAAATTTTTTATCTTATCATAAACATTTTTGCTCAATATTTATTTGTTTATGACCATTATAACAATCTACAATGGAGCCAACGTATTATTTTTACACACACGTGTGAGACAAATAATAATTAAACGATTTTTATTTATGTTGATTAGAAATGTCCATTTGAAATGATCAATAACTTTGTGAAAACCTATTTAATGCTTTTTCAAATAAAATTACAACGTCTTTGGTCACGGTTAAAAGTCGTTAGGTAATTCTTAATATTTGTTAAACCACTTCAAATGTACTTAATTAATAATATAGTTTATCCGTTATTTGTAGAAATAACATTTAACCTAAAGTAATAATAATAACGGTACCTACATTAAAAATCATATTTTATTAATATTTATAGTGTACCAACTCCGTAAATATGGATGCTTGAGTAGTATTCGATTTCGCAATTTTTTTTTTTAATTTCATTGTGTTTCCAACCCAATAAAAAGTGTCTAGTACCTATGTAATATGTATAAATTATATATACTTTTTTTTAGACGGTATTATTTATGTACTGTGTATTTATTTCAGTGCACAGTTTTGCTTGGTAAAATAGTTAATTTTTGAACGTTTTGAAGTGTATTCAAAATATTTTTTGTTTAGTAATGCTTATGAGTTCTATTATTTATTACAGTAACCATAGGTGGTCTTAGGATTTGGGTTTTGAAAAAAATTTAATCTCGTACAAATTTTAAACATAATATAACAACTCGCCGGGGCTTACACCGGTGAATTATTTCACCAAAAACCGGTTTTTAATAAATCTGGATTATCGAATCAATCCTAAGTGCACCTATCGTTCTATAACTAATTTTTACTACGTAAAGTAATATTAACTCAAATAAAATAGAATTTCACTACAACCATACCTTTAGCATAACTTCGACCAGCTGCAGCTACATCTTAATATTGGTTGACTTCACGCGTGAAACTTAGCACGATAAGTTCTATGTCAGCAGCTATTTTAAGTCGTGAAAAAAATCAAATTTATTGAAAACGTTACTTTACTTTACTTCGATTTAATTTAAACATCATAATATAAAAAACAAAGTTAAAAACTTAAAAACTTATTGAATAGAATTATTAAAACAATTCACTGTCAAAATATATTATTACAATATAAATAAACTAATTTTATTCGATTAAACTTTTACAAAGTGTTTATCGTCATCCAAAAATAAACAATATATTCACCAGTTTCCTATAATAATAATAATAATAATAATATTTATAGCCAGCACAGTAAAATACACATAAAATACAATGTTTATTTACATAATAGCCAACACAGTGTAATATCAATTTTTATTTACAACATAGAGCATATACATAATAATGATAATAATAATTGTAAAAACTATAGTTTATACTGATTAACAATTTAAAAAACAAAATAGAATACTAATACATTTTATATGAACATAATATTGTAACAAAAGTGAATGTTATTTAAAAACAACATTGTTTAGATTTAAAGTAAGTATATGAGTAATCAATTAACGTGGATTTTGTTTTAAATTTAGTGATAATATCAATATTTAGTTTCCTATACAAAAGTCTATTCCTAAATAAACAGTATTCAATTTACCAAAATGTTTGTTTACGTGTATACAGTTTAAATGGCTTAAAGTTTTTAATCAAGTATTGTAAGAATTAAAAAAGGGAATCAAAATGTAAACATCATTACATCAGTTTTAAACAAATGTAGTAGGTACGCCACTTAATCTTCTTATCTATGTACTGGTCCAATTTTTTTCAATAACCTACGTATTATGAAACCGTGATTATACAAATTATATGTTATATATTTTAAACTAAATTTAACAAATTGTCGATTACAACAAGCCGCTAATTAGTATAGGTAATAATATATTTAAAACTACATCTGTAATTAACGTTAATACCTACTTGTCTAAAAAAATTGACGGCACTACGTTTTTTTGGGCCTTGGGCCCTTGTGATGACCTAATGAAGATTTTTTCTATCTATAAAATCTGGATTTATTCAACTATTATTTTTAGAACATTATCTAAATAAGTTGTATTTTTTGCAAAATTCTCATGCGTATCGAGGTGTCACATCATTTTTGAGCTAGTCGCTCGTTTTTCATGATCGAATTGCAGACTAAGAAAAAATGGTGTGCCACATTGGTTTGCTGGGCTTGTAAATTCATGTATTTGCATATAAATCTTGCTAAGTTGTATTTAATGCTGGATGACATAGAAATCTATTTCAAAGGTTCGCGGTTCAATATGTGAAGTCTTATTTTGCAAGTTTTTGCATAGGTATTTAGAGGTTTTTTTGCCTATTTGGCATAGCTATTTTTATTTATATTTTTTTGGGAATATTATACATGATTTTGATATTGATATTGATATTACTAGATCAATATGCATTTTTTTACGGAAATACTAATTATGAAAGAATCAACATTAGACGAAAAAATACGTGATCGTTTATAATCTATTTAATATCTATTTTTTTTAATTGTGACATAAAAAAATAAAACATAAGTAAAAAAATAATTCATGTTATTTCAAAAATTGTCCATGATTTTTTTAGCTAAGCATTTTATAAGTGCATTGTTTTAGATATTTAGTGCATATAAATGCATATTTTATTAACTTTTCAAGGCATATTTCAATGCATATTTTGTCAATTTTTAGTGTATTAATACATGCTTATTTAGGCATTTTTTAGGGCATGAACTTACGAGCCCTGTCGGTTTGTATGATGTGTAATTTAACTTAATTAGTTTAAAAAATAACAATAGAAATAAATATTGTTAAGGTTATTGATAAACTGACCACCCAAAGAAAGGAGACTTGATTTTTTATTATAACTTTTTACTAGACCTAACAAAAAAAAAAAAACCCATGTACTAAAAATAAGAAATAATGAATGGATAACGACAATAATAGAAGGAAAAATAGAAGGAAAAGCTGGAAGAGGTAGACCAAGAACACCATTTATGAAACAGATCATAGACGATATAGAGAAAACCAACTATAAAGAACTAAAAGTAGCTGTAATGGATAGGGATAAGTGGAGAGCCATCAAAGTCATTTAACCAATCTAAGGATTGAAAAAAAAAAAAAAAAAAAAAAAAAACTAAAAATAATGATTAAAGTTACGTCTAAACTCTAAATTTTTAATACCTAAATTAATAAACTTATTATAAGATTATAAATAATATACAATATTATTATGTAACTAAAATATCATATTATGATTATCCCTGATAAGTTGTTACAATAATGTTACTTGTTTGAAAACATAATGCCTACAGATTTAACAACTATTTTTTTCAATTTAAATCTGACCTCGTACATTTTCGTCTTTGACGTTTACACACCTCAACACCATGTAGTAGGTGTCAGGGCTGTAGCTAAGAATTTTCTATGGGGAGGGTTCAGTTCCATAGATAGAAATTTTATAGAGGATATTACTATAGGAAATCACATTGAGTAAAACATCAAAATAGTGAGAATAAAACATTATATTTTCATTATAACACTATATCAATTTTTCTCGGCTTCTTTGCCATTTCGTTTAATATTTCATCTGGCGTGATAACAACATTCCTGTAATAACTTAGAAGCACTAAACCATTGAGACGATCCTGTTTGACAAACAATTCAATAAAATGAAATCAAAATAATCAGGTTAATTAGAATTTATTGTTTATACATAATACATACCTCTTTCATACTGTTTCTGAGGTAGGTTTTTATTCTTTTTAAGCCATAAAAAGACCTTTCTGGTGTTGAAGTAGAAACAGGTAGACAGCACAAAATTTTTAATAACATAAATATATTAGGGAATATGATTGGGTCACAACACCTGATGGCATCCAATGCATTAAAAGGTAGCATTTCATTTCTATTTGTTACTAGCCCTTTAAGTTTTTGTTTCCAAATTTGAAGCTCACAGTTAGCTGTGACAGTATCGACTTCAGGAATATAGAAAGAAACTAGAGATTCAAAGTCTTTTATATCTGTTGAATTAGTGTCATCAAACAAACATTGAAACCCTGAAATGTAATTTTAATTGTTAAGAATTAAAATCTATAGGTAAGTATTTAATATTTGAAATAGTTTATAAATTGTTAAATACTAGGCAACATGCATTGGCAAGCTAAGAAAGTAAACTAATAAACTAGTAGGCTTATTAAAATAATAGTAATATAATTACTAAAATAGTTATAATAATAGTTTTAATTATTATAAAATGAAGTAAAATAAAATAGAAATCTTACATTTTGTTCGGATATAGCAGTATTTTTCGAACTAGTACTACTAGTACTAGGTTGACTTATGTCTGTATTTACTGGTTCAGAACTCTAGAATATTATAAACTATATGAATATTTTGAGTATTGCTTATACTTTACAAACATTAAATACAAGGTTTAATTAATATTTCCATGCATTTACATGAACTAAGTACCCTATATAAAAAAAAAATACTCACCATTTCGTTGGTCTTTTTTTTATTTAAATAGCGATCTATATTTTAAAACAAAATAAATTAAACAATAAAATATGTAAGTATTAAAATTGAAAATTCACATCACAATTCACTGTAAAAGTAAAAACGTCTCACAAGTGGGCAGTGGCAACACAATATTAAATATTACACTGTATAGACGTATAGTGTATAAGTGTGTAACACATAATACAAAATTGTGACTGTTATATCAGTGATATCAGTTTAACCGGGAAAACCATAGATCGTTTTATTAATAGACTGGCCTTGCCTATAGAGTAGTTGTTGTAGTAACCGGTCAAACATACTGCAGTCTGCAGTAATTCACAATATGTCAGTATAATATATATTATAATTATAATATATAATATTAATATTGTGCAGTCACAAGTCACACACGAAAAGTGCCCTCTATCTAAGAGTTATGACCGTTCTACGTGTACGAAAGGCTCCGTAATTCGACGAGAAGATACGGTTACGCTATCATACACCTTGCCACCTTGAGCACTATACTATAAATATATACATACATAAATCGATCATAATATAGATATATAAAGTATTTATTATTTATTCAGTTCAAAAAAAAATGGTTTAAAATTTTTTTTTTTAAATTTTAGAATAAACTAGAAATTTTTAAATTTTCTATTTTTCTAAAGGGGGGGGGGTTGAACCCCTTAACCCCCCCCCCCCCCCCCCCCCCCCCCCCGTAGTTACGGCCCTGGTAGGTGTATAATGCTTTTACATATAGAAAATTAATACATAAATTGTAGTCATTCGCGTACCATCATATTTCTCTAGAAGTAAAGAATTATTTATTATTCCCTACTATCTAAAAAAATCTGGTGCTGATTCATTTTTCCCTCGCGCGTAAAATATACTTAATAACATCTCCTCCTCATTAGATTCATTAGACTTTTTTTCAACAACTCGTGATAATTTTAAATACAATGCTATGCTATTTTACAGAAATAGTGAATTTTAAGCTAAATTTATTTTTAGTATATTGTGATTGTATCATTTTATGTAAACTTACACTATAATCATATAAACATACACCATAATAATCCTATGTATTTTTTTCAATTAATTCATTTGTCATAATTATTTATCTATTTTTGTTTCTTTTTTTTTTAATGTTCATTGAATGTATTATTATGAAGGACTTAGGTTCATTAAATTAATTATAAATAAATAAATAAAAAATAAATATAGTTATAAGAAGCTGGTGAAAACTTGATAGATAAACCTAACCTACACAAGGTGTAACAGAAAGACTTGACGAAAAAAAAAAAATTATGCTACTTAAACGTATGACAAAAATTGTTAAAATTATATGATAAGTAAATAATTTAAGAAATATGTCAGTAAATTCCCAAAAAAATTATTTTTAAAAAAGTTATTACGTTTCAAATTCGTTTAATCAAAAAAATATTGATATTTAAAAAATTCTAAAAAAAAAAACTACTTGACTTAGATAATTGATTTTAATATCAAAATTGTCCTTATAAATTGTATACTTTGGATATATCCAAAAATATTTTTATTAAATTAATACATTAATATTACATAAATAATTTTTCAAATAATGTACATGATAAAAGAATCACCCTGTATGTTGTAGGAATATATGAAAATCGCAATATTTAATATTTTTCCACTATTTAGTGATGTTTATATTTTAGAAGAAGACAATGATCGATGGATAGGCATGTTTTCAAAGAAAAATAGTAAAATTTATGATTTGACGTCGTCCGACGTACGATATCAGTTACACGAATCACCTTTAAGAGATATGGTCACGCCAGCGTGCCCTTCACACTAGGCCACTTATGTATAAAAGGACGAATCGATGCTTAATTTTGGTATAACGCAATTTCTGTTCAAATATAATATTTATAGTGAGTATATAGCTGACGAGAAACAAAATTTCTTTGATCTTTATATTAATTTAAATTGTTCGTGTTTTCTATTTTTTATTTAATTTTTTTTTTTGTCTACTTGCAGTATTCACTTAACTCCTCAAAAAACCAACCAAAAATGGGCGCTGAAAAAGTAACCATGAACATCGTCGTCGTCGGACAAGTCCAATCTGCCAAGGCCATCAAATTGGTCGCCAAAACAACAAAATTCTGTGGTTTTATTATTTATGAATAATAGTGGGATCGTATTTTTTCCGGTTTGCAATATTTGCAATATTGTTATGCACATCCGTAGACTGGTATGTTTATTTAATTTTTGACAGGGTAGGTATATATAAATTAAAATCAGTAGTACAATATTCATTTTTATATCTCGTTCGTCATTAAAATATTATATACAATTTTTTATTATTATATCTAAAATGTATAAAATTAGAGCTTTAATAATTTTGTTCTATATTTTATTGTTACATCCAGTTTAATTATATTTGATTTATATATAAATAACCTATTTTTATAATTTGTAATCATAAAATACTAAACATTTAATCTTTAGATAAAAATCTTGAAAATTTATTTTCTCTACCTCTTATTATAGTATTAAAATTGACGAACAAAATCTCCTATATTTCCGCACACAATATACAGTCATAAGAGGCTATCAGTGTTGTAATGTATTTTAGTAATATTTAAATACTTAAATAGTATTACTTAAAAATTTTTTTAATTAAATATTAGGAAGTTTTTTAATACAGTCTTGGTATAACTAATCAAATAATTTTTCTTTTAAAAATTCAAAAAAATTATTCTTCACAGTTCAGGTTGTTATTTAATAATTATTATATTATTTTAATTGCAATAAATTAAAATCAAATTATTTAACTATTGGATTATAGTTTAATAATTATATTTATAAATTATTCTTTATTAGTATATTATATTGATTGACTATTTTTTGATTTGTTCCAGACCTGTTAATTCAAGTCCACAACAATCTCAAACTCAAATATGCCATAGCCCAAACAGTTCATTTTTAAAATTATTTTATAATTTGTTTTTAATTATAAAAATGTGTATCGACATTTCAAAATAAATCAGTCTCTTCCGTCAATGAAATCGTTTATTATTTATTTGTGCCATTCTGAGTTCTTATCATAGTTATTTTATTATGTCCCTGTTAATATTTAATGGAATTTCAACGATAAAATAGTGTGAAATAATTTTTATACTTCTTGTAAAAATATTATATATATTCTTTGACAACAATATATTAACAAAAACATTCTTAAAACAGCTGGTTTCGTTTGTTACTTCACCAGATATGTTGTTGAATCATTGGTTTGAAATGAGAATCTTAATATATTTTCGGCGGACCTAAGACGAAACGGACTATAATTAGTATAACAGCCACGGGCCGGCGACTTTGACCACCGCGGCGGAAACTGTTATTCTTGACATACAAGCGCATCAGCGCGTAAGTAACGACCAAACCATCAATATTAATATCACAGATGGAGTTAATATATAATATAAACAAAATAGGCCCCAACACACTGCCTTGCGGAACTCCGTAATTAATAGAACTTTCATGACCAACAACATTATTTATTTTTACCATTTGTTTTATATTTATTAAGTAACTTTTAAACCAATTTAGACTAACATTTTTCATTCCAAAACTAGGCAGTAACTGTAATAGAATTTTATAATTAACTGTATCAAATGCCTTTGCCAAGTCCAAGAAAATCGCTATTACTTTGTTGCCACTATCTAATTATTTATATAAAAACTGAGTAGTACTATAATGAGCGTCCTCTGTACCAATACCAGGTCTAAATCCATACTGGTTTTTAGATAAAAGTTTGTTATTTTCCAGAAATGTAATTAACCTTACTTTAATTATTTTTTCTAGGATTTCGTAATGATTTATATAAGTATTTATAATTACTAATATAAATTATTGTGTCTCATGACTCATAAGTAAATGAAGTTCACCACGCCACTAATAATATAGGTACTCTATTTATTGAAATTTGTACTTATTTGTTTATTCGTTGTTGCATATAAATTACAAAATGATTATAGTCCCAATCGAACAACTGGAATAATTATAATATCAACAGCACACGTAAACTCGCTGACGGAAAATTTACTAATTTTATTATTGCTGAACGCTTGGACATAATAACGAAATCGTAGACAAAGCCGTGTTGGTATACAGCACATTTGCACAATAATCATAATATTATATTAATACACAAATACATATTTTGGTTTTGTACAATGGCACCTACAGTCGGTATCTACGACAGTCTCATGTATATGGTACAACCGAAAATACCTATAGTGTATACGCTAGGTAATTAACAAGCGTAATGTAGGTAATATATAAACAAACTAAAATAAAAAATAGCAAGTTATTAGGCAGGTGGTTTAAACCATAGAATCATATTTTTATATTAAAAAATGTAAAATTCATTACATATAGCCATATAGGTCAGCGTTTCTCGACCTGTGTTCGATATGTCCCTAGTCCCTACATAATATTAATAACAATACAAGCTGAATGAACGCCACTGAGCAAGATTGACGAGAAATCTAAATGACAAACCATATTCTGAAACAGAACAAACTAGAGAAAAATATATATATTATACAAATATAAATTTAATAATTATTAAGCAATTTGGAGAAATGCAAAATCGTGGAGATCAATATTACACATATCATTCTTTCCATGTTATCGCAGTGTTTTTGGTGTTTTCGACGTATAGGCACCCTGTTGATAAAACTTTTTGTTCTTTGGTCAAAAAGCTTGATAATTTAATACAAAGTTGCTCGTGAGATTTTACACTGGTTAAAAAAAAACCGTAAGTATACCTGAACTAGAATTTCCACAAGCCGCATTAATTAATTTTACACAAGAGTGTTGACATATTTATTAATAATATTATCAAATAAAAACCAAATATTATATAACATAACACCTAATTTTATTCAAGTAAATTTACAGATACAATATACATTTTACATAATATACATTTTACTTAATATACAATTTACATTTTACATACATTTGGTGCCCAAATACTGTCGTAACAAAACCATATCATAAGCCCTATTCGTCTGCGCGATCGATCGCACCACAGCTAAACATACACCTGACGAACCGCTTCGTCCGGTTCCAAAGTGAACGCGCGGACGTCTAGGCGTGACCGTTGTCCGTTCCCGCGTCACTGCTGGTTACCGTACCCATTACTCCGGCTTCTACCGGTGGCAGCCGCGACGAGACGGATAACGGCGTTTTGATCCAACAGTCATCTTCTGGAGTGGCAGGTGGCATCAATGCCAAGACAGACGATTCGGCACGTGAAGGTGAATCCGTCGAAACGGGCAACTCCGCGGACGTACCGAACGACTGTCCAGTTTTGGGAGCATCGCCCGAGGAATTTTCACGTACGGCCACATTAGGCAAAGACGCAGATCTCTTGTTCACCGGGAAGCTAAGGACATCGCTGCTCTCCGACGGTTTCAGCACATTCGACAGGTGATCGTCGACAGCCGGTACCATCAAGTCGTGCATGGATTTCCAATCGACCTCTGTAGGCGCTTCGGCCGAGGAATTTACACGCACAGCCATATTCGGTAACGATACAAATCTATTGTGCAGCGGCGATGTACGGAAATCACAACTCTTGAGCGATTTCGGTCGATTCGACCTAAGCTCGTCAAAAACCATTTGCATCGTTTCAGTCTTGGATGACAGCTTGATATCTGACGACTTCTTGTCTTGAGCGGCAATATTTGACATACCGATATTTGATGTAAGTACGTAGAATAAATATACTTTAAGAAAATTCGGTTTTAACTTTTATACCGTAGGTATCAGCAATTATTCGTGATTTTCGTAACAAATGAATTATAATGAAACTACAATACGTCATACAACATAGTGTTATGAGTTACGGTTGTATAATATATATAATAATCAAACTTAATATTTCAATTATTACATATTGTATTATTTGCTGTGACGCAACTACTTTTTTTTCAATTATATCGTATAATATACCCGCCGCATTAATAAAGCGGTTTTATTTCCGGGATGAAAATATATACTTGGGTAAATAATAATCCACTTCGTAAATTATTTCAAAATAACCATATTTGTTCCAATATTATATTATACTTACGTTATAAAATAAAAACATAATATTCGTCAAACGCAAACGATATTTTTTTAAAAAAAAAAAACGTAAATAAATGTTTTGTGGGTCTTGGGAGTATTAATTATTACCCCGCACCCGCGTAAGCCACCCTCTGTCTATACCCTATTCAGTTATATCATTGCGACTTTCGGAAGGCGTATGTTATATTATTACTACACCAAATGTACCTACACAGACACACTGTTCAAAGATTGTATATCAACACTTTGAGTGCCGTGTGTATCAATTTTAATACACTACTAATATGTTTATTTTTGCCGTGTGTATTGATAACGGTACACACATTTAATGCTAATGATACACACAAAATAATGTCCCGGTCAGAATGGTCAGTTTTGTCATTTTTGGCCCGTCACTCGCAAAGTGTTAATCAAACCGTTTATATACGGCAACGGTGTACTACAGGTCGTTGAATTGCTCTCGCGAGCTTGCGACAATACCACCACACCAGGTAACCGGCTGTCTTTATGCAGACACCAGTGCCGCAATTAGCGGGGGTGCTGGGGGTGCACCGTACCCCCAAAAGGCCCCCGATATAATATTTAGGAAGCTCTTTTCAGACATAAAGGATTTTAGATTTTTAACTAATATTAACTTTTATTCCAATTTACAACACATGATGAAAATTGAAATTGTTTGATACCTGCAACGTGTTTCGTCCAACATCTAATATTATGTTATTATTGTATTGATTATACTTAAGAAGATAATATTTGATACTATACATTTTTTAATATAACTTGGCCCACAAATAAAAATTTGTTGATATTCATAGAAAAAAAAATTAAAAAATTTAAATTGTCCGTAAATAGCTTAAAACGAGTCAAAATATTTTTAAAATATTATCATGTATTGGAATTGATAAAATAAACATTCAGTGAAATTTTCATCTATCTACAGTTCGTTTTTGAATTCCAAAATATCTTAGATTTAAAAAGAAAATTTTTATGAATTTCTCACTCAAATTAATTTTAACATTTTTGTGAATTTGACGTATTTTGTCAATATTTAAACTTTAAATGCTTATAAAAAAAAACATTGTGACTATATAGATTTTTAATATTTTTCATCTTTCTTTGAAACAATATATTGGGAGTCGTCTATTAAATTGTAAAGCCCAAAGTATCAACTGGATTCACTGTCCTATCAGGAAAGATACCGTTGAAGAAAATCTAAGCAATTCAATGATATCTTATCATTGTATACGAAAAACAATTCTGAGCGGGGACGGTTTGTCAGTCTGGATATTTTATTATAGCCTGTAAGTACTAAGTTGTATTATAAATTAAAACAAAATAACTAAAATCGTTATTTTTATTTTTATTTTTATTCGTTTCTAAACAAATCCCATTTTTAGCGGTTTTTTGTAATTTGTCGGTGATTTTTCCCGTGGCATTAAATAACTATTGAGAAAATCGACAAATGACCTCTTTAAAGTACCACTTTGACTATAAAATATAAGATACTACATGTTGAAATCAAAGCACTCCTTCTGGTAGAAATTTTGTATACAAAATAAAAAAAATAAATAAATAAACACGATTGTAAAACCACTAGATCCCTCACTCCGCTCAGAATCTAAAATATCAACTGAGATGAAAACACATATGATTTACATTTCGAATGGAGGCCTGTGCAGCTTAAATTTCTGATCTATTTTTGTAAGTAAAATTAATACAAATAAAGTGATTATACACTATGTACAGACAATATTTGGAGAGTTAATATATAAATGTTTAGCCTCCTGAGATGGAAAACATGTGTCTTTATTATTTTCTTGGTTTTTTTTTGTTACGATGGAGTTGTAAGCCCACCCTTAATTGCGCTTTTGGTGCTAGGCAATTTTGTAAGACGAAAATTTGAAATAGGGCCATAGGGGGCCCCATAATTTGACTCACACCTGGGCCCTTTTATCTCTAGTTGCGGCACTGGCAGACACGTAATACCGATATTATTATTGGATATAATATTATAGGTAATAGCTGCAAGTTTGACGCGATGTCTTAAGTAATTTACACGATGGTTGGCTATACACCCCAACGGTTACGGTTTTGAGACGACAAAACGTCGCGTACTTATTACATACACTCTAACAGTATAGTTGATAGCGCCCACTCGATTCCCCGGCATAATATTATATACTGCATAGGTGGTGATTATTTTATTGAAAAACACTCGTTATTCAAAAAAAAATTTTACGTTTTTGAAACTATTTTTCTGTTATACATATAATCTTAGGACGTTACAAAACACCATTTTCGGAAAAAAAATTCTATTTTAATCGTTATATTTTTTTTTTAAGTTTTTTCCTTCGCTTTTTCGGATGACAACATACATTTTTGATTCGATATTTCAAAGCAACACGAAACAGGAAGATTTTGATAATTATAATACATAATTGTTTTGAAAATCCAGATTGCTGACGAGTTGTCGATAAGTGTTTAAAGTTTTGACACGCAAGCGGGGTGGAGTGACAGAGCTATGGGTACCCCGCAAGATTTAATAGCCAAACTGATGACTTATAAAATACTCGTGTCCAAAATTTGATTTCTATATATAATAACCCCAAGTACTCGTGCTATATTCTGAATTGGAATTAAAAACGTATGTCGCCATTGGAAAAAGTAAAAACTTAAAAATATTACAACAATAGTACTGCCGTGCTAAGCGTAATAAGCAGTACCTATTTAAATAAATATTTTTATATAATATAGTTTAAAATGGAAAATGGCGACGTTGCAGAGATTTTTATGCTCAATCGTGTAAGTTTTCTTTTGTATTCTGATTTCCTTTGATATGCGGACAATTTGGCTCAATCGTGTCTCAGCCGTAAGAATATTCTCTTATAAAGCAGAAACCCGAGGGTGCTCTTCTGACGATTTTTCGAACTAGCGTAAGACACTACCAATGAAAAAATTCGATGGGCGGTCCCCCAGGTCACTGTTTTGTAAAATTATAAATATCAGAAAAAAAAGGTATTTTTACAAAGAACTTAGAGATTATAAGTTTGAAGATGTATAGAAAATGTTATCAGAAAAAAAGGTATATTTACGAAGAACCTTGTATTTTTATATTTAAAGATAAAAACTAATATATTTTATTGATGTTAAATTATGTTAAAATATAAATATGAAAGAAAGAAATTAATTATTATACATAATAACATTAGGCTTAACAATATTTTCGATTGATAAACATTTTTATTTTTGTAAATATCGCTTAGCATAAAACTATAAAGTGTTGTACTTCACTCAGACTTATATTATACCCACCAACACACACTATCCAAGTTTTCTAACTGCAGATAATCGATAGGTTCGAAAAAACCAGCAATGATAACAAAGAATATATTGACACCTTTTAAAAGTACCAAGTAAATGCTATTAGAAATCGGCCAAAAACTCGAAGTCCGAACTACTATAAAACGTGTACGCCCGTACTCGAAAAAACACACGTCGTTGTAAAACAATTGATACATTCATCGTTCCGCCCAGTGAATGTAAAAGACTTCACCTAAAAGTATAAGACGAGCACCAATGCAATTCGAAAGACGAATCCTCGTTAAAATAATATTATATTATAGGTACCTACCCGTAGGCATAAGTATGTATCGATAATAATGATGTTTGGGAAAATAAGCCGTTAAATAAACGATGCTGTCGTACTCACGCTGGCTAGCAATAAACGACGTCGTAACCGTCGTCTGGGCAATGATTGTATTTTTCGGTGACTGCTTAGACCGAAATTGTTTTTTATAACTCACTTACAATTTTGTCTCCAACAGTATTAGATACTTGTTTCATACTATACCGGAAAAAAAAACTGTTAATAAAATAACATGGCCACGATGGAGATCGATATAGACGCAATCCTGAGGGAGATGATTCACAGCCTTATTGACGAATTTTTCGTCGACGAAAATCAAGAGCATATCGATGAAGAGCAAGTTCCAGAGGACATCGTGAGCACCCTTTTGGGTGAGATAGTCGAACCTGTCTGCGTCAAAGTCGACGAAGGGCAACATTTGGATTACGACAAAAATCAAGGAGATATTGAAAACGAGAACCATCGAGAGCCTATGGACGAAAAGGAAGTTCCAGAGGATATCTATGACAAAGAAGACCCAGATGACGTCGTAAACACCCTTTTGGGTGAGATTGTTGAAGCTGTCTGCGACGAAAACTCATCGGAGGCTATGGCCAGCGGAGACGCGGAGACAGTTACAGTTCCGGAACAGATGATAGAGACACCGGCCGAGGGCAAAGAGAGGGACGGAGATGGACTGGCCAGGATACCTGAATCGGAAGCACCGAAACCAGCGGACCCCACACCTCCACGTGGACGCGCAAGGCGAATAGTGGCCACCACGTGGAAGGGTGTGAGGCGGGTCACACGCCTGATGCTGTGCGGATGCTTCCGAGGAGAGTGAAGCCGCAGTCCATCCCTCCCTCCTCCTCGGACCGAAGAACACCAGACAAGACGGCGGCGACATGGGGGATTGATACGTGACAGAGCACTTTACGGTGTACGGCGGTAAGTCACCCTGTACGTTTTCCGGCCACCCGCGGAAAGACGAGGTCGTGGTCGATGGCGTCGCGAGCTCGCGGTTTCTGACACGCGAGACCATCTGTGGCTGCTCGGCGATGGCCCAGCAGCATAGGTCGTGAGAGGAGCGACGGACGGACGACGACGACGACGACGACGACATACGACGGCTAGCTAGACCAGCGTGGGCAACGATACCGCCCCGACGGTACTTCGACGACAGCTGCAGTTTGCACGTAGGCGACTCGTGACGGCGACGGCGGAGATCTCGGAGCACGATGGGTGAGCGATAGAGCTAAGGTAAGCTATGGGAACACGGACGTCGCTGCATCGCCTGACCCGCAGAAACTGATCATGTTTCAGGGTCCGGCGGTGCGCGACTCCACGGCGGAGGGGCCATCGGCGTGGCAGACACTGTGCCGACGGGACCCCAGGACGAAAATCACGGAGTGGATCAGGACCATGGTGCGTTGTGGCATGGTCCGATGATTCTCTCCCCTTTTTGTCCAGTGGTAATTCCGCTGGCCTGGCCGCGCCTCCGGTCGCCGCTGATTCCACAGCCCCAAATAGCTGTCTTCGCTCGCCCAGTGCTTTGGTGTCTCCGTCGTCGCCGTCACAACAGTCGTCTTCAGCATCTGCGCATCGTCGACGCGCATGACATCGCGCACTAGCCGCTCGCCGTCAATCGTCGTCCAATGTCGCTCCCGCGGCCTTCGCAGTCGGGTCCAACCAGCCGTCACGATGGTCGTCACCCGCGAGCAAACGCGCCAGCGATCACACTCGTCTGCCTTAGGGACCGGCCGCGGAAACGTATAGAGGTGACCAGTGGCCTTTGCATCTGCACGCACCTCGCCATCACGTATCAATCCCCCCGCTTTTGTGTCTTGTCTGGTGTTTTTTTTTTTTTATTATATTAATATTTTTTTCATGTTCAAAATTGTTAAATTTTCTGACCATTTTGCGTCAATTCTTATCTTTCGGCTCAACAAACATAAATTTTTTTTGTTATATATTACCATTAATTCAGACCATTTTGCGTCAAACTACCTTAACTTATCCTTTGCTAACCAGCAATAAGTTTTTTTTATATATGTCATCAGACAATTTTGTGTAAAACTTCTTTCGGCTCAAAAAAAATAAAAATTATGTGGTTAAAATATTGTTTCTTTTTTTCGTATTAATAGTGTATTTGAATTTTATTTATTTCAACAGAATAATAGGTAGAATAATATTAATATAAAATCGATATATTACACTAACTTTGAAATTCTACAACTATTAGCTAACTTTTGCTCCTTATAAATAAATAGGTACACTTATTAAGCTTATACATGTACGTTGCATTGAAATTTTGTAAAATCATAAAATTATTTGGTATGAAAAGATTTTGATAATTTAAATACACTGTTGATATTTAGTAAGTACTCAAAACTATAATGATTCATTTATACAATTTGTTTACTTCAGAAGACCGTAAAATTCGTAAGCCCATTTTAACAAAGTCCGATAATGACAATAATTGACAATAGTCGTTTACGCAGTACAAAAAACAAAAAAAAAAACAAAGATTTACTCGTATGTAAATTGAAACATCAGTGTGATTAAATCATTTAGCTGAAGCCCGAAGGACTTTCAATCACTCTGCGCGTACGGCAACTGGATCTACTAGACGGGCTAGATGGAGCTCCACTGAAATGTATTGAAATACAATTTTAAAAAAAAATTACAAGATATAAGCATAATGTGTCAACACGATGTCGTTTACAAATGTTGTACCGGAAGTAATTTGGGCTTCCATTATCCACGCATCAATAATGAATACATATTATATTCCACTTGCGAATTTACCAAGTGCATAATATATTGTGATTTGTGGTAGTGTGGTTACATGTAGTACCACGTATGACTCACGTACCCCATCGACGCTCGGAGAGCTAGTAATAATATAATACGTAAACTCTGGAACGTTGTGGTAGGTAGGTACGCCTTACCTGTATTCAGTGTTCGGACTTATCTTGATAATTATTTGTTCATCTTTTATCTTATCTAGATAAATAGTTACAAGATATCTAAACGTTCATCTTAGATAAATTTCTACTAATCTAAATAAATTCATCTATATACATTTTTTATTGATAAAAATCGTGAAATTGTACAAACACGTTTTAAATATTTATACAGATTCTCAAACCGAGTTTATGGCTTATAAATAATGTAGTTATTTGTATTTATATCATTATTATTATTATGTTCCTAGTGCCCAACTAAAATATACCTAAATTAAAAACCCATTTAAAAAAAAATTGTATCTTTTTTTTTATCTAGATAAAAAAGTATTTATCTTTATCTTTATCTAGATACATATGAGTTAAGATATATTTTATACCTATCTAAATACATTTGAGTTGCATTATCTTTATCTTTATCTAGATAAAAAAATACTTATCTAGTCCGAACACTGCGGCTGTATTACGTTATAATAATAAATTATATAGTTGGTGATTCTATCGATCAACACACGTCAATTCAGAAAATATTTGTTTGACATATAATTACTTTATATAGACGGTTACAAACATAAAGGCCTAAACTCAGAATAACACATTATACCTAAGGTCTAAAAGATGCAAAACGAGATTTTTGAATAAGGAAAGTATAGTAAAAAATATAGTAGTGCAAAATGTTATAACTTTACAAGCTTTTAATTTTATAAATAAGTTATAAGTAAATAACAATATGAGTTATTTATGTCTGGATTACTTTATTGAATAAGATTGTTGATTTTTAATTACCTAAGGATTCTAGATTGTATTATATGATTTATAAGACAATCAATACCAATACACCATATTTAATACTTATACAGTTATACAGTTTGTACGTTATTGTAACTTAATTTATAACCATTAACATAATAATATTATAGTAATTCGTAAACCTTGGTTGATAACTGATAAGTTATTTTCATTATTTAATGGGGCCCTTAAAATCCTGGAGCGGCGTCACGGAAAGCAGACAGCCAATATCGCCGCCGTCGTGTAGGTATTACTATATACAGGCATAAATACATGCGTCGGAGGGTTCGTTTTTTTCGCGAATTTTGCGTATTCGACGGCGGAGCCGGTCGTCATCTGTCCGACGCGGTCGCATCGCCCTTTACAACGCCCTTTGACGTACGTCTAAACCGCGTTCGTAATTCGCCGGGACGTCGAAACGGCTTAAGAGTCATAGATCTGAGTATCTGACTCCAGTTTTCAACTCGGTAGGTAGGTAGGTAGGTAGGTAAGGGGGCGAATGTAAGTTCCCACACGAGATATATCAGGTAAAAATTAACCCTGGATATCCATACGTAAGTTCCCACACGAAAAAAAATTATACCAAACAACAAGGCTGGGCAAAGAAAAGTAACTTAACTTAATTTAAACTTTAAAGTTAAAATGTTCTTATTTTCAAAATAAAAAATGTCAGATACATAATAATGTTTATATAAATTGCTTATAATTTCAACTTTTAATTCGTTAATGCTCAGCCTTGCCAAACACAAACTTCCTTCCCACTTTATTCAGACTTAGGACTGACAACTTAAACGTAGTTAGTGTGGTTAAAATTTGTTTTGTTTTTATATTGCATTAAAAAAAGTCCAATTCAATTTTGAATTGAATCTAGTCCGTATATCATATAATAAAAATTACTAATATAATGTGTATAATATTTGTATATGTATAAAATAAAAATAATAATAGAAAAAATCAAATTTCATTATGTTTATTTCGATAGCTCAAACACTTCACATAGTCATACTGTGTAATTTTTTGTAAGTTATAATCTGAAATTTTATTATTTATATAGTTTTGTTTTTCTTGTGTACAATTCTAGTGTCCAAGAACACTGGAAAAGAATGTAAAATTTAAATTATTTATTTTATTTTAATATAACATGACGTCTTATATTTCTATAATAATTATTGTCATTGTAGAGTACAATTCAAACTCCAGTACGATGTCCGAGTGTAATACAATTGGGAAAATTTGAAGTGGAGACTTGTTATTCATGTCCATTTCCACAGGAGGAGAATTCTCCGAGATTAATATTTTGTGCATTTTGTTTAAAATACACAAAATGTCAATCTTGATTCTGGAAAGACATATGCGACACTGTAATTGGAGAACAACACCAGGCACAGAAATCTACCAATGTGGAAACGCAGAACCGGCTGTCACTGGTGTTCCCCTACTCGGTGCCGTTCTCGGCGCTGCCGTCCACCGTGCTGGCTGCCCGAGTGGGCCGTCGGCCACTGATGATTGTGTCGTGCGCTTCGTGCCTTGTGTTTAAGTACTTTTACGTGGACAGGTGCACTGCCGAATTTACTATGTTCACCAGCTGATGGCCAAGTTAGATTTTCCTGATAACAAAAAAATAACGATTTTAAATTATTATAATATTTTTTTTTAGGATGTTAACATTTTGAAGAACCTCTGAAGTGTATTCCTCGGACAGAGGGTGGCTAACCCTAGTGTACGTGTGCGTGGCCGGCATGTACCTGGAGACACCCGGCTTACGCGGTCAACACTATATCATAATCACCGTCACGATGTTCCTGGCCTTCAAGATTTACACTGTGCTGGCCGACGACGGTGGCATGTACCGCAACTATCTGATATCGTCGCTATTCTGCCTCACGTCCATTGTCATCTGCTCCCTGTGGCTTACCGAGATCAAAGGCAAGACGTTTGCTGCCATACAGGACCAGCTGAAGGCGGACGATTTGGTCTGAACGAAGGCACGCGATCGAGTTCAACTGCTGCTGGTGGAGGCGGATGTGGGTGCATGACGATGACCAATCGGTTTGTATGAGTACGAGTCGAACACCCGCACGATAATTTTACGACTTAGGACTTGCGTCGAGTGTGCAGAATTTACAAACAAAGTATTCCAGTTTTCAAAATTCAACATACATTGTAAACAATTATTTATCTTTAATACTATATCATCATTTATAGTTGCTGATATTTTACACGTGTATATGCTGTATATTTTTTAAATAACGATAAAAAATTATGTAAATATACCAGCTATATGGACACTTTAGTATTAATTGTAAATAATATGATGTATATCAATCAATTTTTCTTTATTTTAAATATTGAATGTACATGCCATTTGATATACTTCCAAGCCTATTTTTTCTATTATAATTTAAAGTAAAAACTTTCTATATAGTAAGATTTTTTATTTAGTAAGATTATTATATTTTTTTCAAAAAAAAAAGTACGCTGATGTCTGTTGATTGGTGATTAATAATAACCCTATTCCGGCTTGGGTAAAATTACATACAATGCATATTGGAAAGGTGTTATTCTAGAATATTTAGATAAACAAAGAAGCATTGACAACATATGCATCAATGATGTTAGCAGTGAAACTGGTTATTTAAAAATATTTAATTAGAAACTTTTTACAGCGACGGGTGTTAATTTTCTTCGGACTGTCACGGTGTCCTCCACCATGGCGATTACCTACGTGTACCCACTTGAAAATTCTGCCAAACACAAAAACGTGTTCCTCCGACCGTTCCCGTCCGTACCAAAAACCTTACAATACCATCCTACAGCTAATGGCCTCAGTTGTCGAGCTTATGACCAATAAAAGAAAAATTATAAAAATATTAATAATTATTACTTTTTGAATAATATGTTTGAACATTGTAATAAATAATATTTTGAATATCTTTATCACGCATTTGGTAATATATTTTTATATGTTTAGTGTTCACATTATACCTAAAACTCGTGTATAACAATTATTTTTGTTGGAATCTTTCAAATTTTTATATTATTAATTAGATTTATTAACTTATCGAATTTTTCTTATATTGTTCAATTATTATACAACCAGGGCCGGCCACATAGTGGTCTGAAACGTAAATTTACACGGCAAAATGTTAAATTTAGGGGTTTTGGCCCTAACAATATAATATTATCAGTATTTTGAAAATGCCGCCTTCTTACTAAATTGCTGCTTAAGTAAGCTCTAGGCGTGTGCCTATGTTGCCTACCCCTTCAGCTGGGCCTGTATATAACTATAATAATATATATAAACTATACTTTTTCTTGTTATTATGTCATTATTATAAAACAACTGTTTCAATATATTATTGTATTTTACGTTCATTTAGTATTATAATATTAATATATATTCATACCTATATTATAATGTCTGAACATCCCAGACAGCATTTTGTAATGATAATATTATAATATTATTATAATAACATTTAACTAATATTATTCGTTATTATAATGTTACGAATAATGACGACGACGACTCTGGTGACAGCAGCTCTTCAGAGCGTGTTTGTATATAATAGCTACAATGTACACTACATATACCTATTGTATAAGACATAATAGTGTATAATATTACGATTTTTACACTATTTTATGATAATATTATTATGTTGGTTTCGTATTGATACATTTTTTGATATTTTATATTCGATTAGATAATCTCGGATGACTCTGCATGCCAGATTGAAAAACTAATTCGACCATCATATACTGCAGTCAGGTAAGCAGGATTACTACATAATTGAACCACCTGACGACGACCAAGACGTACCTATACTCGAGTAGTCGAGTATATAATATGACTCCAAGGAAATTACTCATAACGGGTGGTACCTATACAATTTTCAATGTAATTTTTCATGTCAAGTGTCATAATATGTTTGAATTGGTATTTAATGACTAGTCCATCACGGAACGACTCGCGTTTCAGAATTGTTTCACTAGCTGGACCGATCATTTAGATCACGTAGAGCGCGTTCCGTTCTCCAGATAATACCAACTAATTAACATTAAATTTTGATTTTTAATAATAAAATTGTATATTTAATTTGTTTTAGTTTTTTTATTGTGAAATTACCTGGACGGCACTCGATGAGTTTTGACTGGAACCTCCAGCAGTGGGTATTGTACGATCGGATCTTTTTCTAGTTCATATAATGTGTCCATATATGTTTATCCCCTGGCAAAACTGCGTCGGTGCTATTCAGAGTTCAGATCGTAACTTTTAATAAATATGCTAACGGTTCGTATCACAATCACCTCCAACAGTGGGTGGCTAACACTAGTTTTAAAGTGCCGGTCGCCGGAACTGAGGCATAGACTGACTGAAGCGAGTAGTGCTGAAACGTGGAATCGTGTCAAAACCCAAAGTGACAGTCACAATAGCGAAACTAAAATATCAGAGATGTTTAGTTTTTTTAACTGTATTTTACAACAATTTTCAGTTTCTAAATTAAAGTATGTAATAATAATTATAGATACCTACTAATTCCATTTGCAAATTGAATTTATATTATGCAATTAAAATCCTTTTATGTATTATTTGTTTTAAATGAGTTCACCATATCTTATATATATTTAGCTGTGTCAAGTAGAATAAACTTAATGCTTAAAGTTTTTGAGTGATATCATTTGCAAATTGCGTAAATTTGTTAAAATGTCTTATCTGTGTATAACTTTATAAAAACCAAGGTGTATTGATACACCTTGAGAAAAACATATGATTTATCATAGTATTATACCCTATAATAACATAGATAATAGATACCTATATCTTTCTCTATATCTATGTACCTATAATCATTATATCTAAATAATCTATGGGAAACGACAATGGTTGTAGATAAAATTATCGATTCCAATAATTTTTTTCTTGATGTGTTACCATACGTAAATACAAATGTCGTAATAGTGTAATACATTGTATATAGATACTTGTACATTTTATTCCCTTTAGGTTGGTTTTATAAGTCAGTACTTCCAGTGGGGAGCAGAAATATTTAGTGATTTGGGAGTAAAGCAAAAGGAAAAAATTAAAATTGTAAAAAATGTAAGTCATATGTACCTACCAGCTACGCATACAGAAATGTTATTTAATAAGCTAATTCAGTCAAAATACATTTTTACAGTTCATGTTAATAAATATATAACAATATATAACGTATCCTTCATCCGATATGCTTATATTGTATATTTTTATCCCTAAAGTCTAAAGTATAATATTAACGTAATAAAAAAGAATATATTTAAATTGTAATTTATAAGATGTTCTTGTAATGATTAGACCGTGTTTCTGCAGATGAAAATAGTTTGGTTTTTAAGATTCCAAATCTAATTGGTCATCCCTATAATATTATTCATTATTCATCATATAATATTATATGGGTAGGTTATTATTTAATAATTTTGTTTAAAATTTTAATGCAAATGTCGAGAATTCGCTTAATTATTTTTATGTCGCAAATTTCCTAAAATTGGTTGTTGAATTTTTGTTATATCTAGAGCTATAATTTATTTTAATCGAAATAATTTTAATGTTTTTAATACCTACCTAATTAAAATGGTTCTATTTCTACAAGTCGCAATTGTATAGAATATCTATACTTATTTTTTTAGTTGAGTAAAAATATTCTAAAATATTTAACGCTGCTCGTAAACCGTAGAATTTACGATGAGTATAATATCTCCAGTAAGTGTTTATAATTGTACATGTCTGATGTCATTGACATTGCATTTTGCAATTAAATTTATTCTACATATTAGATGATATATATATAAGTGCATGATGGGGCATAGGTTTGTACAAATCGGTGATAGGTAAGTTGTAAAATGACGAGCATTTATAATATAATTTTCAAATATTATATTAATTGGTATTTTGGTACTTACCTATATATAATATTAAATTTGGTATCTCTGTTATATCAACTTCATTAAAATATCGTTTGGTTATAAACATTTAACGTTTAATTAGGTATAGGTACCTACAGAATGCGATATTTTATATTGTACAAGTAAACAACACAATGTGATTTCCTTAGAGATGTAAAATGTACGCACGTTCTACATAATACATATTATATTATTATTATTTACAATTCTTGTATTGGTTTTGGTCGTTTATGTCGTATCCGCCGGTGTAATGCGTTAGGTATTATATGATTTATTCAGCAGTTTTCGTCGCCTTTAGCGTTTATACTGCAGGTCCACGGTCATTACTTTGCATAATTGACTAACGAGTTTTATTATTGAAAATATATATTTTAACGATTTTTTTAGTCGTTAAATCTGTAACAATTGATTATACACTCGAAAAAACGAAAAAAATAGAAATTTTTTTTGTTCACATCAAAATATGTTTATTACAAATACACCAAAAAAAGTAAGAAAACATATAAAAAAAATTTTGAAAAAAAATAGCAAATTTGCCAAAAAAAAATATAAATATAATATTTGACACAATATTATGCGTTTATGATAATAAATAAAAGAAAAAATAATATCTGAACAATTTAATAATTTGAAATAATTTAATAAAATTTAAAGAAAAAAAAAATACGACGGACAGGATAGACACAATAAACAAGGGGGGGGGGGGAGAATGCGAGATGGCGATTGGTGACGAAATGCTGTGTTGCTAGCCACTGGTCACCTCTGCACGTTCTCCGACCTGTCCCGCGGGTTGACGATTTTCGCTGGCGCGTTTGCTCGGCCGCTTGACGACCTTGCCCAGCCGGCGAGGCCAGACCGAGACAGCCATGGGAGCGACTACGGTTGACGGAGACGGCTGGCGGCTAAAGCGCGATGTCGTGCGCGTCGACGGTCGACGGCGCGACGACTCGTTCGACGGACGGCAAAGACCAAGACGCGGAACGAGCGAAGTGAGATTTTGTGCTGCGGAACCGGTGGGGACGAGCGAAACGGCCGATGTGGGATTTCCACTGGGCGAAAATGCGAAAGTCAGCAGACCACAGCGTGATCCTTGACTCTCGGTAATTTTCGCCCTGGCGTTTTCCCTTCGGCCGCCTCTTCGTTCCGCGAGTCCAGTGCCGCTGACATCCCCGTGTTCCTAGCACGCAAATCTCCATACCACTCACCCCGTGCCGAAGTCTCCACCGCTGCCGTAGTACCGAGTCACCATCGCCGTCGTACCGAGTCGGTATACCGTCGGGGCGGAATCATTGCCCGCGCCGGTACCTCTACTATATAGCCGCCGTGTCGTCGCCGTCTCCCGTCACCGCCGCTCCGCGTGACCGTAACTGCAGCCGGGTGCTCGCCGAGCCGCCAGAGGGTCTCGCGCGTCAACGACGACCGAGTGCGCTACGCCATCGAAACCCGTCGCCCTGCGGGTGGTTGGAGAACGTGCGCGGGTGACTTACCGCCCCGCACCGTCCGTGCTCTTTCTCGCATCCTCCCCTCCATTCTGTCGCCGTCATCCTGTCCGTCGTCTTCAGCCCAGGGGCGAGCTGCGGACGGCTTCTCATCGGCGCCAGCACAGACCGCGGAAAAAGCGTCTGACGCCTCTCCACCTCGTACGACGAAGTGGATCGCTGTTTCCGGGTGTGCTGCCGCCGGGTATCCAGCCGTCCGATCAACTCACCATAGCTATTCCTTACAGCTATAACCCCTGGCCAGCTCGATGTTCTCATCATCCAACACGTCGTCTGGTCGCAAAACTTCGTCGAGCGGTCCACCCTCGGGAGTCGGAGTGGGATCGACAGGCCCCGACTCCGAGGACGGCGCGTCCCCACACGACGACGACGCACAAATGTTCGCCTGCAAAATGGAATGGTCCTCTTCTGCTTCCGAAATTTTCGAAACACCTCGACGTTTTTGTCACACTCCTTCCCATCTGCGCCTCCAAGAATCGGCTTTTGTCCATCCGACTCCGGGGTCTGATCGTCGCCACTTGCAGTAGTGCGACCGAATCAATGGCAGACAGAAGAAAGGTCACTAGACGCACGAGGTATTCGTCGCTTTCGTCAGCGTAAGTGGCTTCCATTTTGTTGACTGCGATGACTTCTAAGGTTTCGAGTAATATGACGTTTGCCGCGTAGCGTGCGATGTTGTAATAGTTAATTGCCATATTTTATTTTTCGGGTGAAGATAATTTGTACGTGCACGTTCGGATTATTGAGAATTGGTATTGAGCTAATTACAATTAATATTTAAACGCAGAGACCGATCTCTGAGAAAATCTCCCCGACGACGTGTATTACCTACTAGCCAGCTATAGTTTGTTTATCTTTCTCGTCGGCCCGCAGCATTAAAAGAATTTCGAGAGCGTTAATTTTTTTAAACACCATTATTGTTAGATATAGGTATTTATCTTTTAGATATTAAAAAGAAAAAATGTTATGAATTTACAACTCAAAATAATTTTCTCAACCTTCTAACTTTAGACGCTCATAATCTACTATTGTGGATTTACACTCAACTTTTTTTTTAACATCTACTAACAGCAACTTACGAGTACACTTGTATTAAATTTTCTGGTTTTTGACCGTACATCTCCTGTATAATATAATTAGTAATTAATAATTATAAAATATATTATGTAGGCTGTAAATATAGGTATTATACTATAAATTATTTAATTTTAACATTTAATATTGGTCATAGGTTTTAAATGTTTTGACTCGATTAAGAGATAAGACGGTCGTCGGCCTAGGATATTTTATATTAAGAGGATGTCAGCGCATCTATATTTCGGTATAAAAACATGTTTTCGAAAAATAGATTTTATTCTGAAAGTAATATACTTAGCGTAGTACAACCTATTATACCTATATATGGTATACGTCTTCCGTTAGTACCTGGTCGTTATGAGTGTAGTTTTCTTCTTCTTATTATTATTATTAATGTTAATAATTGTCGCTAGATCGGTGTCTCCCTCTTGCACTGCTGTTAGTCGGACGTGAGCACTGTGTCGAGCATAATATCGTGTCAAAATAAAAATAAAATTTACAGTCCACTAAAAGAAATGCGTTAAATTTATTAACCAGCGTAACAGTAACATTTATATTATTAAAATATAATGTAGAAGTAGTTTAACAAATCCATAATATAACAAATTTAAGCAAAGCCTTTTAATTCATAAGTTACAAACACGTAAGCACATCATAATTCATAACATATTGTAGAGCTCATATAAAAAAAATGTTTGATGTTTTATTTATTACTTATTAATAAGTTTACTATAAATATTGTAAATTCTTTCTTAATTCTTTAAAACTATTTGAGGTATATTTATACAACTATAGTTTATAAATTATAAAAGTGCAAAATGTTATAACTTTATAAGCTTATAATTTTATAAATAAGTAATAAGTAAATAACAATATGAGTTATATATTTTTGTATTACTTTATTGAATAAGATTTATAATTGCCTATAAGGTTTTTAGATTTTCTTATATGATCAAGACAATTATAAGACAATTTATCAATACCAATACACCATATTAAATACTTATATAGACACAAGTTATACTAATTCTACAATGTGTAACTTAATTTATTACCATTAGCATAATATTAATATAGTCATTCGTAAACCTTGGTTGATAACTGATAATAGTTATTCATTATCAATGTTTTCTGTGCATAATCAATATAATATTTATAATCATCTATAATTTATTAACCGAGGAGCGCTTCGATTTCAACATATAGTACCTTATATTTTAGCAAATTGGATTAAGATGGTACTTTAAAAAGGTAATTTTTCGATTTCCTCAATAGTTATTGAATGCCACGAGAAAAACCACCGAAAAATTACGAAAAACTGCTAAAAATGGAATTTTTATTTCCAACGCTTTGTTTGGCACCATAGAAACGAATTAAAAATAATACTTATTATAATGTAAATTCAAGTTACATGATATATTAAATAATAACAATATCCAGACTGACAAACCGTCTCCGCTCAGAAACGTTTTTCTTATACAATGATATCATATTATCATTGAATTCAATTTTAATACAACCCATTATACAATAACCCACTTGTAACCTACTGTACATTAGAGCGAAATCCACTTACCCGCTTTTTTTATTTATATTGTTAATTTCCTAGTACCACTGTAGAGTACCACAGTTCGAGAAACGCTGACCTAGATAACCTTGCTTTTTTTATTAAAGTTTGTTTATATTATCTACATCACGCTTGTTCATTGTTTACTGCATAGGTATATTCGGTTGTACCATATACCCACGTCCGACTGTAGGTACCGACTATTAATATTATAATCTGTATGTCTGTGTGACTGTGCTGTATACCGACATAGCTTTGATTTTGTTATCATGTTCAAGCGTTCAGCAATAGTAAGTAAACTGACCGTCAGCGAGTTAACGTGTGCCATTGATATTATAATATTATTCCAGTCGTTCGATCGGGACTAAAGTCACATTATAATTTATATGCAGCAACGAATAAATAAAAAAGCAAGGCTGGGCAAGTTAGTGATTTTTTTTAACTCAGTTAAGTTATGTTAATATGCACCAATAACAAAATAACTTTAATATGAAATGAATTGAAATGTATACCATCATATAATATATAGATGATAATAAATCATTCGCAATGTTGAAGAACAAAACATTTTTTTTACCATAAAACGCCGTGTAACTGATACGCATGTACACAAAAACACACATAATTGTAAAATCTCAATACACGTTAATCGATAAATAAATCTTCGTTAAAATTATATAATACAATTATAGTGCACTTCTGCGTTATAACGTAAGTACAGCATTGATATATCAATAATATAATACAAATAATGGTGTTTGGAAGCAATAAAACGGGCCCAAAATCAAGCCGATGCCGCAGGTCAATTAATAATAATGAGATATGGTTTACTCGCTGGCTACTAATAAACGATGTTTGTTTTAAATTATCGGCGACGGCCTATGACGAAATTCGGAATCGTCTCATTTGCAATTCTGACTATATACCTACACACTGACAATAATTTACCTGATAAAATGGCTGAATCACAAAAAAACGAAACGACCCACGAAATCATATTATAGTTTTCGTCGCTCGCTCCGAGCATCGGTCACCTTCGTCGCCGTCACAACAGTCGTCTTCAGCGCCTGCTGCAGTATCGTCAAGCGCACTACATCGCGCACTGGCCACTCATCGTCAACTGTCGTCATCGCTCTCGCAGCCGTCGTGGCCAAACTTCGCCCGCTGCCATGGTCGTCTTCGCGTCCAGAGCAAACGCGCCCGCGAGTCTCGTCCGCCCCGCAGGACCGGCCGTGAGAACTGTGTAGAGGTGACCAGTAGCCATCCCACCCACTCGCCATCACGTACCCCCCACACATCGCCTCGTCTTGTCCGATGCCTTTTTTTTTTTTACTTAAAATAATTATATATATTGTTTTCTACAACTTGAGTTGTACACTGTATCTCATTTTTTCGGCATAAATATTATCAAAATTGTAAATGACTCAACATAAATTGTTTAAACATTTTTCATTAAATTATGATTTAATAAAATTATTCTGTTTACACAGTAAAATTTCATTTGTTGTTTTTCGCATTAAAGAGTACGGTTTTATAATAGTGGCCCCACTGAACATGCTGCAGTGAGCGTGGAATCCACTGCGACGCATAAAGAGCATTGACTAACAATTTCTTTGTTACGTGCTAAATCTCAATAAGATAATAATATATTGAAGGTTTTGGCCACGTGGAAGTATTAAAATATTTATCGGTGTGGTGAAATTTCGTCTGCTCCAAATTGTGAGAACAGACAGAAAAAAGAATTAAAAAAATTAACACACATTATTCTAAAATCAATACATTCATCGCTCGGCTCAGAATCTAAAATAATAATATAATTACAACTATTGTTCTCTGAACCTCACATTGTGTTTACGTAAAAGAATGTACCTACTGCGCCTATCCGTTCATCGATCCACAAGTCTGACTGTCGAATCCGCACACGCTGTCAATTGTGCCGATGGTGATAATAATACGTATTGTGTAAGTACACAATAATATATTAAAATAACATTTAAAACTATGTATATATTAATACGACAAAACGTTTAACATTTATTAAAGAAATGGAAATTGTAATAATAAAAAAAAGAATATTTCTATAGGTGCGCTAATAACGTATTTTTGTTGTTGAAGCGAATTTATCTATAATAATAAAAAGAAAAAACCGTTAACAGCTAAAAACATGTCAAAGTATTTTAAAAATTTTATCAAGTATAGAAACACTGACAAAATAAACATTTGGTGTAAATTTCAAGTACCCACGGTTATTCATTTTTGGACAACAACTAAGAAAATCATTCCATGAGAAATGGAGTGTATACTGCAGCTATAGTGCAATTCATAAAAATTTGAACTTCAAATGCTCATAAATAAGTAATTGGACTTTCCAGTAAACATTTTTTTTTTTTGCTTTAAGGTTGAAAATCTTGAATTCAATTTTAAAATCTTAGATGTAAAAAGACAATTTATATGAATTGCAAGACTTATAATAATTTGAAAAATTTCGTGATTTTGACGAATTTTGTCAAAATTCTGACTTCAGATGCTCATAAAAATTATGTTCAAATTTAAAGACGTGAATAAAATTTTTTTTTAAATAACACATCATTCTAACATTTTAAGCTTAATATTCTAATGTAGTTTTTATTACGCCTGCCATTTTTCTAATGGTAAATTTTTTCAGACAATCTATATAATACTAACTGATCCCGTGCACTTCGTTACCCGTTAAATGTACAAACTGTATATGACTCAAACTTTGTTCAGTGCGTTATTTGATATTCGGTGTATGATGTTCTAGATTTATCTCATTATGGTTGAAATATACAAGGTTATTGCATATATAATACCCCTTCTCAATCAAATATTTGATGATAAAAATAAAAACGGCAGCGTAAATGGAGCCAATAACAATCAAGTATATATGTGCGGGATTTTGATTTTGTTAGCTATTGTCGGCGCATTTTTGATGATAAGAAAAATTCATATTTATAATATCCCTTTGCGCAGCCATTTTGTTTCTGATGATAACAATCCGAGTCGATATGCAATAACCTGTATATTTCAACCATGATTTATCTTAATTTTTCTGTTGCCCGGAATATAAATTCTGATTCACAGCCTGACAAGGTAGATCGCGGACCCCGTGCTGTTTGTACGTAGGTAAGTGCATGATTTAACTGAAAAAAAGCCCGGAAAAACTTCGTTTTGAAGTTATTGATGAATAACTTCAGAAACATCGTTTTTTCGTTACGCGCGTTTTGTTTAAAAAATATACTTAGAATTGACTATTTTTAAATTTTTTTTTTTTCAAAATGTGTGGTTTTTAACGTTTAATAGATTGGTAAAAGCAAAACTTACCTAACATACTTGCTTTTGAAGTTTTTTCGTGTGGTTATGGGCAATGCCTATGCGCGTGTTGCGGCACTCCGCTCTGCAAATCGAAAATATCCCTCGACTTGCTATGGAAAATCACCTCAAGTAGGTAACAAGGTCAATAAAAATATAAAACTGTGAAAATGAAACTAAAAAAATGACGCGTGTGGTATGAATCCTAATTCTAAGTATATTATTTAAACAAAATGAAGTTTCTGAAGTTTTTCATCAATAACTTCAACACGAAGTTTGTCCGGGCTTTTTTTTTTATTCTTATAAAACACCCTAAAGTACACATTTTTGAAAAAAAAATTTTAAAAATCGATAGGTTGTTAAACTAGAATTATGCCCTATCTTCTTCCTGAAGGTCTAATCCAGGGACTGGAACCGTACCGAAAAGAACCGGTTTTGGAACCGGAACCCTTTGAATAATGGGAACCGGAACCTCACCGAAACCCTAATTTAAATTAATTTGAAAACCGGAACCCCACCGGAACCTTTATTTGAATTAATTTAAAAACCGTAACTTTACCGGAACCGGTACTTTTTTTTAAAGGTTTCTTACAATTAATTTCGGTTTTGTAATAATTCTATTATTTTTATTTTTATTTTTCATTATTATTACGACGATTAATAATATTCAAAAATAATCATTCAATTACCTACAGAGTACAGAGTTCAAGCGTCTGAGACATCGAGACGTGTCACTAAGACTAAACAGTAAACACTTGATTATAAGCACTATAAGCTATAAATATTTCTACGTAACAACTGATAATGTAATAATAGCAATTTCCAGCAAAAATAAAAGTCGTTATTTACTGCACAATATACACCAGGTCCTGTAGGTCTGCTACTTCCAGTTACCACAATAATAACTAATAAGAAATTCATAAAATATGTTTATAAATAACTACGAATGTTATGATGTTTACATTTACTATGCTTATAGTTTTATTATAGTATCGTTATTCGTTATCAGATTATCTGATGCGTATAGCACGCCTAACGCGTTTCTTTGATTCTTAGATTCTGTCTTTCATTGCTAGTGTTGTGATTTGTTACTGTTTATTTCATTATACTCATTATAGTGTCTTGTGGCTGTAGGTACCTGTAGCCCTGTAGGTGGTGTCTAACTTCGTTATTTTAAACTTAGTATTATATATCATAATGGGTCGTATACTTTCGTCAATAATACATTCATATTATAAATATGATTGCAATGAACGTGAATCGTCGTGTAAGCATTGTACTTGCAAAATTAAAGTAAGTAATAAGTAAATTATTAACAAATATTAACATTATTATCTAGGTATTTGAAATTTTAGATTTAAGCCCTCAATTTATTTTTATTTTTAGTTAAATAGTTAAATAATATTATATTATAACTTATCTACATAATTTATTATAATTGGTAATAATCAAAATAATGGTGTGAATTGTGTGTATAGAAAAATCATGAATTTAAACCTATTTTTAATTTTCAAATGTTCTCATAATCCCACATTGATTTTAAACTTCTTCAAAGTAATATATTTAATACAAAATATTTATTGTTTTAACTTTTAAAATTTTAAATCAATAATCACCATGAGAACAAACCATTTAAAGATAAATTTCATTTCATAAATCATAGATTCATTTTTGTGTAGTAATATAATAACATAATACCGATAATATAATATTGTATATTTATAATTGTTTTAATTTAAAATGTTTTTAAGAATTATTTATTTCAATTAATTTTCTTCATTAAACTTAGAGTACCTATATACTTTTTAATTATTTTTTTAAATTTTTGTGATGTAATAATTATAAATAAAAATGAATACCTAATCTATTTATTATATTAAGTAGGTATCTATTAATCTTTATTTCATTGTTTGCATATTATATTCAATGTTTGAAGATTTGTTTACTATGAAATAGTATATTTTTATTTTTATATTTTATGATTAATAAATATTTATTTATCATTATTTTGTTTTTACTTTTTACCCAGGTATTTTTATAACTTGATAATATATAATATATTATAGGTAATATGTATAATAATAGTAAAAAAAAATGTTTGACTGCCTCAAATTAAAGTCTTATTTTTATATGGTAATCATGGTACAAATTTAAAAAAACATCTTGCAAGCCATCATAATGAATTGTATGAAGAGTTTCTGGAATAAGGATCTAAAAAAGATAAAAAAAACAGTTGGTGTTTCTAAGGTCAAAGCACATCAACAATTATTTCATTTTAATGAATCAAAATATGTTAAAGTTAATTTAAGTGAAAAAACAATTATTGATGCTTGTGTTGATCTCGTAACCATTAATAGACGACCATTCAGCATGTTGAACGATTCGGGATTTCGTAAAATACTCGATCAAGTTTTGAATGGGTTTCAGAAGAAACTAAAAATTAATTCAAACTCCATTAAGTTAAGTTTTTTTTTAATCATTTAGTCTTCTCATTAGTTTTAAGCAACTGGTAAAATATCTGGTTGAAAATTGTTATTGACCTGCCATAATTGATATCAATTATTAAGTAATGAAAATACTAATATTTTTCTAAAGAATCGAAATTGAATAAAATTTTTTAAGTATAAAACTAAAAACCTTAAACAGGAAACGTAATTTTCATTTTATAAGAACCGAAAAGAACCGAAACCTAAATTTAAAAACCGAAAAGGAACCGAAACCGAAATTATAGTTTTTTTTTAAAACCGAAAAAAACCGAAACCGAAATTTTAGTTTTTTTTAAAACCGAAAAGAAACCGAAACCGAAATTTTAGGTTTTCTAGGAACCGAACCGGAACCGGAACCGTAAAAATCATCAAGGTTCCAGTCCCTGGTCTAATCTACACACAAACATTCATTTATATATATACTAGCTGATCCCGTGCATTTCTTCGTTGTCCTTTAAATGTACTTACTCTATATGACTCAAACTTTGTTAAATTCGTTGTATAATATTCGGTGTATGGTTTTCAAAACTTATCTTAACTTTTCCGTTGCCCGGAATAAAAATTCTGATTCGCAGAAGTATATTGTCAGGTAGGCACTCTACCTGCGGTAGATCGCGGATCCCATGCTGTTTGTACGTACGTAAGTGTATGATTTAACTCTAAATTATCAAAGTTATACCAAGTTTGTCGTTTTTACTTAATTCCACCTTGATTAATAATATAATCAATTTAAACAAAATCCTATTCTAACCTAACCGTACTAAAATCCGTTGAATAAAATAAAACCAATTTTAACCCTTTTTAAATTAGCCTATCTTCTTCCCAGAGGTCTAATCTGCCCACAAACATTGATTTATATATATATCTAACTATATAAATACACAGACTATAACTGTATTGACTAAAATCTGGAACTACTTATCAGATCTTCTTGTATATATTATATATATGTATATTGAGTATTGTCGTATATTGCAGACAGTCGTCAAAATAATATTACTTAATATATATGTAATATAGGTGGGAATATTTGAAATTGTAAATGTTTCTGTATAAATATTGAAAAAATTGATATTATTTCAGAAATAAAAAACTATCATAACACGGCGTCCTGTGTAGGATATTTAGTTAAACCATTGTCATTTTTCCGGTCACTCTTGTAAGCAATGAAATATTGTAATAATCATTAAATAATATACCATAGTAATATAATAATAAATATTAAAATATGACGCTTTAGCACGGTGTACTGTAAATTTACTTTTTTTTTACGTGGAGAATAAGACGTAATAACTGTAAATAAGATGAAGGTGTATACAGACGGCAGGATGTCAATGGTGTTTGGTGTGGTCGATTACGTACATATTATAAAACCTGTGTATTATTATACCATAATACAGAGGGAATTACATATTAAATAACCAAGACTAACGGTTTTAGATATTTTATATTATATATTTTATATTATTTATAATAAGTAATAACAATTTAAATATAATATAAAATATCCACACTGACAAACCGTCAGAGCTCAGAATCGATTTTCACATACAATGGTTAAATTATATCATTGAATTCAAATTTAATACCATCTATTATACAGTGACCCACTTGAAATCTACCGTACAGCAGACCGACATCCACTTACCCACGTTTTTTATTAAGTGTTTCTTATATTATATAAATTTATATCATATTATAATGCATTTAATATAAGGTAGTAAGTACCTAACTACAGTGCTTAAAATACATCTAATTTCAGGGGACACACCACACACTTATTAATGTAACTGTTACTTTTGGGCATTGACGGTTTTCATAACAAAAATAAAACCTGCGGGGTTTTTAACACACAAAATCTCCCCCTAGTTATAGGTGTCAAGATATTTACACGATTATTATAATATAACATATAATATTATTAATTATTCATTCAATAATATTTCATTAATAATATTACGGAAGCCGAAGATTGTTCGACAGTATCATAAAATTATGTGACCGGCAGCTACAATATATCGACTCTAATATTATAGTTGTTGAACGGATCTAACTCGATCGATCGTGATACGTCCCTGGACCGAATTTTCTTTTACGTTTACACGCACAGTTACGCGTGGCATAGTTGTCCTCGGTTATCTGTGCGTCGGATACGTAGTTCCGAGTTCGTCTTGTTCTCTGAGTGCAGTATGCGCCCTTCTCAACATTGACAGAGAGTCGCCACCGGACAGAGGCTTCAACAGTACGTCCGACTAGCCACTAGCCTATCCGGTAAATCGTGCATTGTTTCTTCGGATGGATTGAATGTTCCAATGCGTGTTCGAATGTGGTTGATGTTCAACACATTTACAATACGTGACGGTAGAACAGTCGAGCTGTATAAATTAATACAATAAACACATTAATTCTAAAATACATAATATTGTAACAGATGATATCCATTTACTCCTTTACTCCTACGTATATCAAATACAGACAGATATAATGAATAATAGAAATTGTAAGGAATAAGAAATAATGATATATATTTGTATACCAATAATGATATATCAATTGCCGAATACCCAAATACACGACTAAGATAATGAAGGGGGTCAACTGCCTGCAATAGCGTTATTGTAAACCGACAATCACGTTATTTCATGAGTAATATTTAAGAGGACCACATCATATTATATGTGAATCGTCAGTCACTTATAAGATAGTGGGAAATGAGCATATATATATATATAACGTACATACAACACATAAATAGAAACAGGAACAACACATGGATAATAAAGATATGGATAGGCCACGGCTATATTAAATATATTAATTGAGACCGCGTTCCCGGAGGCTATCCATAGCCGTGATTGATACTCGATATAGGTATACTTTATTTGTTCCCCTCGGAGACCGCTGATAAGACTATTATGTCCTATCCATATCTTTATTATCTATGATCCAACAAGAAGAAATCCTCAACACAACGGTATTGCTACCTGCAACCCGGTAAACCACACAATCAACCCGATTGTCAGTTAACCATAAAACATTTATGTATGGCATATAATAGGTAGGTATGTACATAGAACTGTATACACATAATAATAAATTGTGCAATATCAAATATCTTACACCAAAGACCTTGATTGTTAATATTATATTCATGTGTATTTGTAATAAGCATGAAAAATGCAAAAAAAATTGAATATATTAATAACTAGGTATGTCCTATGGACTAATTATTTGAAATAAGTTTAAAATATAAAAACTAAGATAATAATAAGTACTAAGAAGATAAAAAATATACAGTTAATAGTTGTTATAAGTTATAACTGTTATAGTCATAAGTATACAATAAAAAACCAAAATATAGATTCACTTTTTAATTTTTTTTTTTTATTAAAGCCGCAACATAAATGATTTTTATTTTATGACACTATACAGTAATATTGTAATAATAGTTACAAAGGTTTATGATACATTCAATATATTGTGTTGATTATGATGTATATTTAAACTTTTTTTGTGTGTTGCCTAGATCTGGACTCATTGCTGCTTCATCAATATTCTCTGCGGTGTCAAACTGGGCTCTAATATTACTAATGTTTTGACAGTGGCTAATTTGATGTTTGACTGTTAGAATTTATTCGCATTTTTGTATAAGCCTGTTCAGTCTCGGTCATAAGGTGTCTGTGAGTCAACCATAATGTGTGGCCGATTCGTGATCTATTTAGGATTACTTCCTGTCTTCTGTATAGTGGTATAGGGTTAGCCATGGAAGGACTGGATTTTTTTCTTAATTGAGTTTAATGTTGAGGATTGACCAGATGCGTTGATATTGGTTTACGATGTGATTTTCTATAAGTCCTGGGCTGTATAGATGCGGATTTGGAGTGAATCAGGAGAGGTGATAGTTTCATTTTAAGAGATGATGAGCTTTTTTTCGCGGCACCATATGTTTAAATCATCGGAACATAGGGAGGATTTTATGGGGAATTTAACTACTTCACATAGGTCGTTTATGACGATGAGACAAAGTCTTAAGCAGACGTTGGAAACTTGAGTTACACAATTTTCTTGTTTGAATACTCAGGAAAGTAAGCTGTGATTTTTATTTGTAATGTTCTGTCCGATAGAAATTGTTTTTTATTTTTCCATTATTAAAAAGTATTTTGTGTAATTTTTCTATCATTTGAGGTTGCCAGGTAGTGTTATATAATTTTGGTATTTCGAAGGATAGTGTATTATACTGTATTTTTTTCTTAATTAAGATTGGTGTGGAGGGTTGACCACATGCGTTGCTATTGGTCTATGATGTGATTTCCTATAAGAAGTTTAAAGTCCTGTGCTGTATGGATGCGGATTTGGTGTGAGTCAACAGAGGTGATTGATTAATTTTAAGGGATGACGAGTTTCCGTATTTTGTGTAATTTTTCTATTTTGCGAGTACCTGGCAATATTATATAAGTTTGCTGTATCGAGGAAAACTAGCCCTAGAACTTTTTTGGTTTCAAAGGTTTTTAATAGGTCGTTTTGAATGTCTTGTAGATAGTTCGATGTTGTTCGATGATTGCGAAAACCGTTTTGTCGAGGAGGAAATAATTTATTCTTTCGAGAAACCATCTCAACCGAGTATTAATGATTCTTTTGAATATTTCGCACATTGTAATTAGTAAAGATACCGGTCTATATACTCCTATGATTAATTTGTTTTTCCAGGTTTTTGGATAGGTATGACAATGGCGTGTTTCCAAGTTTTTGGAATTTTTCAAAATAAAATTAATTATTTTAATTAAGTTGAAAATATAAAAAACTAAGATAATTATAAGAAGTACGAAAAAGATAAAAATTATAAAATTATAAGCATACAAAAAAGATTAACATTAAGATTATAAAATAGAATATAATAGTAGATAGAAAAATAATTACTTATACATTTTAAAATATAATCTGCTAATAACTAATACTAAATGCTAGCAGTTAAAACTAAAAAATCGCAAAAAAGTTGAAAATGTAAAACGAAGATAATAATAAGTAGAAAAAATAAATATTAAGATTAAGAAAAAGTTAAATAGATCATGAACAATAGTAGGTAGAAAAATATTTACCTTTAGATACGTTTTAAAATATAATAATGATTAACATAATAACTAATAATATGGAAACTAAAATTTAAAAATTGTAAAATAAGATAAAAAGCTCATATGAAATAACTAAAAAAATAAACTTGTATGAAGTTGTATGATGTTAATTTTTCTTTCGATTTTGGCATTATTCGCTCTCATATAAGTAGAAATAATTAATAAATAAATAACTGACTATCTAATTTTTATTTTATTTTCATATAAGTATAGGAATTTTATCCAAATATGATTTTTCCCGACAATTGTATGTACATTTAAGTTTAAAAAATGCAAAATATGCAAAAATATGCAAATTCAAACTTACTAACTAGAATTTCGTTAAAACGAAAAAGATAGGAACTTTATTTTTAACAGGTAATTTTTTTATAAAAAATTTAACATTTTTAAACACGAATGTGTATTAAAAGTAAAATCAAAGTACGTATACCTACAGCTTACAGACGTACCACACATAAGACTCGAGCTTTTCGCAAACATTTACAAGACATAATACTATATAAGATACTTACCAATTTGTACAAACAGCTGATGTCATTTGTTACTTCACCACATATATTGTTGAGCCATTGGTTTGAAATGAGAATCCTTATATATTTTCGTCGGACCTAAGACGAAGCGGACTATAATTAGTATAACAGCCACGGGCCGGCGACTTTGACCACCGCGGCGGAAACTGTAATTCTTGACATACAAGCGCATCAACGCGTGTCAGTTGTCTATTGGCTCGTATATGACGACGTTTCAGACAGACTATACACACCAAATTATCACCAGACGGCGACGGTACCGAGCGAATCGCACCAGGGCGGTATAATCGTGCTACCAAGGTATATACGTACCACAACGGTGCACCGTATAGCGTAGTATAACCCTGGTGAACCTTTGTTTAACGCGGTGTACCTATTGGGGCGTTCACAATGTCAACGTGGTAGTGCACCACGCAACGCATAACCTGGTTTGCCTTAGTCATGTACCCCGGTATATACAAATGGTGTACACGGTTGCCTCGCACTTATAGTGGATAGCGATCAGATACCGGTCGGTAACCGAATTATCACCTTGCGGCGACGGTACTGATCGACTCGCACGTTGTGGCGGCAAAACCGTGCTACCGAGGTATACACCAAGCCTGTTCACTGCGAAGTGTATCCCGGTTACCTCTGTTTGACACGGTGTACCTATTGGCCCCCGCATGGTTAACTTGGTGGTGCACCACGTAACGTATGACCTGGTTCGCCATATAGTCGTGTACCCGGCTTACAATGGTGTACACGATTGCCTCGCACCCAGTGGACATCGGTCGGATACCGCTCGGCGGAAAGCCTGTCAGATCCTTTGTCGGGCGCATCATAGACTCTGAACTACGGAGGTTGATGGGGTCGAAGCGGTCAGAATCCCAGTTTCCGTTTGGCCCGCGATGGTGGTCAAAGTGGCGTTACTGATGTCTGGTTGTAATGATATTCAGCTTCGTCTTACCTGTTACGTAGAGCGATCTTCACACAGTATATAGTTCAATGTCCGACCAGGTATACTGGAGGACATAGAAGACGACTCAGCTTTGGACATATACTCGCCACCGATATCTATGAATATCTGTTTGATAGTAGATATGCACGTGACCTACTAACTAATATTCCATAAAATTAAAAACAAAATGTAAGAAAAACGTTTTCAAATTTACATTAGCCACCGATGTGGTTGTCGAAATATAAGTATAGGAATGTATGTTATTTTTATTATAATATTAAAATTAATTTATGTGGATATTTTCTTTTTTTGAAAATAAACATCTATTATTCTAAACACGAAAAATACGAAAAGTAGATACCTATGATCAATTATTGACGGCACTGTTCTGGTTTGAAATTTTTTATTTTATCATAAACATTTTTGCTCAATATTTATTTGTTTATGACCATTATACCAATTTACAATGGAGCCAACGTATTTTTTTTACACACACGTGCTAGACAAATAATAATTAAACGATTTTTATTTATGTTGATTAGAAAAATACATTTGAAATTATCAATAACTTTGTCAAAACCTATTTAATGTTTTTTCAAATAAAATTAAAACGTCTTTGGTCACGATTAAAAGTCATTAGGTAAATCTTAATATTTGTTAAACCACTTCAAATGTGCTTAATGTAATAATATAGTTTATCCGTTATTTGTAGAAATAACATTTAATCTAAAACAATAACGATAGGTAGGTACATTAAAAATCATATTTTATTAATATTTATAGATTCCGTAGATATGGATGCTTGAGTAGTATTCGATTTCGCACTTTTTTTTTTAATTTCATTATGTTTCCAACCCAATAAAAAGTGTCCAGTACCTATTTATAAATTATATATACTTTTTTTTAGATGGTATTATTTATGTCCCGTGTATTTATTTAGGTGCACAGTTTTGTTTGGTAAAATAGTTATTTTTTGAACGTTTTGAAGTGTATTTAAAATATTTTTTATTCTTAGTAACGCTTATGAGTTCTAATATTTATAACAGTAACCATAGGTGGTCTTAGGATATGGATTTGGATTAAGAAATTTAGTCTCGTACAAATTTTAAACATAATAATATAACGACTCGCCGGGGCTTCCACCGGTGAATTATTTCACTAAATACCGGTTTTTAATAAATCTTGATTATCGAATCAATCCTAAGTGCACCTATCGTTCTATAACTAATTTTTACTACGTAAAGTAATATTAACTCAAATAAAATAGAATACCATACCTTTAACATAACTTCGACCAACTGCAGCTACATCTTAATATTGGTTGACTTCACGCGTGAAACTTAGCGCGATAAGTTCTATGTTAGCAGCTATTATAAGTCGTGGAAAAAATCAAATTTATTGAAAACGTTACTTTACTTCAATTTAATTTAATTTAAACACCATAATATAAAAACCAAAGTTAAAAACTTAAAAACTTATTCAATACAATTATTAAAACAATTCACTGTCGAAATATATTATTACAATATAAATAAACAAATTTTATTCGATTAAGCTTTTACAAAGTGTTTATCGTCATCCAAAAATAAACAATATATTCACCAGTTTCCTATAATAATAATAATAATAATAATATTTATAGCCAGCACAGTAAAATACACATAAAATACAATGTTTGTTTAGATAATAGCCAACACAGTGTAATATCAATTTTTATTTAAGTCATAATATAGCTTATACATAATAATGATGATAATAATTGTAAAAAATAAAGTTTATACTGATTAACTGATTTAAAAAACAAAATAGAATACTAATACATTTTATATGAACTTAACATTGTAACAAAAGTGAATGTTATTTAAAAACCAACATTGTTTAGATTTAAAGTAAGTATATAAGTAATCAATTAACGCGGATTTTGTTTTAAATTTAGTGATATCAATATTTAGTTTCCTTTATACAAGTCTATTCCTAGATTAACAGTGTTCAATTTACCAAAATGTTTGTTTACGTTTATACAGTTTAAATGACTTAAAGTTTTTAATCAAGTATTGTAAGAATTAAAAAATGTAATCAAAATGTAAACATCATTATATCAGTTTTAAACAAATGTAGTACGCCACTTAATCTTCTTATCTATGAATTGGTCCAATTTTTTTCAATAACCTACGTATTATGAAATCCATGATTATACAAATTATATGTTATATATTTTAAGCTAAATTTAACAAATTGGCGATTACAACAAGCTGCTGATTATAATAATATATTTAAAACTACATCTGTAATTAACGTTAATACTTGTCTAAAAACAACCTAACCCTTTCGGAGGCCCTTGTGATGACCTTATTCTGATTTTTTCTATCTTTAAAATCTGGATTTATTCAACTATTATTTTTAGAACATTATCTTAAATGTAAAAATAAATACTCAAGTTGTATTTTTTGCAAAATTCTCATACAAATCGAGGTTTCACATCATTTTTGAGCTAGTTACTCGTTTTTTATGATCGTATTGCAGACTAAGAAAAAAAGGTGTGCCACATTGATTTGCAGGGCTTGTAAATTCATGCATTTGCATATAAATCTTGCTAAGTTGTATTTAATGCTAGATGACATAGAAATCTATTTCAATATGTGAAGTCTTATTTTCCATGTTTTTGCATATTTAGAGGTTTTTTTGTCTAATTGGCATAGTTGTTTATATTTATATTTTATCTGGAATATGATTTTGATATAGATATTGATATTACTAAATCAATATGCATTTTTTACTGAAATACTATTTATGAAAGAATCCACATTTGACGAAAAAAATACGTGATCGTTTATAATCTATTTAAAATCTATTTTTTTTTATTGTGACATAAAAAAATAAAATATAAGTAAAAAAATAATTCATGTTATTTCAAAAATTGTCTATGAATTTTTTTAACTAAGCATTTTATAAGAGCATTGTTTTAGATATTTAGTGCATATAAATGTATATTTTTTTAACTTTTTAAGGCATATTTCAATGCATATTTTGTCAATTTTTATTGTATTAATACATGCTTATTTAGGCATTTTTTAGGGCATGAACTTACGGAGCCCTGTCGATTTGTATGATGTGTAATTTACACTTAATTAGTTTAAAAAATAACAATAGAAATAAATATTGCTAAAGTTATGGATGAACTGGCCACCCAAAGAAAGAAGACTTGATTTTTTATTATAATTTTTTACTAGACCTAACAAAAAAAAAATCCTATGTACTAAAAATAATGATTAAAGTTACGTCTAAACTCTAAACTTTTAATACCTAAATTATTAAAGTTATTATAAGATTATAAATAATATACAATATTATTATGTAACTAAAATATCATATTATGATTATCCCTAATAAGTTGTTACAATAATGTTACTTGTTTATACACATAATACCTACAGATTTAACAACTATTTTTTTCAATTTAAATCTGACCTCGTACATTTTCGTCTTTGACGTTTACACACCTCAACACCATGTAGTACGTGTATAATGCTTTTACATATAGAAAATTAATACATAAATTGTAGTCATTCGCGTACCATCATATTTCTCTAGAAGTAAAGAATTATTAATTATTCCCTACTATCTAAAAAAATCTGACACTGATTCATTTTTCCCGCGCGCGTTAAATATAGCTGATAACATCTCCTTCTCTTTGATTCATTAGACTTTTTTTCAACTACTCGTGATAATTTTAAATACAATGCTATGCTATTTTTCAGAAATAGTGAATTATAAGGTAAATTTATTTTTAGTATATTGTGATTGTATAATTTTATGTAAACTTCATACACTATAATCCTATGTATTTTTTTCAATTAATTAATTTGTCATAATTATTTATCTATTTTTGTTTCTTTTTTTTTAATGTTCATTGAATGTATTATTATAAAGGACTTAGGTCCGTTAAATTAATTATAAATAAATAAATAAAAAATAAATATAGTTATAAGAAGCTGGTGAAAACTTGATAGATACCTACACAAGGTGTAACAGAAAGACTTGACGAAAAAAAAAATGATGCTACTTAAACGTATGACAAAAATTGTTTAAATTATATGATAAGTAAATAATTTAAGAAATATGTCAGCAAATTCCCAAAAAAAATATTTTTAAAAAAGTTATTACGTTCCAAATTCGTTTAATCAAAAAAATATTGATATTTAAAAAATTCTAAAAAATAAACTACTTGACTTAGATAATTGTTTTTAATATCAAAATTGTTCTTATAATCAGATTCACAAATCGTCTACTTTGGATATATCCAAAAATATTACATAAATAATTTTTCAAATAATGTACATGATAAAAGAATCACCCTGTATGTTGTAGGAATATCACAATGTACCTGGAAATCACAATGTTTAATATTTTTCCACTATTTAGTATGTTTATATTTTATAAGAAGATTAATTATATTCGATCCGTTTACACAATAATGATCGATGGATAGGTAGAATTGATGATTTGAAGTCGTCCGACGTACGATATCAGTTACACGAATCACCTTTAAGAGATATGGTACACGCTAGCGTGCCCTGCACACTAGGCCGTTAATGTATAAAAGCACGAATCGATGCTTAATTACGGTATAACGCAATTTCTGTTCAAATATAATATTTGTGAGTATACAGCTGACGAGAAACGAAATTTCTTTGATATTTATATTATTTTAAATTGTTCGTGTTTTCTATTTTTTAATTAATTTATTTTTTTGTCTACTTGCAGTATTCACTTAACTCTTCAAAAAACCAACCAAAAACCAAAAATGGGCGCTGAAAAAGTAACCGTGAACATCGTCGTCGTCGGATAAGTCCAATCTGCAAGGCCATCAAATTGGTCGCCAAAGCATCTCCAGCCACCAGCCAATTGATGGTGAGTTAACAATTCTGTGGTTTTATGAATAATAGTGGGATCGTATTTTTTCCGGTGTTGCAATATTTGCGATATTGTTATGCACATGCGTAGACTGGTATTTTCATTTAATTTTTGACAGGGTATATATTATAAACTAAAATCAGTAGTACAATATTCATTTTTATATCTCGTTCGTCATTAAAATACATACAATTTTTTTATTATTATATCTAAAATGTATATAATTAGAGCTTTAATAATTTTGTTCTATATTTTATTGTTACATCCAGTTTAATTATATTTGATTTATATATAAAGTACCTATTTTTATAATTTGTAATTTGTAATTCTACTAAGATTCTATACTTTTATACTTTAGAATATTATATTAATTGAATATTTTATATTTTTTGTTTTGTTCCAGAACTTTTAATTCAAGTCCACATCAATCTCAAACTCAAATATGCCATAGCCCAAACAGTACATAATTTTATGATTTGTTTTTAATTATAATAATGTGTATCGACATTTCAAAATAAATCAGTCTCTTCTGTCAATGAAATCGTTTATTATTTATTTGTGCCATTCTGAGTTCGTATCATAGTTATTATATTATGACCCTGTTAATATTTAATGGAATTTCAACGATAAAATAGCGTGCAATAATTTTTATACTTCTTGTAAAAATATTATATATATTCTTTGACAACAATATATTAAAAAACCTTCTTAAGCCATATTCATACATTTTCATTACTACTATGGTTTTTATATGGTATTTTTTTATACGGAAAAATACACTGAAATACGGGTGCTCGGACACTCGAGGGGTCCCCGGGACACAAACTTGGAAAAACGTGCCAACGAACCGTGTTTGATGTGGTCAATCTACCGCAAAAGTCGAGAGGGACCGCCGGATCACGCTCCTTGCAAAATATCAAAAATGCACGACGTTAATATTCAAGTTTTCACTTCTACCAAGTACCAGCACTCCCAGGGTGCAACCCGTTCGTTTTTTTTATATTATCATGTTGTGTTTATTATGTAATATGAATTGTTTTCCTTTTTTTTTATTATATTTTTGGTTTTATATATTATGTTAGTACTTTTATTATTGATATTTTAAAACCGTACTCGACAGGGAGAAGAATACCAAAATTCACTAACGCCTATGAGCTCTTATATTTACTGCGATAACCATAGGTGGTCTTAGGATTTGAATATTTTGACAAACGATTTTAAACATAATAAACGAGACCGTGGGTGCCTTCCGCCAATAAATTATCTTACTAAGAGCTGGTTTTGATACATTTGGCTTATCGAATCAACCCTAAGTGCACCTATCGTTCTATAACTAATTTTAACTACGTTAAGTAATATTAACGCAAGTAAAACAGAATCTAACAACAACTTACTATACATTTAACATAATATCTTAATTATCTCTTTATTGAGGGCCGATAGAAATTTAAAATGTTGGTGGGCCTAAAAGTCTTAATCCGGTGCTGCCTAAAATAATCCGTCAAAATGACCATCAAAGAAATTTCAATTTCAATTTAAAAATTAAACTTGTGATGTAAAATTTACAATAAACATTTAATGTCATGGCTTTATACTGTACATAGTTACCATGTAGTTTTGTTTATACCAAAAGTAAAAATATTTAATAGGTATATACGTAGAATATTATATCCGTATAAAATCATGAAACCGTTGATAATACATTTAATAATGTAATAAAAATGTACCTTAAAGTAACATTAAGTCACAACTATTGTTACAATATTTAGTATTTGTCATAAGTAGACATTTGGTTAAGTATAGATTAAAACCAAGTTTCCACAGTTTTCGTATATAAATTAATTTAGGGTTCCGAACTTTTTGCACTAAAAATTATCGAAATATCCAGTCAAAATTGTCAAAATATACTTAAATATATGTAGCTACATTTTTATATTATTTTTGAAAAATGCATAAGACATTATATTACGATTTTGGTTATAAAAAACTAAAAAACAAGTAGTTATAAACATAATAAAAATAATTTATACACGGGTTTACTAATTTGAATATAGGTTAGGTACCTATATTGATTAATATTATGGACAGAGGACACTTTGCATGTTTTGGACATTTTTAAACTATTGTGAAATAGAACAACTTAATTTCGAAAAATACTGGCATAATATACTAGGTTAATAAATAAGTAATAACGAATACCGTAATAAACGAACACGTATCTACTGATTTTCATTTCTTCGTACAATTTAGAATCTATAGATGTCAATTATAATTTTAATACAGTTTTATCGAAGAGAGACGTATACATTTTTACGTACCACATGTGAAAGTAGGGCTAACTGTAGCCAAGCTCCACTAACAACTTTAACAGACCTCCCAAACATTAACTAAATTTTTTAAAATCCTATTAAATTTTATAATAGTATGGTTTTAGGTAGTTTCAGCCTCACCAAATCTCAAAACTAGCGCCTATTGTACCTAACCAAACATAATATTTTTCAATTTTATCCAAATATGATTTTTCCCGACAATTGTATATATATTTAAGTTTAAAAAATGAAAAATATGCAAAATATGCACAAATATGCTAAAAATCGCTCAAATGTGCATTTTTCCTAAAATATGCTAAAATATACAAATTCAAACTTTGTATTTAACTTCACCATTTCATAAGCCAAATTGATAACTTTTCTTAAATAATCTACGACCACTACAATAAAACATGCAAGCAGTCCCGAACCCTATAAACAATATATTAATTAGGGGTAAAATGTCAATGGGGGGGGGGAGTTAAACACCCAAAACCCCCCCTGACTATGCCACTGGGCGTAGGTAGGAATATCGAACGCGCGACAGATTGTCCGGCGAAAATACAGGTGACAGAAGATTGCTTCTCCACATCGTGGTTTAAATATTATATGAGTCGTGGATGATGGATGCGTGTACAACTGGCCTTCATCGTGAGGTGTGCACAGTGCGAGTAGTAGAAGTCTTAATACCAGTGAGTAAGGTGCAGAAATGAGGAATGCGATCGAGAATCTAATCGGACTGTTGATCCGGGAGCAACACTCGAACTGCGCAGAACGCCACGCGGTCGAACAAGAGGGCAGTCTTGTTAAGAATACTTTTCAAATGTATTTAGAATACGTATTTATATACTTGGTGTAATTTGTATTTAAAATACGTATTCAAATACTTTCTTTTAAAAGTATTTAAATATAAATACAAATACCTTTGAAAAGTATTCAAAATACTTACAAAAATACTTTATTTTAAAATCAATAAACGAATAATCAATAATCAATTCAATGACTAGTCGACTATAATCACTACTACCTACGTCATGAAGTACTATTGTTGAATAGTTTCTTTAATCAAGCAAATAACGCGACGTATACAACAGATAATCGATAGATTACGTACGGTGTTCGGTGGTAACTGCAGGTAAGCGGTTATTCAACCACTCGCTTCGTCCACGGCCCACCGACGGCATGCAGGAGCGATAACCATACTATATTTGCGTGGTAACTATACGGTCACCGTCGATTTCACAGCATTTCTTCGATCCCGTGTTGTTATTTTTTTTTGTCGTCGTCATCGTCCTCATCGTCCTCATCGTCGTCACCTGCACGGCTGCACTGCTGTCGTTATACATAAAACTTGCACTAGCCGCTCGCCGAATATCGCGTCTTTTTCCTGTAGTCACGTCGTCACTGCTACAGCTCTTTATTGCTACATTTGTTTGTGTGAAACGGTCAGCGATAATATTTTGTAGTGGTGAGATATGACCAGTGGACCACAACTGCAGACCATAATATTAATAAATCTGCACCGACTATGCCGTCACGTAACAACCGTTGTATATTATTGACACGTGTCTTACTGTCTTGTAGTCGTATGTTTATTTTTTTTTTTTGTTTGTATATTAGTTTAACAATTTATACAACATTTACTGACTCCACCACTTTGAACTAAGTTAAAAATGATAAAAATGTTTTCAATCCGCTTCTTTGAGCCATGCGTTTGTTACAATTATACAATTACCGTTTGAGTAACTTTATTGGCTGCACACGTCGTATTCTTTTTATAATAAATTAATAACAATGTTCTCGCGTTTTCTACTGCTTAGTGCTAGGTAATGAATGGGTGGCACTAAATACACACAAATAATTCAGTTAGAAAATTCCTGGTGTGTAGATAATATCGACTATAAAAAAGGTAAAATTTTATAGAACAACAATTAATACAATAATATACTATATATCAGAGGCTAAATTGCCGGCTAGTAGATAATAATAATAACAATAATGAAATAAACAGGTATAATAACACCAAATATGTGATAGCATTGCAATAATATGAAAATAAATAATAACAACAGAAACAAAATACTATTGCAGTAACAATATTATTTCTGACAAGTGCCTATACGATATTATATTTAAGATTAGGGCGTGGATTTCAATGCAAAATACATTTTTTTTTTTGTTGATCTTAGACATTGTTTTCTAAATACCTATATATTCGTTTCATGTAACAATCACGAGTGCTTCAAAGCTAAAAAATTTATTTTGAATTTTTTTGCATATTTAGACGTTTTTTTTATTTTTAGAGCATTTTAGCATTATTGGGTTTTAATGCATATTTGTTTAATATGTCATCCGTACTCAGATAAATAACAAATAATTAGTGAGTTCGTGTTACATCTCGGTCGTATTTTGTATGTTTTTATTTCATGTTCGTAATTTTAATAGGGATATATATTGTGTTAAGTATAAAGTAATGCCCTCCAAAAAAAAAAACATCAAACAATTAATATGGTATTTTTAAGGTCATTTCTAAGGTAATTTTTGCGGTAAAATGCATTTATTTAGAGCATTAATTAAATTTTTCATATTTATAAAGCATTATTTTACTTCATTAATTACAATTTTTAGGTCATAATTGCATTTTTTCTAAGTCGTTTTTAGGGCATTAAAATCCGCGCTCTATATTGATGATGATTGATAGTAGACAGCGCAGAATGATACGACGGGTCGCTGAATAACGGCGAATGATAGCGATAACTCTCGGCGACATTGCAGATCACTGCTGCGTAATTGTGGGTACACCGTGAAACCAGATACATGCGAAGACAGCAGCTGACCTGTGGCGGCGGCGTGGCGTGATGTAACGCGGTACCTGGGGACCAACGGCGATGACGGCGGAGTACAGAAGGCACAAGGACGGGAGTATTAGTAATAAATACTACTAATAATTGTTATGCTTATTATGCATAGTCAACCAGTCACCAAAATCGCTAAACAGAAGCTCAAAGAGGGGGGGGGGGGAGCACGGTGAGCACGTCGGAGTATATAATATGGCGTAACAAAAATGTCGGCGGCGCACTCGAAATTAGCGCTAACTTGCACGACGGTAGAAAATGGAAGTCGACTCGGTAGAACCACGTGAACGCGCGTGCGTTATGGGTAACAGCAGTTTACCAGTCACCAAGATCGCCCAAAAATTGATACATGAAAATAGGATACGAGTTTACACTTAACACAACGCTATTAGCGCAAGAACAACGGCGACGACACACTCGCAAAAAACAGCAAACGGAGCAGCACACGCAACAACATCCGGAGAGCTGCAGATAACTGGGAACGACCCTTGGCGACATCGTGGATACGCAAACCGGTGGGAAGGGAGGACTCTAAAATGAGCGTCGTGCGTTTGGACGAATTACCTTTTTACACGTCTGATAAAAATAATGTGTTTGGGTGAATTCTATTTACCAAGGGCTGAGGCTGAAGAGCGGATAGGCCAGTCGGGAAATCAGGATTTTTCCAGCGGGCTCTTTTCCATACCGAATTATGGGGCCCTCAGTCTCAACTTTTTTAAATGTTATTAATTAATAATAATACAATAATATAATATCGAACTATTATATACACAAATACACTATTCAGAAAAAGTTTATTTTATTGATTTAGAAATGATGAAATAAATATTTTGCTTTACGTTTACAATATTACATCTACGTGACATTGTACGTATATCTGCGGTTTGTTTTAAAAATAGGCACAACAAAATATCAAAATCGATAGATAAAAATTCGTTAATTTACCGGTAAAAATCCAATATCGTAAACATTTTAAATTCAAACGCTCATAAAAATTATCGTTACTTTCTGGTAAATATTGTCTATTAAAATGTCTAATATAAGCTATGGAAATAATACTTTTACGAATTACCAACTGAAAAATAGTTTCAACATTTTTTATGAATTTTGTCAACATTTGAACTTTAAATGCATACAAAAAATAATCGTGTCTATGTATCTTTAATGTTTTAGAACTTCCATTACCTAATGAAGATTATAAGGAACCTTGCATAACATTTCCGAGCCTTTTGAATAAGTGAAAAAGTATTTATTAAGAATAATGTAAAAAACAATTTCTCAAGGCTTTAATTAGCTCAAAGTGCTCAAACAGAATTGAAAGGTTATCATACATGGAAAATGCAATTTTTTTCACAAATTGGACCGTAAGTCCCACCAAATGTTTATTCTGTGTAAACGTCCTGGTATATACCATTTCTGCTGTAACCCGACCTAAGACCTAACTGGGTCCTAACCTAACCCGACTGAATCGGGACTACCTTTATGGTAGATGTAGCGGCGTCGACGAACCATCTATCGGGTATACGCCTATACGTCAACCGTTTTGCGTTCACCGTCGGCAGCCAAGTCGGAATATGTACCAGCACAATTTCTAAAATTTCGACAACGACAGTTGTAGGCGTGGTGTTTTGATTCTTCTACCACTGATATCTTGTCTATTCTCGGCAGGTGGCCGGTTGTGGTTAAATTATATAATATAAACGGTATTGCAATGACATAAAGATATTTCTGTAACTGTAACTGATCGAAAATATAATAATTCGTCTATGTCCGTTTTTAATATTCATTCGATTATCTACGAGGCTACGTTGTTTAATGTTTTGACAGCCTGCAGCCAGTATAATATAATCAAGGACGCATAGAATGATTTACGGCACTTTTTTTCCCCAAAAAGCATCGATACACAGATATTATATAATTATTATTAAATACAATTACCTATTATATGCATTGTTTACAAAAAATAATATACATTGATTTTATTTAAATGATTATATTATGTTTGTTATGTACGTATGCCTACAACTTACCCGTACCTACCGTGACACGTACGACTCGAGACTTTTCGCACACATTTATAAAACAATGGTCATATTATATAGGTAAGGTACTAAGGTAGTGTACTCACACATTTTTACATACAGCAGGTATCGTATGTTACTTACGACTTCGACAAATATATTTTTAAGTCATTCATTTGAAATGAGAATCTTCTAATTTCCGTAGACCTAATACAAAGCGGACTATAATATTAGTATAACAGTCACGGGCTTGGCGACTTTGACCACCATCGCGGCGGGAACTGTTACTCTGACGTTTAAGCATCAACCCGTGTCGGGAGAGTATACGACGACGTTTCAGACGGACTATACACCGAATTATCACCATGTGGCGACGGTACCGAGCGACTCACACAGGGGTGGTATATCAAAATATTACAATATGAATAAAGTAATTTTATTCGATTAAACATTTATCAAGTGTATATTGTCGTCAAAAATAAACAATATATAAACAAGGTATTCACCAGCTTCCTAAAATAATAATATTTATAGCCATGCAGTCAGTAGCACAGTATTACATATAATATATAAATATTTTTATTTAGGTACTAGCCAACACAGTATAATATAATATCAATTTTATAAACGACATAGAGTTTATACATAATATTAATATGATAATAATAATATGGTTACAAATTAAAGTTTATACTGATTAACAAATATGAAATAAATAGAATACTTATGCATTTCTATATCAACATAACATTATAAGAAAAGTGAATGTTATTTGAAAACCAACGATGTTTTGATTTAAAGTATATATATAATTAATCAACAAGGGTTTCGTTTTAAATTTAGTGATATCAATATTTAATTTCCTAAACATGAGTCTATTCCACCATTAACAGTATTTATTACATTTTCAAAAATGTCTGTTTACTTTTATACAGTTTAAATGACTTAAAGTTTTTAATCGAGTATTGTAAGAAACAATAAATGTAGGTAATCAAAATTTAAATATCGTTACAACAGTTTTAAACAAATGTAGTACAACATTCAGTAAACATAAAGCTTAAATCCAGCACATCTTCATTTCTCTATATTTACTGATTCAAATATTTTTGATAGCATACTTTATAAAATGCGTGATTATACAAACTATATGTTAAGTTCAAACTAAATTTAACAAATTGGCTACTACAGCAATAGCTGCTCAAAACTTTAATTTGACTGGAACTTAACTTTAACTAAAAAACTTAATTGGACTTTCACTTTTAAAAAAAAAACTAAATTGGAACTTAACTTTAATAGAACTTACATAGACTTTAATGATTATGGTTCGATGACATAGAATTTCGTTCAAACGAAAAAAGATGTGTAACTTTATTTTTAACAGGAAATTTGTTTATAAAAATTTCAACATTTTTAAACACTAATATGAACCAAAAGTAAAATCAAAGTACGTATGCCTACAGCCTACAGCCTACAGACGTACCTACCGTGACACGTAAGATTCGACACTTTTCGCAAACATTTACAAAACATAATACTATATAAGATACTTACCAATTTGTACAAACAGCTGATGTCATTTGTTACTTCACCACATATATTGTTGAGCCGTTGGTTTGAAATGAGAATCCTTATATATTTTCGGCAGACCTAAGACGAAGCGGACTATAATTAGTATAACAGCCACGGGCCGGCGACTTTGACCACCGCGGCGGAAACTGTAATTCTTGACATACAAGCGCATCAACGCGTGTCAGTAGTCTATTGGCTCGCATATGACGACGTTTCAGACAGACTATACACACCAAATTATCACCAGACGGCGACGGTACCGAGCGAATCGCACCAGGGCGGTATAATCGTGCTACCAAGGTATATACGTACCACAACGGTGCACCGTATAGCGTAGTATAACCCTGGTGAACCTTTGTTTAACGCGGTGTACCTATTGGGGCGTTCACAATGTCAACGTGGTAGTGCACCACGCAACGCATAACCTGGTTTGCCTTAGTCATGTACCCCGGTATATACAAATGGTGTACACGGTTGCCTCGCACTTATAGTGGATAGCGATCAGATACCGGTCGGTAACCGAATTATCACCTAGCGGCGACGGTACTGATCGACTCGCACGTTGTGGCGGCAAAACCGTGCTACCGAGGTATACACCAAGAAGTGTATCCCGGTTACCTCTGTTTGACACGGTGTACCTATTGGCCCCCGCATGGTTAACCTGGTGGTGCACCATGTAACGTATGACCTGGTTCGCCATATAGTCGTGTACCCGGCTTACAATGGTGTACACGATTGCCTCGCACCCAGTGGACAGCGGTCGGATACCGCTCGGCGGAAAGCCTGTCAGATCCTTTGTCGGACGGTTCATAGACTCTGAACTACGGAGGTTGATGGTCGAAGCGGTCAGAACCCCAGTTTCCGTTTGGCCCGCGATGGTGGCCAAAGTGGCCAAACTAATGTCTGGTTGTAATAATATTCAGCTTCATCTTACCTGTTACGTAGAGCGATCTCCACACACTATATCGTTCAATGTCCGATTAGGTTTGACTGAAGGACACAAAAGACGACACAGCTTCGGACTTTTGCTCGTCTTTGATATCTTTGAATATTTGTTTGATAGTAGATACGTAACCCAAATAAAATTCTGTAAAATTAAAAAAAAAAAATACAAGAAAAATATTTTCAAATTTACATAAGTGGTGGCAAAATTTAAGTAAGAATGTATGTTATGTTCATTATATAATATTTAATGTGGATTTTATTAATGGATTTTCATTTTTTTTATCTCATTGAACCTTTAAAGTACAAGTTCATTTTGAGAAATTAAGTAAATTAATTTGCAACTGTACTACGAAAACTTTACGAAATGTCGAAAATATATTTCCTACAAAATATAGAAAATAAGTTATTGAATTTAAATTAGTTTTAAAAATTGAAATCGGACTTCTAGAAGTATGTTAATTTTTTTTTCGCTTTTGGCATTATTCGCTCTCATATAAGTAGAAATAATTAATAACTAAATAACTGATTATCTAATTTTTATTTTATTTTCATATAAGTATAGGAATGTATGTTATTTTTATTATAATATTAAAATTAATTAATGTGGATATTTTCTTTTTTTGAAAATAAACATCTATTATTCTAAACACGAAAAATACGAAAAGTAGATACCTATGATCAATTATGAACGGCACTGTTCTGGTTTGAAATTTTTTATTTTATCATAAACATTTTTGCTCAATATTTATTTGTTTATGACCATTATAACAATCTACAATGTAGCCAACGTAATATTTTTACACACACGTGCGAAACAAATAATAATTAAACGATTTTTATTTTTGTTGATTAGAAAAATACATTTGAAATTATCAATAACTTTGTTAAAACCTATTTAATGCTTTTTAAAATAAAATTAAAACGTCGTTAGGTAAATCTTAATATTTGTTAAACCACTTCAAATGTGCTTAATGTAATAATATAGTTTATCCGTTATTTGTAGAAATAACATTTAATCTAAAACAATAATAATAACGGTACCTACATTAAAAATCACCGTAGATATGTATTCGATTTCGCACTTTTTTTTTTAATTTCATTATGTTTCCAACCTAATACCTATGTATAAATTATATACAGTTTTTTTTAGACGGCATTATTTATGTACTGTGTATTTATTGAGATGCACAGTTTTGTTTGGTAAAATAGATATTTTTTAGCGTTTTGAAGTGTATTCAAAATATTTTTTTTACTTAGTAACGCTTATGAGTTCTAATATTTATTACAGTAACCATAGGTGGACTTAGGATTTGGATTTTGAAAGAAATTTAATCTCGTACAAATTTTAAACATAATATTATAACGACTCGCCGGGGCTTCTACCGGTGAATTATTTTACTAAAAACCGGTTTTTAATAAATCTGGATTATCGAAACAATCCTAAGTGTATCTATCGTTCTTTAACTAATTTTTACTACGTAAAGTAATATTAACTCAAATAAAATAGAATTTAACTACAACCATACCTTTAGCATAACTTCGACCAGCTGCAGCTACATCTTAATATTGGTTGAATTCTTGCGTGAAACTTAGCGTGCTAAGTTCTATGTCGGCAGCTATTTCAAGTCGTGGAAAAAATCAAATTTATTAAGAACGTTATTTTACTTTACTTCAATTTAATTTAAATACTATAATATAAAAACTAAAGTTAAAAAATTTAAAAACATAATCGACACAATTCTTAAAACAATTCACTGTCGAAATATATTACAATATAAATAAACTAATTTTATTCGATTAAACTTTTACAAAGTGTTTATCGTCATCAAAAAATAAACAATATATTCACCAGTTTCCTATAATAATAATAATAATAATATGTATAGCCAGCATAGTATTACACATAAAATACATTGTTTATTTAGATTATAGCCAACACAGTATAATATACATTTTTATTTACAACATAGAGCTTATACATAATAATAATAATAATAATAATAATAATAATAATCATAATAATAATAATAATTGTAAAACTATAGTTTATACTGATTAACAATTTAAAAAACAAAATAGAATACTAATACATTTTATATGAACATAACGTTGTAACAAAAGTGAATGTTATTTAAAAACCAACATTGTTTAGATTTAATGTAAGTATATAAGTAATCAATTAACGAGTATTTAAATTAATTCGATACTACATACCATAAGTCAAATTTTTTTTTTGGAAATTAGGACTTAATAATAAACAATTTAAGACAATAGATATTTTATAAAATAAATATGGAACAGTTTCGGAAGAGCGCCCTCTTTTTTTTTATTTGTCCCTCTCAGTTTGGAGGCAAAAAATATTAAATAAAACTACTTATCTTATAAGTCTATAAGTTAGGTAGATATATGTATTCATTTTAGGGCATTAAATATATTTTTTGTTTGGGCTAAAATACCCTATAGTCGCTCCACTGCTAACTTCATTCTGCATAATAGAGTCGAATATTAGGCAATAATTGTAATTGTAATATTTTTAAAAACTATTGTTACATGAATAAATTTTTTTCACCTTTTTTTAATTCATTTTCAATGGGTAAAAAATACTTTTTTTTACAAAAATGTGCTCAACAATTTAATATCATTACATGTAATCATTACAGTGAAATAGATCGAAAGAAAAAAAGTGAAATTTAACACCTACTCAAATTGTAAATAATACAATCAAAAGATTAAAAACATTTTAAAATAATTTGCCTGACTGATGAATTTTTAAAACAGAAACTTTGACTGTAAATATATTATTTCGAGTAGAATATAGGTAAGTACCTAATAAATAGTGGTGACTACTAAAAGTGATTATAAAAAAATCACAACAATAAAAATAAAACATATACTAACATTTATTTTTTTACATTATTATTTATAGTATGAATTGTTTTCCTTTTTTTAAAATGATATTTGTGTTTTTATAAATTACGTATTTAGGAGTATTATTATTGGTATTTTAAATCTCCACAAGAAGAAGAATATCAAAATGCACTGTTTCTCGAGTATAAGTAACGCCTATGAGTTTTAATATTTACTACAGTAACCATGGGTAGTCTTAGGATTTGGGTTTTGAAAGAAATTTAATCTCGTACAAATTTTAAATATAATGTAACTTCCAGCGGTAAATTATTTCACCAAAGGCCGGTTTTTAAGAAATCTGAATTATCGAATCAATCCTAAGTGCACTTATCGTTCTATAACTAATTTTAACTACGTTAAGTAATATTGACTCAAGTAAAATAGAATACAACCATACCTTTAGCATAACTTCGACCAGATGCGGCCACATCTTAATATTGGTTGACTTTACACGTGAAACTTAGCGCGCCAAGTTCCGTTTGGCAGCTATTATAAATCGTGGAAAAAATTTAAATTAATTGAAAACATTACTTTACTTTAATTTTAATTTAATTCAAACACTATAATATAGTTAAACAATTTAAAACTTACTCGATACGATTATTAAAAAAAAAAACACTGTCGAAATATATTGAAATTATATTATAAATAAACTAATTTTATTCGACTAAACATTTAAAAAGTATTTATCATCGTCAAAAATAAACAATATATTCACCAGCTTCCTATAATAATAATAATAATAATATTTATAGCCAGCACAGTATTACACATAAAATAATATGTTTATTTAGATAATAGCCAACACAGTATAATATTTGCAATTTTTTATACGACATAGAGCTTATACATACTAATAATAATAATAATAATAATAGTTACAAACTATGGTTTATACTGATTAACAATTTAAAAACAAAATAGAATACCAAGTGTAGTTTTAGGGTTTTTCTGATTTAATTCATTATATATCGCATTTAGCATAACATTGTATAAAACCTAAATTGTAGATTCAGGTGTTTTCCATAAAAAACGTCTCGACAAAATTTCTCGTAAATCTATTATTTTCTTTGGAAATTAGAATAAAATAAAAACTATTACCTTTTTCTGAAAAAAATCGAAAATTTCAAAATATTTTCTATATGATTGCTTTTACGATAACATACTTACAAGTCTTCAATGATGAAATAAAATAAAATTGTTTAAAACTAATGTACTTAAGCTAGATTTACAACTATTATTTTATATTAAGAAATTAATCTTTAAGTATACAAAATGTTAACTTAATCTTAAAAAAAAAATCGTTTACCTACACAAGAACATATTGAATATTGATGTCATTAAAAATAAATAGGTAGTTAGGTAGTGGTTCAATGGAGTAATACAATGTGAAAATTAGATACGTTACAACTGATAGGACGAAAGATTTTATATTTACCTTGTAGGTGATATATATTCGAATTAGTGCTAAGAAGTGTTTTTGAAGTTAAATTAAAAATAAATATTATTAGTACTGATGTTCGTATTTTTAAAAAATTCCATCAAGCCTGGTTTGAAATAGACTTAAAAAAGTATGCAATTGGAATAAATGATGCAGTTGTATAATCTACAGTTAAAACAAATAAATCTCAAATTATAGACTTATGTTTATAAAATTTAAAAAAAAAAAACGTAAAACGTTAATAGAACACAGGAACGTAGAGTACAATAATGTAAGATTTGAAAATGTAATACAAGATTCCTAATAAGTTATAATTGATGATGCAAATTATTCAATGATTCAATACAAATTGATATATTAATGAATATGATTTAAATGATCCCCTCGAAGACCGCTGATAAGAACATTATGTCCTATCCATATTTTATTATCTATGCATTCTAGACTACGCAGAAAAACCTGTGCGTGCATTATTATAAATACTAATAATTAGTAATATATATGAGCTAATAATCTATATATATGATTGAGGAACAGCTTTTGGAATTTTGGAATGAAAAAAAAATAATAATAACTAGCTGGTTTATTTTTTAACGAGTTAGATTATACTATTTTATACATTAAATTTAACTAGTTAATAGTGACAAAATTAAAATGATTCAAACCTAACTGGTTAGTTCCCAGCTTTGTAAGTACCCAACCATCTCAAATACATTAATAATACAAAAATAACAATAACAACAAGAACAAGAACAATAATCAACTACTATATTATTTTGTTTATCGTATCTATTGTTACGATTGTTACGGTTTTGTTGTGGTTCAGTCGTGGGGCGGCCCGAAATATCATATCCAAAATATCAAAAATGTACGACGTTAATATTCAAGTTTTCACTTCTCCCGGAGTGCAACCCGTCGTCTTTTTACAAAATTGTATTTCGATGAGGTTAAGGTAAACGTAAGAAATTTATTAAAAATTTAAATCTAACTAGGTATTATAATAATACAAATTAGTAATGTTTTAATCAAATGGTAAAGACGACTAGCAAATTAGTTGAAAATCATTAATTAAAGGATTTGTTAGTTGTGTTTATACTACGGAAGTAAGGAACAGTTGAGATAATGAGATACTAATTATGACGAGTGTGAATATTGCTCAGTTGTTAATCTTTATGTTAACGTTACACCACTTTTTGCTATATTATAAAAACCATCAATGTCTGCCAAAAATTAATTTGTGCCAAATGTAATTTTATTATTATTAATTTTTTTTTTCGTTTCATTCACAGGTATTTTATTAATTTACGACTCCATTTAAAATGTGTGATATACCATAATTATCTTTTAAATTGGCCCCCAGGATTCACCCACGATCATAGTACAATGATTTACAGATTCCTGACTCGTTATTTACGCCGCACTCGGCAAATTTGCTCAAGTAAAACGTAAATAGAACACAGGAACGTAGAGTACAATGATGTAAATTATTGGCATAGCCAGCAGTCGAGTTTGAATCGCGAAGTAGAGACTGTCAAACAACATCCATCTCCACATTTTTAAGTAAAATTAATAATTTGGTTTATAAACCAACTATACTATAGGTATAATAATTTTTTTTTCAGGTTTGGACCGACGATAGCCACGAGTACTACTTCTGTCGCATTACTTCCGCGACGCCACCATCATTTAATGAGGTCAATACAGTCTTGTAAAAAAACACTTTTGAAAAAGTATTCGAATAAAAAAGTATTTAAAATACATTTGAACTATATTTTACGAATACTCACAAAGTATTTGAATACAAATACAAATAATTTTTTTAATTTAATGGTTTATAGTATATATATGTATATTGTACATATCACTATATCAGTATAGGTACCTACCTATTATGTTACTACTTACCATAGATTTTAACAATTACTATAACACGTCTGACTATTTAAAGATAAATACATGTTCACATATTTCATTCTGTATTCAGATATATATTTCAACTAATTGATTGCATTTTAATGAAAAAAATTAAATAAAAAGTGGTATTAACTATTAATATGGGACTATTTTAAAGTTATTAGATTTTCAGTTTTCTTAAAAAATTCCAGAAACAGAAACCATATAAAATTAATAAAACGGACTTTATGGTATTTCAATACAAGTATATTTAAACTTTGTTAAAAATACTTTTAAAAAGTATTTAAAATACTTGAAAAATATATTGAAGAAATTGTAGTAAGTTTTTGTAAGTTTTTGCGCACAACGAACACCGAACTTAATCACTTCGCGTGATTCATTTCAGCCACTGCGCCGCGCCGAGTCACGATAGTAGAAATTGTACTTACCAACGTATACAGTTAGCTATAAAAGCGTATAAAGTTTCGATACCAAAATTCATTTATTATAAAAAGTAAAATTCTCCATCCTCCACCTATATAAAACAGAGACTCGTTTGGCGCTCCGATTCCGACGAGGTATAATTTTTGAACTAGCGTAAGGAAACGGCTAATGAAAAAATCGCGTTTCCTGGACGGGCGGTCTCCCGGCGGCGGCATAGCCGTCGCTGCGTTATCACCGCTCCTTATCACTTTTGACTATTTTTTTCAAAATTTTCAAAATTTCTTCCGATTTTTCGTCTTTACTCGGTTTGAGGAATTTCCGCGTCCATGCTCGGACCTTATTCGCGTTCCGCGCTAAATTTACAGGCCGCGCGCGTCCGTACTTTTTTCCTGTCGGGCCCGCCGCGGCAAAGATTATGTGCAAACCGAGCGCCGCCATCGCGCGGTTTATTTCAAAAATTCGAGTTTTAGACTTTTTCGATACGGTTGCCCTCTCCGTCGAAGACGTATTCGCGTTCCCCGCTAAAATTATAGGCGGTGCGTCTAAATCGCGTTCATAATTCGCCGGGACGGCAAAACTGTTTAAGAGTCATAGATCTGACTCCAGTTATCAACTCAGTATAGGTAGGTAGGTAGGTAAGGCGTTGATGCGGATGACATGCGGCTCGTGGTTTCGATGGCAGCCTCATAACTGAGGTGACTGATCTGCTGGACACTCAAAAAATAAGGTGGCTATATGATTTGCATGGACGCCCGAAATGTTTTACATTTTTTTTCACGTAATTTATTACTTAATTTGCGTTTTCTGCAGCAGTAATGAACGTTGTATACCTGTTGTCGTGTCATAGAAGTCACATGTTGTCCTCTATCCGACGAAGTCGGATATCCTGCCCTTATTACTTCGGTAAACTTAATTCGAGGTGACTGACCTGCTATGCAACCAAAAAAATATTGCGGCTGTATGATTTTCATGGACGCCCGAAATGTTTTAAATTTGCGTTTGGATGGCCTGCCCGAGCTACCACGTCGAACCGCAGTGGTGCTGACCTTATCACAGTTCCCTATCTCCCACCAACCGTCTAGCTCGAGACCGACGACCGGACCAGAAGACCGCTGCAACTTCCGACATCAACAACACTCAGGGCCAACACCGGGGGGTTTTGGGGGTCTCCCCCAGCGACGCTCGGAGAGTTAGTTTATTTATAAACTCAATGTCTTTAAAATTATTCACTCTATGTATACCTTTCAAATAAATATCTACCAGTCTACTAAATCCAAAATAAATTTTAGGTGCAGCGAATGCAGTACGTACGCACGCCTACGGGTTTAATGGTTCAAACCTAAACCGGAAAGTTCTCAAACAATATTATTTTTCGACATGCAGCTCTATTATATTATATAAAAATTATACTATTATTTTACCTATGTAAAATGCAATTTTGAATTTTTTTAAATATTATATTGTATTAACTATTCGACTATATTGACGTTTGCACGTTCTACATAATACATATTATATTATTATTATTTACAATTCTTGTATTGGTTTTGGTCGTTTATGTCGTATCCGCCGGTGTAATGCGTTAGGTATTATATTTATTCAGCAGTTTTCGTCGCCTTTAGCGTTTATACTGCAGGTCCACGGTCATTACTTTGCATAATTGACTAACGAGTTTTATTATTGAAAATATATATTTTAACGATTTTTTTAGTCGTTAAATCTGTAACAATTGATTATACAATCGAAAAAACGAAAAAAATAGAAATTTTTTTTGTTCACATCAAAATATGTTTATTAACTAAAAACCAAAAAAAGTAAGAAAATGTATGAACAACAATTTTGAAAAAAATAGCACATTGGCTAAAAAAAAATATAAATATAATATTTTACACAATATTATGCGTTTATGAAAATAAATAAAAAAGAAAAAATAATATCTGAACAATTTAATAATTTGAAATAATTTAATAAAATTTAAAGAAAAAAAAATACGACGGACAGGATAGACACAATAAACAATGGAGGGGAGAATGCGAGATGGCGATTGGTGCTGAAATGCAGTGTTGATGGCCACTGGTCACCTCTGCACGTTCTCCGACCTGTCCCGCAGGTTGACGAGTTTCGCTGGCGCGTTTGCTCGGCCGCTTGACGGCCTTGCCCAGCCGGAGAGGCCAGACCGAGACAGCCATGGGAGCGACTACGGTTGACGGCAACGGACGGCAGCTAATGCGCGATGTCGTGCGCGACGACTTGGCCGACGGACGGCGAAGACCAAGGCGCGGAGCAAGTGAAGTGAGATTTTGTGCTGTGGAACCGTTGGCGACGACGAAACGGCCGATGTGGGATTACCATTGGGCGAAAATGCGAAAGTCAGCGGACCACAGCGCGATCCTTGACTCTCGGTAATATTCGCCCTGGCGTTATTCCCTTCAGCCGCGTCCTCGTTCCGCCGCCGCGGTGAAGTCGCGCACCGCCAGACCCTGTGAAACAGTTAAGTTTCCGCGAGTCCAGCGCCGCTGACGTCCCCGTGTTCCTAGCACGCAAATTTCCATACCACTCACCACGTGCCGAAGTCTCCGCCGCTGCCGTAGTACCGAGTCACCAACGCCGTCGTACCAGGTCGGTGTACCGTCGGGGCGGAATCGTTGCCCGCGCCGGTACCTCTACTATATAGCCGCCGTGTCGTCGCCGTCTTCCGTCGCCGCCGCTCCGCGTGACCGTAACTGCAGCCGGGAACTCACCGAGCCGCCAGAGGGTCTCGCGCGTCAACGACGACCGAGTGCGCTACGCCATCGAAACCCGTTGCGCCGTGGGTGGTTGGAGAACGTGCGCGGGTGACTTACCGCCGCGCACCGTCCGTGCTCTTTCTCGCATCCTCCCCTCCATTCCGTCGCCGTCATCCTATCCGTCGTCTTCAGCCCAGGGGCGAGCTGCGGACGACTTCTCATCGGCGCCAGCACAGACCGCGGAAAAAGCGTCTGACGACTTTTCACCTCGTACAACGAAGTGGATCGCAGTTTCCGGGTGTGCTGCCGCCGGGTATCCAGCCGTCCGAACAACTCACCAAAGCTATTCCTCACAGCTATACCCCTGGCCGGCTCGATGTTCTCATCATCCAACACGTCGTCTGGTCGCAAAACGTCGTCGAGCGGTCCGCCCTCGGGAGTCGGAGTGGGATCGACAGGCCCCGACTCCGAGGACGGCGCGTCCCCACACGACGACGACGCACAAATGATCGCCTGCAAAACGGAATGGTCCTCTTCTGCTTCCGAAATTTTCGAAACACCTCGACGTTTTCGTCACACTCCTTCCCATCTGCGCCTCCAAGAATCGGATTTTGTCCATCCGACGCCGGGGTCTGATCGTCGCCACTTGCAGTAGTGCGACCGAATCAATGGCAGACAGAAGAAAAGTCACTAGACGCACGAGGTATTCGTCGCTTTCGTCAGCGTAAGTGGCTTCCATTTTGTTGACTGCGATGTCTTCTAAGGTTTCGAGTAATATGACGTTTGCCGCGTAGCGTGCGATGTTCTAATAGTTAGTTGCCATATTTTTTTTTCGGGTGAAGATAATTTGTACGTGCACGTTCGGATTATTGAGAATTGGTATTGAGCTAAATACAATTAATATTTCAACACAGATACCGATCTCCGAGAAAATCTCCCAGACGACGTATATTACCTACTAGCCAGCTATAGTTTGTTTATCTTTCTCGTCGGCCCGCAGCATTAGAAAAATTTCGAGCTCGTTAATTTTTTTAAACACCATTATTGTTAGATACAAGTATTTATCTTTTAGATATAAAAAATAAAAAATGTTATGAATTTACAACTCAAAATAATTTTCTTAACCTTATAACTTTAGACGCTCATAATCTACTATTGTGAATTTACCCTCAACTTTTTTTTTAACTGTTTAATATTTTTGTATTAAATTTTCAGGTTTTTGACCGTACATCTCCTGTATAATGTAATTAGTAATTAATAATTATACAATATACTATGTAGGTTGTAAATATAGGTATTATATTATAAATTATTTAATTTTAACATTTAATATTGGTCATAGGTATTAAATGTTTTGACTCGATTAAGAGCTGAGACGGTCTGTCGGCCTAGGATATTTTATATTAAGAGGATGTCAGCGCAGCTATATTTCGGTATAAAAACATATTTTCGATAAATAGATTTTATTTCGAAAGTAATATACTTAGCGTAGTACAATCTATTATCAAAATTAAAGAACACAATATTATCTAGTGAATGAAATTTTAATTTTTCAATCTTAAATACCTATCGTTTCAGTTGTTTAATCTACAAATGGATAGGTCGTGCCCTAGATAATGTTGTGTTCTTTAATTTTGATAATTTGGTATTTTTCTCTAAAATCACTATAAACCTTTGTATTTGTCATGTTTCTTAGGCATGTTTTTTGTTGTCAAATTTAATTTTTCATCTGTAATGTGCTGCCACCTAAGGACGGCGACGACGTCTACGGTTCCTTCTCCCACCACTACTACAAATGGCGGTTTCGGTCGCGTCTAGTACGCACGATCTTTATTTAAACTAATCAGATTTCTAGGAATAAATCCCCATTACGATATTACCAAGTTATTATGAAATAGTCATAATAATTATTATTGTGATGTTTCCAGTCATTATATTATATAAAACGGATCACTACCTTTTTTTCCATAATAATTTGTTCCAATATTAATATCACAGTTTTGAGGACTTTTGTTCCACAAAATATTTGTTCTAGGTACTCATAAAGGCCTGTCTATTCCAAGAATCGTATCCCAATATCATATTTACAATATATGGTAAACGCCTCCCGTTAATATTTACTATGAATAGATACTATGCATTATATATATATATATATATATAAATTATAAATAAAAATTATATATTATATTCACATGACTATGATATTGTTCATATTTCTACTGTAGGCTTTTTTATATAGTTGTTCAGAAATGCGTACTATGGTTTAACTAATGTATTCTAAATATTTATTATGTGTCTAGTCGTAGATCGTCACCCCATTTCTTATTGTATGTGAATCTGCTCGTGTATGACTAATCCTCGATTACTTTCTTAACCTGTCTAGGTGAGGTTGTTCGTCCCCATTAGAATGCGATCTCAAGGTTGACTTGTTTTCTCGTTGTATACCTACAGCGTATTTTAATAAGATTAATGACACTGATTTAAATTACATACTATTATTTATCTAATATTTTATGTTATTAATATACTGTACTTTTAACACAAAAATAAACACATTATAATATCAGCTAATTTTTATGTTTTTTAAGGCCTTTGACATTTTTTTCTTCAAATTATCTGGACCGCCATAAAATGTAATTGCCGACCTCTGACCTATATCATATTATGTATAACACCATTATATTATAGATCGGCAGGCGTATTACGTTATTTCCAGGCGATTCTTTAATTATGAACCGGACAATATATTTTCTTAGAAAATAATGTTGGAAATTTTAGATTCTGAGCAAAGCGATGACTGTACTAATTTTACAATGATAATATTGTGTGTGATATTTTTATTTATTTATTTTTTAGTGTCTCTCAACAGTCTCAACACATTTCGGATGGAACAGTAAAAATGCTTCGATTTTCAACATTGAGCGTGGTTTCTGCAGTAGAAAATTCAATCTTACTTCTGTCATAGTAATATTTTTACTTTTATTTTGTATTGTTTTTAAATTAAATATTCCCGGAAGCAGTAAAGTTTTCCAAAAATGTTTCTGTATAAATATTGAAAAAATTGGTATTATTTCAGAAATAAAATTATCATAACACGGCGTCCTGTGTAGGCTATTTAGCTACACCATTGTCTTGGTTCATTTTTCCGGTCACTCTTGTAAGCAATGAAATATTTTAATAATAATTAAATAATATACCATAGTAATATAATAATAAATATTAAAATATGACGCTAGTGTACTGTAAATGTACTTTTTTTTAAATGGAGAATAAGACGTAATAACTGTAAATACGATGAAAGTGTATACAGACGGCAGGATGTCAATGGTGTTGGGTGTGATCGATTACGTACATATTATAAATACTGTGTATTATTATTATTAATACAGAGGGAATTACATATTAAATAACCAAGACTAACGGTTTTAGTTATTTTGTTGTAATTTTATAATATTAATTCAACTTACCGGCTACCGTATTTATAATAAGTAATAACAATTTAAATATAATATAAAATATCCACACTGACAAACCGTCACAGCTCAGAATCGTTTTTCACATACAATGGTTAAATTATATCATTGAATTCAAATTTAATACCATCTATTATACAGTGACCCACTTGAAATCTACCGTACAGCAGAGCGACATCCACTTACCCACGTTTTTTATTAAGTGTTTCTTATATTATATAAATTTATATCATATTATAATGCATTTAATATAAAGTAGTACGTACCTAAATACAGTGCTTAAAATACATCTGATTTCAGGGGACACACCACACACCTATTAATGTAACTGTTACTTTTGGGCTTTGACGGTTTTCAAGAGCAAAAAAGATAAGGTACTATATGTTGAAATCGAAGGCAACTCCTTCTGGTATAAATTTTGTAAACAAGATATGCAAAAAAAAAAAAAAACACCATTGTTTTATTGCTTTATTTAAAAACTACCGCCGAATATGTTAAACACAGTTCATGATTTATTCTGCGATTTTTAACAAAATACCAATCAAAATAATATGTTTCATAGTAAAATAGCTAAGAAAATAAATTATGCACTTATTTTTAAAATTTCATTTTATTTTTATTTTATACAAAAACATAAACCGTAACAGTTTTTTTTTTAAATACTTTAAAAAAAGTACACAAACAACTTGACTATGTGAGTAGACGTTGCATTAATTTGCTGATCAAAGTTTCAAACACAGAGCATTAATGATTTAATCTCCATCTACTTGCTTTACTATAATGTCTAGTTCACAGTGCATTAAGAATAATGATTGTCTTGTAAAATTTTGGTCCTTAATCGTGTTTTTAAAAATTTTAGTTTCGAAAATGACCTTTCACGCGTCACTATTGTGTCAGAGACAGAGTCAGTAAACAGAGTCAGAGTATATGATATTACTTATAATATTATTAAATACTATAATGATATTAAAAAAAGAGGAGAGGATTTATCAATTCATCATGGGGCGCACCGGGAAAATTCCCGGTGGACCAGTACGGGCCAGTACGGCTAAACTAGTATAAATACAAGCATAAACATAGATTCAAACATGAATGTGTAATATTATTGTAGTTATAGGTGTCAAGATATTTACACGATTATTATAATGTAACATATAATATTATTAATTATTCATTCAATAATATTTCATTAATAATATTACGGAAGCCGAAGATTGTTCGACAGTATCATAATATTATGTGACCGGCAGCTACAATATATCGACTCTAATATTATAGTTGTTGAGCGGATCTAACTCGATCGATCGTGATACGTCCCAGGACTGAATTTTCTTTTACGTTTACACGCAGAGTGACGCGTGGCATTGCTGTCCTCGGTCATCTGTGCGTCGGATACGTAGTTCCGAGTTCGTCTTGTTCTCTGAGTGCAGTATGCACCGTTCTCAACATTGACAGAGGGTCGCCACCGGACAGAGGCTTCAACAGTACATCCGACTAGCCACTAGCCTATCCGGTAAATCGTGCATTGTTTCTTCTGATGGATTGAATGTTCGAATGCGTGTTCGAATGTGGTTGATGTTCAACACATTTACAATACGTGACGGTAGAACAGTCGAGCTGTATAAATTAATACAACAAACACATTAATACTAACATACATAATATTGTAACAGATGATATCCGTTTACTCCTACGTATATCAAATAATGAGCATAGATAGTTAACAGAAAGATATAATGAATAATAGAAATTGTAAGGAATAAGAAATAATGATAATATGTATTTGTATACAAATAATGACATATCAATTCCCGAATACCTAAATACACGCCTAAGATGATGAAGGGGGCCAATTGCCTGCAATAGCGTTATTGTAAACCGACAATCATGTTATTTCGTGAGTAATATTTAAGAGGACCACATCATATTATATGCGAATCGTCAGTCACATATAAGATAATGAGAAATGAGCATATTTATATACATATATAACGTATATACATATATCATATATGTATATACATGTATATAAATATATTTATGTACACAACACATAAATAGAAACAGGAACATAGTATCTAAAGAAATGATTGACAACCATGGACACATTAATAGGACTTTTGCCCAACTATGCGTGCAGGATATAGATAACACTCTTTATGAAATACGGATAAGCCGAAAAGCAGACCTAAACGGCCTGTATTCAGACGTGTTCACCCATTGTCATCACAAGCATCTTCACGTCTCTCAGCACCTAAATTGTATTATTTGGACTTATAATAATTACACCAGAGTAAATCTTAATAAATGTCTTATCAATTCAACGAGTTATATTTTATTCAATCCAACAAATAGATAATAAAGATATGGATAGGCCACGGCTATATTAAATATATTAATTGAGACCGCGTTCCCGGAGGCTATCCATAGCCGTGTTGATACTCGATATAGGTATACTTTATTTGTTCCCCTCGGAGAACGCTGATAAGACCATTATGTATTTATGTCCTATCCATATCTTTATTATCTATGATCCAAAAGAAGAAATCCTCAACACAATGGTCTTGCTACCTGCAACCCGGTAAACCACACAATCAACCCGATTGTCAGTTAACCACAATATATAATTATTAATATGTATGGCATATAATGGATAGGTATGTACATAGAAGTGTATACACATAATAATAAATTGTGCAATATCAAATATCTTACACCAAAGACCTTGATTGTTATTCAATTGATTTACAAACATGTCTGTAATTGTTTTATTGTGCAGAATCATTTTTGGTCCAGACATGTGTAAATAGAATGCCATTTTTGCGAACGTACAGAAAGCTTCCAAGTGACTGTCCCAAATTTTGGAACAACCCGCATATGTGTAGACAAACTGATCGCGTGTCTATACTATACATATTGTTGGGCATGTAATTATTGTAATTAATACTGTTGCAAGTTATTTTCAATTTACTCTAGCTCACGGGACTACAATCAGTTTATATTTGTTTTTGTCTTTTTTTAAATTGGTTTTGAAGAGATTTACTAATGTTAGAAAAATCACAAATACCAAATAATCATAATCATGAAATTATTTCTTACAATTTAAATAGCTGAAATATCTACTCAACTAACTCAAGCCAATTCCGACGTAACGTAGAATGGTTTGAATAATTGTCTTAAAACTAATCTAAATATATAAAATATATGTCATTGGGTTTATACACAATTATAAATAAATAAACAAATAATAATAATAATATACTTATTATTAATAATAATATTATACCTATATTGACAAAACGCTTCAAGTTCCAACGTATTAGTAGTCCCTACTTATGAAAAATGGTTTTTTTTTTTGAATACCTAATTTCGAAAAAATTTAACTTAAGATGCTTATACTTAATACTTTAGCACCTAAAAAAATTATTATACGTATTGTTTTTGTATGTTGTATAAACAAATTATAAGAACCTTGTAGGTATTGAATTTTCAAACTTTTCCACAAATAAAATGTTATTGAATACAATTAGAAAAAACTAAAATAAGTCAATTATTTTAAATATTTATAAATAGCTCAAGAGTTATGTTGAATGTTGAAAATGTTATTTTGTCTTGAAAAATCCAATATACATTTTTGGTGCGAAATTAAGGTCTACAATTAATCCGTTTTTAATTTTTTCCAATTTAAACGAATATAAAATAGAATTTAGATAAGAGGTGTATAGGTAGTGTATTCGTTATATTTTGAGTTTCATTATAGCACATCAGTCAATCAGATGCTATTTAATATTTTAAAATAAAAAAATTCGACAGTAATTCCATATTGGCAAGTGTTGTTTTCTATAACTGAAGACTGAAGTTATAGTATCGAACATAATGGGTACGTAAAAAAATAGAAATATAAGAAAAAAAATTACCTTTATTTAATTGTATTTAATTTTTCTCTAATACATTTTTATAAAATTGACTTTATCCCATATAAATGTTCTAATTTCATTTTTCAATTCGTTGATAATATATGAAACGAATTCTTTGCTTGGAAAGCAATGTTTTAGAAAATTCAGAAAATGCAGTTTATATTTAAATATTATAAATAATAATTTCTGATGCATTGATGCTGAAGAGAGAGGGGGTGGACAATCAGCCGAACCGAAATCTAACATCTTAAACACTTAATATAAACAATTTTTCACACACGCGTCATGGTATGAAAATAAAAAAAATATTTATAATTCATATTTATACCGATTTTCTACCGAAAAAATAAATTACTTTAATCTCAATATTATTTATTAGTTAACGATATCTTTGCTCAGAATCGTTTTTTCTTTGTTCGTTTTGTATTTTAATAATTTATACGTGGAGATATACATTCGTGTATGTAGTATTACACTATTTATATAGGTATATTTATATACCTATACGAGTATATGAGTAGGTATATTATTCATAAGTGCACACACGTCAGGATAGGCAGTTGACCATTCCGTGAATATACTTTTATGTGTACATGGTTATACATCCCTAATCCCTATGATATAGAATATAGATATTAGGTGAACAATAGAAGTTAAGTATGTGACACTAAATTAATAGTTACCTATAGGCTATAACTTATAACGTTGTATTTGGAAAAAAAATTACCAGTTATTAATTAAAATTGTATCTTATGACTATTATCAGTTATAAGTCATAACATATATTTCTATAAATTAAACCAAAATATTTATATATTAATTATATTAAGTACCCTGTATATACACCTATTAATTATAATTATTCTACAAACAGGGACTGGAAAAACGACGACGACTTTTATATCTCGCGTATTTTATAAATTTCTAGTCCGGGACTAAAATATGAGCCTACAACACTTGGATAGCACATTTTTCGTGACATTAAATATTTGTTTTAAGTCTTAAAAGTAAATTTGAGCCCCAAAAGAATATAAAAACAAACTTACTTTTATTATCGACTCCTTCGGCGGAATCCGTGACGTGTGTGAACTGCGACGCCCATGCGGAAACGTTCCAGAATACAGCCAGAACTTAGAATATTGTGATTTATGAAAAATAAAATTATACGAAACGCAGTAAGTTTTTTGCTCATATCTTCTTTGCTTATTGAAATTTTAGAATTTTTAATCGACTGTGTCTTCTGCAACGACTTTGAGATTCGCCATAGATTAAATAAATAAATGATAGATATGATGAATCCACGGATATAATATAATGCAACTTTTTATATCAAAGAGTTTTGTGTTAAGGAACAATTATTTTGTTCATTAAAATTTGATATGACAATAAACCAAAATAGTTTATAATTTTGAATTTGAATTATAATAATATGATATAGGTATTATTTAAAATATTATTTTCGTTTATCAATTTAATTATTGATTAAGGTGGTGAATAGATATCAGAAGCACAAGAATATTTTTATAAGAGCATATTGTATTTTATGAATTATTAAATAAAAATGTGATTACTGGATTTTAGAGTTAACATAAAGCCATAAACGTATACAGTAAATTCATCAAATACTATAATACCAACTATATTTTTACAATGATGTGTGTTTTTTTTTTTTAATATTTTTAATTATTTTTTCTTGTGGTCTGTGTAAACGATAAGTATTCGTAATAAAGATTCAATTTTTATATATAATATTATATTATAGGCACTCGGTATGTAATCATATGTTTATTTTCAGTTTAATTTAATTGTAGGTATTTAGTAAATAATAATAGTTATACGAAATTGTGTTTTCGAATAGTAATTTATTGTTTGTATTAATAGCTACACCATAATAGGGAACTAAAATTTTGTAAATGATGTACAAATGTATTTTTGGTGTTTTAAGGCTGCTGTAAGATCAATTTATGATAATCCTTGCATTAAATTGTTAGGATTATTTGATATGAATAATTTTTTTATTACATATAGTTTTATTACATATAGGTAAGTCTATCAGAAACTATATTTACACTGAATGTTAATAGTAAAAAGCTATTAAAATATCTATTATTTGTATTTATTTGTTAATAATAATTAAGACTTAAATATTAGCAGTAATATTGTTCCTTTCACAAAATGTTTTTCAATTATTTTTTATTTAATTTACATTTATCCCAAAGTGATCTCTGAATAATCATTCAATGATGAATTTAATAGTTACATTCTCGGTTAGATTAATTGGATTATACATTAAAATAAACTACAGTTTCCAGCTTCTGCTACAACATAATTTTATATTTTATTTTATGTTTTTAATTTTTTAAATGCAGTCTGCACCTTGTGTTTGTGATTTTACACGTAATATAATAAAATTGATACTAGTGATGAGTAGGTACCCGATTGTTTAATCAAATTATTTACACGATTATTAACTAAAAAAATATCTATGAAGTATAAACATCCGCATTCCATTAACTATAAATTCATAATTGTATGAGCTATACATGTTACATATATTTTTCGAAAAAACTATTTAAAAAAACAAGAATAATTCCTATTTGATGTAACACGGGTTGATCTAGCAAATGACTGCTACGACAACTGTGCAATTTTTTTTTAAAACGTCCAGAAAAGAGTTTGTTTTAAGACTATCTGTCTTGATAACAACTAATTTAATTTAGAGTGTATTGTTATATTATATTATAATGAATTAATAATTATAGTAAAATATATAATTGCAAGACATTTAATACCTATATCTATAGCCATCTAGGGTATAAACTACACTAAAAAAGGTGTAAGTATGCTAATAAAATATATGAGGTGTATAATGTATTTATGTATATAAAAATATAAAATATAAAGATTAATAACATTATATTATCATAATACTACGCGCAAACCTAAGGTGATACCCGGCGTATAGTATAACATGCAAAAAGGTGCGTATTAAACTTGACGTGGTGAAACGAAGACGGTCTCGCGTATTTTATACATTGCTGGGATTAAACTTATAAATGCTTCTACGTCACCTAGTTAACAGATTGTCCGTGGCAATAAATATTTAATTTAAGTCTAAAAATTAAATGTAAAATAGTAGGTAATAATATGAAAACAAACTTACTCGTAAACATCTACTCTTCCGGTGAAACGTAGCTAGAGTGCCGCCATCGCCGAAGAAACAGCTATCTTCATCCATCTTCATCTAATCATCTCACTCCGATGAGCTGAAACTTGAAAGTATCGAAATATTTTATGAAAATAACCTGATCAAACGAAATTTGCGAGTTTGTGTTACAACTTATCCGGTTTAACAAACTGTCCGTTTATATTTGTGGCCTATTATTTTTTTGTTCACTGAAATCAAAATATACAATATATTATATTTATAATACAATAGTATTGCTGAAATTATTAGAATTGTTAACCGTCGCCGACGAATTTCGACAATTGACGATTGCCATAGATATTATAAAATATATTATTTACTATGATAAATCCAAAGAACTTATATATTATTATATAAGTGCTCAGTATACCTATACGGTATATTTATAAATCGTATGTTCTTTTACAGAAATCTTTGTGATCTGTAATACACCTATTCTGGTTTTATATTTCAATTATAGTTAGCATGCCAAATTTAACTATACAAACTGGTCCGCAAGTTTATAGACATTCTAATACACTCTCCCGCCAGTGCCAATAGACAGTGTTTGAGAAGTTATATTTTTTTTGGTACCTAATTAATTTACAATATGAATTATTATAAGTTACCTATGTAGGTACTTGTCCAAAACTCGACTACCGGGAAATCATTGGTTTTTATGGTATAGCCTTACGAAGTTCACGATTTTCGGTGTTTTACGCACCCGTACAACGCTTAAAGTTTACCGAGCTTAAATATTACAAATTAATTTTTTTTTTTAATCTAGGTAATTCAACGTTTTAAAATTGATGATGCAAAAATAATTCTGACACCCACCCATGGTGGTTTTACATAACAAGTCGAGGGATGTTTTTGATTTTAATTGTTCGAGCAAGCGCAGTGTGCGAGTTACCACACCGGGTACATATGAAAATACCAAAAATTTCATTTGGTTTGTTACATATAACTTAAAAATAAGACTGACCGCTAAGTTCAGACTTCCATGTCATTTCAGTTAAAAAATTATGATTTCCGTCAATTAATTTTTGCAATATCGTTCTTAATTCGTTGTTACTTGTAATATATATACCTATTTTAAAAATATTATTCGTGGGTAATTGAAACGTCTAAAATATATTATCATATACAAATATGATAATAAACAAATAATAATAAATCAACTTAACCGGCTACGGTAATAATAATATTTAATAATATCAATTTAAGTATAGTATACAATATCCTAGGCAGACAAATCGTCTCCACTTAAAATTGTTTTTTGTATACTATGATATTATATCATTAAATTCAAATTTAACACTACCCATAACAATCACCCACTTGTAACTTACTGTTCAGCAGAGTCACTTCCAATTTTTTTTTTAGATTCTGAGGGAAGCGATGAATGTATTGATTTTACAATGATGTGTGTTTTTATTTTATTTTTTTTTGTGTCTGTCATCACCTTTTAGGACAGTAAAAGTGCTTGAATTTTCTTTAACAGTAACTTTTCTGATAGGAAAGTGAATCTAGTTGGTACTATGGGGGGTCAAAAGTAAAAATGTTCCCAGTAGTTTTCAAAAGTGACGATAAAAGCAAAGGAAAAACGGGAATTTTTTACGCAAAATCCGTTTTCGAGAAAATCGATTTTGGTTTTTGGTGCAACTCTAAAACAAATGACCGTAGGTACATTAAATTTTGAATGAATGCTTATATTAGAATTGTCTATACACCATAATATTTTCCAAATATTTTGACTTATTTTGATCTGTTTACGGACATAGTCAGTTTTCAATTATTTTAGTTTTTTTTTCTATAAATATCAATAAAATTGTATTTGTTGGGTAAAAAAGCGTGAAAATTTAATATAAGGCTGCTGATATATCGTTCTAATATCAGTTAAAAAATATTAAAAATACATAGGCTCAATTTTTATTTATAAGCATTTAAAGTTCAAATTTTGGCAACATTTATCAAATTTATAATTTAATAATTATTTTGTAGTTAAAAATTTATAAAATGTTCAACTTTTATAGCTAAGGATTTTTTTTTAATTGACCTCCCTTTTTATTTAATTCCTAATAAACTAGTTTTAACCTAACCTACATAATAGGTATCTGTCCTACCTATATTAATTAAAAACTATTTTTAACACGACGTATTTACTTATTATTTTTGTCTTTTAGTTTATCTAATTTTGTATGGTTAAAATATGTTTCCTTTATACCCAAATAATTTTTAAGTACCTACAAATAATATAGAACTCAATTTTATTTTAACAATAAATACTTTTATTAATACAGTGTTGACTTTGTAGCTGGGTAGTAATAAATTAACTGTACATTCAGGATTACATGCATTCAGGTGAATAATTATAATTTATAAGATTGCAATGATAGATGTAAGATGTAAGATGTTAGATGTAAAATGTAAGATGTATTGTTGATTCATCAATACGATGCATGTTCAGCGACCGGCGTCGACCTGTTTTGTGGCACAGCGGAAACTTCGTACAGCTGACTGTTCGACAAAGACACTGTAATATTATTTGAAAAATATTATTTCTACTTGATCGTAATAACTGGGTATAATGAGTTTAATATTATATTATATTATAATAAATATTAAGTACCTATATCATTAGCTTCTAATAATTGGGATGTCATTTTTGTAGATATTGATCCGGACAAAATGATGCTGGCCCAGCGCTATGCCACGATTTATGGCGTACCTATCCGATGAAATTGTTGGATATTTTTTCAAACTGGGCAATCTGATAAACGGTGACGTGATCGTTACTTCGCGGCCATCATAGGGTAGACCAGAATACACAAAAATGTAGGTCATCGAGCTGTCGGCTGTATGTATGATAAAGTCCTGGATGTGGGAATTACAATAGCCCCTAAAATGCTGTTACACCTCAACCTTAATAAAAAAAAAAAGAATGATTAAAAAATGACAACGGAATTGGCCTACAAATCTGAAAATAAGTTTATGGACAGATAACTTCTCAACGTAATATTATGACCGATCCAATAATAACTTTCCATATTAGGTACATCAGACCGATGTGCGACGGCTGCTCACCAACGTATCGTCATCCACCAGATAACTTTGGTAAGTTTTCAAACTATACCGCTCATTCTTGTGGAATGCTAAAGAATATTAATTTATTAGATAAATATTATACTATAACAATTTTTAAATATAGACGTTTTCAACTCACAGTCATGCAGATGGATGTCGACCGGTTTGGGAGCGACGTCTGATACGCCATTATTCTAATGAATTCAAACATAAATAATATATTATTATAATATTTTTATATGTATATAGGTACGGTTAGGTAATAATTACTCGCCTAAAGATATAGGTTATTATTTTATTAATAATAATAAATAATTAACAACTTCGGCGAGTTTTCAATCTTAAAAAGTGGACTGTATTAAAATGATATACACCACACAACATAAAATAAATATAAATAATAATTAGCATCCGTATAATACATATTATGTGAGGGATGTAGGCGCCCACCTACAACTATATAATATAATATTGAACCGATTGCTCGATATTCGAGACAATAATATAATATAATAATAATACAAAACGCCGCGAAGGCAATCTAAAAAATAAACAAACAAAATACCAAACAATGATATGGTATCATAAACAATGATTTGTTGATATACAATCAATGATAATAAAAGCGCGTATCACTGTCGTGATACCGCGTTACCGGTTGTTGCCGCCGACCGCTCGACCGTCTTTATGACCAAACCTCCATGACGCCTGCTTGCCCGTTCTGACCCCGCGATCCACGTTGCTGGCTGTTGGCGCTAGGCGAAATATCCTGGTCACACCCGCGCGCGATCACTGCTGGATACAATATGGCTTACTACCACCTTGCCCGTTACTGCTTTAAGTACCCGCGTACTTCAAACAGTTATATTGACAATTTACAATAATAACCGAGTCGCCCGTTCGCACTCACGACGTTACACACGATTATATGCCACCGATGGCAAATGCACTGCACCGTATTGATTCCGTAATCAAAATATGTCGAAAGGCGACGCGACGTGTAAATATGTTACGGACCGCGACTACGACAACGGTGGTGGGCACGGAACGACGACTGTCTTAATTGCTACAAAGTCCGTGTACCGCGGCGGTAGGCCTTTGTTGGCGGCGGCCGGACGGGAAGCCGATTTTCACTATACGGCGGCAGGGGGGGGGGGGTCTTCTAGAAGATTCTACGCCTTATCGGCGTAGACCCACGACAAAAATAAATATGGTCGCCGCCGGAGTCGGCACTGAACATCCTCCCGCCTTTGAAAGCAGTGAGCTTTCAAACTTGCTTGTCCTGGTTTTCATGTATTTGGCGCAGTCAACGGCATTACAGTTATAAACAATACTAAGATAATTACTAATTATGTAAATTTTTAAACTATAACATTTTATACACGAACATCAAATAAATCAGAATACAAAATAACATACATGGTGGTGGATAATAGACAAGGATATGGGACGTCCATACGCACCAGTACAAAGTAAGCATCGTATTATACAGGCAGCTTGGTAACCTTGACAACCGGTCGCTTGAAAATACCGTCAGTTACGATCTCTACGTGTACCGCTTTCACTGCCATGCATATGAACAATGCCAAGTACGCCTTTTGAGTCCTTGCTCCACGCCGGCGGCTCTTCTTCACGATGAATAGACCTCCATAGTCCATACCCACGTTATAAAATGTCCAATTTGCGGTGACTCGGGAGGCAGGAAAGTCTGCCATAAAAGGTTTAGGAGTGCTGGCCCGATATTTTGAACATGGAACGCATGAGTAAACTGTTCGACGTACAGCAGCCCGACCAGACATTATCCAATATCGTCGGGTTATCATTGAAAGTACTACTCTCGCTCCACCGTGTAACAATAGCCTATGATAATGCCGAATTATTAACTCTGTGAGATGGCACCGTTGTGGTAGCAGTATAGGGTGTTTCGCGCCGTTGTCCAGTGTCGAATGTTCCAAACGTCCTCCGACTCGAATTAATCCTGCTTGATCTACATAGGGAGCCAACTGAGCTAGAGTGACTGGTGCAATGTTTCTATGGGCTGCGATTTACTTGTATAAATCGAAGTAATAGATTTGTTGAGTGTATTTTATGACTCTATATAGAGCCTGGTATTGTTCTGCAAGTGATATAGGTCCCGTCAACGCAAGGCGCCTTCGAGTCCTATTGGCGAATCGAAGGCAATATCCTACCACACGTTGCATCCGAGATAAGGAAGAAAAGCGCTCCATCCAGTGGCCCTCTTCTTGGTGAATGTACATTATACATTTTTCCGAATTTTTGAGTTCCGGTAAGTTTTCCAATGAAGCCGTGACCTCTGTAGCTGATACCACTGGCCATCGGGTGGCATCCTGACGCAGAAAGTCCGGTCCTGATAGGTGTTTTAAACACGACAACAATTCCCTAGGAAGCATACATCTGGAGGCCGGGTCGGTCGGATTTTCAACCGTGCTTACGTGAGCCCACTCACAATTGGGCACCAGCGCGTGTATCTTGGCCACGCTGTTGGTCACGAAGATTTTGAATTGCTTCTGCTCTCGCGTGAGCCATGCTAAAACAACTGTGGAGTCTGTCCACGCTATAATCTTGTCAATGGGAATTATGTTTTTTAATGATCCATAATGGTGAGACAAAAGTTCGGCCAAAAATAGAGCCGCACACAGCTCGAGCCTTGGAATTGTCAGAGTGGTATCCGTTTGTGATGTCTTCAATGGCGCTATCTTGGTTTTGCAAGTAATAAAATAAACATGGGTGTGACCCAAGTTGTCAGTTATCCGCAAAAAAACTATTGCTGCGTAGCCGCGTTGTGATGCATCCGCAAACCCCCTATGATTCTGTTCAATAGTTGTAAATCTAGCTTAAGTACATTAGTTTTAAACAATTTTATTTTATTTCATCATTGAAGATTTGTAAGTATGTTATCGTAAAAGCAATCATATAGAAAATATATTGAAATTTTCGATTTTTTTCAGAAAAAGGTAATCATTTTTATTTTATTATAATTTCCACAGAAAATAATAGATTTACGAGAAATTTTGTCGAAACGTTTTTTATGGAAAACACCTGAATCTACAATTTAGATTCTATACAATGTTATGCTAAATGCGATATATAATGAATTAAATCAGAATAACCCTAAAACTACACTTGGTATTCTATTTTGATTTTTAAATTGTTAATCAATATAAACCATAGTTTGTAACTATTATTATTTTTATTATTATGATGTATAAGCTCTATGTCGTATATAAAATTGCAAATATTATACTGTGTTGCCTATTATCTAAATAAACATATTATTTTATGTGTAATACTGTGCTGGCTATAAATATTATTATTATTTTAATAGGAAGCTGGTGAATATATTGTTTATTTTTGACGACGATAAATACTTTTTAAATGTTTAGTCGAATAAAATTAGTTTATTTATAATATAATTTCAATATATTTTGACAGTGTTTTTTTTTTAATAATCGTATCGAGTAAGTTTTAAGTTTTTTAACTATATTATAGTGTTTAAATTAAATTAAATTAAAGTAAAGTAATATTTCAATTAATTTGATTTTTTTCCACGACTTAAAATAGCTGCCAAACGGAACTTGGCGCTCTAAGTTTCACGCGTGAAGTCAACCAATATTAAGATGTGGCTGCATCTGGTCGAAGTTATGCTAAAGGTATGGTTGTGTTCTATTTTACTTGAGTTAATATTACTTAACGTAGTTAAGATTAGTTATAGAACGATAAGTGCACTTAGGATTGATTCGATAATTCAGATTTCTTAAAAACCGACATTTAGTGAAATAATTTACCGGTGGAAGTTACATTATATTTAAAATTTGTACGAGATTAAATTTCTTTCAAAACCCAAATCCTAAGACCACCCATGGTTACTGTAGTAAATATTAAAACTCATAGGCGTTACTTATACTCGAGAAACAGTGCATTTTGATATTCTTCTTCTTGTGGAGATTTAAAATACCAATAATAATACTCCTAAATACGTAATATATAAAAACACAAGTATAATTTTAAAAAAAGGAAAACAATTCATAATATACATAATAATATAAAAAAAATAAATGTTAGTATATGTTTTATTTTTATTGCTGTGATTTTTTATAATCACTTTTAGTAGGTACCACTATTTATTAGGTACTTACCTATGTTCTACTCGAAATAATATATTTACAGTCAAAATTTCTGTCATAAAAATTCATCAGTCAGACAAATTATTTTAAAATGTTTTTAATCTTTTGATTGTATCATTTACAATTTGAGTAGGTGTTAAATTTCACTTTTTTTCTTTCGATATATTTCACTATAATGATTACCTGTAATGATATTTAATTATTATTGATCCCATTTTTGTAAAAAAAAGTTTTTTTTACTCATTGCAAATGAATAAAAATAGATGAAAAATGATTTGTTCATGTAACAATAGTTTTTAAAAATATTACAATTACAATTACTTCCGAGGGATTTTGTGATATATATCGAGCTGTGATATTGTGTACATTTTGGTTTTAATGTACGAGTTTTTAAACAGCAAATACGATAATTAAAATCTATTTGCATATTTCCACCATCATAAAAAACATACAATTTAAAAAAAAAAATCAAAAAGCTTTTTCGATGTTTTTATTGAGGATATCACGTATTTTTGAAAAATTTACGGTTTTATAGTTTTTTTTTGTATAACTTTTTATGTAAAAAAATGCGGGAATTTTCGAATTAGACTTTTGTATTCGGTGCTTTAAAACTGTATTTGTTCCTTATGAAACTCCTTATTACAGAAAATTTTAAAAAACTGAAGTTTCTAAAATATGAACACGACTAAAGTGTAACTTATTTATTTATTTACGGGGAAAAGAAACTCCATTAACAAAATGTTGAAAGTTGGTACTGAAAATTCAACAGTCTTAAAATAAATTGTTCTAAACGAAAATTGACGTTTCAAAAAAGTTGCCATGTGTATTCCTTATGATTTTAAACGGCATCAAATATTCCAATGTCGTCTTATATGTATGTAGCGCAATTATTCGTACCTATAAAATATTATTAATTTATTTATATTATAGTCATAATACAAGTTAAAATTAAGTTAAAAATGTAATAAGTTTCCGTTGATTTAAATATTAATAGTTATATGATTAACTATTATTTATGGTACCCCCCACCTCCCTGTGCACAACGGAATACGAATCCTGGCTGATTCAATACCTGGTTGTGATGAATTAAAAAAAATAATATTTTATTCAGCACTAATATTGCCGTATAGGTATCAACAACAATAAAAACAATATATTTATGAATTATAAATATTAAATTTTCCTAAATATAAAAATACAAATATACATATAAAATCATTCATTTTTCGATTCAATTAAATTCTATAAATATTCTATAAACAGAATAATCATTAAGTAAAAAAGAATTTATATAAAATTAAAAATGTTCTTTAATCTAGTTTAAAATATTTACATAATTTAGCACTATAATATTAATTGGACCCTGTTGACTAAAATATGTAGGGTTACATAAGACAGATATGATGATCGATTTAATTGTACGCCTACATTATTATATTTTTTTTTTTATATTTATAATCTACAGTTTATACAATCTGTACATAAAAAAAGTACAATAAACATAAATGATGTCTATTATTATATAAATTATAAACTGTACCTGTTATTTTACATTTGTAATCAGTTTATACTTTGGATTTATAAAATAGTTTTCTAATTAAATTACAAAGATAATATATTGTATGATCTTTCCATATGAGGTTTTGATCAAAAATAATACCTAAATATTTTAATTTAGTAACTTTTTCAAATTAAAAACAGTTACAAATCTTTATATTATTCGAGCATCTAAAATTATGTTTGGTATTTTTTAATCGAATTTTCTACTAATTTATACTAAAAAAACATATATTTAGATTTTTTAATATTCAGTTCTTTAAAATGTTTATGCAACCAAGTTTTTATATTATTAATATATGTGCCTACAATGATTCACTAAGTAATACAATATCAATTTATTTTTGTATTATAGTTATACATTAGCAATTTCTTTTACGTTCAATTGAAACTGTAATGTATCGTCAACAAAACAAATAATATCTCCTGAAATATTAGGATTAATGAGACAATATTTTATGTAAATAAGAAATAACAAGACGATAACTTGAATTTCACAAGTTTACATTTCTACAATTTTAACTAGGTACTTTTGCAATCTATTTGAAAAATAACATGAAATATCTACTTCATATAGCAATATTAAGAATACCACATTAATATTTTAATATTTTTTAATGAAAATCATTTTTAAATCTGAATACAAACCAAATTACCTACCTTATTATTGCCATTGTCAAAACCTACTAGAATGAATAAAACTCAAAGCTTATAACGGTGCATATTTTGTTGATTTATTTTTCCAAATTGGTTTGTAGAAAAAAAGTTAGGTATGTACGATGTACCTATATTCAAATCAATCAAACGTTTTTTTAAACATTTTTCAAATATTTTGGATATGGAAAGAGAAGGAGAGATATAGGTCTATAATTTGAACAATGATCAATATCGCCAGATTTAATAGTTTCGTTATTATTCTTACCTACGACTTCATGGATATTCGACAGTTTTTTGGTTTATGGTCATCATCTCCATCAGAACGTGATCGCTTTCGGTTGTAGTTTATTTGGGAGATACTATATAAAACGACGCGTAATACCAAAAAGAAATATTGTTAAACACACTGTTTTTTTACTTAAACAAAATTATTATTATTATTATTATTATTATTCAGCGTCGATATACCGACCGGCTAGGTAATATCCGTGGTTATCTCGTTTGAATGTTTATTTATTTTCAGCCAGCGACAAAATATTTTATAATAATAATAAATAATAATAATCGGTTACGTACGTGCCTACCTACCTAGTACCTACCTATTATTTATATATATTATTATATTTTTATTATTTATATTATTTTTACGCAGATTCACGTTTATAATAAATATCGAAATACCTTACCTCCACGCAATTATCTGTGACTCGCCTTACTACATTGTCTACATTTGAATGAATTGTCATGCGTTTGCGTTGTATTATACTTTAATGTGTTATTAAGTTGGTATAGGTATAATATTAAAATGTTTTATCATTTGCGTTGTATAATAATTTAGGATAAAATAAGCATAAATTATGTTTTATTTTTTTAATATTTCGGTGATTTGAGTGAATATGTCACACATTGACAACACTCGTGTAATCATCATACATAATATAATATGTATATCGAAATTGTGATTAAGTATTTAATAAATAAACAATAATTAATAATACATATTTTATTTATTAATTTGAGGTTTAAAAATCCTACCATTATTATTTTTTTGGTATATGTATTAGGTTGTGATTTTATTTGTTGAATTATGCATTTTTGATAGTATGAATAATTTTTTGTTATTAGTTAGGAATGTTCTATACCTCCTACGGTAGGTATTGGAACTTAAAAGGTGAAACGATTTTTGGATTTGATTGCATATTTCAATATTTGTCAATTTTAGCTCATCCGACTTCTATTCCCTAATGTTTCCCTCGAATTGTTTTGTTGTATATAAAAAATTAAAAGTTAAGCACTTATATCGATTATTGGACCAAGTATATTAATATTAATATTGGTATATTAATATTTCGGTATTATATCGGTTGATTCTCTGATCGACTTGCATTAGTTATACACTAGTCTATTCAATATGAATTAAACTCAGAATTTAACTAAAGCCGGACTTGAATATAATGATAAAAATTAACATATAGGTATTATTGTATACCCACCTATCAATTGTATTAAAAGATTAAAAAATTGTATATTACATATATATTTATATAATTAAAATAGCATTATAACCTTCTGTTAAAAGCAATTATTACAGCTCATAAATGTATAGAGTTTTTATCAATTAGTCGGAAAATAATATCAATTATTACACACAATATTTAAGTTCAACATTTTCAACTATGAACCAACACAAAGGTGTTTTGCGTCAGCAATAATAATGACAGTTTAATCAGAAATAACAAGAACGTAAAGCAGATTTTGAAGAAATTATCACTTTATTTTCAAATCTCCAACCTAGGAGAAAGTTATAAATGTATCTAGACTGTTTTTATTAGGTAATTAAATTAACATCAGAAAAAATGCAATAGATAAGAATAAATAAATAATACAGTTTTTTCATTTTTTATTTTACTTTTTTAGTAGATATATAGTATTGTCATAACCAACTAGGTACTCAATTATTATTTATTTCAATATACCATATTAATTGTACAGTAAAAACATTTTACAGTAAGTAATCTATTATTTTTTGTTTAATTTATACCTTAAAAGTAATTTAATATAAAAAAAATCCCGAAGGATGGGAATCTCGCTGACTTCAAAAGGCTATACATTTTAAACTTAGTCCGACCAAAAATTCTGATTGCACCATTGTACTTATATAACTCAATTAAAATAAATAGATTTTAAAAAAAATTTTCAAAAATCTAGTGGTAGCTAAACTGAATTTATGCCACGAAATAATAGATGTACTTTAGGTAAATTTTAAGAAATTATTTGTTTTAAGAGGGGATTCAAATCATTTTATCCCTTGTTGCAAAATAACAACAAAAAAATGCAAAATAAGACTTTACATATTGAACTCGAAATAGATTTCAATGTCATCCAGCATTAATACAACTTAGCAAGATTTATATGCAAATACATGAATTTACAAGCCCAGCAAACCGATGTGGCACACCATTTTTTCTTAGTCTGCAATTCGATCATGAAAAACGAGCGACTAGCTCAAAAATGATGTGACACGTCGATTCGTATGAGAATTTTGCAAAAAATACAACTTGAATATTTATTTTTACATTTAAGATAATGTTCTAAAAATAATAGTTGAATAAATCCAGATTTTAAAGATAGAAAAAATCTTCATTAGGTCATCACAAGGGCCCCCAAAAAAATATTGCCCAGGGCCCAAAAATACGTAGTACCGTCACTGTTTTTAGACAATTATTAACGTTAATTACATATGTAGTTTAAAGTTTTAAATATATTATTACCTATACTAATCAGCAGCTTGTTGTAATCGCCAATTTGTTAAATTTAGTTTAAAATATATAACATATAATTTGTATAATCACGGATTTCATAATACGTAGGTTATTGAAACAAATTGGACCAATAGGTACATAGATAAGAAGATTAAGTAGCGTACTACATTTGTTTAAAACTGATAAAATGATGTTTACATTTTTTAATTCTTACAATACTTGATTAAAAACTTTAAACATTTAAACTGTATAAACGTAAACAAAAATGTTGGTAAATTGAATACTGTTTATTTAGGAATAGACTTTTGTAAAGGAAACTAAATATTAATATCACTAAATTTAAAACAAAATCCGCGTTAATTGAATACTTATATACTTACTTTAAATCTAAACAATGTTGGTTGTTAAATAACATTCACTTTTGTTACAATGTTATGTTCATATAAAATGTATTAGTATTCTATTTTGTTTTTTAAATTGTTAATCAGTATAAACTATAGTTTTTACAATTATTATTATTATTATTATCTATAAGCTCTATGTTGTAAATAAAAATTGATATTATACTGTGTTGGCTATTATCTAAATAAACATTGTATTTTATGTGTAATACTGTGCTGGCTATAAATATTATTATTATTATTATTATAGGAAACTGGTGAATATATTGTTTATTTTTGGATGACGATAAACACTTTGTAAAAGTTTAATCGAATAAAATTAGTTTATTTATATCGTAATATATTTCGACAGTGAATTGTTTTAAGAATTGTATCGAATATGTTTTTAAGTTTTTTAACTTTGGTTTTTATATTATAGTATTTAAATTAAATTGAAGTAAAGTAAATTAACGTTCTTAATAAATTTGATTTTTTCCACGACTTAAAATAGCTGCCGGCATAGAACTTAGCATGCTAAGTTTCACGCAAGAATTCAACCAATATTAAGATGTAGCTGCAGCTGGTCGAAGTTATGCTAAAGGTATGGTTGTAGTGAAATACTATTTTATTTGAGTTAATATTACTTTACGTAGTAAAAATTAGTTATAGAACGATAAGTGCACTTAGGATTGATTCGATAATCCAGATTTATTAAAAACTGGTTTTTAGTGAAATAATTCACCGGTGGAAGCCCCGGCGAGTCGTTATATTATGTTTAAAATGTGTACGAGATTAAATTTTTTTCAAAACCCAAATCCTAAGACCACCTATGGTTACTGTAATAAATAATAGAACTGATAAGCATTACTAAACAAAAAATATTTTGAATACACTTCAAAACGTTTAAAAAATAACTATTTTACCAAGCAAAACTGTGCACTCAAATAAATACACAGTACATAAATAATACCGTCTAAAAAAAAGTATATATAATTTATACATATTACATAGGTACTAGACACTTTTTATTGGGTTGGAAACACAATGAAATTAAAAAAAAAAATTGCGAAATCGAATACTACTCAAGCATCCATATTTACGGAGTTGGTACACTATAAATATTAATAAAATATGATTTTTAATGTAGGTACCGTTATTATTATTATTTTAGGTTAAATGTTATTTCTACAAATAACGGATAAACTATATTATTAATTAAGTACATTTGAAGTGGTTTAACAAATATTAAGAATTACCTAACGACTTTTAACCGTGACCAAAGACGTTTTAATTTGATTTGAAAAAGCATTAAATAGGTTTTAACAAAGTTATTGATCATTTCAAATGGACATTTCTAATCAACATAAATAAAAATCGTTTAATTAGTATTTGTCTCACCCGTGTGTGTAAAAATAATACGTTGGCTCCATTGTAGATTGTTATAATGGTCATAAACAAATAAATATTGAGCAAAAATGTTTATGATAAGATAAACAATTTTAAACCAGAATAGTGCTGTCCATAATTGATCATAGGTATCTACTTTTCGTATTTTTGTGTTTAGAATAATAGATGTTTATTTTCAAAACAAGAAAATATCCACATTAATTAAATTTAGTATTATAATAAAAATAACATACATTCCTATACTTAAATGAAAATAAAATAAAAATTAGATAATCAGGTATTTATTTATTAATTATTTCTACTTATATGAGAGCGAATAATGTCAAAAGCGAAAGAAAAATTAACATACTTCTAGAAGTCCGATTTCGATTTTTTAAAACTAATTTGAATTCAATAACTTCTTTTCTATATTTTGTAGGAAATATATTTTCAATATTTTGTAAAGTTTTCGTAGTACAGTTGCAAATTAATTTACTTAATGTCTCAAAATGAACATGTACTTTAAAGGTTCAAGAGGTAAAAAAAATGAAAATCCATTAATAAAATCCACATTAAATATTATATAATAAACATAACATACATTCTTACTTATATTTCGCAACCACTTATTTAAATTTGAAAACATTTTTCTTGTATTTTTAATTTTAATTTTACAGAATTTTAGGTGGGTTACGTATCTACTGTCAAACAAAATATTCAAAGATATCAAAGGTGAGCAAAAGTCCGAAGCTGTGTCGTCTTATGTGTCCTTCAGTCAAACCTAAACGGACATTGAACGATAGTGTGCGGAGATCGCTCTACGTAACAGGTAAGACGAAGCTGAATATTATTACAACCAGACATTAGTTTGGCCACTTTGGCCACCATCACGGGCCAAACGGAAACTGGGGTTCTGACCGCTTCGACCATCAACCTCCGTAGTTCAGAGTCTATGAACCGTCCGACAAAGGATCTGACAGACTTTCCGCCGAGCGGTATCCGACCGCTGTCCACTGGGTGCGAGGCAATCGTGTACACCATTGTAAGCCGGGTACACGACTATATGGCGAACCAGGTCATACGTTCCGTGGTGCACCACCAGGTTAACCATGCGGGGGCCAATAGGTACACCGTGTCAAACAGAGGTAACCGGGATACACTTCGCAGTGAACAGGCTTGGTGTATATCTCGGTAGCACGGTTTTGCCGCCACAACGTGCGAGTCGATCAGTACCGTCGCCGCTAGGTGATAATTCGGTTACCGACCGGTATCTGATCGCTATCCACTATAAGTGCGAGGCAACCGTGTACACCATTTGTATATACCGGGGTACATGACTAAGGCAAACCAGGTTATGCGTTGCGTGTTGCACTACCACGTTGACATTGTGAACGCCCCAATAGGTATACCGCGTTAAACAAAGGTTCACCAGGGTTATACTACGCTATACGGTGCACCGTTGTGGTACGTATATACCTTGGTAGCACGATTATACCGCCCTGGTGCGATTCGCTCGGTACCGTCGCCGTCTGGTGATAATTTGGTGTGTATAGTCTGTCTGAAACGTCGTCATATGCGAGCCAATAGACTACTGACACGCGTTGATGCGCTTGTATGTCAAGAATTACAGTTTCCGCCGCGGTGGTCAAAGTCGCCGGCCCGTGGCTGTTATACTAATTATAGTCCGCTTCGTCTTAGGTCCGCTGAAAATATATTAAGATTCTAATTTCATACCTTCGACTGAACAACATAATATCTGGCGAAGTAACAAACGAAGCCAGCTGTTTGTATAAAAAATGGGTGAGTACCTTATATAATATTATGTTTGTACAAATTGGTATGTATCTTATATAGTATTATGTTTTGTAAATGTTTGCGAAAAGTCTCGAGACTTACGTGTCACGGTAGGTACGTCTGTAGGCTGTAGGCATACGTACTTTGATTTTACTTTTGGTTCATATAAGTGTTTAAAAATGTTGAAATTTTTATAAAAAAATTTCCTGTTAAAAATAAAGTTACACATCTTTTTTCGTTTGAACGAAATTCTATGTCATCGAACCATAATCATTAAAGTCTATGTAAGTTCTATTAAAGTTAAGTTCCAATTTAGTTTTTTTTTTAAAAGTGATAGTCCAATTAAGTTTTTAGTTAAAGTTAAGTTCCAGTCAAATTAAAGTTTTGAGCAGCTATTGTTGTAGTAGCCAATTTGTTAAATTTAGTTTGAACTTAACATATAATTTGTATAATCACGCATTTTATAAAGTATGCTATCAAAAATATTTGAATCAGTAAATATAGAGAAATGAATATGTGCTGGATTTAAACTTTATGTTTACTGAATGTTGTACTACATTTGTTTAAAACTGTTGTAACGATATTTAAATTTTGATTACCTACATTTATTGTTTCTTACAATACTCGATTAAAAACTTTAAGTCATTTAAACTGTATAAAAGTAAACAGACCTTTTTGAAAATGTAATAAATACTGTTAATGGTGGAATAGACTCATGTTTAGGAAATTAAATATTGATATCACTAAATTTAAAACGAAACCCTTGTTAATTAATTATTTATATACTTTAAATCAAAACATCGTTGGTTTTCAAATAACATTCACTTTTCTTATAATGTTATGTTGATATAGAAATGCATAAGTATTCTATTTATTTCATATTTGTTAATCAGTATAAACTTTAATTTGTAACCATATTATTATTATCATATTAATATTATGTATAAACTCTATGTCGTTTATAAAATTGATATTATATTATACTGTGTTGGCTAGTACCTAAATAAAAATATTTATATATTATATGTAATACTGTGCTACTGACTGCATGGCTATAAATATTATTATTTTAGGAAGCTGGTGAATACCTTGTTTATATATTGTTTATTTTTGACGACAATATACACTTGATAAATGTTTAATCGAATAAAATTACTTTATTCATATTGTAATATTTTGATATACCACCCCTGTGTGAGTCGCTCGGTACCGTCGCCACATGGTGATAATTCGGTGTATAGTCCGTCTGAAACGTCGTCGTATGAGTCTATAGACTCTCCAGACACGTGTTGATGCTTAGACGTCAGAGTAACTGTTGTTCCCGCCGCGATGGTGGTCAAAGTCGCCAAGCCCGTGACTGTTATACTAATTTAGTCCGCTTTGTATTAGGTCTACGGAAATTAAAAAAGATTCTCATTTCAAATCAATGACTTAAAAATATATTTTTCGAAGTCGTAAGTAACATACGAAACCTGCTGTATGTAAAAATGTGTGAGTACACTACCTTAGTACCTTACCTATATAATATGACCATTGTTTTATAAATGTGTGCAAAAAGTCTCGAGTCGTACGTGTCACGGTAGGTACGGGTAAGTTGTAGGCATACGTACTTAACAAACATAATATAATAATTTAAATAAAACCAATGTATATTATTTTTTGTAAACAATGCATATAATAGGTAATTGTATTTAATAATAATTATATAATATCTGTGTGTCGATGCTTTTTGGGAAAAAAAAGTGCCGTAAATCATTCTATGCGTCCTCGATTATATTATACTGGCTGCAGGCTGTCAAAACATTAAACAACGTAGCCTCGGAGATATTCGAATGAATATTAAAAACGGACATAGACGAATTATTATATTTTCGATCAGTTACAGTTACAGAAATATCTTTATGTCATTGCAATACCGTTTATATTATATAATTTAACCACAACCGGCCACCTGCCGAGAATAGACAAAATATCAGTGGTAGAAGAATCAAAACACCACGCCTACAACTGTCGTTGTCGAAATTTTAGAAATTGTGCTGGTACATATTCCGACTTGGCTGCCGACGGTGAACGCAAAACGGTTGACGTATAGGCGTATACCGGATAGATGGTTCGTCGACGCCGCTACATCTACCATAAAGGTAGTCCCGATTCAGTCGGGTTAGGTTAGGACCCAGTTAGGTCTTAGGTCGGGTTACAGCAGAAATGGTATATACCAGGACGTTTACACAGAATAAACATTTGGTGGGACTTACTGTCCAATTTGTGAAAAAAATTGCATTTTCCATGTATGATAACATTTTAATTCTGTTTGAGCACTTTGAGCTAATTAAAGCCTTGAGAAATTGTTTTTTACATTATTCTTAATAAATACTTTTTCACTTATTAAAAAGGCTCGGAAATGTTATGCAAGGTTCCTTATAATCTTCATTAATGGAAGTTCTAAAACATTAAAGATACATAGACACGATTATTTTTTGTATGCATTTAAAGTTCAAATGTTGACAAAATTCATAAAAAATGTTGAAACTATTTTTCAGTTGGTAATTCGTAAAAGTATTATTTCCATAACTTATATTAGACATTTTAATAGACAATATTTACCAGAAAGTAACGATAATTTTTATGAGCGTTTGAATTTAAAATGTTTACGATATTGGATTTTTACCGGTAAATTAACGAATTTTTATTTATCGATTTTGATATTTTGTTGTGCCTATTTTTAAAACAAACCGCAGTTAACTACCAAGTCCGAAGAAGAAAAAATAATATAATATCGCTTTGACGCGTCTAAGGAATTTTCTCAAACACTTTTACACGATCTATTCGACAGTTGTGCAACTACAATATTATAAATAAAGATAACCGAAAACAGAGATTTTCATTTCACATTTATATAGTTAGATAGATGTATAAGCATTTTATACGTACACGGACACACTAATGAAATACAAAGCACAGCTGCAGAATTGTATACAAGAACAAGATTTTCGGTACATTTTTGTTAAACTTTTTTTCGGGTCTTTTTTTCCTATTGTAGGTAAGAATTTTTTTTTCCGATTACCGCCAATATTATATACAATGTACATGCTACACAAACTCGATAGTATTATCATATAATAACAAACGCGTGCCTCGAAGTGTATCGAACAAATGTTAATCGTTTTTAACTCTGTGCCCTAGTAGGTAAATCGTATTTATAAAAATTGTATACAAATTTATGTATACAAATAAAAAAAAAAATCATCGGACAAGACGTGTCAATAACACAACGAACACGACGGCGCACTTGGTGCGGATGTCAATATTTTATGGTCTGCAGTTGCGGTCCACCGGCCACATATCACCGCACCGCATAATATAATATTATCGCGGACCGTCCCGGGCAAACGAACGTAGCGATAAAGAGCTGCAGTGATGGAGCGGCCACGGGAAAGACGCGATGTTGGGCGAGCAAAAAAAAAAAACAACGACATGGGGATCGAAAGAGTGATGTTGCGTGGAATCGATGGTGACCGGATGGTTACCACGCCATCGATAAACTCTCATCTGTAATATGGTTATCGCTCCTGCATGCGCCGTAGGTGGGCTGAGGAGAAAGCGAGTGGACCACTTACCTGCGGTTACCACCGTACGCAATCTATCGCGTAACTCTGCGTCGCGTCGTTTTGTCTAGATGTCTGGAGGTACGTTCTCCCTGCAGCGTCTGGCGTCACTGCCGGTCTGGACGTAGGTCGCGACCGCGCTGTTCCACTGTTTGACGTTGCAGCGAAACCGTAGCTTTAGACTGTAGGGGAATATGGTCAACAAAGAACGGCGCGTCCCTCCTGTCAGACGGCGTGCGCGTTTCCGGATCGGTCGTCCGATCAGATTCTCGAACGCATTGCTCAGTGCTCTACACTTCCGCGGCATAATTGAGCCTTCTAATATAACTATCGCACCTTTCGGTCCATCCGCGATCGTCGTGGCACAGTAGTCTGCAGTTCTGCACCACGCACACCTCACGACAAAGACGGTGCGCTTACATAGTTTGTATCACAATGAACAGTAGCGGCGCCAGATATTTTTTATTGGGGGAGGCGATACAGGGGCAAATTTTTTTCTGGTGGGGCATTTATGTATCACAACTCGATCACCCACTAATTTGCTCATATCATATATTCATTAAGTATTCTTATCTGTATTTAATTATGTTTTTTACAACACTGTAAAGTGTAACGAATTTTGTAATTTTAGAATTTATTATTTAATTCTACCAAGATTCTATACTTTTATACTTAAGTATATTGTATTTATTGACTATTTTTTGTTTTGTTCCAGAACTGTTGATTCGTGTCCACATCAATCTCAAACTCAAAAATGCCTTAGCCCAAATAGAACATAATTTTATAATATTTTAATTAAAATAATGTGTATTGGCACAACTAAATAAATCAGTCACTTCCATCAGTGAAATTGTGTATTATTTATTTGTGCCATTCTGAGTTCTTTTCATTGTTTATATAATAATATAAATATTATATATTATTATTTATTATCTATACTAACTTTATAAAGCTGAAGATTTTGTTTTTTTGATGGTGCTAATTTCAGGAGCTACGCCGGTTCTTTTACTTTTGTGTTGGATAGTCCATCTATCGAGGAAGGCTATAGACTATATTATAACATCACGCTACGCTCAATAGGTCCAACTCCGGGAGGTTCTCAAACAGGGACTTTGAGATGATTATAATATAATAATTATTATTTTTGTTTCTTAACGGTTGCTATTGGTTTTAATAATATTAATAATAATTAATAATGTGTTTAACCAAATAAACTCTTCAGCTTTATGATATTAATATAGACAGCATAGAAAATTAAATTTAAATTTACACCTAAAACTGAGATCGTTGCTATTGGTAGCTATTGGTGCTATTGGTATGATAAATTGGGTACCAAAATAAAAAAAACACTGCGATATAATGGAAAGAATGATAATATGTGTAATATTGATCTCTGTGGATTTGCATTTCTCCAAATTCCTTAATAATTATTAAAATTATATATTTTATATAATTAACACTGTAACACATGATAGTTATATTGTTGATTGATAGGTAAGCTTAGTTTTCAAAATAATGTATCTTATATTTAGCAAATTGGATCAAGATGGTACTTTAAAGCGGTAATTTTTCAATTTTCTGGTAGCTAAAAGGTTCTACATACATAATAATATCCATATAATATTATATTCTTACAGTTTATTTAACAGACCAAATGTTATTTTCTAAACATAATCAAATTTGTTTTTTAAAAACCTTGAATATTCTTATAAGCTATTTCGTTACATAAATTATATTCTAATTGATGATGATAACATACAAAAATATTTAAATATTTTTCAATTTATTACACACATAGGCTTTTACTGCTTTTAGTGATTTAAAATAATTATAAAAGTTACCTCACTAACTTACTTACAGAACGAGTGGTATATAAAAGGGGGGGTGGGATTATCTGTGTTACAACACTCACAGGTTTTTTTTTTGCTATTGAAAACCGTCAAAGCCCAAAAGTAACAGTTACATTAATAAGTGTGTGGTGTGTCCCCTGAAATCAGATGTATTTTAGGCACTGTAGTTAGGTACTTACTACCTTATATTAAATGCACCATAATATGATATAAATGTATATAATATAAGAAACACGTAATAAAAAAGGTGGGTAAGTGGTTGTCGCTCTGCTGTAGGCAGATTTCAAGTGGGTCACTGTATAATAGATAGTACTAAATTTGAATTCAATGATATTATTTAACCAATTATTTTGTATAAGAATTTAAACTTCAAATTTTATCTTATTTAAAATGTAATAATTATTTTGTATTAAAAATGTATAAAATATAAATGTATAAAATGTATAAAACTTTTATAGCTATGGTTTGAAAATTTAAAACAAGATTCCATGTAAGTAGGTATTCTGTAACCAAAACAGTTTCTTTGGTTCTTGGTGTAAGTGGTGTAACTTAAGGAGTAAAATAAATTACTTATGTACCGTACTTAGGTTTTTCTTAATTTATGTCGATACAAAATGTTTCACTCCGTCAAATAACTTAAAAATGTAAATACCTAGAATACGTTTCTAGCAAGTTGTTGTTAGTGGAAATTAAAAAAAAGTTGAGCTTAAATCCACAATAGTTTTTTTATGGGCGTCAGAGGTTAGAAAGTAAAATCACGAAAATGTGCTAACTATTTTGAGTTAGATATTTATAAGAATTTATATTTTTATTCAAAAATTGAACACATACGATTCTAATTTCCAGTTGTTCTACCCTTGACCCAAATAAAACATATCAGAGCTGTAACTACTGTCATGCATTACTAGGAATCGTGTTTTTAATTTCTTATTAATTAAATTAATTAAGGTTCTTATATTCTATAAATTAAAATAATAATAAAAGGTGGGTATCGCTTTGCTGAACATTACGTGTTGTGTAGTTAGTGGCTGGTGGGTCAATATTATGGATGTATTAAATTAAATTTAATGATATAAAATCATTTTATACGAAAAAATGATTCTGAGCGAAGAGCCAAAGAGTGTCAGCCTATATTACAATATAAGTACCTATATTTTATGGTATTGTTGTTAAAGTAATTTATTCTACTTTTAGTAAATCAGTAAATTCAATTAAATTTTACCAAAAACATTTTATTCGATGTACTTTAAAAGTTTAAAAGCTTCAAGTAGGAACAGTATGAAATACTTATGAAAAATCTAAAAAAATATTAACCCTTGACTATTGAACATTTTATACATTTTTAACTACAAAATAATTTACAAATTGTTGATGAATTTTGTAAAAATTTGAACTTTAAATGCTTATAAAAAATAGTGGCTATGTATCTTTAATATTTTTGAACAGATATTATAGTAACTATAAGGATCTTTGTATTACATTTTCAAGCTCTTTGACATAGCAAAGAACTTTTTTTGACACTAATTGTAAAAACATAACTATTTAAAATGTCTTATCCCTACAATTAGCTGAAAAAGAGTAAAACGGTGTATGGAAAATGCTAATTGGAACATTCGGTGAAAAAATCATATATCTGTTGTTATTTTTTTTAGTTACATCAAAAAACAAAATCAATTTTTTAAGGAACCTTATAGAGAAGCACTAAGCATTTATTTGTATTATAGTTTTAAAGCAAGCTAAGGATATTTTAAGATTGTAACATATAAATATTTGTTTATTCATTTATATTGATATTTATATTCGATACAAATATAAGTCAACGCACACAATTACATAAACAATGTGTCCCCTAAACAGGTGGGTGTGTTAATTAATGACACAGTAAAATGGCTTTAAAATGAAAACCTACCAATAATATTCTCACCTTTAAGTTTCATAATTCATGCCAATATTGTAAGGCTTGATCTGAGCCAGCAGTATTATCCCTACGAAAGTCAGCGTCTGAAAAATTGTCAATATATTGGCTCGACTTCCTAGATCCTTGTATGTGGTACATCATATGTTTCAGTTATAGAATAACTATTAAGTGGCTTTTGGTTTTGACAAACATTTAAATCGGAGACTTGTGTAATATACTTACATGAGTGTGTGTGTGAATTAGACATTATTAAGTTTCTAAGGCCTTTCTGCGTGAATTAAAATCATCAACTGTAACATCTCCAAATGCTTAATGTATCTGTTCATTTTCTTCTGACTCATCGTTGGATAAATATGATTTTCTGAAATTGTCAAGTTGTAAAAAACATATAAATATTAATATATCTAATTCATGAATTATGTTAAATGATTTCACCTCCTAGATACCTTCTGTACATCGAACATAGTTTTCAGTCCCAATCATTCGTTTATATATTTCGATAGGTTCGAAAAAACCAGCAATGATAACAAAGAATATATTGACACCTTTTAAAAGTACCAAGTAAATGCTATTAGAAATCGGCCAAAAACTCGAAGTCCGAACTACTATAAAACGTGTACGCCCGTACTCGAAAAAACACACGTCGTTGTAAAACAATTGATACATTTATCGTTCCGCCCAGTGAATGTAAAAGACTTCACTTAAAAGTATAAGACGAGCACCAATGCAATTCGAAAGACGAATCTTCGTTAAAATAATATTATATTATAGGTACCTACCCGTAGGCATAAGTACGTATCGATAATAATGATGTTTGGGAAAGTAAGCCGTTAAATAAACGACGCTGTCGTACTCACGCTGGCTATTAATAAACGACGTCGTAACCGTCGTCTGGGCAATGTTTGTATTTTTCGGTGACTGCTTAGACCAAGATTGTTTTTTATAACTCACTTACAATTTTGTCTCCAATAGTATTAGATACTTGTTCATACTATACCGGAAAAAACACTGTTAATAAAATAACATGGCCACGATGGAGATCGATATAGACGCAATCCTGAGGGAGATGATTCACAGCCTTATTGACGAATTTTTCGTCGACGAAAATCAAGAGCATATCGATGAAGAGCAAGTTCCAGAGGACATCGTGGGCACCCTTTTGGGTGAGATAGTCGAACCTGTCTGCGTCAAAGTCGACGAAGGGCAACATTTGGATTACGACAAAAATCAAGGAGATATTGAAAACAAGAACCATCGAGAGCCTACGGACGAAAAGGAAGTTCCAGAGGATATCTATAACAAAGAAGACCCAGATGACGCCTCATCGGAGGCTATGGCCAGCGGAGACGCGGAGACAGTTACAGTTCCAGAACAGATGATAGAGACACCGGCCGAGGGCAAAGAGAGGGACGGAGATGGACTGGCCAGGATACCTGAATCGGAAGCACCGAAACCAGCGGACCCCACACCTCCACGTGGACGCGCAAGGCGAATAGTGGCCACCACGTGGAAGGGTGTGAGGCGGGTCACACGCCTGATGCTGTGCGGATGCTTCCGAGGAGAGTGAAGCCGCAGTCCACCCCTCCCTCCTCCTCGGACCGAAGAACACCAGACAAGACGGCGGCGACATGGGGGATTGATACGTGACAGAGCACTTTACGGTGTACGGCGGTAAGTCACCCTGTACGTTTTCCGGCCACCCGCGGAAAGACGAGGTCGTGGTCGATGGCGTCGCGAGCTCGCGGTTTCTGACACGCGAGACCATCTGTGGCTGCTCGGCGATGGCCCAGCAGCGTAGGTCGTGAGAGGAGCGACGGACGGACGACGACGACATACGACGGCTAGCTAGACCAGCGTGGGCAACGATACCGCCCCGACGGTACTTCGACGACAGCTGCAGTTTGCACGAAGGCGACTCGTAACGGCGGCGGCGGAGATCTCAAAGCACGATGGGTGAGCGATATAGCTAAGGTAAGCTATGGGAACACGGACGTCGCTGCATCGCCTGACCCACAGAAACTGATCATGTTTCAGGGTCCAGCGGTGCGCGACTCCACGGCGGAGAGGCCATCGGCGCGGCAGACACTGTGCCGACGGGACCCAAGGACGAAAATCACGGAGAGGATCAGGACCACGCTGTGTTGCGGTGCGGTCCGCGGATTCTCTCCCCTTTTCGGCCTACGGTCATCCCGTTGGCCGAGTCTCGGGACTCCAGGACGAAAATCACGGAGTGGATCAGGACCATGGTGCGTTGTGGCATGGTCCGACGATTCTCTCCCATTTTCGTCCAGTGGTGGTCCCTCCGGTCGCCGCTGATTCCACAGCCCCAAATAGCTGTCTTCGCTCGCTCAGTGCTTTAGTGTCTCCGTCGTCGCCGTCACAACAGTCGTCTTCAGCATCTGCGCATCGTCGACGCGCATGACATCGCGCACTAGCCGCTCGCCGTCAATCGTCGTCCAATGTCGCTCCCGCGGCCTTCGCAGTCGGGTCCAACCAGCCGTCACGATGGTCGTCACCCGCGAGCAAACGCGCCAGCGATCACACTCGTCTGCCTTAGGGACCGGCCGCGAAAACGTATGGAGGTGACCAGAGGCCTTTGCATCTGCACGCACCTCGCCATCACGTATCAATCCCCCCGCTTTTGTGTCTTGTCTGGTGTTTTTTTTTTTTTTTATTATATTAATATTTTTTTCATGTTCAAAATTGTTAAATTTTCTGACCATTTTGCGTCAGACCTTATCTTTCGGCTCAACAAACATAAATTTTTTTTGTTATATATTACCATTAATTCAGACCATTTTGCGTCAAACTACTTATCCTTTGCTAACCAGCAATAAGTTTTTTTTATATATTTCATCAGACAATTTTGTGTAAAACTTCTTTCGGCTCAAAAAAAATAAAAATTATGTGGTTAAAATATTGTTTCTTTTTTTCGTATTAATAGTGTATTTGAATTTTTATTTATTTCAACAGAATTATAGGTAGAATAATATTAATATAAAATCGATATATTACACTAACTTTGAAATTCTACAACTATTAGCTAACTTTTGCTCCTTATAAATAAATAGGTACACTTATTAAGCTTATACATGTACGACGTTGTACGTTGCATTGAAATTTTGTAAAATCATAAAATTATTTATTGCTATCTAAGATAACTCAAACACACACATGTATATTAGTTATTACTTATGAGTTATGACAATAAGTATTGTAAACAATTTTGTAATTTAAAAATATTATTCGTGGGTACATTTAACGTATTTTATTATATTTTAATATTTTATACACACGATAACGTTTTCAAATGCAATGTTTTCGGCAAAAATTAATTCAACTTACTGTACTTCTACCTAATACTTTTTGAGATACTTACACTAGCTGACTACTGAGACGTTGAGAGTTTGAGACGCTGGTCACTGACTTACATAATTACTATTCGGCATTCGCCCTATACATGGGTAGGTATGAAAAGATTTTGATAATTTAAATACACTGTTGACATTTAGTAAGTACTCGAAACTATAATGATTCATTTATACAATTTGCTTTACTTCAGAAGACCGTAAAATTCGTAGGCCCATTTTAACAATAAAGTCCGATAATGACAATAATTGACAATAGTCGTTTACGCAGTACCAAAAACAAAAAAAAAACAAAGATATACTCGTATGTAAATTGAAACATCAGTGTGATTAAATCATTTACCGGAAGCCCGAAGGACTCTCAATCACTCTGCGCGTGCGGCAACTGGATCTACTAGACGGGCTAGATGGAGCTCCACTGAAATGTATTGAAATAAAATTAAAAAAAAAAAATTACAAGATATAAGCATAATGTGTCAACACAATGTCGTTTACAAATGTTGTACCGGAAGTAATTCGGGCTTCCATTTTCCACGCATCAATAATGAATACATATTATATTCCACTTGCGACTTTACCAAGTGCATAATATATTGTGATTTGTGGTAGTGTGGTTACATGTAGAACCACGTATAGGTACGTCAGACCTACTAAACACATGTACAGGGCGTTTAGTAAAGAGCAAAGCAAACGTTAACCAAATATTTGAAAATTGACAATTTGAAAGAAAAGTTATATATTTGTTTAAAGTTTGGCCATCTCTTTATTGAGCGTTCTGTACAAATATATATTATTATATACACTTAAAAATGCAAGTCTCAGCTAAATCTTGCTCTGGACCACATAAGTACCAAGTGCAGGATACTGAATAAGCTATACGACTTGACAAATAGTGGTGCGTTGACTTGAAGAACCACGTACACAATTTAACCTACAAAAGATATATGACCAGTAAAAAGCAAACACTAACCAAATATTTCAAATTAAAAACTTAAAGTAGTTATTTTTAAATTATAAGTATTTCTGTACATTTGTTTAGCGTTTGATAATTTTTTATTGGGCGTCCTGTACATATATATTTACATAAAAAAGAGAGTCATAAACTCCTAGAAAAACTGAGCACAGGACAAGGTACTAAAAAATTATACGACCTAACCAATAGTGCATATAGTGCGTTGACTTGAAGAACTGTGTACATAGGTAATAGTTGAATGATGAACCTGCAGAAAATATATACAGGGCATCCAGTAAAGAGTAATCATTAACCTAATATTTATATATATTAGTTTATTTATTAATCTATTAATATAAATAATTTAGTTTATGTGCCGCCGTCGTGCGTGTTTATCGATAATTTTTTAGAAAAGTCGAGTTTTACTATATACAGGCATAAATACATGCGTCGAAAAGTTCGATTTTTTTATTGATATATTTACATGTTTTTTTTGATTTAATAAACTGCGTTATTATTATATTAGACTGCCTTTTATCCTTTTGCCTACTCGGTCTGTACGTAGGTACATGTATATATTATAATAAATTTATAAATATTAATTATATAAAAAAATATCCTAGCTCGAGTCAAGTCGACTATACTCTAGGTATGTATAATCATGAGCATAAAATCAAATTAATAACTAACCTACATGTATACTATATAACTTAATGAGGATCTATTTATTTATTAATATATATTATATAGTAACTGTAGCAGTATTTGTATGCTACATTAAATTATGAATTGCCAAAATAAGAAAGTGACTATTTGATTACCTCAACCAGTCAACTCACCGGACAACTGTAATATTATATTGATATGTATGTAATTATTAGTTCATATATTATAGGTATACACAATATGTTTTTTTGGGTTGTGTAGTATATCGTTTGTATTGTGTGTAGTTATATACTACGGCGAACGTCGTTCGAGGTGACTGACCTGCTAGACACCCAACAAAATTCGTTGGCTATATGATTTGCATGGACGCGCGAAATTTTTTAATTTTTTTTCACGTAATTTATTACTTATTTTTGCTTTTTTTGTGACAGTAATGAACGTTGTCCGCGATCCGACGCAGTCGGATTGCATACCTGATGACGTGACCCGGCCGTCGCAAATTGTCCGCTATCCGACGAAGTAAGATTGCCTACCCTTATTACTACGGCGAAAGTTATTCAAGGTGACTAACCTGCTAGACACCCAAAAAAATACTGCGGCTATATATGATTTGCATGAACGCCCAAATTTTTTTAAATTTTTTTTCACGTAATGTCGCGTTTTCGGCGGCAGTAAAGAACGTTGTCAGCGATCCGACGCAGTTGGATTGCATACCTGATGGCGTAACCCGGCCGTCCCACATTATCCACTATCCGACGAAGTAAGATTGCCTAACCGGATAACTGAGATGACTGACCGGCTAGAAACCAAAAAGATCGCGGTTGCTATATTATTTTTTTTACGGAATTTCGAATTTCCGGCGGTAAACAAAAAAGCCAAAACTCAGATTGTATATCTAATTGTGTGCGTTGACTTATATTTGTATCGAATATAAATATCAATATAAATTAATAAACAAATATTTATATGTTACAATCTTAAAATATCCTTAGCTTGCTTTAAGACTATAATACAAATAAATGCTTAGTGTTACTCTATAAGGTTCCTTAAAAAATATTTTTGTCAAAATTTGATTTTGATTTTTGGTGTAACTAAAAAAAATAACAACAGATACATGATTTTTTCACCGAATGTTCCAATTAGAATTTTCCATACACCATTTTACTCTTTTTGAGCTAATTTGTAGGGGTAAGACATTTTAATTAGTTATGTTTTTACAATAAAATTAGTGTCGAAAAAAGTTCTTTGATATGTCAAAGAGCTTTAAAATGTAATACATGGATCCTTATAGTTACTATAATATCTGTTCAAATATATTAAAGATATATAGCCACTATTTTTATAAGCATTTGAAGTTCAAATTTTTACAAAATTCATCAACAATATTTGTAAATTATTTTGTAGTTAAAAATGTATAAAATGTTCAATAGTCAAGGGTTAATATTTTTTTAGATTTTTTCATAAGTATTTCATACTGTTCCTACTTGAATATTTTAAAGTATATCGAATAAAATGTTTTTGGTAAAATTTAATTGAATTTACTGTTTTACTAAAAGTAAAATAAATTACTTTAACAACAATACCATAAAATATAGGTACTTATATTGTAATATAGGCTGACAGTCTTTGGCTCTTCGCTCAGAATCATTGTTTCGTATAAAATGATTATATATCATTAAATTTAATTTAATACATCCATAATATTGACCCACCAGCAACTAACTAAGACGTAATGTTCAGCAAAGCGATACCCGCCCTTTATTATTATTTTAATATATGATTAGTAAATAATTTAAGAAATATACTTATGTTAGAATAAGATATTACGTTCCAAATTCATTTAAACAAAAAAATATTGATGTTTAAAAAAATTCTAAAAAATAAACTACCTTGATTTAGTTAAGTGTTTTTACTATCAATATTTGTTCTTATAATCAGATTCACAAATTGGCTATTTTCAGTGTATCCAAATAAATGTTGCCTACCAACTAGATCCAATTTGCAGTCAGAAATCATCCCCAATGTTGAAGAACATAAGGTTTTTTCTACCATAAAACGCCGTGTAACTGATACGCATGTACACAAAAACACACATAATTGTAAAATCTCAATAAACGTTAATCGATAAATAAATCGTCGTTAAAATAATATTATAATACAATTATAGTATACTTCTGCGTTATAACGTAAGTACAGTATTGGTATATCAATAATATAATACAAATAATGGTGTTTGGAAACAAAAAAAAACAGGCCCAAAATCAAGCCGACGCCGCAGGTCGATAAATAATAATGAGATATGGTTTACTCGCTGGCTACTAATAAACGATGTTTGTTTTAAATTATCGGCGACGGCCTATGACGAAATTCGGAATCGTCTCATTTGCAATTCTGACTAAATACCTACACGCTGACAATAATTTACCTGATAAAATGGCTGAATCACAAAAAGACGAAACGACCCACGGAATCATCATGGACGTCTTAGAAAAAATCATAAACAACATCGATTACGAGCTGATGGAAGAAAATCTAAGACGATTCGACGACATTGATGAGGAACCAACCATCGATGATCTGGCGGGTCTTCTGTTTTATGCGACTCAGTTCGCAGGCGGCGACACGTCGGAAACCCTTCTTCAACTGGACGACGATTCCAGTACTGGACCGGTTGAAGGGATCAAAGACGACGTGGTCGCTGTACCAGCGATAATGCAGGCGGTGGCAGTGGAAGCGCCAAGTGACGTGGCGGAGTTCGTCACACCGGCCAGGGGAGCTGAGGTCAAGAACAGCTTTGGAGACTTGATCGGCTGGCTGGACCCGGGGGCAACGCTAGCAACACGCGCAGCTCCGCGCAGACGGTCGGCGGCGAGGATCGCGTCCGCTGCGTGGAGAGGTGTCAAGAAGGCCGTACGCGTATGCTGCTGTTGTTTCCCGAAGTGAAACCGTCCGAGAGTTCCCCCCTGGCTGAGGGCAGCGGACAGGGCGAGGCGATGACGTGGGGTCGAGGTTTATAGGTACGTGACAGTGCACTTTTAGGGTGATCGGCGGTAAGTCACCGATACACGTTCTCCGGCCACCGGCGGCAGCGCGACGGGATCGCGGACGTCGCGCGCTCGAGGTCACCGAGGACACGCGAGACCCTCTGGCGGCGCGGCGTTCGCGCGGCTGCTTCGGTCCGAAAGCGACGACGACACGATGACGGAGGCTGGCGGTACCGGCGCGGACATCGACATCGCTCCGACGGTACCAGCGACGACTGCTGCAGTGCTGCTCGAAGACGACTCGTGACGGCGGCGACGGAGACCGCAAAGCTCACGGCGGGTGAGTGACGGATGACTATGATTACAGGATGGCCAGGAACACGGAAGTCAGCAGCGCCGGGCTCGAGGGAACGAAACGTTTCAGAGTTTGGCGGTGCGTGACGCCAGGGCGAAAACCACGGACAGTATCAGGACAGCGGCGCGTTGCGAAGCTGTCCGCAGATTTTCTCCCTTTTTCGCCCAGTGGTCTGATCCCGCCAGCCGATATTATAGTTTTCGTCGCTCGCTCCGAGCATCGGTCACCGTCGTCGCCGTCACAACAGTCGTCTTCAGCGCCTGCTGCAGTACCGTCAAGCGCACTACATCGCGCACTGGCCACTCGTCGTCAACTGTCGTCGTCGCTCTCGCAGCCGTCGTGGCCAAACTTCGCCCGCTGCCATGGTCGTCTTCGCGTCCAGAGCAAACGCGCCCGCGACTCTCGTCCGCCCCGTAGTACCGGCTATGAGAACTGTGTAGAGGTGACCAGTGGCCATCATTATTATCTGCATCACCACCCACTCGCCATCACGTACCCCCCACACATCGCCTCGTCTTGCCCGATGCCTTTTTTTTTACTTATAATAATTATTGTTTTCTACAACTTGAGTTGTACACTGTATCTCATTTTTTCGGCATAAATATTATCAAAATTGTAAATGACTCAACATAAATTGTTTAAACATTTTTCATTAAATTATGATCTAATAAAATTATTCTGTTTACACAGTAAAATGTCGTTTCTTGTTTATCGCATTAAAGAGTACAGTTTTATAATAGTGGCCCCACTGAACATGCTGCAGTGAGCGTGGAATCCACTGGGACGCATAAAGAGCATTGACTAACAATGTCTTTGTTACGTACTAAATCTTAATGAGATAATAATATATTGAAGGTTTTCGCCACGTTAAAGTATTAAAATATTTACCGGTGTGGTGAAAATTTTTCTGCTCCAAATTGTGAGAACAGACAGAAAAAGGAATTTATAAAACAAACACACATTATTCTAAAATAAATACATTCATCGCTCGGCTCAGAATCTAAAATAATAATATAATTACAACTATTGTTCTCTGAACCTCACATTGTGTTTACGTAAGAGTAAGTACCTACTGCGCCTATCCGCTCATCGATCCACAAGAGTCTGACTGTCGAATCCGCACACGCTGTCAATTTATTGTGTCGATGGTGACAATAAGACGTATTGTGTAGTACACAATAATATATTAAAATAACATTTAAAACTATATATACATTAATACGACAAAACATTTAACATTTATTAAAGAAATAGAAATTGTAATTTAAAAAAAAAAATATTTCTATAGGTGCGCTAATAACGTATTTTTGTTGTTGAAGCGAATTTATCAATAATAATAAAAAGAAAAATCCGTTTACAGCTAAAAACATGTCAAAATATTTTGAAAATTTTATCAAGTATAGAAACACTGACAAAATAAATATTTGGTGTAAATTTCAGGTACCCACGGATATTCATGTTTGAACAACAATTAAGAAAATCGTTCCATGAGAAATGGAGTGAATACTGTGCTATAGTACAATTCGTAAAAATTTGAACTTCAAATGCTCATAAATAAGTAATTGGACTTTCCAATTTTTCCAATTTTTTTTTTTTTTTGCTTTAAGGTTGAAAATCTTGAATTAAATTTTAAAATCTTAGATATAAAAAGACGCACTTAAAATTATGTTCAAATTTCAAGACTAAAATATAAAATTAAATATATTGTTGGCGTAAAGGTAGCCAATAATAATCAAGTATATATGCACGGGATTTTGATTTTGTTAGCTATTGTCAGCGCATTTTTGATGATAAGAGAAATTCATATCTGTGATATCCCTTGGCGCAGCCATTTTGTTTCTGATGATAACAATCCGAGTCGATATGCAATAACCTGTATACCTATCTCAACCATGATTTATCTTAATTTTTCTGTTGCCCGGAATATAAATTCTGATTCGCAGCAGTATATTGTTAGGTAGGTAGATCGCGGACCCCGTGCTGTTCGTACGTAGGTAAGTGTATGATTTAACTCTAAAGTATCAACGTTATACCAAGTTTTTCGTTTTTACAGAATTCCACCTACGGTGGATTAATATAATCAATTTATACAAAATCCTAACCTAACCGTACTAAATTCCGATGAAGAAAAAATCAAATTTAACACTTTTTAAATTAGCCTTCGAAACCCTTCGAAACGATTCTAGTTAAGCAACCTATCGATTTTTAAATTTTTTTTTTCTCCAAAATGTTTGTTTTAGAGTTTTTTATAAGAATGTAAAAAAAAGCACGGACAAACTTCGTTTTGAAGTTATTGTTAAAAAACTTCAGAAACTTCATTTTTTCGTTACGCGCGTTTTGTTTAAAAAATATACTTAGAATTGAATATTTTTAAATTTTTTTTTTTCAAAAGGTGTGGTTTTAATGTTTAATAGATTGGTAAAAGCCAAACTTACCTAACATACTTGCTTTTGAAGTTTTTGCGTGTGGTATGGGCAATGCCTATGCGCGTGTTGCGGCACTCCGCTCTGCAAATCGAAAATATCCCTCGACTTGCTATGCAAAATCACCTCAAGTAGGTAACAAGGTCAATAAAAATGTAAATCTGTGAAAATGAAACTAAAAAAATGACGCGTGTGGTATGTATCGTAATTCTAAGTATATTATTTAAACAAAATGCGCGTAACGAAAAAATGAAGTTTCTGAAGTTTTTCATCAATAACTTCAACACGAAGTTTGTCTGGGCTTTTTTTTTCATTCTTATAAAACACCCTAAAATACATATTTTGGAAAAAAAAATTTTAAAAATCGTTATGTTGCTAAACTAGAATTATGCCCATCTTCTTCCTGAAGGTCTAATCTACACACAAACATTCATTTTTATATATACTAGCTGATCCCGTGCACTTCGTTGTCATTTAAATGTACTTACTCTATATGACTCAAACTTTGTTCAATTCGTTGTATTATATTCGGTGTATGGTGTTTAAAACTTATCTTAACTTTTCCGTTGCCCGGAATAAAAATTCTGATTCGCAGCAGTATATTGTCAGGTAGGCAATCTACCTGCGGTAGATCGCAAACCCCATGCTGTTTGTACGGTACATAAGTGTATGATTTAACTCTAAATTATCAAAGTTATACCAAGTTTGTCGTTTTTACTTAATTCCACCTTGATTAATATAACCAATTTATACAAAATCCTATTCTAACCTAACCGTACTAAAATCCGATGAATAAAAAAAACCAATTTTAACCCTTTTTAAATTAGCCTATTTTCTTCTTCCCAGAGGTCTAATCTACCCACAAACATTAATTTATATATATGTGTATCTAACTATATAAATACACAGACTAAAACTATACAGACTAAACTCTGGAACTACTTATCCGATCTTCTTGTATATATTATTATATGTATATTGAGTATTAACAAAAGACAATAATACAAATCAACAAACATGCCCGATTAACTAATAGCAACCAATATATTATACACCGGTGGATTTTCCTAAAATGTTCTTTCATATAAATCTTCCCCGTGAAATACTCTTTCGTTAAAAAAAAAATTCAAGAATATCTGATAAGTAGTTCCAAAGTTTAGCCTATACAGGGATTTTCATTTCACATTTTTAATACTATAAGTTATATTTAAAAAGTAAAGCAAATATTTTTTTATTATTATTATTATTATAATAGCTTAAAAACCCATAGCAACCATTTATAAACAAAAATTTCCATCAGAAATCTCAAAATTCCCGTTTAAGCACCTCCCGGGGTTGGTCCACTCCATTTTTAAATTGGCCTATCTTTTAAGTTGGACCAAAATACACACATTGTAAAAATGTCATCAAGATCGGTCCAGTAGTTTCGGAGTTTCTCCCGGACAAACACGTGACACGAGATTTTTATACATAGTTATATAAGTTTGACAAAAAATAATAATACAAATCAACAAACATGCCCGATTAACCAGTAGCAACCAATATAATATAATACACTATTATTATTTTATTTTTTCTGGACAACCCTTATCGCTTAAGGGTATGAAAAATAGATAGTAGCTGATTCTCAGACCTACTGAATATGCATATAAAATTTCATGAAAATCGGCCAAGCCTTTTCGGAGGAGTGTGGTAACTAACATTGAGACACGAGAATTTTATAGATATAATATTATAATATAGGTACAAAACTGCATCCCTTTTTCGCGGACTGAAAAAATCAACGTATATTTTGGTCACCCGAGTGTTGATGTAAACAGAGTATTTGGCAGGTATATCTAATTAATTATTAGTTTATACTTGTATATTTTAATTATATGATAAAGATTAATAATATAAGTACCAACAGCATACAGAATTTTACTCACAAATCCATAAAAATAAATTCTCAAATCATCGGTTATTACTCATCCGGCCCATGGAGGGGAAATAACTGGACCCCCAAGAATATTAATTTAATGCTGGTTTTCGGCACACAATAGATATATAATTTTATGTTGTATTTGGATATATTTTTGTTCCACATACATATGTGAAACTTCGTTATCCAAAATGACGTTTTTAAAGAATAATTACTGTTCAAGATTAACTTATCACCGCCTTCAAAACACTCTGATCAACTATAGTTGTTCTCCAAGAGTAAGTACAATATTTTGAAAAACTGGCTAATATTATATTAAATTAAATAATTTGCTTAAAAATAGCTTGAACTGTATTTTTATCACAAAAATAAACACATTATAATATCAACTAATTTTTAAGTTTTTTAAGACCTTCGACATTGTTTTCTTCAAATTATCTGGACCGCCATAAAATGTAATTGCCGACCTCTGACCTATATCATATTATTATTATGTATAACACCATTAAATTATAGATCGGCAGGCGTATAACGTTATTTGTAGACGATTGTTTAATTATGAACCGGACAATATATTTTTACTTAGAAAATAATATTGGACATTTTAGATTCTGAGCAAAGCGATGACTGTACTAATTTTACAATGATAATATTTTGTGTAATTTTTTTATTTATTCCTTTTTTAGTATCTCTCAACAGTCTAAACACATTTTGGATGGAACAGTAAAAATGCTTCGATTTTCAACTAAACTTTTCTAAAAATGTTTCTGTATAAATATTGAAAAATTGGTATTATTTCAGAAATAAAATTATCATAACACGGCGTCCTGTGTAGGCTATTTAGCTACTCCATTTTCGTGGGTCATTTTTCCGGTCACTCTTGTAAGCAATGAAATATTGTAATACTAATTAAATAATATACCATAGTAATATAATAATAAATATTAAAATATGACGCTATAGCACGGTGTACTGTAAATTTACTTTTTTTTTACATGGAGAATAAGACGTAATAACTGTAAATAAGATGAAAATGTATACAGACGGTAGGATGTCAATGGTGTTTGGTGTGGTCGATTACGTAAATATTATAAATCCTGTGTATTATTATACAATAACACAGAGGGAATTAAATATTAACCCGTTAGTGGTCGCGACTGATCACCTCGTTATTATTTTGAGGGCCACTTATTTATTTATTACTCGATTCATCTGATATTATTTATACCTTCAATCGAAACATGTTTAAATATACTTTTGCAAATATAATAATTTTATAGATGATTCTCGATTAGATATCGACATGCAATGTTGTTAATATCTATAAATTGAGCATTGCACTCACTCAATAGATCGACCTAATACTATTTCGTAAACTCGGAACGTTAGACCTATTTTTAAGGAGCACACAATATTCATATGCGTATACTGTATAATAATCCGCAAAATATTCCAGACAACTAGGGCCAAGTTGAATGATAATGATTATATTATGTATAAACAATTATAAATTAATTTTTAGTGGTGAACAATTTATAATTGAGAAAAATTGTAAGACAATTTTTTGTAAAAGATTAAAATTTAAATAATTGGTTGTTGGTTTCAATATTTTATGTTCATTTTATAATAAATAATGATGAAAAAACAACGAGGTGAGCGCAGCGCTCACTCAATACCAATGGCGGGACTCTGCATAGTGATACCAACGACGGGTTAAATAACCAAGACTAACAGTTTTAGTTATTTTGTTGTAATTTTATAATATTAATTCAATATATTAATTTAATTCGTTTTACGCCACCAGGGAATAATTCAATAATAATTAGAAAAATTATTTTACAATAATTTCACAAGCTAAAAATTGTTTTGCGCGGGACAACTTTACTCCTTCAATATTAACAAAAAAATTACCAAAATTTTACATCCCTATAAAGAAGAAATTTATCTGTGTCGTAGCGTCGTTATTTTTTTGATAACACTAACCAATAATTTTTAATAATTAATTGAAAAATACAAAAAAACCTAATGTTTTCAAACCAATAACTTTAATTGTATTTATGTTTTTCAAAAAATAAAAACGCTACGACATAGATAAAATTCTTCTCTATGTGTTGTAAAATTTTGGTTATTCTATTATAGTTATGATGCGAGAAAAGTTGTCCCGCGCGAAACAGTTTTTACAATCGAATTACGAGTGGTGTGGCGTCCTCTTAACGAACATTTTTGATTTTTTTCAAAATTCGAGTTTTAGCTTTTTTTCACACGCTTGCCCTCCCCGTCGACGACTTATTCGCGTTCCCCGCTAAATGTATAGGCCGCACTTCCTTCCGGACGAGTCGATCGCGGAGAGTGCAGCGTCGTCACGATTTTAACGACATTTTCGACTCGAGTCGCCTCCAACCCCTTTATAAGACGTCGGACCTCCCCGTCGAAGACTTATTCGCTTTCCCCGCTAAATTTATAGGCCGCGCGTATATCTGTTTCCCCAATTGTGAAATTAATATCATGTTTTTCCCTCCAAAAACCTCGATGTTTATTAATTTTTTCGAGTAACTACTTGAGTTTGTGTCAATCGTGAGATGACCTGCCATTAGATTTCTGTCAATATTTATAAAATGGTCAAGTGTTGCGTGATTGGGTGTACTTCGGGGTATAAGACTAATACTGAAAAAGTTCATATTTTTCTGTGCCCAAAAATGAAGATCTCCGAAGGGCCAGTTGTACCAGTCTAGTTTAAACTAAGGTTAAATTAGAATTTTCTTAAACTCGGTTTAAGACCAAATCATATGTTGTACAAGACTAGTTTAACATTTAAACCCAGTTTAAAAGCAAGTTTAGATAAACCATCGATCTTGATGGTTTAAACTAGGTTTAGCAATATTTGTTGACAACTATGAATTATTATACTGTGATATTATGATAATTTGTGTTATAAAAATTTATTGTGCAAATAATTATTTATACTTAATTAAAAATGAATAACGAAATATCGGAGGATAAGGATTTTGTTGAACTTATAAACTTTATTGCTAATGAACATCGAATACCAAGAATATTCAGGCAGCATTCAGATTATTTTTAATGTCTTCGTGATTTTGAGTTTGTAGAAAGGTTTCGTCTATCAAAACCAGCAGTATTGTATGTACATGATCTAATTCGACCAGAAATTGAACATCCAACAGACAGGTAATTAAAGTTATGTACTACTAGCTTTCCTCCAGGATATGCGTCTGAATAAAAATAAAATAAAATACTAAATAGTGCTTAATATAGGGGACAAGTGGGTTAGGTTACTCTGCGCCTCTGTTGTACCTAGAGTAGTTAGCATTGTATGCTAACTATGCATTGTGTGATATTTGAGTTCAATGATAAATCATTGCATATAGTGTAAGTCTGTGAGCATCTGTTAACATTACAAAAAATGATACTGAGCGGAGACGTTGTGCCCTCCTATAAATAATCTTTATATAAATTATCCAATTTAAAAATTTAAAAATTGACTATATCTTGCTTATGTAAATAGCATTCTGGTAAACTTGCTTACTACTTACTTTGTTTGTTAAGGGTAGAACAAATTATGGGGAATTTCCTATTCAATTTATAATGTTACCTAGCTATGAAAACAAAAACTTTTAATAATTTATAACAAAAATAATTTACACAATTAAGCCCTCCACAATCTAGATGTTCTACTCTGTAGGAAATAGGTGGGTATAAGTTATTATTACATTCATTGATACACTTAAAGCATATTACTTCAGCACTACTGATTCTGAAAAATTTGTGTACTAACCGCTATTTTATTTTATTTTATTTTTCCTTAAGAATGTAAGTATTACATGGATTTTATAATTTCACAGGAACTTTGTCATGACATCAAGACAAATGATACTAATGACTTTGAGGTATTTTGCATCAGGTTCGCTTTTGGTTGTGTCAGGTGATTTTGTGGGGGTGTATAAATCAACTGCTTCAAGAACTATAACATGTGTATCAAGAGCTAGACTTTGTTCTAAGTTTATTAGGTTCCCTGAGACAGAAGAAGAAATTTCAGTAACTAGGCAAGAGTTCTATGCAAAATGTAAATTCCCAAGGTGCATTGGTGTTATTGATTGCACCCATATCAAAATTAGATCACCTGGAGGGGAGGATGCAGAAATATATCGAAATCGAAAACAATACTTCTCTTTTAATGTCGAGGCAATATATAATTCAAATCTTAAATTTATGAATATTGTAGCAAGATGGCAAGGTAGTGCTCACGATTCAACAATTTTTAACAACTCCGCAATACGAGGAAAATTTGAGAGAGGAGAAATGGGTGATAGTTTACTTATAGGTGATAGTGGATATCCAATCAGACCATTTCTATTGAGAAAGTTGTCAATTGCATCAACACAAACTGAACAGTTATATAACAAATCAATAATAAGAACGGGAAATTGTATTAAAAGAAGTTTTGGAGTGTATAAGCGTAGATTCCCAATTTTATCAATTGGTATAAATATCAATGTGTCAAAAGTTGAATCAGTCATTGTGGCAACTGCAGACTTAAACGAAATAGTACCCAATATAAGTACAGAAATGGAAAACCTAATCAATCTATCATTTTTTGAACAAGGGACAGAGGAACAAAATCGTCGACCTAATGGGGCAAATGAAATTACAAGAAACACTTTAATTAGATACTTTGAAACAATGTAAAATTTAATTTGTCTTTATCAAGACAAACATGATATAATAATTTAATTTAATATAGATTAACAATTTTAAACAAACTATAGCGTAATATAAAATACAAACTTAACAAAAATTATTTTTATAGTATGGTAATTGTATATACCTAAATGTTCTAACTATTGATTTCGAAAAGCCTTTAATTTTAAATCTAAAAGTTCCATTTCTTTGGCATGCTTTTGATTCATGAGCTCTATTCTTTAATCTGATTCGCGAATTCTATTTCAACAGAGTTCTTATGTCTGGAATTCATTAATTCAATCTTAAGGTTATGCTCCTTTCTCATTAGTTCTTCCTGAAGCCCTACTAAGTTTGTTTTGGCAGAGGCCCATTTAGTAAGCTTATCTTGTAATGGACGGTTACGAGCATGACCTACAATGTGATATTTTAATTATTTTAAATACATTTGCAATTATACTTTAGAAACATCTATACATCATTGAAAATCAAGAAATTAATAAGTTTTAATAAATTTGTCAAGCTAAGTTACCTTGGACAATTTTAAATTTTCATCAAGTTTCTAAATCATTATTATGGAAATGTATGTATACCATAAAGAAACTTACTCTACAAAAATAACATTAACATTCATTTTCAATATAATATAGTCTAGAAACTTGTTGAAAATTGAAAATTGTCCAAGGTAACTTAACATTGATAATTTCATTAAAACTTTTTACTTTCTTTATTTTAATCAAGTAAGTATGGTCAATAAAATGAACTAAATTTTTAAATTTTAAGTTTTTACTAAATAGGAAAAAATAATAGTTGACTGATAGCTCAATGATCTTGTCAATTAAATACAAAATGTGAAATTAAAAAAATGTGTTTGGAACACGGATATGGGTAAAACGTTTTATGAAATATGAAATTATAAAGTTAGGTACTTACTACTTAATACAAAATGATATTTCATTATTATTATTATTAAACTATACTATACTACATATTATTATCAAAGTTTAACTTTTTAATACAATCTACCAACATTTTCTTATTTTTAAATTTGTTTAAATTAATATTTAATTTTCTACAAAGCTCAATATTAATATCAATACCCACAATTTACATGTAATGTATGCATTATTCATGTTGAGGCATAAATAAATTAGCATTTTTTTTTCTAAGTGTTTTAACATAATATAATACAATACAGTTTTAAATTTTATTTTAGTATTTTTGAATTTTACAAAATTAATAGATACTATTTTATGTAAGTATGCAATATGCATTATTATTATTCAATTTAAAAAGAGCAATATATTATGTTAGTAAATTAGGTATACATAATACTAACATATTTTTTTTACCTTTAACTTCTTTTTGAATAGGGACATTACCAGAATTTTTACGATCGTCTACTACTGAAATAAATAAAATGGATAATAGATCAACTAAATCAACATAATCAGTAAAAATTAGTAAGGTTTTTATCTACCCTCAATCACTGGTTCCCCTTCACTATCTATATTTTCAGATTCTTCATTAAAAGATACATCAAACATATTTTGTTGAGATATGGGTTGAAGTACATGAGAGGGACGAGTTCTTAACATGTCTGGACTATATTCAGACCAATCCAAAACTACATCAATTGGTTTCAATCCAGTATTTGAGGCCAAAATCATACCACTATTACTACTTGAGTTAATAACACTACTTGTTCCCGGTATGGTAAGATTCCTGTCATCATCAAACTCTGAATTGAAACCAGTCATCTAATTCCCTAGAATTTTCTGAAGCTCTGATTATATCTCTGATGAAGAGGTGGTTTTTGCAGGTCCTCCACCAGTACCACGTTGGTATGCTCTTTCATCAGAAAACACTTTTTTGCCACATTTTTTTATATTTTCATACTTACTACGAAGAGTTTTGGGTGACCGATAACATTCACCACAAACACTGTTAAATTCTATAGCTAATTTTTCATAGGAAGCTGCTTTTAATTTGTTTGAGTTTATGTCTGTTCTTTTGCATTCGATCGTTGAAGCATATTTCTTAACCAGAGCGAGCAAAGTCTTCTCTTCTTTGTAGGAAAAGTTAGTGGCTCTTTTTTTAATTGGAGTCATTTCTTAATAATTCTTATGTATTAGCAAATAATTTTATGTATGTATGAAATAAAATAGATAAATAAAACTTTAAAAGTATAAAATAATAAAAGATTAATATTATTCTGAAATTCTAAATTCTAAATTAATGTTATTAAATATTAATTATCATGCTATCATTATTAAACAAAAAGTGATAATGCACTGATAATAATAGTGTTGTTGTGGTGTAGCTGTCCCAACGTTCATAGAATCCACTGACCGCTCTGATAAACCTGGCTATAACCTAACCTAACTTTTTTATAGTTTAACTATCTGTACTCTGTAGTTTAAACTACCGTTGAACAACTACATGGCAAATTGTAAACTAGGTTTCATTTTTAAACCAAGTTTAGATAATCTCTAGTTAAACTTTAAACTAGACTGGTACAACTTGCCCTAAAGTGGGCAAAAGCAATGTGTCGACAAGATTTTGTTTTTACGAAACATACATATTATGTTTGTGACAAGCATTTTAATGAAGATGACATAATAAATTGTTGGTGTTCGGGTCCTTTTAAAGTAAGTTACATAATATTTGTGATTTTTTTTTTTAAAATGTTATCATCTAAAGCGTTTATTTTAAATTTATATTAGATTCCATACAAACGATGGAGACTTGTTGAAGGAGCCATTCCTACCATGTTTTATGGTATCTCATATATTAATAAAATATATTATGTCGAACCTAGAAAAATTAGAAAATCTGATGAGCAGCCGGTGCTTAATGTAAAATCTGAAATATTTGATGAATAAAATTGATACATCGAATAATGAAGGTATTTATCAGATATTGTTCGGTAAAATATATTTAAAAATTAAGAAAGGCATGTTTATAGTTATTTTATGTATAGTGTACCTATCACAACAATATGACAATTTAACATTGAACTAATTTTATTCATATTATTTATAATAGGTTATATACGTAACAATATTTTTGATACATACTCTGTTTATGCCATATAATATAAAGTAGGTAGGAACATACTATAATTTACAGACCAGTATAGATAACTATAATAATATTATGTCACCTATTACATATTGTGCCTTACAAATATTACAGCTGTGTTTGTTAATTATAGAATTTTAGCAGTGGTCAGGAGTAGCACGCTACTTTATTTGTAGCGTCGCTACATTATGCCTTAGATAGCGAAATACTATAGCGCGCTAAACATTTCTGGTTAGCGTAGCGAAAATTATCATTATTTTGTTGCTACCTACAATCTAATTGGTGATTATTAAAATATAAATTATGATTATATTTGTTTATTTATATTATGATAATGATTAGTGTATTAGTGAAGTTTTGTCCTGGGTCCTGTCCAGTGACCAAATGTCAATTCAGTACTAACTATTAAATAGTTTTCAATAAGAACATTTTTAAAAATGTAGCGTGCTACATTTAAACAATAGTGTTGGAAGCAACGCTACATTTAAAAAAAGTAGCAATAGCGGTAGCGAGCTACTTTTTTTGGGGGAGTAGCTGTAGCGTTAGTGTGTTATAAAAAACTAGTAGCGTCCCAACCACTGAATTTTAGTAATACCTAGTTTGTTAAACTTGGTTGGTGTTTGTAATGACATATTAGCCCCACACATTAAATTTAAAAAAACTAATGATGTTATGATTATTAAATTGTAAACTATAGTTCATAGATTTAAATACATTTTTAAATTGTACCTACTATTATATCATAAAACCAGATTTTACCTAATATTTAAAATAACTGAAGTTGATTATGATTGTATTGTAACATTGTATATATGTTAGTAACACTAACATTCTATGTTAGAAGGTGTTTATTTTTAAAATGTATTTCTGAGCTTTAATTTTAATTTTATGATTTATACACAAGTATTTCCATCAATTAATTATTATCCAAATACACTAATTAATCTTCCTAGCTTCTATTGCATATATTTTATTATTTTATTCCTTATTTTTTCAGATAATCTATTTCAAAGTGTACAAAAGATTAAGTTTGAAAGTCCATGGTTGGCATTACCAATCACTAAAGATAACCTTGAATTTTAACTGGTAACTATCAATACAAGAAGTTCATTTCCAGTGATTGAAAAATGTGTAAAAGTTAACCAGCTAAATCAAATTTCATTTTGGATTAGTGGTAAAATAATAAACAATAATGAAATTAATATTTTACCAGCTACAAATATTACAGAGCTCACAGAAAACATTAAAAAGTTTAAATCTATAATTGTTTGTCATGGTGGACCGGAATATAATTTGTTTCCAGATGCTCCACTAACTATTTGTAATGTTTCATCTAACAATTTATTAAGACATAACAATTGTGATATTATAATTATATCAAAAGCAAAATGTTGTAAACAGTGCAAAAGTTTAAAAAAACTTTTGTTAGCAAAAAAGAAACAAGATATGAAAAAAGCTAGTGCTCTCTCCTGAAAAAAGAAAATAGGAGATAATATCAGGAAAAAAAATTATTCTCTTCAATTCTTTTACTTTATCAGTTAATGATAAAAAAAATATTAGTGAATTAAACAATAAATTGAGTAAAGCACAGAACGATATATGGCTATACGCAATTCAAGAAAAATTAAGACAACTAAATGAATCTTAAAAAACATTTGTTATTGAAGCAGCCAAGCCAATAAATTAAAAAATCTCAAAAGTAGACGTTACAGTGACAACTGGTTCATGCTATATCTTTTTTTTGATATTCGGTCACCTAGTGCTTTTAGATATATAAAGAAAAGTGCTTTACTGCCTTTCTCGCACCCTAAAACTGTAAGACAGTATTTGGCAACTATTAAAACTACCTGTCGTTTTGATTCAAATTTTCTTCAACTTCTTAAAAAATAAAGCAGATCAGATGTCAGATATGAACAAACACGGCATTATATTATTTAATGGCGTAAATATGAGAAAAAGTTTATCTGTAAATTCATCAAATCTTACATATTATACCGGTCTAGAGGATTATGGTGATGAAGGTGTAGAAGGACATGAAGAATATGCCGATCATGCTCTTGTATTTATATTGCAATCATTGAGCTCTAATTTCTGCCAAACTATTTGGATGTTTGCTTCCAAAAAAGAGGTACACAAAAGTAAACAATATTTTATTATTTTCTATTTAGATCTAAAATAAAATCAAATATTTAATTTTTTCAGAATTTTAAGGATGCCCTTTCATATTTTAATGGGTGGGAGGATGAAATGGAGACCAATAAAATAGATCCAAAGATTTCCTTACAATAACAACTGGACAAGGTCTATGTGTCACTATTCAATTGACAATTGACCTTTCTAAATATTTATTAGAAGAATGTGTGTTTGAATATGTTCTAACAGAAAAGATGTGCCAAGAGCACTGGTTGACGTTGGTTGGGTATTGTTAATTTTTTTATAACTATTTTAAGCAATGACAAACCATTAGTAGAGAGAAAAATAATCAATTAATTTTGTAATACAAATAAAATAATATGTATTATATTACAATGAAATATATATAATTTATATTAAATGTAATATAATAATATTTAGGTATTAAAGGGAATAAAAACAGTATTCTACAATTAGTATCTTTCTATCTGCTAAAAATATTTCACATAAACATAAGACATTAGATAATTATTTATATTTAGTTTTATATTTTTGTATTTACCTATAAAATAAGAAATATTTACATTTATACATTTTAGATTTTAATTTAAATAATTATGTACCTATATTAAATACTTAATTTTTATATATTAGACATTTTTTGGTATAATTTGTCAGTCTGCCGGTCCCACTATGCCAACTTTCCTACATTTTTACAAAATTGTATCGATTTATTCTGTTCTTAAACCACCAAAACACGGAAACTGTACTGTCACTAATATGGATATCACTTACCGACTTGCATGAAATATTCCATGATAAAACTAGTGACTGATCTACAAAAATTAATGATCTCAAATCACGGTTAGATACCTTAAGAGGACGCTGCACCCGCATGTGTTGTCTCCGTCTTACAAATTTACAACTTACCAAAAACTGTTTTACGCAGGAAAGACCCGAGAAAGCTACAGTCATAACTAAGAAACAAGATTTGCACCACTTAAAAAGGAGAACTTTGGCTGTGCAACGTTGTTTTTATTTTTTTGATATCACTTATATGAAAAAAGTTTTTACTGTTTCAAAAACCATTATTTTTAGTGTTTTTCAAACTTGAAAAACTTTTTTCATATAAATGATATCAAAAAAATAAAAATAACGTTGCACAGCCAAAGCTCTCTTTTTTATGTGGTGAAAATCTCGTATCTTAATTATGAGTGTAGCCTTCCCGGTTCTTTCTCGAGCAAAACAGTTTTTTGCTATGTTGTACATTTGTAAGACGGAGACCACGCATGCGGGCATCTTAATTGAAGGTTTATATTTGCAAACCGTGTCAAATTCTTCCATCAATGGGCAGTTATGAGGAACACACTAACATTAAAGATTGTGTTGTATACCTACTATGTATGTAACGAAAGAATTTTTAAAAAGAAAAAAATATCACAAATGCATTAAATATTTAAAAAAAACGATAATATTGAGCATCTTGCAGCAAAACTAATACTTTGAAATCAAGAGGTAACCTTGTATATCAACACTTATTTGTTTGAATTTCTTAGTAAAGTTTAAAGTTCCTTTGCTAAACATTGTACAAATTTTAATGTATTTGAAAGTCATAGATGAAGTTTTTAAAAGTAAATTTGGACTCAATGTGCAGAACATCAACTTGAATTGGCAACAGATATTTCAGTTTATTTAATTTAAATGATGCTATGTCAATACACTCATCAAGAAAACCTTAAATTAAAAAAAATATCAAGAGAAAATAAGAAATAATTGAAATTAAATTAAATTAATTACTTGCTTAAACTTGCTTGGCTTTAGCTTATTGCTTCTTAATAATTAGAGTATTAATTCTTATAAAAAAAAATATATTTGATGGCATAAAAATAATTAATGTTTTCTAAGATTTGAGAAATTTAACAAACAATTCATGGAAAATTGGGAGTGCAAAATATGATCACTAAATCTCTTAAAAATGTTATAAAATGAAAAATATTTATTTTCAGTATTGAACATTTCATTCATGTAATTTTTTAGTTTCCCTAAGCTTATGTTATAAAAACCTAATTTACAGACTTATCTGTTATTTAAATAATTCTAACTAAATTGAAACAATAAACAATTTAATTATCAAAATCTTTACTTAAAAAAATTGTTTAATGAACTTCACTGCTTTTATGTGTTAATACAAAACTACAATCTGTTGTATGTTTTAAAATCGGTTCGACTACTACCAGCACTTTTAGTTTACTAGTCACACCAATTCAACATAACATGTTGAAGCAACATGCCGTGCTCCAACCTTAGTAGATAACCGTGCCTATAACTAATATAGCAAATACTTCAATCATAATAAATTATACATCTAAAAGTTTTTGGTTAACTAACTAGTTTTTTCAGGATAATTAACTGTACATTATAGAGTAAACTGATAAAATATTGTATATTTAATGGGAATTTAAATCAATATATTTATTGTATAGAAGAAATTGTAGAATTGCAAATTATAGTAAGTTGTATACATTTTAAGTCACTCAATGAACCATAATAAACTTATCAGATCAATTACAAATTTACAAATCTAAATTATTCAAAGACAATAGTTTATATTCATTATTGTTTCTTTATAAAATGTTATAGTGCATTTTAGATTGTATTTTTATTGCACATTTGAATGTTATAAACAAATTAATTTAAAGGGTACAATATAAATAATAATAATATAAAACTGTAATAGTTTGTACATAGGTTACAATAATACTTTCAAATATGTAAATGAACTTCTTTCGGTGTTCAATAGTTCTTAACCAACCAATTTTAAATCACAATAAATAATTAATAAAGAAAAGTGTACAAAGTTGGAAATTTACTTGCTAGTAGTTTAAGTTGGCTGAAGTATTATCTTATAAAATAATAGAAGAATATTATATATATTAAATTAAAATATAATCATACAGTGACTGAAGTGGCATGTTCTTTGGTATAGTGTTTAGCTTTGGATTCAAATGTTTCTTTATCATTCTTAAATTCTTTTGCCTAAAAATCATAACACAGATAAGAAACTGCAAAGAAACAATAAATTCAATACATACAATGTCCAGTACCAGCGGATCATTAGGGTTTGGACAGTTCATTAAATTGCATATCGCAACCAATACGCCTTCGATGTTTATCAATGGTTTCCATGCACCAGATGGAGGCATTTTTAAAATGTCCAAACAGATTCTGCCGCCACTGTCTATGTTAGGATGATAAACAGGTGTTATGAATGTTACTCTAGGAGGTTCAAATGGATACCTATTGGGACACAATTAGGTAAAAATTAACTAATAAGCATTCAGATACAATATCAAATAATAATTCAAATTTACTTCACTGGCAATTCTATCTGCAATTTGAAAATTCCATTTTCATATGGAGAATCTTTTGGTCCATGGAGTTCTAAAACAGTTGAATATACATGTTATAATATTTAAATTAACTGTAATCTTAACATTCTAACAAAATTAGTTTAAAAACATACATAATATAACTTACCAGCTTCTAGAACAGAGGTTGATCCTTCTTTTACGTTCACCTTAATACCAAAAGGAGGTTTGTTAAGTAACTGGCCTAGTTCTTTTTTCAAACGTGGTGTATTTAATAAACTAAAGTCAAAAAATCAATAGAATTAATATACAATAAGATGCTTAATATCAATCTAAAAAACTAGTATTTTTTAAAAATAATTCATAATTGTTTTTATAATATTTTAGCAATATGAAATGTTTTAAATATATAGACATTATAGCCCTGAATCATGATGTATTAATTGAGCTTTGATTTGAAACGATTAATTACTATCATTCATCACAAAATTATTGTCCTAGCACAAAATAACCAGAAGGGACACTTTTTGAGTTTAACATGGATTCTTATGCGGAGGGAGGGGGCAGATTTGCAACACCTGTAGCAGTGCCGCTAAATGTTGACTGAGGCGTCCCACATCTAATTTAAATTTTTAAATAATTGCATTGTTATCTGATGTTTAAATCAAATAAAATATATTTAATAAAAATATTTATTTTTATAATTTATTATGCTATCTAATTTGTTGTCGAAGAACATATATTATTATTGAGTTACTTTTATGTGTGGAAAGCTTTAATTAATATTTATAATAAAAAAAAGAACACTTAAAGTGTAGTTATATTTTAATAATAATACACTAGTCACTTGGTAGTGGGCCTTCGCATTATATTTTTAGACTTTATAAAAAAAAATCACCATCATTATTTATTTTTGTATAGGTAACCTATAAAAGAATATTATATACATAGATCTCAAGGGGCCCCGAGAATTCTAATTGCAGAACTGACCTGTTAGCAAACCAGACATGAAGAATTTTACGCTTTTGTTATACACAAAAATAGGTACCTACACTGGTTTGCCAACAGATTAAAAAGATTTTAGAGTTCTCAGCAGTCAGCGAGTGTCCCTTCTGGTTATTCTGTGGGGTTAGCCCTTTCCAGCACTTTTTTCTCTTCTCTATTTTTGGTTAAAGTGTTATAGCTTATAAAATAAATATGATTCTCGGAACTACCTACATATTTGAATTGAACAATATTTCATAAACATAGTTAATTTTAAAGATTACAAATAATACTTTCTAGTATCCATACTACACAGGAAGGACTGATGGAAAATTCCAAAGAGATTATCAATCTTGTATTCAAACGCATTCTCAATTATTGAAACTATTTCTCGGTTTTAATTTTAATCGAGCCTAGAGATTAATTAATAAAACAGTTTTCTATTATTCCTATCCTTTTAAAACATATTTTTATCCTGAATATTTTATGCTATGTATTTTAGTAACAAAAAATTAAGTCATTCAATACATGATTATTTTAATGTTGACAATCTTAACTAATCTATCGGAAATATCAATGTTATTGTTTGGATACATCAATAACCACAGACTTTAAATACAGCCATAAATGTAGACAATAGGCAGAGCCCAAAAGTAAGAATATTGATTTACTTATAACTAATATTTCTATGGAATAATTTATAATAATTTGAGTGTGTATATAATATAAAAATATAGGTATTACATCATAATTTACATAATTTCATATTCGTTAATTTTATTAGAATTACGTACATTTTATATACATAGACATAGATACATAATAACTAGTTATGATTATTGATAATAATAATATAATATCTACGATATTCTTACTTCATGCTTGGAAGTTGGAATGGTGACCTTTAGCCGTTACAAACTTACAAGTTACGAAATTCAAATCACAAAAACGAAATATCGATATTAATACCTATAGTAGTAATAAATATTTTTTGTCGTGTATGGAGATTAGAGCCACTGAATATCGAATAAGTAAAATATGAAAATAATGTGAAATACCGAAATCTCTTTATTTAAAAATATCTTCTCTTAAAATGTAATTGTTCTGTCTCACCAGCGACGAGTGTCGACGGTACAAAAAGATGTTCAAAATACTTAAAGCTGTGCTACAATGATCGTGTGTCTTTTGAACAAAGGCATGGATAATAGTTTATTATCAGATAATACATGATATTTTGGCGGGCCGCAGAAAAGATTGTAGTTTGATACTGATAAGAGATCGGTTAATACCGTAATATTAAGTTGCATTTACCACATTTATCAGGGGCCATTTAGTAGCTCAATGCCAAACTCAATTTATTATTATTATTTTCAAATAAAATTATATTATACTTTTAAAGAAAACAATATTACTATGCTATTTACACATGTCATATGTTTACATGAACACTTTAGCTATGTGTATGTGTGAGTAATAAATGAGCATTAGACTGTAATCAGGACCGGCTCAAGGGAAAATAGTGGACTAGGCAAAATTAAATTTTGCCGCCCTTAACAATAGAATATTATCAGTATTTTAAAAATCCCGCCCTCTTACTAATGTGCAGCTTAAGTGCCGCCCTAGGCATGGGCCTATGTCGCCTACCCCTTGAGCCGGGCCTGACTGTAATTAATTGGAGTGTGTTTCCGAAAATCGCCGTAAAGCCGGCGATGTAACTCTATAGTACACGCATACGAACCATGTGAATACTTCGCGAAAATTGAAAATAATATATTCATGAGCTGTCGTCAATAATAAATAATTCGCGTATCAATACTTCAATACTACTAATCACGGTATTAATTAAATCTTTATACTATTTGCAAAACTATAGTTAAACATTTCATTACTCAATTGAATAATTTCGATAGAAAACAGAAATATAGTACGGTCACTCCTAAACTACAATAAGTGAAGAACATAATAATACAGTGAAACCTCTGAATAGCGGACACTCGCGGGACCGACAAAATCGTCCGCTATTGGGAACAATTAATAAAATAATATGTATGTATTTATGTCTGAAAATTTAAATTGTATTGACTTTTTAAAAAATGTCCGTCAGAGAGGTTTCACTGTATAATACTTTTTCATAACAACATATTATAATATGTTATATTATCCGATCAGTATTAATATTGTCGACATTAAATCGACATCATGTATTGAATGACTTAATTTTTTGTTACAAAAATACATAGTATAAAATATTATCATATGTATAATATTATGACTAGGTATTCAGTGATATGCGTGTATTATGTTTAAAGCGCAATTAATTCGCATGTTATCGTGTACGTTCATTGTTCTTATGGTAATTTGATGATTTTTATTGTTGATAACGATTAATTATTTTTTTAGATTTTTGTTGTCAAAATTATAACACTTGGTAATAATAAAAAAAAAAAATGGTGGAATACTAGAATATATAAGTATTACACTATTACGTACATTGATTAAATATAGGTACTATATTATATTAAGTATACTTAATCAATGCTACAGTAAGTATTGCTCTTTCACCTGACACAGGGCCGTCTGTAGTCCTTCCGTTTGAAAAAAGTGGTAAAATTGGTTTAAAAATTGGTTTTTGCCGTGGGCCTCGAAAATCCTAAGGACGGCCCTGATCTGACATGTGATGGGGGCTTAAGCGTATTTAGTTTTAAGGAGTAATATTAAGGCAATTTACATGACATTAACATTTGGGCTATGTGAATGTGTGAGTAATAAATGAGCATTAACGTGTATTTCCGAAAATCGGTGCAATGCCGCGTCGGGCAACCGCCACCCGATGGAACTATCGCACATGTCAATATACTTCGTGAAAAATGAAATATATAAAAACTACTACAAAAACTACTAAAAGCGGTAGTAAACTAAACATACCAAAGTTCGATTGTAATTTCGAAAAAATGATTGAATTTATAAGTTTCTAGACTTGCTCTTTAGGAATCACTTTTCCAACTTGAGTTTTATTTTTCTATGCGTAGTGTTTTTGTTGAGATATCACCAATTTTTTTTATTACAACTTTGGATATAGTCTACCTATTTTTTTTAATACTGTGGTGTACTCAACGAGTCGGCCAACGTTACTCCAACTACTACGCATAGTTTAATTAGAAATTGCAACAGACATGCTGTAGAAATATGCATAATACCTATGCCGAAATCATGGTCCAGTTACAAGGGAAAATATGGACATATAACATAAACATTATGGAATTGTTAAAAAAAAATAGCGTTTTGATTAATAACTATAATACTTTTGCATATTACTCAGGCTGTATTCCTCCAATCCACTTGAAATTTATAAAAGTATCACCTTACCGGTGATCAACCCGTGTAAATTGCAAGTCAATCAGTTCATTAGTTTAGGCTACAGAGAGGTCGGACCATTTTATTTCGTAAAATTACACAGGTTAAATACGAGTTGGCCGTATCGTGTAATATACTGACGTCGTGTCACGAGCTCTTTTTTTACTTATCTATTAGGATTATGCAAAAATGTTACCTCTTAAATCGTGGGTCATGGACTATGGAGCTCCATCGTTCACGAAATTTCAGACTTCGGTAAAATCACAAAATATAACAATTGAATGCCCGCGATTCTGTCTTATCACTATGTACCACGAACTATGATAGTAATAATTGTTATCAAATAAATTACAACATAATATTTCTGTGATGATATTATTATTTTTTCGTTTGCTGACTTTAAATTCGAATCACTCGCGAATCTCGATTATTTGAAAATTTGAACGAAAAATACAGATTACAGAACAGTCGTACAGAGTTCTATTCATACATTTTAGTACAAAATCACCATGGATAAGTGTATTCCTTTTACTAAAACATCCAATGTATCGCCTCGCCACATTACGTTAATTTTCATTTGTAAGTATTATTTTCTAGTTGTACTGATTATATTTCTTAATAATTTGGAGTCAGTCTAATTTGCTAATTTGTTCACAACTATAGATTTTAAAAAAATCAATGAAATAGAAAAAAATAATGACTAAAAAGCTTTGAATTAAATGATTATCCCAATTTCTATCTGGCATAAAATCTGCGGTAATCATTTCACAATTAGTGATTGTAAAACATTGCTCAGTAAATTAGTAAACATGGTCAGAGGTGTCAAAAACATAATCCAAACCACTTGTCCGGGATAGAGAATTAAAATAAATTTTAGTAATTTACGGCAACATTGGTACTACTCTGAGCACGACTAGAAATCGCATCTAAGAGGTAAAATCATTTAACATAATTCATGAATTAGATATTTTAATATTTATATGTTTTTATAATTTGACATTTTCAGAAAACTTTGTTTCTCCAACAATCAGTTAGCAGAAAATGAACAGACGAATTAAGCATTTGGAGACGTTACAGTTGAAGATTTTAATTCGCCCAGAAAAGCCTTCAATACTTAATAATATCTAATTCACACACACTTATGTAAGTATATTGCTCAAGTGTCCAATTTCAAATGTTTGCCAAAACCAAAAATGACTTAATAGCTTATTGTTTTTAGTTCATACAATGGATTATACTTATTATTGTTTTCAAAACTGAAATATATGATGTACCACATACAAGGAACTAGGAAGTGGAGCCAATGTATTGAACATTTTTCAGATGTTGACTTTCTTGAAGATAATTTGAACGACTCAGATGAAGCCATACAATATTGAAGCGAATTATAAGATTTAAAAGTGAGAATATTGTTGATAGGTTTTTATTCTAAATCTATTTTACTGTGCTATTAACATACCCACCTATTCACGGGACACATTGTACAATATCTAATTGTGTGCGTGGATATATATTTGTTTATCGAAAGGGCTCAGCCTGTTTAGTCAAAATAAATTAATAATTAAATAATTATATGTTACAATATTAAAATATTCATAACTTGTTTTAAAAATAAAATACAAATATAATAAGTGCTTCCCCATAGGGTTCCTTAAAAAATATTTTCGCCTATAAGTTTGATAATAATATTATGTCATATGACTCAAATATATTAAGACTAACAGTACAAAACTGGATCTACTGTACTCATATGTTGCTTGTGTTCAAAGAGAGAAGACATACTGACATATTTTTAACAAAGTTTTAATTTTTAGGTAATACAATTTTGCTGAACAAAAATACAATTTTAATAATGCAGAGGGCCTCAACATATTTAAATTGCAAAGAAACACGTAACTAGTTTGGACATTGGTATCTTTTCTGAAGGGAAAGTGCATCTAGTTGGATGCGTTGAACAGGTAAAGATTGAATGTTCGCAGTTGTTTTCAAATACATCGGGAAAAACAAAAAGATAATTAAGGAAATATGATTATATTTTTGACAAAAATTGATTTTCTTTAATTGGTGTAACTAAAAAAAAATACCTAGGTATAGATACATGTTTTGTTCGCCGAATATTCCTATTAGCATTTTCTATAAACCATAAAATCTTTAAAACAATTTTACTCTTTTTGAGCTAGTTATGGAGATAATACATTTTAATATTTTCTATTTGTTTTGTTTTTAAAATTATTGTCAATAAAAAGTTCTTTGTTATGTCAAAGAATTTGAAAATGTAATACGGGGATCCTATTATAGTTACTACTCGTATAATATCTGTTCACAAATATAAGAGATACATAGCCACCATTTTTCATAAGCATTTAAAGTTCACATTTCGACAAAATTCATCAACAATTTGCAATTTATTATATAGTTAAAAATGTATTAAATGTTCAATTGTATATTTAGCTTATGATTATAGTAAAAATTGATAAAAGTTGATCATAGTAATATTAATGTCAAATTAAATTAAATATGTAAATTATTGGTTACAGGTCGTTAAACTCGTTCCCATTTACAACGAGGAAAGACAAACATCTTTGCAAAAAGAGTATGCAATTACCAAAAAGCTTAAGTGGCTGTTATTAAAATTCTTCAACTATCAAAAATGGACATAATTGATGAAGACTTTTAAATTAGGTATATTCTGATAGGTATCTATTTCCTTTAATTTGTAATTATTTTTCCTATGTTTCCCCCCACCACCCATCAGAAAGTAATTAGTTACTTTATTTTACCAAAAAAAACTATACCTATGCACTCTGGAGTTATGTTTGCGAATAAATTTTATTATCAATGACTAATTTAAGAAAACTTTATTTTTAAATTTTATAATAAAAAAGAAAAGTAGGTATTTAAAGTCATTATAAATTATAATATCATAATGTTCATATTTGTTGTATTGATAGTGTATATGTATTTTAAAATTTAGAAATATATGACTAATGTAGTAATGTGTTGTAAATTATTGTTATACTTGTAGCAATTTTTTGTACATACTATTATACTAAATAAGGAATTATTACTAAGTTAGAAAAAATTAATCATAATATAATATAAGATATAGCTGTATAAAACAATTAAAACATTTTTTTTTCATGTCTATGGACTTAAAACTAATTAATTTCAACTTTTTAACTTAATTTTTTGTGTGTTTATTAATTTGATCTATTTTAGTATGATTAGAGAGCGGATTCGTATGATTTTACATATTTATTCTGGTTAATAGTATGATATGCTAATAGTGAGCACAGAATTTATTTCCCGGCGATAACGATTTAAACTGTGAATCTTTTGAGCTACATAATACGACAGTTAAGTAACTTTTTTTCATTTTAAGGACTTATTTAAGATTTTAATCACATATTTCTGTGTTTTTTTTTAGACATTTTTGAATAATTTATAAAAAAAAACGTGTGTGTCACTAGCGACCCTCAGAAGATGTGAAAACATATATATGAGCTTATAAATATAGATTTATTATGTATAGAATTTGAAGCAAGGGCGTCCTCAGGGGGGGGGGCGGCAAGTAGGAGCAGTTCTATAGCATTTTCTAGGTTGATGATTTTAATGTTCTAAAAATACTAAAAAATGCCCTAACAATCCTAAATAGTGCACTAAATTGTTTTTATTTTTAATATTAAAGATATAAATTCTTATCTACATTTTAAACTTTTAAATGAATGTAGAAAAGTTTAACTGACAGAACTTACTATTTAGACTACTTATTTAATCCAAAAATATACTCAACAGGTAAAATTTTATTGATATTTATAGAAAAAAAACTAAAAAAAATGGAAATTGACAATGTCCGTAAACAGCTCAAAATAATTCAAAATATTTGGAAAATGTTATGGTGTATAGGAAATGCAATTATAAATATTCGGTCAAAATGTCATGTCCCTACGCTCATTTGTTTTAGAGTTACACCAAAAACCAAAATCGATTTTCTCGAAAACAGATTTTGCGTATAAATTCCTGTTTTTCCTTAATTTTTCTTTTGTTTTTCAAGTCGCTTTTGATAACTACTTGGAAATTTTTACTTTTAACCCCCCAAAGTACCAACTAGATTCACTTTCCTATCAGAAAAGTTACTGTTTAAGAAAATCCAAGCACTTTTACTGTCCTAAAAGGTGATAACAGACACACACACAAAAAAAAAAAGGTGGATAAGTGGATGTCGCTCTACTGTACAGTAGGTTACAAGTGGGTCACTGTAATGGATGGTGTTAAATTTGAATTCAATGATATTAAATCATTGTATAAGAAAAACGATTCTTAACGAAAACGGTCAGTCAGCCTATGATATTAGTGGTATTACCAAGTACCTATATTTGATGATATTATTGTGAATAAAGTAATTTATATATAACCTATTTACGTGGAGCCTTGTTTTAAATTTTCAATTTTTAGCCATAAAAGTTAAACATTTTATACATTTTTAGCTACAAAATAATTAATAAATTATAAATTTGATAAATGTTGTCAAAATTTGAACTTTAAATGCTTATTAAAAAAAATTGTGCCTATGTATTTTTAATATTTTTCAACTGCTATTAGAACGATATATCAGGAGCCTTATATTAAATTTTCACGCTTTTTTACCAACAAAAAAAATTTTATTGATATTTATATTATTAATAAATAATTTCCTCAAAATTTTGAAAATAAAAGTACTATAAAAAAAACCGTATTTTATATTATTTTGGATACATATTTACAATATATTAAGAGCCTTGTATTAAATTTTCAAACTTTTTAACCCAACAAATAAAATTTTATTGACATTCATAAAAAAAAATCTAAAAAAATTCAAAACAAATATCAAAAAATCAAAATATTTTTAAAATTATATCGTGTATAGAAAATGCTAATATAAACAACCAGTGAAAATTTCAAGTATCTACGATCATTCGTTGTAACTCTATTACACCAAAAGCCAAAAACGAAATTCTCAAAAACCAATTTAGCGTAAAAATTCCTGGTTTTCCTTATTATTTTTTGTTTTTATCGGCGCTATTGGACACTAATGCGAATATGGGATTTTGACCTCAATGCACCAATTAGATTTCCTTTTTCATCGAACAAGATACTGAAGTTGAAAATCGAAGCATTATTTCGATTACTTATCGTGTAGGTACACAGATCACCCAAAAAAAAAAAACACATCATTGTTAAATCAATGTACATTCATCGCTCCGCTCAGAATCTAAAATATACTTTTTTTGAAAAATGTAGAATATCATCAATGTAGTCGACATGACTAGAATTCAGAATGGTAGGTACTGAATAAAATAAATTTCAAGTCAAATTCGATTAGATGGATATATTATAAACATTATAATCAAAGTAGGTATACATGTTATACATTTTAATTATTCATATATATATATATATATACATTATATACATAATAATACAAGATCCTACAACCATTTCTATTTTTAATTTTTAAAACCTTCATATTTTTAAATGATAGCAAAATTACTGCTGACTGAACTCAATGTTACATACGACATTACGACATACCTAATTCTTGATATAACTATAATCATCACAAACGATTTGTGTATTGTGTTTCTGCTAAAAACGTCAAATAAAAAAAAAACCTTACGTAATACAAAGAAAACACTTTTTTTCATATGATTTTTCAATTTTTGGTATTTTTAAACTGTTGGTGCTGATTGCTGAAGCTACCTCAAGCACCCCCCTAGTTGCGCCCATGGGCATAGCAGGTATAGAATATTATGAATTATGATACTTTACACAGCCACACAGGCTTATTATAATATACTCATGAGTATTTATCGTCTAGATTCACTAGATAGCAGCCCATGATTCATTTTGCCATAATATTGTTATACGATATACCATTCCAGCGTTGATCACGCATACAGACAACGATTTCATCTTCCAAACGTAGTACAGACACAGAATAGATTAAATCTAAAAATATTTATAAAAATAGTTTTATCTACTCTGTGTTACAGACACTGTAGCTCTTAGATCATAATATAAATACAAGTATACACAGACGACAGACTTCTACACTATACTTAGAGATGTAAACATTTTTTCGGTAAATTTACATTTATTTTTAATACTGTATAATATTTTTATTTAGTAAATTTTATACGAACTCAATAACATTTTTATAACTAAACTAACCATTTAGCCAATGTAGGTACCACTCCTTACTACAAGTATTATATTTATATTTATTGTAAGTACCGCATTGGCGAAAACGGGAGTGCCATAGCTGGGTGCTTAGCACCCCTAATTTATATTAGTTATATTGAACTAAAAATATTGTTTAAAGTAAAATATCAAATATGATGGTGTCAAAAAATTGTCTTAGTAATAATTATTTGCCGGGTGATCTCATGTACATGATATAAATATAAGTTGGTATATAACTAGTTATAACTTATACTTATATCAGTTATATCATGCATTGCAGTCATTGCAGATATATGGAAATCCCTCTAGCGTTTTGTGCATATGAAAACAATTGAAATGAGTGGTCACTCAAATTTTAAAACAATAAAACATATTTACCGGGTAAAAAAATTATCGGTAAAATGTACGTAAATTTACTGAACTCCCATCTCTAACTACACTATAATACTGAACCATTGATTAAAATATACTGTATAGTGTATACTAAATTCACTATATACTATAAGTACAACTATATATGTACCTACTTGACACTTGACACTTGTACTACTTGACACTTGTACTATATAGAAATCTGTGCAAGTATATTAACACAGGTCGCAGAATGATATTAAGCTGTGGTATTATCATTTATCACTTATCAGTAGTTATTACTTATCATGCAAGTCGTGATTTCGTAAATTATTTTCGTTTTTTGCTTTCGTAGATAATAGCCGTGAACATTAGAGAACTTCAAATGTCCATGGTATTGGCATTGAGTATATATTACCAAATTATATATTTTACTCAATGGTTATAGGTATGAGCGTGTGACGTACATTTCTGACTTTCTGAGAACGATCAGAATCTGAATATCCAAAAATATTATTCTTGTCTATGATTCACGGTCTTCTTCTGTTTATTGTTGGTTGTTGCAATATTGTATGAAACAAAAATCACCACATTTGCCATTCACCTATAAAAAATGGAACCGTTTATGCCATCCGAAGTCGCTCGTTTAGTATATGGTGAGTACTTCAGTTTTAGATCTCTAGACTAGTAGGTTTTATTTTTATAAAATTAGCTCGCCCACCAATATATTTTGTGGTTTCCCGTCTTGAGACTGAATGATATAATAATATGTTGACAGTATTCATCCCAGTACTATGACATTGCAGCTAACATAGAACTACTGTTTTCAATTCAACTCAGTGCATCAAAACATGTACATGAATATTTTAGTTACCTAGGTATATAATATTATTATTCCTGGTCACAATGTTATGCCTAGATGCCTACTAAATATCTTAATTACTTTATTTAGTTTTTATTAAGGCGGCAGGTACATTACAAACTTAAAAACTTTATATTAGTGTGTAGGTATAGTTATAATATGCTAAAGATTTTTATCTATATTTTTTTATATATGTCAATACAGGTTATCTAAAAAACGAAAAAAATGAAGACACTGCCGAATGTTTTTTAAAATCCTCTCCTTGTTTAACTGAATGTTATCAGATGTTTAAGACTAATAGAAACTTTAATATAAAAGTGAATGGGTTCAATTTACATGAAATCTTTGAAGTTTTTGGAACTATGTGTAGCATGAGTAAGTTTTGTATATTTATTAACTATTATTAATTGTTATTACCAATTGAATTTTTTTTTAAATTAAATAAATTACAAATTTAAAAAATATTGTTAATATTTTATATGTTTTGGTTTTAGTTCAAGAACAAATACCTGAGGCATGTGAATCAAAAACATTAATTGAGAAATTACAGTATTTACTAGATTCAGACCATACATCAACCAAAGAAGATAAATCTATTGAGACCAAATTAAACATGGTTGACAAATGTGTTGGTAATACAGTTCATACAAAAAATCAGGGTACACATATTTCAATTAATATAGAAGCAAATAAAAGTACATCTGAAGAATTATTAGAAATCCCATTATTCACTGAGATAAATTCTAATAATGTTTCCAAAACAAAAGAAATTGACATATTTAATAAGGAGACCACTATAACCGATGAGAAAAATTCGGGTACATTTTTATCACCCTGTCTATCTTCTATGACACAACTAATAAATAATAATGCAAGAACAACATTTTCCAAAATTGATGACAAAGAATCTCCAATATTTCAAATTAACAAGCAAATGTGTAGCACTCCAGGAAAAAAAAATGATGAAACAAAAATAAATATTGAGCCAATGCTACAATGTAGTCCAAAAAATATTCATAATTTAATTTCTGTGTATGTATTAATTTTATAAATATCTACGATTAGTTTTAGTGTTACATTTTTGCTTTACATTTAAAATGGATACCAATTTTGAACAAATGATTTTCTACAACAGTATGTCCGTATAACAATACTATGTTTAGAAAATAATAATAAAAACTAAAGATAAGAAGAGTGATGACATATTTCCTAACATTATTCTTCAAAACTTAAATTTATTTAACTAATAAACTGTTCAAATTGTATGCATAATTTTTAAAATGTAAGTGTCTTAACATTTTTTTTTATAGTGATCAGACTGAACATCAGCAAATGCCTGAAGCTACATCACTTGATTCTATGCCAGGATTCTCTAAAGAGGATAAGATAAAAGATGGTTCAGTTATTATTGATACTGGTGAATTAGTTGATACATTTTTGAATGACCAAAGTTTGTTGGAAAAAATTGCTGATACTATCAATAAATGTTTCGAAGCTCAAAAAGAATTAGAAAGAGTATTAGATCCTCCTACACTTGAAAAAGCATTAGACTCTGCTCAGTCTGATCCACAAATCAAGAATATACTGGATGAGTTTTTAGGTATGTTTTCTTATAAAGTATGTAAAAAAACTTGAATATTAACTTAAATATCTTATGATAAATAATTTGGATATATTTATAGAACTTATAATTTTAGATAAATTTTAGTAGTTATAAGTAATAACAATTTTTTTTTCTTACTAGTATTTAATTTTGAAAATCTGATGTAATTTAAAGCATATATTCATAATTAATATTTCTATAAGTTAATTGTTAATAAAATCATTACTAATATAGATGTATAATTAGAAAAATATTAATTCTGATTAATTTAATGGAGGAGTATGTACCTAACAAAACATATTTTTATTTTTATTATATTATAATTTATAATTAAAAAGGTGGGTAAGTGCATGTCGCTCTGCTATACAGTAGGTTACAAGTGGGTCACTGTAATGGTTGGTGTTAAATTTGAATTCAATGATATAATATCATTGTATAAGAAAAACGATTCTGAGCGAATAAATTTTCAACTACAAAATAATTATTAAATTATAAATTTGATAGATTTTGTCAACATTTGAACTTTAAATGCTCATAAAAAAAAAATTGTGCCTATGTATTTTTAATATATTCAACTGCTATTGTAACAATATATCAGGAGCCTTGCATTAAATTTTCAAGCTTTTCTACCCAACAAATAAAATTTTATTGATATTTAGAGAAAAAAAAAAACTAAAAAAATTGAAAACTGACAATGTTCGTAAACAGCTCAAAAAGAGTTAAATTATTATCAAAATTTTATCGTGTATAGAAAATGCTAGTATAAATATTCAGTGAATTTTCAATTATCTACAGTCATTCGTTATATCAGCTCAAAATAAGTCAAAATAATTGGAAAATATTATGGTGTATGGAAAATGCTCATATAAACATTCAGTCAAAATTTCATGTACCTACGATAATTTGTTTTAGAGTTGCACCAAAAACCAAAATCGATTTTCTCGAAAACAGATTTTGCGTAAAAATTCCCGTTTTTCCTTAATTTTTCTTTTGTTTTTCATGTCGCTTTTGAAAACTACTAGGAAATTTTTACTTTTGAATCAGAATCTAAAATTTGTGAATAGTTGTGAGTATTGGCATTTGTGAAAATATTAATTAAGTATTATCCGGGCGGTATGATAATATTCTAAATATACTATTAAAGCAAAGGTATATTGATAAATATTTATTGTCACAAAAAAAACTACTTATATGATTTTGTAGTTTTCACAGTGTTAGTCATTATAATTTTATAAATTATTTGATATTTAAATATTTAATCAACTATACACACGAAATACAGATAATATAACAACAATTAATTATTAATATACTTTTTTTTTAATACTATTTATATATTTTAAATTAGAAACTATTTAGAATGTATCATTGATATAATAATATAGCGGTTCTTAACCTTTTGTAGATCACGGACCCCTAATGAAAGATTTCTAGAAATTGCGAACCCTCTTACCAAATTTATTTTGAATATCTTTTTTTTTTACAAAACATCTCATGTTATCATAACCAAAATGATAATAATTATTTTATATAACAAATTACATAGGTAGACATAACAAAACATACACATTTATAACTATTTTATTACAATTAATTTTTTATAAAAATGTAATATAAAACCATAATTGAGTACGATCGATCAACTGCATTTAGTGGCAGTAAATATAAGACTGCCGAGACCACAGTGCTGTACGCATGAATAAGAAAAACTGATTATACTTAATAAATATTAATAATACAATTATTTGGTGTAGAATCTACATATTATATATGAAAAAAAAATAATAATCCAACAATATTGTAATAATGCATTCATGTCACTTATTGACGTATGTTATGTGTTATGGCTGCCGCGGACCCCCCACATGAGTATTGCAGACCCCCAGAGGGCCGCCGACCACAGGTTAAGAACTGCTGTAATAATAAATTATACAAATAAGCTTTTGTTTATGTTTCAGTTTTTAATGTTGACAATACTGAAATTGGTAAAAAAGCGTGTACTAATCTAGACTCAATCAAATCCCGTTTACGTAGTGCCAAGAAAAAAGGTATACAATAGATCCTCAATTATTGTATACAATCAATAAGTTATATAGTTTTATATGTTTTTATAGATGATATATCAAACAAATTAAAAAAGAATAATTTTAATATGCCAAAACATATTGTTTTTGACAATGAAGAATGTATGAAAGTTGACAATAATATTGTACTGATACATGAAGGTAATATCAGAACAACAACTTTTGATAGTTACGATTTGTTATCAAATCAAATAGTTCTACAATCGAGTGACTTATATAACTTCAATTCAACTAAAATAGAAGCAGGTATGCTTTATACAATTGAATACAATTTATGTGTAGAATCTTTATAAATTTACAATAATAGTTTTTAGGTACCTAATTTATATTAAATAGTTTTTATTAATTTTAAAAAGCTACTATACTTTTAATTTTATATATTTTGTTTAAAGTGTAGGTATAAAATATATCTAGTTGAAATATACAAAATATTGATAAAAGTAAAGAAAACTGTACACGTACGTCCTATAATATCTTATGTTTTATAAAATAAAAATAGTTTGTCCACTTATAAAAAAAGAGTGCATACTTAAATACTAAAGGTACTTATGATTGTTAAACCAAATACATTTTTATTGTGCTATAAAAAGGTACATTCATATAGTATTGCCTATCAATATTAAAATATAAGTCCATAGAAACTATCCAATTTGTTAAATATAAATAATCAAATTCATCTGTGCACTATATTTCTTGAGGGCCTAAAAAGCTATTAAGTGGATTCGATACCGACCGTTTTTAAGGAGTTCAATATAGGCAATTTTCTGTGTGTGTGCATTCGGGTCGTGTAAAAGTGTGCGTAGTAAGTGATCATTAGCATGAGTAACTGTGTATAAAATAAGTAGCAGAGTGGTCCCACACGTGTACATACATGGCAATAACTCATTACCTAGACAAAACTGCATGACTTTGAACTGTCGGATTTTAAAACTGAAAAAAGATCTTATTTACTTGATTTGTCTATAAGTGATCGATCAAGGGTTTTTTTTTGTAGTAAAATCTAAACTATTATAAATACTTGAAAAACAGTTTTTAATTTTAAATATTCCAACATTTAATAACTGAAAGAAAAAAATGCCCCAATCGATTACTAATAGAATAAACAATAAATTCCAGAATGCCACCTTTAATTTGTATTAAATTGATTAATATTTTAGTGAATGCTTTATTTTGTTTTTAGGAGAAGAAGATTACCTATCCAAAGCAAACTATGTGAAAATTGCCCCAAAAATAACTCCTATGTTAAAAATTCAACAAGGTATGTACAATTACTAATTATTTAGTAAAAATATTCTAATAATTTAATTTCTAAGTTTTAATGATGATCTATTAAAAGGACGTGATACCCACATGTGTTGTCTCCGTCTTACAAGTGCGTAACATAGTAAATTGTACGCTCAGCAGAACACGTGTAACACCGTTACCATAAAAATTAGAGTGAATTTACCTCTTATAAAATTTAAAGGTAAGATTATTACCTTATGGCAACCTCATGGGCTTTTAAATTATATTTTAATTTTAAAATACTCATAACTAGCTTTAAAATTAAAATATAATAAAAAGCCATGAGGTTGTCTATATAGATAATAATCTTACATTTAGATTTTATATGAGGTCATTCACTCTTATTTTTAAATTAACAGAGCTACACGTGTTCTGCTGAGCGTACAATTTGCTATGTTACAAACTTTTAACAGAGACAACATATTATGCGGGTATCACATCCTCTTAACATTATATTTAAATATTAGATATAGCATATGATCTGTATTTTGCATCATACAATTGGTCTGCATTAATATTAAATGTAAATATTGGTAAAGGTAATCCCCACCATGTTTATCAAACTGCATATGGATAATCCAATGTTATTTTAATGAAATTTATTTAGGCCTTAGCCTTAGGTTTATAACCTAAACTGCTAAATAAAGATAATTTTTTCTAAACCAAGAAGGGATGTAATTTAAATAATGTACAAAATCTTAAAATGATAATTCAGACAAAAATGTATTAATTACAGACAAATGCACTTTATAGTAATTTATACTAATTTTCTTGTATACAGATGTAACATTAGGATTTGACAAATAAAATAACTTGTTCTAATTAATATTTTAAAAATTGTTTCATATAATTTACAGGTGCCTATGTTACATGTATAGTTCAACATTTTTATTTTTAATACTAAAAATAAAAATTTTAAATCTGATGTAAATTTTGTTAATTTGTAAATCAGGGTTTTAAAAAAATGTTGACTGTGAAAACATTTATTTAAGTCATGTAGTTTATTTTTGATGATTTTTTTGAAATCTCATTACTTTTGTTAAATACAGCTGATCCAGCCGTAAAAAAATATTTTAAATTCAAAAAGTATACTTTTTAATTTTTTTATGAGAATTTTTAAATATGATTTTTAAAATCTAAATATTTTTGTAAAAAGTTAAAACTGTAAATTTATGATTCTTACTTCAAAAAAATTTGACATTGTAAAAGACCATTAAAAGTATTCAACTTTCAAACAACAAATAACATTTTACTGTCATGCATAAAAAAAAAACTAAAAAATTGGAAACTAAAATGTCTGTAAACAGTTCAAAACAATTCCAAATATTTTGAACATTTTATTGTGTATAAAAATGCTAATATAAAAAATCAGTGAAAATGTGAAAACAATCAGTGAAAATGTCAAGTATCTACGGTCATTTGTTGTAACTATTATACCAAAAACCAAAATCGAAATTGTCAAAAACCAATTTAGTGTAAAAATTCCCGGTTTTCCTTATTTTTTTTTTCTTGGCGCTTTTGGACACTAATGGGAATATGGGATTTTGACCTCAATGCACCAATTGAAGGGTCCAGTGCAACAACCGGGTATGTCCACTTATGGAAATTTTTTAGTAGAAGAAATAAATATTTAAATTCTTTAATATTTGTCATACACTTTATGTTTATATAGAAAACATGTAGCAGTCTATTTTCTTTATTGATATTATAGAAAATGCTAATATAAACAACCAGTGAAAATTTCATATATTTTAGGGTTAAAAATTCCCGGTTTTACTTAATTTTTGTATAGTTTTTTCTGGCGCTTCCCAATTATTGGGAATTTTGACCTCCTGAATGCACCAACTAGATTCACTTTCCCATCGAACAAGATACGGTAGTTGAAGTATTATTTCGACTTGTTATCGTATACAAAAACACAAATTTAAAAATTTTTTAAAAATTAAAAATTAGAAAAAAAACACATCATTGTAAAATCAATACATTTATTGCTTTGCTCATAATCTAAAATTAAAAATGTTTTATTATACGTGTAGCACATGAGTCAAAATAAAAATAATAATATTGATTAAAACAAAAGTCAGGTCTTCCTGTTACGTCCTGTATACCAATAAAGGCAATAATAATATAATTACTAATAAATATTGTATTAATAGTTTTTACTTTTAGTTCCTGAAAAACATATATTTCCAAAACGAAGAAAACATCCATTAGAAGTTGTTGGCATAAAGAGCCAATTTAGGAGAACAAATATAATTTCTAGACAACCACCTGTTCAGATTCCTAAATCAATTGTTATTGAAGTTCCTAATCAAAGTTCATTTGAATCTCAAGAAAAAAATCATATTGAGATTAATAATATTATCAAATTACCTGAAGTTTCATCTAATATTAATGATACGATTGTTCAAAACACACCAGTTGATAGACTAGAACCTCCAAAAAATAAAAGTATGAGTACACCTTGTAGAAGAAGCACTCATGTAAGATGCTTAGAGTTTAGTACTCCGCAGCCTAAGAATATGACTCAAAATCAGGCCCGTTCAATACTTCTCTATGGTACACCAAAAAGAATTGAAAAATGTTTGGAAGAACCTTCATCTAGTCCTTTACCAATACTGCAAGCTGATTGGGGTTCAGTTAATGGATTTGAATCAATTATTAAGAAAGAGAGTATTAAACACTGGGATACAGACATTAGAGAAATGGTGGGGGCTGGAATATTAACATCAGATGCGGATGGAAGAAAAACAAGAAAAAAAAAAATGCCAAGAAAAAAAATTAAGCCGTTCATTAATCAAAATAATTCTATAGTTTTGCTTGAAGAACAAAATAAATCAAGTAACCATTCAATCACAACAAATGAACTATATACTGATGTATCAAATATTTCTGAAAACACATGTGGCGGTTTAATTGAGCAAGATTCTAATAAGCTAGCACCAAATGGCCAACAGCCATTAAAGGAGCAGAAAGAGTTTCCTATTTCATTGGGAACTTTTAATAATGTTATAGAATTACATGATAAACAACCGCTAATTAAATCTGATTCTTTGAATGCTTTGAAAAATGTGAGTAAATTTCCTATATCATCAGAAACTTCAGATAAAATAACTAAATTGAATAATGAACAATCACCAACTATATTTGGAACATCAATAAATGTGAATAATAAAAATTTGCTAAAAAAACAAGAAGATTTTTTGAGTTTGTTGGAAACCCCAGGTAAAACTACAGAATTGTATACTGAAGAACAGTCAGTTAAATCTGATTCTTTAAAAAACGACAATAATGAGAAATTATTAAAAAAAGGAAATCACGAAAAAGATTCTAACATTTTAAAATCATTTAATAATAATAACTATTCATTAACAGTAAATAATTCAAATGAATCAAATAAAAATGTAAAAGAACAAGGTTTATTAGATCAAACTGATATAAACAACTCAAGTGAATTAAATAGTTCTACAAAAAGTATTAGTATTGAACCAATTAAACCTAATATAGTTAATGAAATGTCATATAAATGTGATGATGCAGCTGTTAATATACCCAAAACTCCTACTTCAAAAATAAAATATGAATACAATCTAAGTAAGCCATGTTCACAAGAACATTATGATGATTCATTGACAGAAACATCTTCAATCAAATTATTTACTGAAACATATTTAAATAAACCACCCATTTTACCATTTCCTTCTATTCCAGAAAATTCAAGGTCTGTCGATACTATTATTGTACCACCAGAACAGAATTATGTTGAAACCTCAAAAAATACCCGTTGTAAAATTATGAATAAGACACAGAAAGATAAAGTTGAATGTACACCCTTAAAATCAAAGGAAAAACTTTTGAGTAATTCTAAAATAAAAAATACATTAAAAAAAAAAAGCGTTGGAGCAAAAAAAAAACAAGTGTATGAGTCTGTTAAAGTTGAGTTATTTGGAAGTGAAATTTCATCAAGTTCAAGTTCGCATGAATTATTAATCACTAATGAACAGCATAATACAATAGTTATTAATAAAAAACCTCAAGATGAAGAGAAAAATTCTGGTTTCAAACACATACCCAAAAGCCAATCAATTAAATCTATGTCTATTATAAATGTTAATGGTATTGAAAATAATATATCAAATGAGTTGCATGCACCTAACATGCAACCTATCAAGGCACCATCCATTAAACCAACAATAGTACAACCCGAGAAAAATAATGAAAACACATCAGAAACAATAAAAAAGAAAAGTGCTAAAAAGTTCATGGTTCATTTTGATGACCCAGTAGAAAAATTCTTTGGTTTGTCTAAGAGTCCAACACCATGTAAATCCAACAACAAAAATGCTGGTCAAATACAAGAAGATACCATAAATAATGACAACTCGGAACAGTTGATTGGGTTAAGTAGATATTTGAACAAAAGATCGTCAACAATTTATGACTATAGCCCTAAACGAAAAACAATCAAAACAATTGAACCAGATGTTAAGACCACTAAAATAAATAATGGTGATTCCAAAATTAATTCTTCAAAAATGTATAATGTAGATGAATCCAGTAAGAATATATCAATAAGTGATTTTAGTAACAAAAGAAAAACTCTGGATACGAGCAATAAAAGAATTAAATTATCTGAGAATTGTATAATAGACGTAAATAAAGGGTCTTGTGGGATGGAAAATAATGCAGCTCATAGTAAATCCATTGTACCATTGGGGTCTGTACAAACATGTACAGACCTTATCAGGTCTATGAATGACAACATATCTATACCAAATTGTAATTCTAATAAAAAAATTAACATCAGTCTTGACAGATCTGAATTGCCCGTCATTAACTACAAGAGCAGTGTTAGTAATATTTCATGTGTTACTGTTAGACATGATGATACATTTGATGCTCGGATTAACAAAATATGTGATACACTAGACAATATAGAATATTTAAAACAGTCAAGAGTATTTGATATAATTTCTGAAGATGGAGAACGTGAGGTATGTTAATTAAAACATTATTATAGTTTCTTTATACTTTTATACTTTGCTTCTATTTTGATTAGTCTTAAAATTTTTTAGATATAAAAACTTAAGTTACTATGGATATTATACAATTTTTCAATAATTCTGAATCCTATTAAAATAAAACAAAAACAATAATCGTATATGTTTGCATGATATTTTTAGTGTTCAAAATCCTATAGTGTATACCATAATGAAAACTTGTCTATAGTTGAATAAATTAAATTGCATTATTCTATATTATTTTAGTATACTGTAGACTATGTTAAAAATCAACTACCTAATTTTTTAGGTGCTTAAATTGATTATTAAAAACACTGTTTCATATTGGATTATATTTAGTTATTATTATACTTGTTTACTTCAATTATTATTATTATTATTTTATTTAACATTTTTCAGGAGGTGTATTTAAATTTATCAGAAACATTTACTTATCTTGATATACTCTCTGAATCAAACAATGTACAACTATCTGATCCAATTACCTCACAGTTGATAACAACAAACAAAACGTTAGACGTCATTCCGGAAAGGGAAAGTGGTAAATTATTGAGGAATGATGAAGAAATAATCATACCAGTGACTAGCACTTCTATAAACTGTGTTGAGATAAAAAATGACAAAAATAATAGAGCCAGAAGAAGCCCGTCCTTTTGGGAAGACTCAGTTCATAATTACCCAATAAGACACAGAGACAACAGACATAAGGAAACAAACCGTTGGCAAAATAAAACCCATCATAATTATGATAGAAAATATAGGTAAATTTTTGTGTACATTAAGTAAAATTTTCAATGGTTTGATTTCAAATAGTGCGAATTAATTGTTAATACATTATTAAGCAAACTAAGCAATTATCTATTCTATCAGCTTTAAATATACAGCTTGTAACAGAAATATCTGACAAGTGAAATAACTTATGTTTTGATCAATATTTTAAAATTTTTTTTATATCATTTTCAGATGCTTGTAGTATATGCATACACAGTATAACATTTTTTTATTTTTTATTTTAATTACTGAAAATATAAATTTTTAAATCTGATATAAATTTTTTGTTTAAATTGTATACAGCCAATTTGTAAATATTTATTTAATTCATGTAGTTTATTTTTTACAATTTTTTGAAATCTCTATATTTTTGTTAAGTCAAGTTGATCCAGCCTTAAAAAACATTTTAAATTCAAAAAGTATTAACATTTTTCAAAAAAAATATTAATAAATGTTATATTATACATGTAGATTAAGAGTCAATAAATTATATAACTATATAAAAAAAAAATTTAAAAATATTGATTAAAACAAAAGTTATTTAATTTGTCAGGTGTTCTGTAACACTCTGTATATTTATATAATATATAATATTTATTATTAAATATAAATTATGTGAATAGGCCAAACAAATTTCGATACCACAATGAACGATTACAATTTGATAGTCGGAACTATTTTCAAAGAAGTCATCATCAAAATGTGAAAAGAGAGTTTTGGGAAGATTCAGTAAGGGATAAAGATAAATTTAAGCACAAAGATGAAAAAAGACGTAGTTACCGTGATTATAGTAAAGGAAACAATTGGCTTGAAGAAAATGAACGATATTCAATTCCGCAAAGAATGTAATATATCATATTATTATTAGTTATTTTCGATCAAACAAAATATTTTATTGTGCACTATTTATGTACAAATTACTTTACATCATGATAATATATTAAAACTGAAGTATAGTTTTCATATATTTCATAGAAATTAATTATAATAAAAATACTTCTTAAGTTTTTGTTCAAAACTGCTTAAGTGCCTTTCTATTTGATATCTGTATACTATATATTTATTACTAATCTATATAATACATTATTTTGGATTTAAGTAAAGTTAATTGAAAATTAAACGTGACATAATTTATGTTGTTGCTAATAATGTTGCAGGTCACTAAATGATTTACAAAAGTCACATAGATCAGAAGATATTGTTAAGAAAGCTACTAAAAAGCCCTCAGATCGAGAAATAAATAATAAGGTAAATCCATTAATTAATTTCTAAAAATTCTTTCATAGTTTTTATATTATCACAGAAATATATTCAAAACATTAAAGGGGTTGGATACCGACCATTTTAAAAAGTTCAATATGTATAGGCAATTTTCTGTGTGTGGACATGTGGGTCGTGTAAATGTGTGCATAGTAAAACCAACATTTTGCAGGGTAATCGCGTACCACTTCACTCTGTTCATAAACTCATGAACTACTCGACAATCGTCCTAAATTTGATTATGTATCAAAGAATTTAGAAAAATTTCTGCTTTCAAAGATTAAATAAAAACTGTATGTTGACGACAAAAAAAGTAAAAATATTAAAAACTAGGTTAAAAAATATAATTTTCAAAAACATTAATACTTTGTGTTTCAAGTGGTTCTTGACAAAAAAAATCACCCTGTATAAACAAACATTTTATAACAATGAGGCATATTGTATATAATTATATACAAACAGTTATTCAAAAATCTACAGTTTAAACTAATTAAAAACTGGTTAATATTTTGACATAAAAAATTGCAGTAAAATTGTTTCTACTTTCTAAAATACAAATGTAAATCATAGTGTCGAGAGTGATACATTTTAAATCTCATTATAAAATAAAATAGGTATTGCAAATATAGATGTAATATTTAAAGTTATTTTTAAAAAAAACTTAGTGATTTAGCAACTATATGATGTCATCATAATTTACACAGAATGTAGTAAATAAATACATTTAAATATTCATTTGTTAACAAGATGTGTAAATGGTTATAAGCAGGTAAGCCTAGAGGGAGGATCAGTTGGTATATGTGTACTACACTACTACCTAAACAATTTTTTAACAATAATTTAGTTTTATAAAATGTCAGTTATTTTTTCAATAATTTCCATGACAAATGAACATTAGTTAATAACCAAATACCGAAAATCACTGTACACTGAAAGTGTTCAATGATGCATCTGTATAATATATTAACCGTTTCTGTGGTAAATTGTTTTGGATTATGGATTAATTTTAATTTTACAAATGATTATTGTTGACATATTTGATTTATTTGCTTAATTTTGTGTTATTTGAGCATTATTATGCATTTTTATTATCTTAAGTTGAGATTCTAAACAATGAGTAACAAAATAAATGTATAATAATATATTATGTGTACTTTTTTATAAGTGGCCAGAAAATATATATCTTATACAATAAGATCAAACTCTTTGCCACTATTTAGTAATAGTTTATTATATTTGACTAAAAATCTAGAATGTTATATTAAATGTATTTATTTATTTCTGTAGACTCCTGTTAAGGTTTCCAAAGTTGAACATCAACGATTGCTGACAAATGTTGACGTTGATGATTTTTTGTCTGTTGTACACGGTAAAAAATAAAAATATTATATAAACTGTTACTGTAATTTATTTTTGTTTACACATTAAATTAATGTAAATGTTATATTATTATTTAAACTATGTGTCAAAAAAAAATAAAGTTTGTTTTTTAACAATTTTGTACTTTGAAAATTTCTTTGTACATTATTTTTGTAAGCAGTAACATTGTATTGGTTATTCTTATTTGTTCAAAAACAGAGATAACCAGGATTTCAAACATTACTTTAATTTTTCGACATGCATCACTTATCATATTATTATAGTAATTTTATTATTATATGTTTTCGTAATCCTAATGATGTCCATTAAAGTTATAACTTATCATATAGTTATATATGTTCATTACAACCTATGGGCTATGTGGTGGCATATCAATCTTGCATTTTTCAAAGGGTGGTGCTGGGTAATGGCCAATAGGTGATAATTTAGTATTAACTATAATTTAGTAATAACTACGACGGCTAATTACAAATATGATAGCGAATATAAGTTTGTAATGTTACAGGACACTTCTAATTTCTAATATTACAAACATTTCAGGAATTTGGTCTCCTGAACAATTTACCTTTTTAGATATACGGCCCTCTTGTACTGACAGTATTATTAAGTATTATTTAGATCAATGCTATTGAGAAACAGATTAACATCATTATAATTACATGCATTAAAATTAAAAACAACTGGACATGATGTTTCGGAAAGAAATTCAGGTGTAGAAATGGATAAAATAAAATTCAATGGTGGGTGATAAGAATCAATTAACGGTGTAAGTGAACTACTTAGTAGACGTATGCAATCTATGCAATTATTAGTCATAATTAAATCTAAGATATCCAACCAGTTATATAATTAGGTATGGGTATTGTTGCATATTATAATATATAAATATGTATTGTTGTTTATTCTAAGTCTAAAATATGTTAAAATTTAAAAAAAATGAAAGTAGATTATTATAATCATAAATCAGATTTTAAAGATTTAGATAGTTCTTTTGTCTTATAATGAATATACCTGGTAACTAAAAGGATCAACATACATAATAATATACATATAATATTATATTATAACAGTTTATTTAACAAACCCACTATTATTTTCTAAACATAATCAAATTAGTTTTTTAAAAACCTTGAATATTCGTATAAGCTATTTCGTTACATAAATTATATTCTAATTGACGATGATAACATACACAAATATTTAAATATTTTTCAATTTACTACACTCGGCTTTTACTGCTTTTAGTGATTTAAAATAATTATTAAAAAAGTTATCTCACTAACTCACTTACAGAACAAGTGGTATATAAAGTGGGGGGGGGGGGGGGGATTTTGTGTGTTACAACCCCCACAGGTTTTTTTTTGCTATTGAAAACCGTCAAAACCCAAAAGTAACAGTTACATTAATAAGTGTGTGGTGTGTCCCCTGAAATCAGATGTATTTTAGGCACTGTAGTTAGGTACTTACTACTTTATATCAAATGCATCATAATATGATATAAATTTATATAATATAAGAAACACGTAATAAAAAAGATGGGTAAGTGGATGTTGCTCTGCTGTATGGTAGATTTCAAGTGGGTCACTGTATAATAGATGGTATTAAATTTGAACTTCATTATATAATATATATATATATATAATATATAATTGTATGTGAAAAACGATTCTGAGCTGTGATGGTTTGTCAGTGTAGATATTTTATATTATAATTATTATATTTAAATTGTTATTACTTATTATTAATACGGTAGCCGGTAAGTTGAATTAATATTATAAAATTACAACAAAATAACTAAAACCGTTATTCTTGGTTATTTAATATGTAATTCCCTCTGTATTATAGTATAATAATACACAGGATTTATAATAATATGTACGTAATCGACCACACCAAACACCATTGACATCCTCCCGTCTGTTTACACTTTCATCTTATTAACAGTCTTATTCTCTATTTAAAAAAAAGTAAATTTACAGTACACCGTGCTGTAGCGTCATATTTTAATATTTATTATTATATTACTATGGTATATTATTTAATTATTATTGCAATGTTTCATTGCTTATAAGAGTGACCGGAAAAATGACCCACGACAATGGTGTAGCTAAATAGCCTACACAGGACGCCGTGTTATGATAATTTTATTTCTGAAATAATACCAATTTTTTTAATATTTATACAGAAAATTTTGTAGGAAAGTTTACTGCTTCCGGGCATATTTAATTTAAAAACAATACAAAATAAAATGTAAAAATATTACTATGACAGAAGTAAGATCGAATTTTCTACCAGACACCACGCTCCAAGTTGAAAATTGAAGCATTTTTACTGTTCCATCCGAAATGTGTTGAGACTGTTGAGAGATACTAAAAAATAAATAAATAAAAAAATTACACACAATATTATCATTGTGAAATTAGTACAATCATCGCTTTTCTCAGAATCTAAAATGTCCAATATTATTTTCTAAGAAAATATATTGTCCGGTTCGTAATTAAAGAATCGCCTACAAATAACGTTATACGCCTGCCGATCTATAATATAATGGTGTTATACATAATATGATATAGGTCAGAGGTCGGCAATTACATTTTATGGCGGTCCAGATAATTTGAAGAAAAAAATGTCGAAGACCTTAAAAAACTTAAAAATTAGTTGATATTATAATGTGTTTATGTTTGTGTTAAAAATACAGTTTAAGCCATTTTCAAGCAAATTATTTAATTTAATATAATATTAGCCAGTTTTTTAAAATGTTGTACTTACTCTTGGAGAACAACTATAGTTTATCCGAGTGTTTTGAAGGCGGTGATCAGTTAATCTTGAACAGTATTTATTCTTTAAAAACGTCATTTTGGATAACGAAGTTTCACATATGTATGTAGAACAAAAATACATCCAAATACAACAAACAAATATATCTATTGTGTGCGGGAAACCAGCATTAAAATATTCTTGGGGGTCCAGTTATTTACCCTCCGTGGGCTGGATGAGTAATAACTAATAAGTAATAACCAATGATTTGAGAATTTATTTTTATGGATTTGTGAGTAAAATTCTTTACGCTGTTGGTACTTATATTATTAATTTTTATCATATAATTAAAATATACAAGTATAAACTAATAATTTATTAGATATACCTGTCAAATACTCAGTTCACATTAATGAACCACTCGGATGATCAAAATATACGTTGATTTTTTCAGTCCGCGGGAAAGAGATAAAGCTAATTTAAAAAGGGTTGAATTTGGTTTTTTTTAATATTGGATTTTAGTACAGTTAGGTTAGGTTAGGATTTTGTATTAATTGATTATATTAATCCACCGTAGGTGGAATTCTGTAAAACTAAAAACTTGGCATAACTTTGATACTTTAGAGTTAAATCATACACTTACCTACATACAAACAGCACGGGGTCCGCAATCTACCTACCTGACAATATACTGCTGCGAATCAGAATTTATATTCCGGGCAACAGAAAAATTAAGATAAATCATGGTTGAGATAGGTATACAGGTTATTGCATATCGACTCGGATTGTTATCATCAGAAACAAAACGGCTGCGCAAAGGGATATCACAGATATGAATTTTTCTTATCATCAAAAATGCGCCGACAATAGCTAACACAATCATATATACTTGATTATTATTGGCTCCCTTTACGCTGTCGTTATTATTTTTATCATCAAATATTTGATTGAGAAGGGGTATTATATATGCAATAACCTTATATAACCTATGCAAGGTTATTGCATATTATGCAATAACCTTGTATATTTCAACCATAATGAAATAAATCTTGAACATCATACACCGAATATCAAATAACGCATTGAACAAAGTTTGAGCCGTATACAGTTTGTACATTTAACGGGTAACGAAGTGCACGGTATACGCTAGTATTATATAGATTGTCTGAAAAAAATTACCATTAGAAAAATAGCAAGCGTAATAAAAACTACATTAGAATATTAAGCTTAAATAAATGTTACAATAAGGTGTTTAAGAAAAAAAAAAATTTTTCGCGTCTTTAAATTTGAACATAAATTTACAATAATTTTTTATGAGCATCTGAAGTCAGAATTTTGACAAAATTCGTCAAAATCACGAAATTTTAAGTCTTGCAATTCATAAAAATTGTCTTTTTATATCTAAGATTTTAAAATTTAATTCAAGATTTTCAACCTTAAAGCAAAAAAAAAAAATGTTTACTGGAAGGTCCAATTACTTATTTACGAGAATTTGAAGTTCAAATGTTTACGAATTGTATTATAGCTGCAGTATTCACTCCATAGCTGTAAACGGATTTTTCTTATTATTATTATTGATAAATTCACTTCAACAACAAAAATACGTTATTAGCGCACCTATAGAAATATTCTTTTTTTTTTAATTACAATTTATATTTCTTTAATAAATGTTAATTAATGTTTTGTCGTATAAATATATATATAGTTTTAAATGTTATTTTAATATATTATTGTGTACTACACAATACGTATTATTGTCACCATCGACACAATTGACAGTCAGACTCTTGTGGATCGATGAGCAGATAGGCGCAGTAGGTACTTAATTTTACGTAAACACAATGTGAGGTTCATAGAACAATAGTAAGTTGTAATTATATTATTATTTTTGATTCTGAGCCGAGCGATGAATGTATTAATTTTAGAATAATGTGTGTTTGTTTTTTTAATTCCTTTTTCTGTCTGTTCTCACAATTTGGAGCAGAACAATTTCACCACACCGGTAAATATTTTAATACTTCCACGTGGCCAAAACCTTCAATATATATTATTATCTTATTGATATTTAGTATGTAAATTGTTAGTCAATGCTCTTTATGCGTCCCAGTGGATTCCACGCTCACTGCAGCATGTTCAGTGGGGCCACTATTATAAAACCGTACTCTTTAATGCGATAAACAAGAAACGACATTTTACTGTGTTAACAGAATAATTTTATTAGATCATATTTTAATGAAAAATGTTTGAACAATTTATGTTGAGTCATTTACAATTTTGATAATATTTATGCCGAAAAAATGAGATATAGTGTACAACTCAAGTTGTAGAAAACAATAAATATAATTATTTTAAGTAAAAAAAAAAAAAAGGCATCGGACAAGACGAGGCGATGTGTCCTAGGGTACGTGATGGCGAGTAGGTGGTGATGCAGATAATAATGATGGCCACTGGTCACCTCTACACAGTTCTCACGGCCGGTCCTGCGGGGCGGACGAGAGTCGCGGGCGCTTTTGCTCTGGACGCGAAGACGACCATGGCAGCGGGCGAAGTTTGGCCACGACGGCTGCGAGAGCGACGACGACAGTTGACGGCGAGTGGCCAGTGCGCGATGTAGTGCGCTTGACGGTACAGGAGCAGGCGCTGAAGACGACTGTTGTGACGGCGACGACAGTGACCGATGCTCGGAGCGAGCGACGAAGACTATAATATCGGCTGGCGGGATCAGACCACTGGGCGAAAAGGGAGAGAATCTGCGGACAGCTTCGCAACGCGCCGCTGTTCTGATTATGTCCGTGGTTTTCACCCTGGCGTCACGCACCGCAGACAAACTCTGAAACCTTACGTTCCCTCAAACCCGGCGCTGCTGACTTCCGTGTTCCTGTCCATCCTGTAATCATAGTCATCCATCACTCACCCGCCGTGAGCTCTACGGTCTCCGTCGCCGCCGTCACAGTCGTCTTCGAGCAGTACTGCAGCAGTCGTCACTGGTACCGTCGGAGCGATGTCGATGTCCGCGCCGGTACCGCTAGCCTCCGTCGTCGTGTCGTCGTCGCTTTCGGACCGAAGCAGCTGCGCGCACGCCGCGCCGCCAGAGGGTCTCGCGTGTCCTCGGCGTCCTCGAGCGCACGACGTTCCCGATCCGGTCGCGCTGCCGCCGGTGGCCGGAGAACGTGTATTGGTGACTTACCGCCGATCACCCTAAAAGTGCACTGTCACGTACCTATGTACCTCGACCCCACGTCATCGCCACGCCCTGTCCGCTGCCCTCAGCCAGAGGGGAACTCTCGGACGGTTTCACTTCGGGAAACAACAGCAGCATACGCGTACGGCCTTCTTCACACCTCTCCACGCAGCGGACGCGATCCTCGCTGCCGACCGTCTGCGTGGAGCTGCGCGTGTTGCTAGCGTTGCCCCCGGGTCCAGCCAGCCGATCAAGTCTCCAAAGCTGTTCTTGACCTCAGCTCCCCTGGCCGGTGTGACGAACTCCGCCTCGTCACTTGGCGCTTCCACTGCCGCCGCCTGCATCATCGCTGGTACAGCGACCACGTCGTCTTTGATCCCGTCAACCGGTCCAGTACTGGAATCGTCGTCCAGTTGAAGAAGGGTTTCCGACGTGTCACCGCCCGCGAATTTCTTCCATCAGCTCGTAATCGATGTTGTTTATGATTTTTTCTAAGACGTCCACGATGATTTCGTGGGTCGTTTCGTTTTTTTGTGATTCAGCCATTTTCTCAGGTAAATTATTGTCAGCGTGTAGGTATACAGTCAGAATTGCAAATGAGACGATTCCGAATTTCGTCATAGGCCGTCGCCGATAATTTAAAACAAACATCGTTTATTAGTAGCCAGCGGGTAAACCATATCTCATTATTATTAATCGACCAGCGGCGTCGGCTTGATTTTGGGCCTGTTTTTTTTGTTTCCAAACACCATTATTTGTATTATATTATTGATATACCAATACTGTACTTACGTTATAACGCAGAAGTGCACTATAATTGTATTATATTATTTTGACGAAGATTTATTTATCGATTAACGTGTATTGAGATTTTACAATTATGTGTGTTTTTGTGTACATGCGTATCAGTTACACGGCGTTTTATGGTAAAAAAAATGTTTTGTTCTTCAACATTGCGAATGATTTCTGATCGCAAATTGGATCTATAGTTGGTAGGTAAGGTAGGTGCCTTTTGAAGGGTGACATTAAAAGTTATTTTGGATAGGAAAAACGAAAAAAAATTTGGGAAAAACATTTTATTATCTTCTATATATTATATTATGGTATACATTTCAATTCATTTCATATTAAAGTTATTTTGTTATTTGTGTATATGAACATAACTTAACTGAGTTAAAAAAAATCACTAACTTGCCCAGCCTTGCTTTTTTATTTATTCGTTGCTGCATATAAATTATAATGTGACTTTAGTCCCGATCGAACGACTGGAATAATATTATAATATCAATGGCACACGTTAACTCGCTGACGGTCAGTTTACTTACTATTGCTGAACGCTTGAACATGATAACAAAATCAAAGCTATGTCGGTATACAGCACAGTCACACAGATATACAGATTATAATATTAATAGTCGGTACCTACAGTCGGACGTGGGTATATGGTACAACCGAATATACCTATGCAGTAAACAATGAACAAGCGTGATGTAGATAATATAAATAAACTTTAATAAAAAAAGCAAGGTTATCTAGGTCAGCGTTTCTCGAACTGTGGTACTCTACAGTGGTACTAGGAAATTAACAATATAAATAAAAAAAGCGGGTAAGTGGATTTCGCTCTAATGTACAGTAGGTTACAAGTGGGTTATTGTATAATGGGTTGTATTAAAATTGAATTCAATGATAATATGATATCATTGTATAAGAAAAACGTTTCTGAGCGGAGACGGTTTGTCAGTCTGGATATTGTTATTATTTAATATATCATGTAACTTGAATTTACATTATAATAAGTATTATTTTTAATTCGTTTCTATGGTGCCAAACAAAGCGTTGGAAATAAAAATTCCATTTTTAGCGGTTTTTCGTAATTTTTCGGTGGTTTTTCTCGTGGCATTCAATAACTATTGAGGAAATCAATTGTTACAGATTTAACGACTAAAAAAATCGTTAAAATATATATTTTAAACAAAGAAACTCGTTAGTCAATTATGCAAAGTAATGACCGTGGACCTGCAGTATAAACGCTAAAGGTGACGAAAACTGCTGAATAAATCATATAATACCTAACGCATTACACTGGAGGATACGACATAAACGACCAAAACCAATACAAGAATTGTAAATAATAATAATATAATATGTATTATGTAGAACGTGCAGACGTCAATATAGTCGAATAGTTAATACTAAATAATATTTAAAAACATTCAAAATTGAATTTTACATAGGTAAAATAATAGTATAATTTTTATATAATATAATAGAGCTGCATGTCGAAAAATAATATTGTTTGAAAACTTTCCGGTTTAGGTTTGAACCATTAAACCCCTAGGCATGCGCACGGGTGCAGCGAATACTGCTTTCGCTGCACCTGCCAATTTATTTTGGATTTAGTGGGCTGGTAGATATTTATTTGAAAGGTATACATAGAGTGAATAATTTTCAACACATTGAGTTTATAATTCAACTAGCTCTCCGAGCGTCGCAAGGGGAGACCCCCCCACCGGTGTTGGCCCTGAGTGTTGTCGAAAAAAATCATATAGCCGCCGCTATTTTTTTGGTGTCTATCAGGTCAGTCACCTCAGTTATCGGGGTAGGCAATCGTCGGATATCGGACAATGTGGGATGGCCGGGCCACGGCAACAGGTATGCAATCCGACTGCGTCGAATCGCGGAAAGCGTTCATTACTGTCACCAAAAACGCAAATTTAAGTAATAAATTCCGTGGAAAAAAATTCAAAACATTTCGGGCGTCCATGAAAACCATACAGCCGCAATATTTTTTTGATTGCCTAGCAGGTCAGTCACCTCCAATGAAGTTTGCCGAAGTAATAAGGGTAGGCTATAAGTAATAAGGTATGCAACGTTCATTACTGCAGCAGAAAACGCAAATTAAGTAATAAATTACGTGAAAAAAAATGTAAAACATTTGGCCACGAGCCCACCGACGCATGTATTTATGCCTGTATATAGTAATACCTACACGACGGCGGCGATATTGACCGTCTGTTTTCCGCGACGCCACTCCGCCCCAGGATTTGTCGCAAAGGAAGTACGGCAGCGCACGGCCTGTAAATTTAGCGTGGAACGCGAATAAGGTCCGAGCATGGACGTGGAAAGTCCTCAGACGAAGTAAAGACGAACAATCTGAAGAAATTTTGAAAATTTTGAAAAAAATCGTCAAAAGTGATAAGGAGCGGTGATAACGCAGCGACGCCTAAGCCGCCGCCGGGAGACCGCCCATCCGGGAGACGCGATTTTTTCATTAGCAGTTTCCTTACGCTAGTTCAAAAATTATACCTAGTCGGAATCAGAGCGCCATACGGGTTCTGTTCTATATAGGTGGAGGATGGAGGATTTTACTTTTTATAATAAATTAATTTTGGTATCGAAACTTTATACGCTTTTATACCTAACTGTATACGTTGGTAAGTACAATTTCTACTATCGTGACTCGGCGCGGCGCAGTGGCTGAAATCAATCACGCGACGTGATTAAGAGTACGGAACGGCCGCTGCTACTAGTTCTCGGATGGATGACCATTTGGGTTCGTTGTGCGCAAAAACCTTGTCACACATACACGTGTTCCTAACCGACCGTATATACCAACAGTCCCAACCCTACTGCACCAACCCTACCAACCTTACAGGCAAATGACCTCAGACGTCGAAGCCTTAAAATCTAATAAAATAAATTAAATAATTTCTTCTAATATTATCAAATACATTCACATACACTTCACTTAAAGGAATACAATCTTCCGACTCGCGACTCCACGTAGGAGGGAACCCGCCTAACCATCAGTACGATAGGCGTCGACAGCGCTCCCAGACTCCAGTGTTAATCTGTCTTCCCAATACCATGAACTAAGATAGTTCATGCCAATACTAAATACACACGGCGTTATATCAAATAATAGATTAAGACGGTCCAGCGTATCTTGTTTTAAGAGGACACCCATAGAGTATTACTCTATGAGGACGCCACGCTGAAATTTATCGTCTCCGTCCTACAAGTGCCTAACATAGTAAATTTGCAAATTTACACTCGGCAGATAATGTCAGGCTCCGTTAATGCTCTACATATACTGTATAATAATGTACGTTTTCTGTTATTCAGATACTCGGCATTAGCAAAACAGTATTTGAACTTCCGGTAAACAGTGAACTACGTAATTCTTAAAATAGTATTATCGTTTTGTTACAATTTTTTAAATATATTTTTTAAGTATTTTGAATACTTTTTATAAGTACTTTTAACAAAGTTTAAATATTCTTGTATTAAAATACCATAAAGTCCGTTTTATTAATTTAATATGGTTTCTGTTTCTGGAATTTTTTAAGAAAACCGAAAATGTAATAACTTTAAAATAATTCCATATTAATAGTTAATAACCACTTTTTATTTAATTTTTTTCATTAAAATGTAATCAATTAGTTGAAATATATATCTGAATGCAAGATGAAATATGTGAACATGTATTTATCTTTAAATAGTCAAACACGTTAAAGTAATTGTTAAAATCTATGGTAAGTAGTAACATAATAGGTACCTATACTGATTTAGTAATATGTACAATATACATATATATATATATATATATATTATAAAGCATAAAATTTAAAAAAATATTTGTATTTGTAATCAAATACTTTGGGAGTATTCGTAAAATACATTTCTATATGTAACTATAATAATAGTAGTTTAAAAGTATTTTAAATACTTTTTTATTCGAATACTTTTTCAAAAGTATTTTTTATAAGACTGTATTGACCTCATTAAACGATGGCGGCGTCGTGAAATAAATACGACAAAAATAGTACTCGCAACGTCGTCGGTCCAAACCTGAAAAAAAATTGTAATATACCTATAGTATAGTTGGTTTATAAACCAAATTATTAATGTTACTTAAAAATGTAGAGATGGCTGTTGTTTGACAGTCTCTACTTGGCGATTCAAATTCGACTGCTGGCTATACTATAGTAGTATAAACACTAACTAACAAATCCTTTAATTAATGATTTTCAATTAATTTGCTAGTCGTCTTTATCATGCGATTAAAACATTACAAATAAATAGAATATTATTACTAATTTGTATTATTATAATAGCTAGTTAGATTTAAATTTTTAATGAATTTTTTACGTTTACCTTAACCTCATCAAAATAAAATTTTGTTAAAAGACGACGGGTTGTAACAATCGATACGATAAACAAAATAATATAGTAGTTGATTATTGTTCTTGTTCTTGTTGTTATTGTTATGAATTTCTACACTGCATACGTTACAAAAGCTTAGGTATGTCTAGTCGTCTAGGGTAAAGATTTTTGTATTATTAATGTATTTTAAATGGTTAGGTACTTACAAAGCTGGGCATTAACTAGTTAGTTTTGAATCATTTTAACTTTGTCACTATTAACTAGTTAAATTTAATGTGTAAAATAGTCTAATCTAACTCGTTAAAAAATAAATCAACTAGTTATTATTATTTTATTTTCATTCCAAAATTCCAAAAGCTGTTCCTCAATCATATATATGGATTATTAGCTCATATTATATATTAATAATTATTAGTATTTATAATAATGCACGCACAGATTTTTCTGCGTAGTCTGTAGAATGCATAGATAATAAAGATATGGATAGGACATAATGGTCTTATCAGCGGTCTTCGAGGGGAACATTTAAATCATATTCATTAATATATCAATTTGTATTGAATCATTGAATCATTTGCATCATCAATTATAACTTATTAGGAATCTTGTATTACATTTTCAAATCTTAGATTTAAAAAGGAAAAAGGTGGGTAAGTGGATGTCGCTCTGCTTTACAGTAGGTTACAAGTGGGTCACTGTCATGGATATTGTTAAATTTGAATTCAATCATATAATATCAAGGCCTTGGTTTAAATTTTCAATCCTTAGCTATAAAAGTTGAACATTTTATAAATTTTGAACTACAAAATAATTATTAAGTTATAAATTTGATAAATTTTGTCAAAATTTGAACTTTAAATGCTTAAAAAAAAATTGTGTTTAGGTATGGATTTTTGATAATTTTCATCTAATTTTTCAAATAATATACTTGGAGCCTTATATTACAATTTCACGCTTTTTTACCCGTCAAATAAAATTTTATTAATATTTATAGAAAAAAAATAAAAAAATTGAAAACTAACAATGTCTGTAAATAGCTCAAAAAGAGTCAAATTATTTTTAAAAATTTTTATCGTGTATAGAAAATGCTAATACAAACATTCATTGAAATTTTCAAGTATCTACAGTCATTCGTTTTTTAATTACAACAAAATAAGAAAATCGTTACACGAGATATCGAGTGAATATCAAATGTTGTAAAAATATGAATATCAGACGCTCATAAAAATTTAATTTAAGTTACTTGTAGACATTTTTTTTAGGCAGACAAACTTATGAGTAATCTTATATTACATTTTCAAATCTTAGATTTAAAAAAAAAAATTTTTATGAATTCTCAACTCAAAATAATTTGCTAATTTTCGTGATTTTTCCGTATTTTGTCAAAATTTGAACTTTAAATTCTTATAAATAAAAACTGTGACAAAAGATTTTTAATTATTTTCATCTGGCTTTGAAACAATAACCTAGGAGCCTTCTATTACATTTTCAAGCTTTTTTAACAAACAAATAAAATTTTATTGAAATTTATAGAAAAAAAAACTTAAAAAAATGGAAACTGAAAATGTCCGTAAACAGCTCAAAATAAGTCAAAATGTTATGGTGTATAGAAAATGCTAATATAAACATTCAGTCAAAATTTCATGTACAAAAAAAATAAAAATACACACATCATTGTAAAATCAATGCATTCATCACTTCGCTCTGAATCTAATATTGCTTAATACTGCAGGTATTTTAAAACTGTTAATGAGTTTCAACATCCCCACGTTCCCCTACACCGGATGCAAGGTCAAATGAATTCAGTCATTGTTTGATGGGCACTTATAAGAAAGCTGTAAGCCATAGGTTGTCTGAGTCATGGACCCCTTTGTAGAATAAAGAATAAAGTATGATCATGGGCCACCCCCCCCCCCCCCCAAACCAATAAAAAAAAAAAATATGTATACATTTTATTTTTATCATTGGATCTTTTCCGTTAGACATATAAAATTAAGGTCGTTATTAAGAGCCGATATACGGCAGTTACCCTTTGACCAACTTGAGGTGGTGTTGCATAGCAAGTCGAGGGATATTTTCGATTTTTTTTGTCCGAACGCAGCGCAGCGAGCGAGTGGCAACGAGGGCATCACTGACGTCCACCCAAACTTTACGGGGTGTCCCGTAAACTAGAAAATGGTAAACGTATAACGAAAAGATCCTAATTATTTTTTAATGATAACTTCGAGAGTTAATACAATAATACATTATTAAATAATTATGAAATAGTAATAATCACCTTGTTTCATAGTTTATAATTATTTATGTATACAAGTTTCAATGTGACATATTATTTTTCTGTTGTTTTGATTGCAATATTGGCTTTAAATCGGGGAAAATATTGGACAGAACAACTCGCATATCGTCCTTAACACGTTGACGGACAGTAACTAGTAACTACCATAGTAATATGACCATAAAAAAACGTGCGTACATTTTACATCTCTAAGGAAATCACATTATGTTGTTTACTTGTACAATATAAAATATCGCATTCTGTAGGTACTTATACCTAATTAAACGTTAAAAGTTTATAACCAAACGATATTTTAATGAAGTTGATATAACAGAGATACCAAATTTAATATTATATATAGGTAAGTACCAAAATACCAATTAATATAATATTTGAAAATTATATTATTAATGCTCGTCATTTTACAACTTACCTATCACCTATTTGTACAAACCTATGCTCCCATGCACTTATATATATATCATCTAATATGTAGAATAAATTTAATTTCAAATTGCAATGTCAATGACATCAGACATGTACAATTATAAACACTTAGTGGAGATATTATACTCATCGTAGATACTACGGTTTACGAGCAGCGTTAAATATTTTAGAATATTTTTAATCAACTAAAAAAATAAGTATAGATATTCTATACAATTGCGACTTGTAGAAGTAGAACCATTTTAATTAGGTAGGTATTAAAAACATTAAAATTATTTCGATTAAAATAAATTATAGCTCTACATATAACAAAAATTCAACAACCAATTTTAGGAAATTTGCGACATAAAAATAATCAAGCGATTTCTCGACATGTGCATTAAAATTTTAAACAAAATTATTAAATAATAACCTACCTATATAGTATTATATGATGAATAATGCATAATATTATAGGGATGATCAATTAGATTTGGAATCTCAGAAATCAAATTATTTTCATCTGCAAAAACACGGCCTAATCATAACAAGAACATCTTATAAATTAAAACTTTAAATTTATTCTTTTTTATTACGTTAATATTATACTTTAGACTTTAGGGATAAAAATATACAGTATAAGCATATCGGATGAAGGATACGTTATATATTGTTATATATTTATTAACATGAACTGTAAAAATGTATTTTGACTGAATTAGCTTATTAAATAACATTTCTGTATGCGTAGCTGGTAGGTAGGTACATATGACTTACATTTTTTACAATTTTAATTTTTTCCTTTTGCTTTACTCCCAAATCACTAAATATTTCTGCTCCCCACTTGAAGTACTGACTTATAAAACCAACCCAAAGGGAATAAAATGTACAAGTATCTATACATAATGTATTACACTATTACGACATTTGTATTTACGTATGGTAACACATCAAGAAAGAAATTATTGGAATCGATAATTTTATCTACAATTATTGTCGTTTCCCATAGATTATTTAGATACAATGATTATAGGTACATAGATATAGAGAAAGATATAGGTATCTATTATCTATGTTATTATAGGGTATAATACTATGATAAATCATATGTTTTTCTCAAGGTGTATCAATACACCTTAGTTTTTATAAAGTTATACACAGATAAGACATTTTAACAAATTTACGCATTCGCAAATGATATCACTCAAAAACTTTAAGCATTAAATTTATTCTACTTGACACAGCTAAATAAATATAAGATATGGTGAACTCATTTAAAACAAATAATACATAAAAGGATTTTAATTGCATAATATAAATTCAATTTGCAAATGGAATTAGTAGGTATCTATGATTATTATTACATACTTTTAATTTATAAACTGAAAATTGTTGTAAAATACAGTTAAAAAAACTTAACATCTTTGATATTTTAGTTTCGCTATTGTGACTGTCACTTTGGGTTTTGACAAGATTCCATGTTTCAGCACCACTCACTTCAGTCAGTCTCTGCCTCAGTTCCGGCGACCGGCACTTAAAAACTAGTATTAGAGCCGTTAGCATATTTATTAAAAGTTACGATCTGAACTCTGAATAGCACCGACGCAGTTTTGGCAGGGGATAAACATAATATATGGGCACATTATATGAACTAGAAAAAGATCCGATCGTACAATACCCCCTGCTGGAGGTTCCAGTCAAAACTCATCGAGTGCCGTCCAGGTAATTTCACAATAAAAAAACTAAAACAAATTAAATATACAATTTTATTATTAAAAATCAAAATTTAATGTTAATTAGTTGGTATTATCTGGAGAACGGAACTCGCTATACGTGTTTTGGTTTAGTCAGAAATGATCGGTCCAGCTAGAGAAATAATTCTGAAACGTGAGTCGATCCGTGATGGACCAGTCATTAAATACCAATTATTTATTCATACATATTATGACACTTGGCATGAAAAATTACATTGAAAATTGAATAGGTACCACCCGTTATATGAATCATCTCCTTGGAGTCATATTATATACTCGACTACTCGAGTATAGGTACGTCTTGGTCGTCGTCAGGTGGTTCAATTATGTAGTAATCCTGCTTACCTGACTGCAGTATATGATGGTCGAATTAGTTTTTCAATCGATTTCTGGCATGCAGAGTCATCCGAGATTGTCTAATCGAATATAAAATATCGAAAAATGTATCAATACGAAACCAACATAATAATATTATCATAAAATAGTGTAAAATTCGTAATATTATACACTATTATGTCTTATACAATAGGTATATGTAGTGTACATTATAGCTATTATATACAAACACGCTCTGAAGGGCTGCTGTCACCAGAGTCGTCGTCGTCATTATTCGTAACAGCAGGTATATGTAGTTATTATGATTTGACCATTATGTAGACGTTTAACAAATATATGTAGGTAGGTATTTTGAATGTCAAAATACACAATAATGTTCAGACAATATAATATAGGTATGAATATATATTAATATTATAATACTAAATGAACGTAAAATACAATAATATATTGAAACAGTTGTTTTATAATAATGACATAATAACAAGAAAAAGTATAGTTTATATATATTATTATAGTTGTATACAGGCCCAGCTGAAGGGGTAGGCAACATAGGCACACGCCTAGAGCTTACTTAAGCAGCAATTTAGTAAGAAGCCGGCATTTTCAAAATACTGATAATATTATATTGTTAGGGCCAAAACCCCTAAATTTAACATTTTTTCGTGTAAATTTACGTTTCAGACCACTATGTAGCCGGCCCTGGTTGTATAATAATTGAACAATATAAGAAAAATTCGATAAGTTAATAAATATAATTAATAATATAAAAATTTATAAGATTCCAACAAAAATAATTGTTATACATGAGTTTTAGGTATAATGTGAACACTGAACATATAAAAATATATTATCAAATGCGTGATAAAATTACAAAAAAAAAAAAAATCAGTTAAACATAATATATTGTTACAAAAAAGGTAACAAATTACAAAAATGATTGAATCAGCAAAAAATAAAAACAAAGATATTCAAAATATTATTTATTACAATGTTCAAACATATTATTCAAAAAGTAATAATTATTATTATTTTTATAATTTTTTTTTTATTGGTCATAAGCCCGACAACTGAGGCCATTAGCTGTAGGATGGTATTGTAAGGTTTTTGGTACGGACGGGAACGGTCGGAGGAACACGTTTTTGTGTTTGGCAGAATTTTCAAGTGGGTACACGTAGGTATTCGCCATGGTGGAGGACACCGTGACAGTCCGAAGAAAATTAACACCCGTCACTGTAAAAAGTTTCTAATTAAATATTTTTAAATAACCAGTTTCACTGCTAACATCATTGATGCATATGTTGTCAATGCTTCTTTGTTTATCTAAATATTCTAGAATAACACCTTTCCAATATGCATTGTATGTAATTTTACCCAAGCCGGAATAAGGTTATTATTAATCACCAATCAACAGACATCAGCGTACTTTTTTTTTTGAAAAAAATATAATAATCTTACTAAATAAAAAATCTTACTATATAGAAAGTTTTTACTTTAAATTATAATAGAAAAAATAGGCTTGGAAGTATATCAAATGGCATGTACATTCAATATTTAAAATAAAGAAAAATTGATTGATATACATCATATTATTTACAATTAATACTAAAGTGTCCATATAGCTGGTATATTTACATAATTTTTTATCGTTATTTAAAAAATATACAGCATATACACGTGTAAAATATCAGCAACTATAAATGATGATATAGTATTAAAGATAAATAATTGTTTACAATGTATGTTGAATTTTGAAAACTGGAATACTTTGTTTGTAAATTCTGCACACTCGACGCAAGTCCTAAGTCGTAAAATTATCGTGCGGGTGTTCGACTCGTACTCATACAAACCGATTGGTCATCGTCATGCACCCACATCCGCCTCCACCAGCAGCAGTTGAACTCGATCGCGTGCCTTCGTTCAGACCAAATCGTCCACCTTCTTGAGCTGGTCCTGTATGGCGGCAAACGTTTTGCCCTTGGTCTCGGGAAGCTACAGGAAGCAGATGACTATGGACGTGAGGCAGAATAGCGACGATATCAGATAGTTGCGGTACATGCCACCGTCGTCGGCCAGCACAGTGTAAATCTTGAAGGCCAGGAACATCGTGACGGTTATTATGATATAGTGTTGACCGCGTAAGCCGGGTGTCTCCAGTTACATGCCGGCCACGCACACGTACACTAGGGTTAGCCACCCTCTGTCCGAGGAATACACTTCAGAGGTTCTTCAAAATGTTAACATCCTAAAAAAAAATATTATAATAATTTAAAATCGTTATTTTTTTGTTATCAGGAAAATCTAACTTGGCCATCAGCTGGTGAACATAGTAAATTCGGCAGTGCGCCTGTCCACGTAAAAGTACTCAAACACAAGGCACGAAGCGCACGACACAATCATCAGTGGCCGACGGCCCACTCGGGCAGCCAGCACGGTGGACGGCAGCGCCGAGAACGGCACCGAGTAGGGGAACACCAGTGACAGCCGGTTCTGCGTTTCCACATTGGTAGATTTCTGTGCCTGGTGTTGTTCTCCAATTACAGTGTCGCATATGTCTTTCCAGAATCGATTGACATTTTGTGTATTTTAAACAAAATGCACAAAATATTAATCTCGGAGAATTCTCCTCCTGTGGAAATGGACATGAATAACAAGTCTCCACTTCAAATTTTCCCAATTGTATTACACTCGGACATCGTACTGGAGTTTGAATTGTACTCTACAATGACAATAATTATTATAGAAATATAAGACGTCATGTTATATTAAAATAAAATAAATAATTTAAATTTTACATTCTTTTCCAGTGTTCTTGGACACTAGAATTGTACACAAGAAAAACAAAACTATATAAATAAAAAAATTTCAGATTATAACTTACAAAAAATTACACAGTATGACTATGTGAAGTGTTTGAGCTATCGAAATAAACATAATGAAATTTGATTTTTTCTATTATTATTTTTATTTTATACATATACAAATATTATACACATTATATTAGTAATTTTTATTATATGATATACGGACTAGATTCAATTCAAAATTGAATTGGACTTTTTTTAATGCAATATAAAAACAAAACAAATTTTAACCACACTAACTACGTTTAAGTTGTCAGTCCTAAGTCTGAATAAAGTGGGAAGGAAGTTTGTGTTTGGCAAGGCTGAGCATTAACGAATTAAAAGTTGAAATTATAAGCAATTTATATAAACATTATTATGTATCTGACATTTTTTATTTTGAAAATAAGAACATTTTAACTTTAAAGTTTAAATTAAGTTAAGTTACTTTTCTTTGCCCAGCCATGTTGTTTGGTATAATTTTTTTTCGTGTGGGAACTTACGTATGGATATCCAGGGTTAATTTTTACCTGATATATCTCGTGTGGGAACTTACATTCGCCCCCTTACCTACCTACCTACCTACCTACCGAGTTGAAAACTGGAGTCAGATACTCAGATCTATGACTCTTAAGCCGTTTCGACGTCCCGGCGAATTACGAACGCGGTTTAGACGTACGTCAAAGGGCGTTGTAAAGGGCGATGCGACCGCGTCGGACAGATGACGACCGGCTCCGCCGTCGAATACGCAAAATTCGCGAAAAAAACGAACCCTCCGACGCATGTATTTATGCCTGTATATAGTAATACCTACACGACGGCGGCGATATTGGCTGTCTGCTTTCCGCGACGCCGCTCCAGGATTTTAAGGGCCCCATTAAATAATGAAAATAACTTATCAGTTATCAACCAAGGTTTACGAATTACTATAATATTATTATGTTAATGGTTATAAATTAAGTTACAATAACGTACAAACTGTATAACTGTATAAGTATTAAATATGGTGTATTGGTATTGATTGTCTTATAAATCATATAATAAAATCTAGAATCCTTAGGTAATTAAAAATCAACAATCTTATTCAATAAAGTAATCCAGACATAAATAACTCATATTGTTATTTACTTATAACTTATTTATAAAATTAAAAGCTTGTAAAGTTATAACATTTTGCACTACTATATTTTTTACAATACTTTCCTTATTCAAAAATCTCGTTTTGCATCCATTAGGCCTTAGGTATAATATGTTATTCTGAGTTTAGGCCTTTATGTTTGTAACCGTTTATATAAAGTAATTATATGTCAAACAAATATTTTCTGAATTGACGTGTGTTGATCGATAGAATCACCAACTATATAATTTATTATTATAACGTAATACAGCCGCAGTGTTCGGACTAGATAAGTATTTTTTTATCTAGATAAAGATAAAGATAATGCAACTCAAATGTATTTAGATAGGTATAAAAGACATCTTAACTCATATGTATCTAGATAAAGATAAAGATAAATACTTTTTTATCTAGATAAAAAAAAAGATACAATTTTTTTTTAAATGGGATTTAAATTTAGGTATATTTTAGTTGGGCACTAGGAATATAATAATAATAATGATATAAATACAAATAACTACATTATTTATAAGCCATAAACTCGGTTTGAGAATCTGTATAAATAGGTATTTAAAACGTGTTTGTACAATTTCACGATTTTTATCAATAAAAAATGTATATAGATGAATTTATTTAGATTAGTAAAAATTTATCTAAGATGAACGTTTAGATATCTTGTAACTATTTATCTAGATAATATAAAAGATGAACAAATAATTATCAAGATAAGTCCGAACACTGAATACAGGTGAGGCGTACCTACCTGCCATAACGTTCCAGAGTTTACGTATTATATTATTACTAGCTCTCCGAGCGTCGATGGGGCAGACCCCCTAACCCCCCGAGTAGAAGGCGAAAAGTTTTAACCGATGTCGGAAGCTGCAGTGGTCTTTTGGTCTGGTCGTCGGTCTCGAGCCGGTTGGTGTGTGATAAGGAGGTCTGGTGATAAGGAACTGTGATAAGGTTAGGACCACAACCTTAGGTTTAACGTGGTAGCCCGGGTTATGCCGTAGGAAATTCGAAATTCCGTAAAAAAAATTATATAGCCGCCGCGATTTTTTTGGTGTCTAGCAGGTCAGTCATCTCAGTTATCCGGTTAGGCAATCTCACTTCGTCGGATAGTGGATAATGTGGGACGGCCGGGTTACGCCATCAGGTATGCAATCCAACTGCGTCGGATCGCTGACAACGTTCTTTACTGCCGCCGAAAACGCGATATTACGTGAAAAAAAATTTAAAAAATTTGGGCGTCCATGCAAATCATATATAGCCACAGTATTTTTTTTGGTGTCTAGCAGGTTAGTCACCTCGAATGACTTTCGCCGTAGTAATAAAGGTAGGCTATCTGACTTCGTCGGATAGCGGACAATTTGCGACGGCCGGGTCACGTCATCAGGTATGCAATCCGACTGCGTCGGATCGCGGACAACGTTCATTACTGTTACCAAAAAAGCAAATATAAGTAATAAATTACGTGAAAAAAAATTAAAAAATTTCGCGCGTCCATTCAAATCATACAGCCAACGAATTTTGTTGGGTGTCTAGCAGGTCAGTCACCTCGAACGACGTTCGCCGTAGTATATAACTACACACAATACAAACGATATACTACACAACCCAAAAAAACATAATGTGTATACCTATGATATATGAACTAATAATTACATACATATCAATATAATATTACAGTTGTCAGGTGAGTTAGCTGGTTGAGGTAATCAAATAGCCACTTTCTTATTTTGGCAATTCATAATTTAATGTAGCATACAAATACTGCTACAGTTACTATATAATATATATTAATAAATAAATAGATCCTCATTAAGTCATATAGTATACATGTAGGTTAGTTATTAATTTGATTTTATGCTCATGATTATACATACCTAGAGTATAGTCGACTTGACTCGAGCTAGGATATTTTTTTATATAATTAATATTTATAAATTTATTATAATATATACATGTACCTACGTACAGACCGAGTAGGCAAAAGGATAAAAGGCAGTCTAATATAATAATAACGCAGTTTATTAAATAAAAAAAAAACATGTATTTATGCCTGTATATAGTAAAACTCAACTTTTCTAAAAAATTATCGATATACACGCACGACGGCGGCACATAAACTAAATTATTTATATTAATAGATTAATAAATAAACTAATATATATAAATATTAGGTTAATGATTACTCTTTACTGGATGCCCTGTATATATTTTCTGCAGGTTCATCATTCAACTATTACCTATGTACACAGTTCTTCAAGTCAACGCACTATATGCACTATTGGTTAGGTCTTATAATTTTTTAGTACCTTGTCCTGTGCTCAGTTTTTCTAGGAGTTTATGACTCTCTTTTTTATGTAAATATATATGTACAGGATGCCCAATAAAAAATTATCAAACGCTAAACAAATATACAGAAATACTTATAATTTAAAAATAACTACTTTAAGTTTTTAATTTGAAATATTTGGTTAGTGTTTGCTTTTTACTGGACATATATCTTTTGTAGGTTAAATTGTGTACGTGGTTCTTCAAGTCAACGCACCACTATTTGTCAAGTCGTATAGTTTATTCAGTATCCTGCACTTGGTACCTATGTGGTCCAGAGCACGATTTAGCTAAGACTTACATTTTTAAGTGTATATAATAATATATATTTGTACAGGAACGCTCAATAAAGAGATGGCGAAACTTTAAACAAATATATAACTTTCATTTAAACTTTTCTTTCAAATTGTCAATTTTCAAATATTTGGTTAACGTTTGCTTTGCTCTTTACTCGCCCTGTACATATGTTTAGTAGGTCTGACGTACCTATACGTGGTTCTACATGTAACCACACTACCACAAATCACAATATATTATGCACTTGGTAAAGTCGCAAGTGGAATATAATATGTATTCATTATTGATGCGTGGAAAATGGAAGCCCGAATTACTTCCGGTACAACATTTGTAAACGACATTGTGTTGACACATTATGCTTATATCTTGTAATTTTTTTTTTTAAATTTTATTTCAATACATTTCAGTGGAGCTCCATCTAGCCCGTCTAGTAGATCCAGTTGCCGTACGCGCAGAGTGATTGAAAGTCCTTCGGGCTTCCGGTAAATGATTTAATCACACTGATGTTTCAATTTACATACGAGTAAATCTTTGTTTTTTTTTTTGTTTTTGGTACTGCGTAAACGACTATTGTCAATTATTGTCATTATCGGACTTTGTTAAAATGGGCCTACGAATTTTACGGTCTTCTGAAGTAAAGCAAATTGTATAAATGAATCATTATAGTTTCGAGTACTTACTAAATGTCAACAGTGTATTTAAATTATCAAAATCTTTTCATACCTACCCATGTATAGGGCGAATGCCGAATAGTAATTATATAAGTCAGTGACCAGCGTCTCAAACTCTCAACGTCTCAGTAGTCAGCTAGTGTAAGTATCTCAAAAAGTATTAGGTAGAAGTACAATAAGTTGAATTAATTTTTGCCGAAAACATTGCAGTTGAAAACGTTATCGTGTGTATAAAATATTAAATTATAATAAAATACGTTAAATGTACCCATGAATAATATTTTTAAATTACAAAATTGTTTACAATACTTATTGTCATAACTCATAAGTAATAACTAATATACATGTGTGTGTTTGAGTTATCTTAGATAGCAATAAATAATTTTATGAATTTACAAAATTTCAATGCAACGTACATGTATAAGCTTAATAAGTGTACCTATTTATTTATAAGGAGCAAAAGTTAGCTAATAGTTGTAGAATTTCAAAGTAGTGTAATATATCGATTTTATATTAATATTATTCTACCTATTATTCTGTTGAAATAAATAAAAATTCAAATACACTATTAATACGAAAAAAAGAAACAATATTTTAACCACATAATTTTTATTTTTTTTGAGCCGAAAGAAGTTTTACACAAAATTGTCTGATGACATATATAAAAAAACTTATTGCTGGTGAGCAAAGGATAAGTAGTTTGACGCAAAATGGTCTGAATTAATGGGAATATATAACAAAAAAAATTTATGTTTGTTGAGCCGAAAGATAAGGTTTGACGCAAAATGGTCAGAAAATTTAACAATTTTGAACAAGAAAAAATATTAATATAATAAAAAAAAAAAAAAAACACCAGACAAGACACAAAAGCGGGGGGATTGATACGTGATGGCGAGGTGCGTGCAGATGCAAAGGCCACTGGTCACCTCCATACGTTTTCGCGGCCGGTCCCTAAGGCAGACGAGTGTGATCGCTGGCGCGTTTGCTCGCGGGTGACGACCATCGTGACGGCTGGTTGGACCCGACTGCGAAGGCCGCGGGAGCGACATTGGACGACGATTGACGGCGAGCGGCTAGTGCGCGATGTCATGCGCGTCGACGATGCGCAGATGCTGAAGACGACTGTTGTGACGGCGACGACGGAGACACCAAAGCACTGAGCGAGCGAAGACAGCTATTTGGGGCTGTGGAATCAGCGGCGACCGGAGGCGCGGCCAGGCCAGCGGAATTACCACTGGACAAAAAGGGGAGAGAATCGTCGGACCACGCCACAACGCACCATGGTCCTGATCCACTCCCTGATTTTCGTCCTGGGGTCCCGTCGGCACAGTGTCTGCCGCGCCAATGGCCCCTCCGCTGCGGAGTCGCGCACCGCCGGACCCTGAAACATGATCAGTTTCTGCGGGTCAGGCGATGCAGCGACGTCGTCCGTGTTCCCATAGCTTACCTTAGCTCTATCGCTCACCCATCGTGCTTTGAGATCTCCGCCGCCGCCGTCACGAGTTGCCTTCGTGCAAACTGCAGCTATCGTCGAAGTACCGTCGGGGCGGTATCGTTGCCCACGCTGGTCTAGTTAGCCGTCGTATGTCGTCGTCGTCGTCGTCCGTCCGTCGCTCCTCTCACGACCTACGCTGCTGGGCCATCGCCGAGCAGCCACAGATGGTCTCGCGTGTCAGAAACCGCAAGCTCGCGGCGCCATCGACCACGACCTCGTCTTTCCGCGGGTGGCCGGAAAACGTACAGGGTGACTTACCGCCGTACACCGTAAAGTGCTCTGTCACGTATCAATCCCCCATGTCGCCGCCGTCTTGTCTGGTGTTCTTCGGTCCGAGGAGGAGGGAGGGGTGGACTGCGGCTTCACTCTCCTCGGAAGCATCCGCACAGCATCAGGCGTGTGACCCGCCTCACACCCTTCCACGTGGTGGCCAATATTCGCCTTGCGCGTCCACGTGGAGGTGTGGGGTCCGCTGGTTTCGGTGCTTCCGATTCAGGTATCCTGGCCAGTCCATCTCCGTCCCTCTCTTTGCCCTCGGCCGGTGTCTCTATCATCTGTTCCGGAACTTTAACTGTCTCTGCGTCTCCGCTGGCCATAGCCTCCGATGAGTCTTCGTCGCAGACAGCTTCAACAATCTCACCCAAAAGGGTGTTCACGACGTCATCTGGGTCTTCTTTGTCATAGATATCCTCTGGAACTTCCTTTTCGTCCATAGGCTCTCGATGGTTCTCGTTTTCAATATCTCCTTGATTTTTATCGTAATCCAAATTTTGCCCTTCGTCGAATTTGACGCAGACAGCTTCGACTATCTCACCCAAAAGGGTGCTCACGACGTCATCTAAAGCTCGGTCTTTCATGCTGTTGATGTCCTCTGGAACTTGCTCTTCATCGATATGCTCTTGATTTTCGTCGACGAAAAATTCGTCAATAAGGCTGTGAATCATCTCCCTCAGGATTGCGTCTATATCGATCTCCATCGTGGCCATGTTATTTTATTAACAGTGTTTTTTTCCGGTATAGTATGAAACAAGTATCTAATACTGTTGGAGACAAAATTGTAAGTGAGTTATAAAAAACAATTTCGGTCTAAGCAGTCACCGAAAAATACAAACATTGCCCAGACGACGGTTACGACGTCGTTTATTGCTAGCCAGCGTGAGTACGACCGCGTCGTTTATTTAACGGCTTATTTTCCCAAACATTATTATTATCGATACGTACTTATGCCTACGGGTAGGTACCTATAATATAATATTATTTTAACGAGGATTCGTCTTTCGAATTGCATTGGTGCTCGTCTTATACTTTTAGGTGAAGTCTTTTACATTCACTGGGCGGAACGATGAATGTATCAATTGTTTTACAACGACGTGTGTTTTTTCGAGTTCGGGCGTACACGTTTTATAGTAGTTCGGACTTCGAGTTTTTGGCCGATTTCTAATAGCATTTACTTGGTACTTTTAAAAGGTGTCAATATATTCTTTGTTATCATTGCTGGTTTTTTCGAACCTATCGATTATCTGCAGTTAGAAAACTTGGATAGTTATTAATAATTTCGTGTGGTATTTATTATTTTTCATGTTTAAATATCTTAATTTATAAATCTAAGAAATGCATCCTAGGTTTGCCGATATTATTTTTCTTCATATCATTATGTCCTTTTGTGCGGCGATCAACAATGTGTATACTAATAAAACCAATACACCAATAATACCATAATAATTACGCATATAATAATAATATATTATTTATTTAGCAAACAAATAATTACATTCAACGATACAATATATTATGATAGTAAAATAAATTGTAGTGATAACAACTCTCCTTTAAGATAGTGTGTGTTGGTGGGTATAATATAAGTCTGAGTGAAGTACAACACTTTATAGTTTTATGCTAAGCGATATTTACAAAAATAAAAATGTTTATCAATATAAAATATTGTTAAGCCTAATGTTATTATGTATAATAATTAATTTCTTTCTTTCATATTTATATTTTAACATAATTTAACATCAATAAAATATATTAGCTTTTATCTTTAAATATAAAAATACAAGGTTCTTCGTAAATATACCTTTTTTTCTGATAACATTTTCTATACATCTTCAAACTTATAATCTCTAAGTTCTTTGTAAAAATACCTTTTTTTTCTGATATTTATAATTTTACAAAGCAGTGACCTGGGGGACCGCCCATCGAATTTTTTCATTGGTAGTCTCTTACGCTAGTTCGAAAAATCGTCAGAGGAGCACCCTCGGGTTTCTGCTTTATATAATAAGAGAATATTATTACGGCTGAGACACGATTGAGCCAAATTGTCGGCATATCAAAGAAAATTAGAATACAAAAGAAAACTTACACGATTGAGCATAAAAAACTCTGCAACGTCGCCATTTTCCATTTTAAACTATATTATATAAAAATATTTATTTAAATAGGTACTGCTTATTACGCTTAGCACGGCAGTATTATTGTTGTAATTTTTTTAAGTTTTTACTTTTTCCAATGGCGACATACGTTTTTAATTCCAATTCAGAATATAGCCCGAGTAGGTACTTGGGATCATTATATATAGAAATCAAATTTTGGACACGAGTGTTTTATAAGTCATCAGTTTGGCTATTAAATCTTGCGGGGTACCCATAGGCTCATAGCTCTGTCACTCCACCCAGCTCGCGTGTCAAAACTTTAAACACTTATCGACAACTCGTCCGCAATCTGGATTTTCAAAACAATTATATATTATAAATTATAATTATCAAAATCTTCCTGTTTCGTGTTGCTTTGAAATATCGAATCAAAAATGTATGTTGTCATCCGAAAAAGCGAAGGAAAAAACTTTAAAAAAAAATGTAACGATTAAAATAGAATTTTTTTTCCGAAAATGGTGTTTTGTAACGTCCTAAGATTATATGTATAACAGAAAAATAGTTTCAAAAACGTTAAATTTTTTTTTGAATAACGAGTGTTTTTCAATAAAATAATCACCACCTATGCAGTATATAATACTGTGTATATTATATGCCGGGGAATCGAGTGGGCGCTGTCAACTATACTGTTAGAGTGTATGTAATAAGTACGCGACGTCTTGTCGTCTCAAAACCGTAACCGTTGGGGTGTATAGCCAACCATCGTGTAAAGTACTTAAGACATCGCGTCAAACTTGCAGCTATTACCTATAATATTATATCCAATAATAATATCGGTATTATGTGTCTGCCAGTGCCGCAACTAGAGATAAAAGGGCCCAGGTGTGAGTCAAATTTTGGGGCCCCCTATGGCCCTATTTCAAACTTTCGTCTTACAAAATTGCCTAGCACCAAAAGCGCAATTAAGGGTGCGCTTACAACTCCATCGTAACAAAAAAAAACCAAGAAAATAATAAAGACACATGTTTTCCATCTCAGGAGGCTAAACATTTTTAAATTAACTCTCCGAATATTGTCTGTACATAGTGTATAATCACTTTATTTGTATTAATTTTACTTACAAAAATAGATCAGAAATTTAAGCTGCACAGGCCTCCATTCGAAATGTAAATCATATGTAATTTCATCTCAGTTGATATTTTAGATTCTGAGCGGAGTGAGGGATCTAGTGGTTTTACAATCGTGTTTATTTATTTATTTTGTATACAAAATTTCTACCAGAAGGAGTGTTTTGATTTCAACATGTAGTATCTTATCTTTTATAATCAAAGTGGTACTTTAAAGAGGTCATTTGTCGATTTTCTCAATAGTTATTTAATACTACGGGAAAAATCACCGACAAATTACAAAAAACCGCTAAAAATGGGATTTGTTTAGAAACGAATAAAAATAAAAATAACGATTTTAGTTATTTTGTTTTAATTTATAATACAACTTAGTACTTACAGGCTATAATAAAATATCCAGACTGACAAACCGTCCCAGCTTAGAATTGTTTTTCGTATATAATGATAAGATATCATTGAATTCAAATTTAACACAATCCATTATACAGTGACCCACTTGTAACCTACTGTACAGCAGAGCGACATCCACTTACCTGCTTTTTTATATTTAATTTTTAATTTTTTTTGTATCTGTCATCACTTCTTAGGACAATAAAAATGCTTAGATTTTCTTCAACGGTATCTTTCCTGATAGGAGAGTGAATCCAGTTGGTACTTTGGGCTTTACAATTTAATAGACGACTCCCAATATATTGTTTCAAAGAAAGATGAAAAATATTAAAAATCTATATAGTCACTATGTTTTTTTATAAGCATTTAAAGTTTAAATATTGACAAAATACGTCAAATTCACGAAAATGTTTAAACTATTTTGAGTGAGAAATTCATAAAAATTTTCTTTTTAAATCTAAGATATTTTGGAATTCAAAGACGAACTGTAGATGGATGAAAATTTCACTGAATGTTTATTTTATCAATTCCAATACTTGATAATATTTTTAAAATATTTTGACTCGTTTTAAGCTATTTACGGACAATTTTAATTTTTTAATTTTTTTTTCTATGAATATCAACAAATTTTTATTTGTGGGCCAAGTTATATTAAAAAATGTATAGTATAAGATATTATCTTCTTAAGTATAATCAATACAATAATAACATAATATTAGATGTTGGACGAAACACGTTGCAGGTATCAAACAATTTCAATTTTCATCATGTGTTGTAAATTGGAATAAAAGTTCATATTAGTTAAAAATCTAAAATCCTTTATGTCTGAAAAGGGCTTCCTAAATATTATATCGGGGGCCTTTTGGGGGTATGGTGCACCGGTGTCTGTATAAAGACAGCCGGTTACCTGGTGTGGTGGTATTGTCGCAAGCTCACAAGAGCAATTCAACGACCTGTAGTACACCGTTGCCGTTGCCGTATATAAATGGTTTGATTAATACTTTGCGAGTGACGGGCCAAAAATGACAAAACTGACCATTATTACCGGGACATTATTTTGTGTGTATCATTAGCATTAAATGTGTGTACCGTTATCAATACACACGGCAAAAATAAACATTTTAGTTGTGTATTAAAATTGATACACACGGCACTCAAAGTGTTGATATACAATCTTTGAACAGTGTGTCTGTGTAGGTACGTTTGGTGTAGTAATAATATAACATACGCCTTCCTAAAGTCGCAATGATATAACTGAATAGGGTATAGACAGAGAGTGGCTTACGCGGGTGCGGGGTAATAATTAATACTCCCAAGACCCACAAAACATTAATTTACGTTATTTTTTTAAAAAAAAAATATCGTTTGCGTTTGACGAATATTATGTTTTTATTTTATAACGTAAGTTTAATATAATATTGGAACAAATATGGTTATTTTGAAATAATTTACGAAGTGGATTATTATTTACCCAAGTATATATTTTCATCCCGGAAATAAAACCGTTTTATTAATGCGGCGGGTATATTATACGATATAACTGAAAAAAAAGTAGTTGCGTCACAGCAAATAATGCATGTAATAATTGAAATATTAAGTTTGATTATTATATATATTATACAACCGTAACTCATAACACTATGTTTTATGACGTATTGTAGTTTCATTATAATTCATTTGTTACGAAAATCACGAATAATTGCTAATACCTACGGTATAAAAGTTAAAATCGAATTTTCGTATAGTATATTTATTCCACGTACCTACATCAAATATCGGTATGTCAAATATTGCCGCTCAAGACAAGAAGTCGTCAGATATCAAGCTGACATCCAAGACTGAAACGATGCAAATGGTTTTTGGTTTTTGACGAGCTTAGGTCGAATCGACCGAAATCGCTCGAGAGTTGTGATTTCCGTACATTGCCGCTGCACAATAGATTTGTATCGTTACCGAATATAGCCGTGCGTGTAAATTCCTCGGCCGAAGCGCCTACAGAGGTCGATTGGAAATCCATGCACGACTTGATGGTACCGGCTGTCGACGATCACCTGTCGAATGTGCTGAAACCGTCGGAGAGCAGCGATGTCCTTAGCTTCCCGGTGAACAAGAGATCTGCGTCTTTGCCTAATGTGGCCGTGCGTGAAAATTCCTCGGGCGATGCTCCCGAAACTGGACTGTCGTTCGGTACGTCCGCGGAGTTGCCCGTTTCGACGGATTCGCCATCACGTGCCGAATCGTCTGTCTTGGCATTGATGCCACCTGCCACTCCAGAAGATGACTGTTGGATCAAAACGCCGTTATCCGTCTCGTCGCAGCTGCCACCGGTAGAAGCCGGAGTAATGGGTACGGTAACCAGCAGTGACGCGGGAACGGACAACGGTCACGCCTAGACGTCCGCGCGTTCACTTTGGAACCGGACGAAGCGGTTCGTCAGGTGTATGTTTAGCTGTGGTGCGATCGACCGCGCAGACGAATAGGGCTTATGATGTGGTTTTGTTACGACAGTATTTGGGCACCAAATGTATGTAAAATGTAAATTGTATATTAAGTAAAATGTATATTATGTAGTATAATAAGTATATTGTATCTGTAAATTTACTTGAATAAAATTGGGTGTTATGTTATATAATATTTGGTTTTTATTTGATAATATTATTAATAAATATGTCAACACTCTTGTGTAAAATTAATTAATGCGGCTTGTGGAAATTCTAGTTCAGGTATACTTACGGTTTTTTTAACTAGTGTAAAATCTCACGAGCAACTTTGTATTAAATTATCAAGCTTTTTGACCAAAGAACAAAAAGTGTTATCAACAGGGTACCTATACGTCGAAAACACCAAAAACACTGCGATAACATGGAAAGAATGATATGTGTAATATTGATCTCCACGGTTTTGCATTTCTCCAAATTGCTTAATAATTATTAAATTTATATTTGTATAATATATATATTTGTCTCTAGTTTGTTCTGTTTCAGAATATGGTTTTTCATTTAGATTTCTCGTCAATCTTGCTCAGTGGCGTTCATTCAGCTTGTATTGTTATTAATATTATGTAGGGACTAGGGACATATCGAACACAGGTCGAGAAACGCTGACCTATATGTAATGAATTTTACATTTTTAATATAAAAATATGATTCTATGGTTTAAACCACCTGCCTAATAACTTGCTATTTTTTATTTTAGTTTGTTTATATATTACCTACATTACGCTTGTTAATTACCTAGCGTATACACTATAGGTATTTTCGGTTGTACCATATACATGAGACTGTCGTAGATACCGACTGTAGGTGCCATTGTACAAAACCAAAATATGTATTTGTGTATTAATATAATATTATGTATTATTGTGCAAATGTGCTGTATACCGACACGGCTTTGTCTACGATTTCGTTATTATGTCCAAGCGTTCAGCAATAATAAAATTAGTAAATTTTCCGTCAGCGAGTTTACGTGTGCCGTTGATATTATAATTATTCCAGTTGTTCGATTGGGACTATAGTCATTTTGTAATTTATATGCAACAACAAATAAACAAATAATTACAAATTTCAATAAATAGAGTACCTATATTATTAGTGGCATGGTGAACTTCATTAACTTATGGGTTATGAGACACAATAATTTATATTAGTAATTATAAATACTTACATAAATCATTACGAAATCCTAGAAAAAATAATTAAAGTAAGGTTAATTACATTTCTGGAAAATAACAAACTTTTATCTAAAAACCAGTATGGATTTAGACCTGGTATTGGTACAGAGGACGCTCTTTATAGTACTACTCAGTTTTTATATAAATAATTAGATAGTGGCAACAAAGTAATAGCGATTTTCTTGGACTTGGAAAAGGCATTTGATACAGTTAATTATAAAATTCTATTACAGTTACTGCCTAGTTTTGGAATAAAAAATGTTAGTCTAAATTGGTTTAAAAGTTACTTAATAAATAGAAAACAAATGGTAAAAATAAATAATGTTGTTGGTCATGAAAGTTCTATTAATTACGGAGTTCCGCAAGGCAGTGTGTTGGGGCCTATTTTGTTTATATTATATATTAACTCCATCTGTGATATTAATATTGATGGTTTGGTCAATACTTACGCGGATGATACATGTCTACTTTTCTCAGACAAATCGTGGAATGGAGTTCATGATAAAGCTACATTTGGTTTGAATAAAGTTTAATATAATAGAAATCTAACATTAAATGAAGATAAAACTATGTTTATGTCCTTTTCTATTAATAGGACCTCAACTTATACTTATTGTAACTCAATAACCATACATAGATGCCTTAATACAGAACTTTGCAACATACATACATGTAAAATAATAAATGAAGTTTCTAGAATCAGATATTTAGGTATTGTTTTTGATAAACATTTAAAATAGAATTTACATATACATAATTTATTAGGAAAGTTACGTACAATAACTTACAAATTTATAAAGCTTAAGAATTTAATACCTACACAAACAATTCGTATAAAAAAAAGCAATCATGTTTATTTTCAAACAATTAATAAAGGGGAAAAATAACACATTTTCTGAAAATAAAAGAGAAAATATGGTTTATAATATTCCCGTTAAATATCCCAAAAAATCTTTCGGTCAATCGTTTGTGGACTACTTGGGGCCTACGTACTTCAACTTAATGCCATATGAGTATAAAAAAAACATCCACCAGCATCAAAGTAGTGTTAAACAATGTGTTTATAAGTATTTATTCTTAGAGTTAGTTTAATTATTATTTGTTTTATGAATATATTGATAGATAGTTATATTCAAGTAATTTAACTTGATAATGTCAAATAATATTCTGTTATTTTTGGTATTACCTTATTATGAATCTTAATTCTAAATTTTTAATACGTTAAAAACATGTCTATTATTTTCTATTGTAATTTTTGATTTTTCTATATTTTTATTTTAAAATTGTTTTATTTAAATAACTAACTAAACTGTTCACATTTTATTTATTTATATAATTGTATATTATTATTCTTTTTTCTTTTTTGATCTTTTTTAGAATAGCATTGTTACACTCTCTATCTCTAACTCGAGCTATGCTTAAAGAGATAGATAATCAAGTATTATAACTATCAATTTGTGTATTGTAAATTGTAAAATTTTATTGATAAATAAAAAAAAAAAAAAAATTACATATTTACTTAAATGGTAACTGAGAATGATTGGCTAAGTCTTAGTGTGTACTTTATAAATTATTTAATATGTGCTTAAAATATGCATGTGTGAAAAAAAACCAACTGATACGCCAACAATCAAATTCGATAATCGATTTAAATAACGAACGCATAATGCATAAAGTGTTAAAACGTATATTATAATAATATACAGTACGACACCTTACTCGACAGACCTAGCTATCATTGGTTTTTAAATTACACGACCGCCGCAAATTAACGACAATCCCGGCGGCCGGCTTCGAAACCATAACTGGCAGGTCATCCGCACCAACACCCTAACCCACCTGCCCACCTACTGCGTTGAAAAATGGAGTCAAATCTATGACTCTTAAACCGTTTCGGTGTCCCGGCGAATTACGAACGCGGTTTAGACGTCCTTCAAAGGGCGTGGCGACCAGTTCGGACGGCAGACGACGTCGAAAACGCGAGATTCGCGAACGAAATCGAACCTTCCGACGCATGTATTTATGCCTGTATATAGTAATACCTACGCAACGGCGCGGCGGCGATATAAGCTGTCTGCTTTCCGCGCCACCAATCCGCCCCAGGATATTATGGGCCCCATTAAATAATGAAAATAACTTATCAGCTATCAACCAAGGTTTACGAATTACTATAATATTATTATGTTGATGGTTATAAATTAAGTTACAACGTACAAACTGTATAACTGTATAAGTATTAAATAATGTGGTGTATTGGTATTAATTGTCTTATAAATCATAAAATAAAATCTAGAATCCTTAGGTGATTAAAAATCAACAATCTTGTTCAATAAAGTAATCCAGACATAAATAACTCATATTGTTATTTACTTATAACTTATTTATAAAATTATAAGCATGTAAAGTTATAACATTTTGCACTACTATAATTTATAGTTGTATTTAAATATTCCTTATATAGTTTTAAAGAATTATGAAAGAATTTATAATATTTAGTAAATTAATTAACAAGTAATAAATAAAACATTAACATTTTTTTCTATAGGTATGAGCTTTACAATATTATGTAATGATATGCTTACGTGTTTGTAACTAAAGAATTAAAAGGCTATGCTTAAATGTGTTATATTATTGATTTGTTAAACTACTTCTACATTATATTTTAATAATTAATAATTACATATTTTCCTCCTTTCATAAAATAAAATAACTTTTAAAATGTTAATTTTACAATTAAAAAAATTATAAAATTATGTATACTGTTTGGGCTATGGCTTATTTGAGTTTGAGGTTGATGTGGACTTAAATTAACAGTTCTGGAACAAAACGAACAATATTCAATTATTACAATATTCTAAAGTATAAAAGTATAGAATCTTAGTAGAATTAAATAAAATGTAAAAAGGTTACAAAATTCGTTATATTTACAGCTTACAGAGTTGTAAAATATATATATTTTAAATTATAATTAAATTAATATAAGAATACATCGATTCAAAAAGTATTCAAAATACAACTCAAAGACTTTTAAGTTTTAAGAAAATGTTTTTAACAACTATTTGTTGAATTTGCTTTTAATTGTATTCATTTAATTTTACAAAGTAGGAAAAATTATTTATGTATTTAGTAGTTATACTAATATAAAGTTGTGATGTCAATATTAAAGTATCATTAAAGCTTTAGTACCTATACCTACTTCATTGAATTTTTAAAAGTATTTACAAAAAAATATTTGATTGTCAAGTACAGTTATTCCAATACTGTATTAAAATACATACTAATAGTTAATTTAAAAAAGTTTTAAGTAATATTACAAAAGTATTTAAATACATTTACTAGAATACATTACAACACTGATAGTCTATTATAAATATGTTGTGTTCAAAAATAGTTTTTTTGTATTTTGTTAGTCAATTTTAGTACTAATAAGAGGTAGAGAAAGAAGATTTTCGAGACTTTTATATCAAAAGATAAAATATAAAATGATTATAGTAAGTTACGATTACAAATTATATAGAAAAGGTTATTTATATAAAATCAATAATAATTAAATTGGATGTAACAATAAAATATTTAACAAAATTATTAAAGCTCTAATTATTTGGATTTTAGATACAATAATAATAAAAATTGTATATATTTTAACGAAGTACGTGATATAAAAATAATATCGTACTACTGATTTAATTTATAAACCTTGTGAACAATTAAATAAACATACCAATCTATTTATCTATGCATGTGTACAACAATAAAAGAAAACTAAAACACAATAACAATACGATTTGGAAGAAAATACAATCCCACTATTATTCGTAATTTGCAAAAAATCAAAGAATTGTTAACTCTAGGCTGGTGGCTGGAGTGGCTTTGGCGACCGATTTGATGGCCTTGGCAGATTGGGCTTGTCCGACGACGACGATGTTCATGGTTACTTTTTCAGCGCCCATTTTGGATTTTTGAGGTGTAAAGTGAAAACTGCAAGTAGACAAAAAAATATTAAATTAAAAATAGAAAACACGAACAATTTAAATTAATATAAAGATCAAAGAAATTTTGTTTCTCGTCAGCTATATACTCACAGAATATTATATTTGCACGAAAATTGCGTTATGACGGAACGAAGCATCAGAACGTCTTTATATACATCAGTGGCTTAGTGTGCAGAGCACACTGGCGTGGTGGCGTAACCATAGCTCTGAAAGGTGATTCGAGTAACTGATTTTGTACGTCGGACGACGTCAAATATTACTATTTATTTACATATTTTACCATTTAACTTTGAAAATATATCCATCGAGTATTGTGTGAACGGCTCAATTAATATAACTAAATCTGCTTCTAAAATATGTCACTAAATAATAGTGGGAAAATATTGGACATTGTGATTCCCAGATATTCCAATTTTGGTTAACGTCTACAATATATTATGCCCGTCAAGTTGACTTAAATCATAAAAATGTTTATTGAAATATAGTTAATTCAAAATCTGATTTGAATATCGATAAAAATCATTAAAAATCAAGTGATATAAATTTTTTTTTAAATGGTATCCAAAAGTCGAATTGAAATCGAAAACAATTTAAATCGATAATTTATACCGAAATAATAATCGTTGTGGTTTATCGTAGTTAGAAATCAAAATTTAAATCATTAAAATGTAAAATTTATATTTTAAATCGAAAAAAGTACGTTTAAAATCTAATAAAAAATCTTGATACAATAAATTAAATCGACAACGTGAAATAGTAAATAAATAATTAAATTATAATATAAATATATATATTTTTTTAATTGAAATCAAAAAAAGGAAATATATATTTATAAGTGAATTGAAATTAAAATTGAACATTTTTATTTTGATTTCCATCCCTGATTAAACCACAATACAATAAATATGAATACCTTAATTAATTATTATACCACTTTGTTAAGAGAACAAATTACTATTTTTACCATCATTATATTTTCCATGTCATATGACCACTATGAGTGTATTATTATTTAATTCATATTATTATAAAATTTTCTTTTTGTAATTTTTATACAGGGTTAATAACCAACCGCGTTCTATGATTTTTAAATTTTAAGTAGGTACCTCCTGTAACGAACCCATTAATAAACATACTATATTATTATTGTGATCGTTTCGCCTTAAGGTATATTAGATAACATAAAAGATTAGATAAAGAATAGTATGTAATTTAAATCAGTGTCATTAATCTTATTAAAATACGCTGTAGGTTTACAACGAGAAAGCAAGGCAACCTTGAGATCGCATTCTAATAGGGATGAACAACCTCACCTAGACAGGTTAAGAAAGTAATCAAGGATTAGTCATACACGAGCAGATTCACATACAATAAGAAAGGGGGTAACGATCTACGACTAGATGGCCGAGCACACATAATTAATATTTAGAATACATAAGTTAAACCATAGTACGCATTTCTGAACAACTATATAAAAAAGCCTACAGTAGAAATATAAACAATATCATAGTCATGTTAATATAATATATAATTTTTATTTATAATTTGTATATATATATAATGCATAGTATCTAAATATTAACGGAAGGCGTATACCATATATTGTAAATATGATAATGGGATACGATTCTTGGAATAGACAGGCCTAGGAATGCATAGATAATAATTTGAATCACGTCCTGTGAGGTCCGCGGATATATCGATGGACCCGGGGGAAGGTAAGAGAGCACTAGGCATTAAAAAACTAGACTTGAAACGGCCTGTAGATTAGACGTGATTTACCATCGTACATGCGGGCACCTTCGCGAGAGACAGTATAACGATTTTGTCAATTTGGACTAAGAGTGTTTTATGAAGAATAATTTTAAGTATACAACTTAAACGTTTCAACAAAATCTAATTATTTATCAACCTACCTAAGAAATCCTCTACCAACGGTCTTGCTACCTAAGCTGCAACTTATAAGCTAAGCAATTAACCCAATCGCTAGTTTATAACACTCCCTATATTTTCAAAAGTTTGATATTTATCCGATGTCAGTCGTAAACTGTGCTGAAATAAACTCCCTTTACTTAAAGGACATCACAACACGAAAAACGAGTTTGCTTGGATGATTTATGATGCTTTATGATGGTACGTGGCTTTTAATCGACTTTCATTATCTCGTTGAATATTAATTTTGTTAACTTCGGTTATTTACCAAACAGTTTTCATTATTTGGACTTAATTCACCAATGAACTAGAATAAAAAAAAAAAAAAATGTGTTGTGAGTCCTTTAAGAACCAAGAATTTTGTATTTTAAAAATGTAAAATGAACAAGGATGGCTATAAAGAAAGATCTTTAGATAGATCTTGATCAACTGGATCTAGTAGAACCTTAAACCTTTATGGGTCAATATATGAGGCCTTTATGAGTACCTAGAACAAATATTTTGTGGAACAAAAGTCCTCAAAAGTGTGATATTAATATTGGAACAAATTATTATGGAAAAAAATGTAGTGATCCGTTTTATATAATATAATGACTGGAAACATCACAATAATAATTATTATGACTATTTCATAATAACTTGGTAATATCGTAATGGGGATTTATTCCTAGAAATCTGATTAGTTTAAATTAAGATCGTGCGTGCTAGACGCGACCGAATACGCCGTTTGTAGTAGTGGTGGGAGAAGGAACCGTAGACGTCGTCGCCGTCCATAGGTGGCAGCACATTACGGATGAAAAATTAAATTTGACAACAAAAAACTTGCCTACGAAGCATAACAAATACAAAGGTTTAGAGTGATTTTAGAGAAAAATACTAAATTATCAAAATTAAAGAACACAAAATTATCTAGGGCATGACCTATCCATTTGTAGATTAAACAACTCAAACGATAGGTATTTAAGATTAAAAAATTAAAATTTTTGACATTATAAAAATATCGTATTTATATATGTCATTCACTAGATAATATTGTGTTCTTTAATTTTGATAATAGATTGTACTACGCTAAGTATATTACTTTCGGAATAAAATCTATTTTTCGAAAATATGTTTTTATACCGAAATATAGCTACGCTGACGTCCTCTTAATATAAAATATCCTAGGCCGACAGACGGTCTCAGCTCTTAATCGAGTCAAAACATTTAATACCTATGACCAATATTAAATGTTAAAATTAAATAATTTATAATATAATACCTATATTGTAATATAGGTATTATATTATATTACCTACATAATATATTGTATAATCATTAATTACTAATTGTAATATAAAAGGAGATGTACGGTCAAAAACCTGAAAATTTAATACAAGGGTACTCGCAAGTTGCTGTTAGTAAAATTTAAAAAAAAAGTTGAGCGTAAATCCAAAATAGTAGATTATGAGCGTCTAAAGTTAGAAGGTTGAGAAAATTATTTTGAGTTGTAAATTCATAACATTTTTTCTTTTTTAAATCTAAAAGATAAATACCTATATCTAACAATAATGGTGTTTAAAAAAATTAACGCGCTCGAAATCTTCTAATGCTGCGGGCCGACGAGAAACATAAACAAACTACAAACTATAGCTGGCTAGTAGGTAATACACGTCGTCTGGGAGATTTTCTCGGGTCTCTGCGTTGAAATATTAATGTATTTAGCTCAATACCAATTCTCAATAATCCGAACGTGCACGTACAAATTATCTTCACCTGAAAAATAAAATATGGCAATTAACTATTACAACATCGCACGCTACGCGGCAAACGTCATATACTCGAAACCTTAGAAGTCATCGCAGTCAACAAAATGGAAGCCACTTACGCTGACGAAAGCGACGAATACCTCGTGCGTCTAGTGACCTTTCTTCTGTCTGCCATTGATTCGGTCGCACTATTGCAAGTGGCGACGATCAGACCCCGGAGTCGAATGGACAAAAGCCGATTCTTGGAGGCGCAGATGGGAAGGAGTGTGACGAAAACGTCGAGGTGTTTTGAAAATTTCGGAAGCAGAAGAGGACCATTCCATTTTGCAGGCGAACATTTGTGCGTCGTCGTCGTGTGGGGACGCGCCGTCCTCGGAGTCGGGGCCTGTCGATCCCACTCCGACTCCCGAGGGCGGACCGCTCGACGACGTTTTGCGACCAGACGACGTGTTGGATGATGAGAACATCGAGCCAGCCAGGGGTATAGCTGTGAAGAATAGCTTTGGTGAGTTGTTCGGACGGCTGGATACCCGGTGGCAGCACACCCGGAAACTGCGATCCACTTCGTCGTACGAGGTGGAAAGGCGTCAGACGCTTTTTCCGCGGTCTGTGCTGGCGCCGATGAGAAGCCGTCCGCAGCTCGCCCCTGGGCTGAAGACGACGGACAGGATGACGGCGACGGAATGGAGAGGAGGATGCGAGAAAGAGCACGGACGGTGCGCGGCGGTAAGTCACCCGCGCACGTTCTCCAACCACCCGCGGCGCGACGGGTTTCGATGGCGTAGCGCACTCGGTCGTCGTTGACGCGCGAGACCCTCTGGCGGCTCGGCGAGCGCCCGGCTGCAGTTACGGTCACGCGGAGCGGCGGTGACGGAAGACGGCGACGACACGGCGGCTATATAGTAGAGGTACCGGCGCGGGCAACGATTCCGCCCCGACGGTACACCGACTCGGTACGACGGCGATGGGGACTCGGTACTACGGCAGCGGTGGAGACTTCGGCACGGGGTGAGGGGTATGGAGATTTGCGTGCTAGGAACACGGGGACGTCAGCGGCGCTGGACTCGCGATAACTTAACTGTTTCACAGGGTCTGGCGGTGCACGACTTCACCGCGGCGGCGGAACGAAGACGCGGCCGAAGGGAAAACGCCAGGGCGAAAATTACCGAGAGTCAAGGATCGCGCTGTGGTCCGCTGACTTTCACATTTTCGCCCAGTGGTAATCCCACATCGGCCGTTTCGCTCGTCCCCACCGGTTCCGCAGCACAAAATCTCACTTCGCTCGCTCCACGTCTTGGTCTTCGCCGTCCGACGGCTGAGTCGTCGCGCCGTCGACCGTCAACGCGCACGACATCGCGCTTTAGCCACCGTCCGTCTCCGTCAACCGTAGTCGCTCCCATGGCTGTCTCGGTCTGGCCTCGCCGGCTGGGCAAGGTCGTCAAGCGGCCGAGCAAACGCGCCAGCGAAAATCGTCAACCCGCGGGACAGGTCGGAGAACGTGCAGAGGTGACCAGTGGCCAGCAACACTGCATTTCGGCACCAATCGCCATCTCGCATTCTTCCCCCCTTGTTTATTGTGTCTATCCTGTCCGTCGTATTTTTTTTCTTTAAATTTTATTAAATTATTTCAAATTATTAAAATGTTCAGATATTATTTTTTTTTTTATTTACTATCATAAACGCATAATATTGTGCCAAATATTATATTTATATTTTTTTTTAGCCAATGTGCTATTTTTTTCAAAATTGTTGTACATACATTTTCATACTTTTTTTGGTGTATATTTAATAAACATATTTTGATGTAAACACAAAAAATTTCTTTTTTTTTCGTTTTTTCGATTGTATAATATCAATTTTTACAGATTTAATGACTAAAAAAATCGTTAAAATAAATATTTCAAATAATAAAACTCGTTAGTGGATTATGCAAAGTAATGACCGTGGACCTGCAGTATAAACGCTACACTAAAGGTGACGAAAACTGCTGAATAAATCATATAATACCTAACGCATTACACCGGCGGATACGACATAAACGACCAAAACCAATACAAGAATTGTAAATAATAATAATATAATATGTATTATGTAGAACGTGCAAACGTCAATATAGTCGAATAGTTAATACAAAATAATATTTAAAAAAATTCAAAATTGAATTTTACATAGGTAAAATAATAGTATAATTTTTATATAATATAATAGAGCTGCATGTCGAAAAATAATATTGTTTGAAAACTTTCCGGTTCAGGTTTGAACCATTAAACCCCTAGGCGTGCGCACGGGTGCAGCGAATACTAGCTGCTTTCGCTGCACCTATCAATTTATTTTGGATTTAGTGGGCTGGTAGATATTTATTTGAAAGGTATACATAGAGTGAATAATTTTAAACACATTGTCCCAACCCTTTTGCACCAACCCTACCAACCTTACAGGCAAATGACCTCAGTCGTCGAAGCCTTAAAATCTTATAAAATAAATTAAATAATTTTTTCTAATATTATCAAATACATTCACATACACTTCACTTAAAGGAAAATACATACAATCTTCCGACTCGGGACTCCACGTAGGAAGGAACCCGCCTAACCATCAGTACGATAGGCGTCGACAGCGCTCCCAGACCCCAGTGTTGATCTGTCTTCCAATACCATGAACTAAGATAGTTCATGCCAATACTAAATACACACAACATGATATCAAAGAATAGATTAAGGGGGCTCTGGCGTATCTTGTTTTAAGAGGACACCCATTTATTACTCTACGAGGACGCCACACTGAAATTTATCGTCTCCGTCCTACAAGTGCATAACATAGTAAATTTGCAAATTTACACTTGGCAGATAATGTCAGGCTCCGTTAATGCTCTACATATACTGTTTATAATGTACGTTTTCTGTTATTCAGATACTCGGCATAAGCAAAACAGTATTTGCACTTCCGGTAAACAGTGAACTACGTAACTCTTCAATATATTTTTTAAGTATTTTGAATACTTTTTAAAAGTATTTTTAACAAAGCTTAAATATTCTTGTATTAAAATACCATAAAGTCCGTTTTATTAATTTTATATGGTTTCTGTTTCTGGAATTTTTTAAGAAAACTGAAAATGTAATAACTTTAAAATAGTTCCATATTAATAGTTAATACCACTTTTTATTTAATTTTTTTCATTAAAATATAATCAATTAGTTGAAATATATATCTGAATGCAGGATGAAATGTGTGAACATGTATTTATCTTTAAATAGTCAGACACGTTATAGTAATTGTTAAAATCTATGGTAAGTAGTAACATAATAGGTACCTATACTGATATAGTGATATGTACAATATACATATATAATATATATATTATAAAGCATAAAATTAAAAAAAATATTTGTATTTGTATTCAAATACTTTGTGAGTATTCGTAAAATACATTTCTATATGTAACTACAATAATAGTAGTTTAAAAGTATTTTAAATACTTTTTTATTCGAATACTTTTTGAAAAGTGTTTTTTATAAGACTGTATTGACCTCATTAAACGATGGCGGCGTCGTGGAAGAATTACGACAAAAGTAGTACTCGCAGCGTCGTCGGTCCAAACCTGAAAAAAAATTGTATTATAACTATAGTATAGTTGGTTTATAAACCAAATTATTAATGTTACTTAAAAATGTAGAGATGGCTGTTGTTTGACAGTCTCTACTTGGCGATTCAAATTCGACTGCTGGCTATGCCAATAACTTACATTATCGTACTCTACGTTCCTGTGTTCTATTTACGTTTTACTTGAGCAAATTCGCCGAGTGCGGCGTAAATAGTAGTATAAACACTAACTAACAAATCCTTTAATTAATGATTTTCAATTAATTTACTAGTCGTCTTTATCATGCAATTAAAACATTACAAATAAATAGAATATTATTACTAATTTGTATTATTATAAAACCTAGTATGATTTAAATTTTTAATAAATTGCTTACGTTTACCTTAACATCATCGAAATAAAATTTTGTAAAAAGACGATGGGTTGCACTCCGGGAGTGCTGGCAGAAGTGAAAACTTGAATATTAACGTAGTACATTTTTGATATTTTGGATATTATATTTCGGGCCGCCCCACGACTGAACCACAACAAAACCGTAACAATCGTAACAATAGATACGATAAACAAAATAATATAGTAGTTGATTATTGTTCTTGTTCTTGTTGTTATTGTTAGGAATTTCTACACTGCATACGTTACATAAGCTTAGGCAGGTCTAACCGTCTAGGGTAATGGTTTTTGTATTATTAATGTATTCGAAATGGTTGGGTACTTACAAAGCTGGGCACTAACTAGTTAGTTTTGAATCATTTTAACTTTGTAACTATTAACTAGTTAAATTTAATGTGTAAAATAGTCTAATCTAACTCGTTAAAAAATAAACCAACTAGTTATTATTTTTTTTTTTTCATTCCAAAATTCCTAAAGCTGTTCCTCGATCATGACATTATGGCTATATGCCTATATAGATTATTAGCTCATATATATTAATAATTATTAGTATTTATAATAATGCACGCACAGATTTTTCTGCGTAGTCTGTAGAATGCATAGATAATAAAGATATGGATAGGACATACTGGTCTTATCAGCGGTCTTCGAGGGGAACATTTAAATCATATTCATTAATATATCAATTTGTATTGAATCATTTGATCATTTGCATCATCAAATATAACTTATGAGGAATCTTGTATTACATTTTCAAATCTTAGATTTAAAAAGGAAAAAGGTGGGTAAGTGGATGTTGCTCTGCTGTACAGAAGGGTACAAGTGAGTCACTGTCATGGATGGTGTAAAATTTGAATTCAATGATAATATCATTGTATAAGAAAAACGATTCTGAGCGAAAACGGTCAGTCAGCCTAGTATGATATAACCAAGTATATTTGATGATATTATTATGAATTATAAGTAATTTATATATAACTTATTTACATGGAGCCTAAGAGCCTTGTTTTCAATTTTCAATCCTTAGCTCTAAAAGTTGAACATTTTATAAATTTTGAACTACAAAATAATTATTAAATAATAAATTTGATAAATTTCGTCAAAATTTGAACTTTAAATGCTTAAAAAAAAAATTGTGTTTAGGCATGGATTTTTAATATTTTTCATCTGATTTTAAAAATAATATACTTTATAATACAATTTATTAGTGCGCCTTATATTATAATTTCACGCTTGTTTACCCATCAAATAAAATTTTATTAATATTTATAGAAAAAAAACTAAAAAAATTGAAAACTAACAATATCAAATGTTAGATGTCAGACGCTAATAAAAATTTAATTTAAGTTACTTGTAGACATTTTTTTTTTTTGATAATGGTAGACAAACTTATGAGTAATCTTATATTACATTTTCAAATCTTAGATTTAAAAAGAAAAATTTTTATGAATTCTCAACTCAAAATAATTTGCTAATTTTCGTGATTTTTCCGTATTTTGTCAAAGTTTGAACTTTAAATTCTTATAAATAAAAACTGTGACTAAGGATTTTTTATTATTTTCATCTGGCTTTGAAACAATAACCTAGGATTCTTCTATTAAATTTTTAAGCTTTTTTAACAAACAAATAAAATTTTATTGAAATTTATAGAAAAAAAAACTTAAAAAAATGGAAACTGAAAATGTCCGTAAACAGCTCAAAATAAGTCAAAATATTTGGAAAATGTTATGGTGTATAGAAAATACCAATATAAACATTCAGTCAAAATTTCATGTACAAAAAAAAAATAAAAAAAACACACATCATTGTAAAATCAATACATTCATCACTTCGCTCAGAATCTAATATTGCTTAATACTGCAGGTATTTTAAATGCCGCAGCGCAGCGAGTGAGTGGCAACGTGGGCATCACTGACGTCCACCCAAACTTTACGGGGTGTCCCGTAAACTAGAAAATGGTAAACGTATAACGAAAAGATCCTAATTATTTTTTAATGATAACATTGAGAGTTAATACAATAATACATTATTAAATAATTATGAAATAGTAATAATCACCTTGTTTCATAGTTTATAATTATTTATGTATACAAGTTTCAATGTGACATATTATTTTGCTGTTGTTTTGATTGCAATATTGGCTTTAAATCGGGGAAAATATTGGACAGAACAACTCGCATATCGTCCTTAACACGTTGATGGACAGTAACTAGTAACTACCATAGTAATATGACCATAAAAAAACGTGCGTACATTTTACATCTCTAAGGACATAAAATATCGCATTCTGTAGAGGTACCTATACCTAATTAAACGTTAAATGTTTATTACCAAACGATATTTTTATGAAGTTGATATAACAGAGATACCAAATTTAATATTATAATATATAGGTAAGTACCAAAATACCAATTAATATAATATTTGAAAATTATATTTTTAATGCTCGTCATTTTACAACTTACCTATCACCTATTTGTACAAACCTATTTGTACCTATGCTCCATGCACTTATATATATATCATCTAATATGTATAATATATTTAATTACAAATTGCAATGTCAATGACATCAGACATGTACAATTATAAACACTCAGTGGAGATATTAAACTCATCGTAAATACTACGGTTTACGAGCAGCGTTAAATATTTTAGAATATTTTTACTCAACTAAAAAAATAAGCATGAATATTCTATACAATTGCGACTTGTAGAAGTAGAACCATTTTAATCAGGTAGGTATTAAAAACATTAAAATTATTTCAATTAAAATAAATTATAGCTATATAGGATAGCTAAATATTAGATTTATATTCTCGACATTTGTATAAAAATTTTAAATAATAACCTACCCATATAATATTTTATGATGAATAATGAATAATATTATAGGGATGATCAACTAGATTTGGAATCGCAAAAACCAAACTATTTTCATCTGCAGAAACACGGTCTAATCATTACAAGAACATCTTATAAATTAAAATTTAAATATATTCTTTTTTATTACGATAATATTATACTTTAGACTTTAGGGATAAAAATACACAATATAAGCATATCGGATGAAGGATACGTTATATATTGTTATATATTTATTAACATGAACTGTAAAAATGTATTTTGACTGAATTAGCTTATTAAATAACATTTCTGTATGCGTAGCTGGTAGGTACATATGACTTACATTTTTTACAATTTTAATTTTTTCCTTTTGCTTTACTCCCAAATCACTAAATATTTCCGCTCCCCGCTGGAAGTACTGACTTATAAAACCAACCCAAAGGGAATAAAATGTACAAGTATCTATACATAATGTATTACACTATTACGACATTTGTATTTACGTATGGTAACACATCAAGAAAAAAATTATTGGAATCGATAATTTTATCTACAACCATTGTCGTTTCCCATAGATTATTTAGATATAATGATTATAGGCACATAGATATAGAGAAAGATATAGGTATCTATTATCTATGTTATTATAGGGAATAATACTATGATAAATCATATGTTTTTCTCAAGGTGTATCAATACACCTTGGTTTTTATAAAGTTATACACAGATAAGACATTTTAACAAATTTACGCATTTGCAAATGATATCACTCAAAAACTTTAAGCATTAAATTTATTCTACCTGACACAGCTAAATAAATATAAGATATGGTGAACTCATTTAAAACAAATAATACATAAAAGGATTTTAATTGCATAATATAAATTCAATTTGCAAATGGAATTAGTAGGTATCTATGATTATTATTACATACTTTTAATTTATAAACTGAAAATTGTTGTAAAATACAGTTAAAAAAACTAAACATCTTTGATATTTTAGTTTCGCTATTGTGACTGTCATTTTGGGTTTTGACAAGATTCCATGTTTCAGCACCACTCACTTAAGTCAGTCTCTGCCACAGTTCCGGCGACCGGCACTTAAAAACTAGTATTAGAGCCACCCATTGTTGGAGGTGATTGTGATACGAACCGTTAGCATATTTATTAAAAGTTACGATCTGAACTCTGAATAGCACCGACGCAGTTTTGGCAGGGGATAAACATATATGGACACATTATATGAACTAGAAAAAGATCCGATCGTACAATACCCCCTGCTGGAGGTTCCAGTCAAAACTCATCGACTGCCGTCCAGGTAATTTCACAATAAAAAAACTAAAACAAATTAAATATACAATTTTATTATTAAAAATCAAAATTTAATGTTAATTAGTTGGTATTATCTGGAGAACGGAACTCGCTATACGTGTTTTGGTTTAGTCAGAAATGATCGGTCCAGCTAGAGAAATAATTCTGAAACGTGAGTCGATCCGTGATGGACCAGTCATTAAATACCAATTATTTATTCATACATATTATGACACTTGGCATGAAAAATTACATTGAAAATTGAATAGGTACCACCCGTTATATGAATCATCTCCTTGGAGTCATATTATATACTCGACTACTCGAGTATAGGTACGTCTTGGTCGTCGTCAGGTGGTTCAATTATGTAGTAATCCTGCTTACCTGACTGCAGTGTACGATGGTCGAATTAGTTTTTCAATCTATATCTGGTATGCAGAGTCATCCGAGATTATCTAATCGAATATAAAATATCGAAAAAATGTATCAATACGTAACCAACATAATAATACTATCATAAAATAGTTTAAATTCGTAATGTTATACACTATTATGCCTTATACAATAGGTATTAGATAGTGTACATTATAGCTATTATATACAAACCCGCTCTGAAGGGCTGCTGTCACCCGAGTCGTCGTCGTCATTATTCGTAATAGCAGGTATATGTAGTTATTATGATTTGGCCATTATGTAGACGTTTAAAAAATATATGTAGGTGGGTATTTTGAATTTCAAAATACACAATAATGTTCAGACAATATAATATAGGTATGAATATATATTAATATTATAATACTAAATTAACGTAAAATACAATAATATATTGAAACGGTTGTTATATAATAATGACATAAAAACAAGAAAAAGTATAGTTTATATAATATATTATAGTTATATACAGGCCCGGCTCAAGGGGTAGGCGACATAGGCACACGCCTAGAGCTCACTTAAGCAGCAATTTAGTAAGAAGGCAGCATTTTCAAAATACTGATAATATTATATTGTTAGGGGCAAAACCCCTAAATTTAAAATTTTTCCTTGTAAATTTACGTTTTAGACCACTATGTAGCCCCGGCCCTGGTTGTATAATAATTTAACAATATAAGAAAAATTCGATAAGTTAATAAATCTAATTTCTAATTAATAATATAAAAATTTGAAAGATTCCAGCAAAAATAATTGTTATACATGAGTTTTAGATATAATGTGAACACTGAACATATAAGACATTCAAAATATTATTTATTACAAATTACAATGTTCAAACATATTTTTCAAAAAATAACAATAATTTTTATTTTATTGGTCATAAGCCCGGCAACTGAGGCCATTAGCTGTAGGATGGTACCGTAAGGTTTTTGGTACGGACGGGAACGGTCGGAGGAACACGTTTTTGTGTTTGGCAGAATTTTCAAGTGGGTACACGTAGGTATTCGCCATGGTGGAGGACACTGTGACAGTCCGAAGAAAATTAACACCCGTCGCTGTAAAAAGTTTCTAATTAAATGTTTTCAAATTACCAGTTTCACTGCTAACATCATTGATGCATATGTTGTCAATGCTTCTGTGTTTATCTAAATATTCTAGAATAACACTTTTCCAATATGCATTGTATGTAATTTTACCCAAGCAGGAATGGGGTTTTTATTTATCACCAATCAACAGACATCAGCGTACTTTTTTTTTGAAAAAAATATAATAATCTTTCTTTTATCAGAATAGTAATTTTCCATTCGAATAAAACATAATTACAGTCTTAGATCACATACAAAATGAACTGAGATTACAGTATACTCTTACTCGAGGAAAAAATAATACCTAATAACTCTCAGCAAAAAATGTATAGATAACAAATTGTAATTAACAAATAAAAAGACAATGAATTACTTAAAATATTATGATTTTATGAATTAGTAAAGAAAAAATGATATATGTAAAAAGATTTTACTTTAAATTATAATAGAACAAATAGGCTTGGATGTATATCAAATGGCATGTACATATAATATTTAAAATAAAGAAAAATTGATTGATATACATCATATTATTTACAATTAATACTAAAGTGTCCATATAGCTGGTTTATTTACATAATTTTTATCGTTATTTAAAAAAAATATACAGCATTTACACGTGTAAAATATCAGCACGTATAAATTATGATATAGTATTAAAGAAAAATAATTGTTTACAATCTATGTTGACTTTTTTGAAAACTGGAATACTTTGTCTGTAAATTCTGCACACTCGACGCAAGTCCAAAGTCGTAAAATTATCGTGCGGGTGCTCGACTCGTACTCGTACAAACCGACTGGTCATCGCCATGCACCCACATCCGCCTCCACCAGCAGCAGTTGAACTCGATCACGTGCCTTCGTTCAGACCAAATCGTCCGCCTTCTTGAGCTGATCCTGTATGGCAGCAAACGTCTTGCCCTTGATCTCGGTAAGCCACAGGGAGCAGATGACTATGGACGTGAGGCAGAACAGCGACGATATCGGATAGTTGCGGTACATGCCACCGTCGTCGGCCAGCATAGTGTAAATCTTGGAGGCCAGGAACATCGTGACGGTGAGCGTGATATAGTGTTGACCGCGTAAGCCGGGTGTATCCAGGTACATGCCGGCCGCGCACACGTACACTAGAGTTAGGGCTAACCTAACCCACTGTCCGTGGAATACACGTAAGGGGTTCTTCGAAATGTTAACATACTAAAAAAAAATTTTATAATTATTTAAAATCGTTATTTTTTTATTATCAGGAAAAACTAACTTGGCCATCAGCTGGTGAACATAGTAAATTCGGCGGTGCACTTGTCCACGTAAAAGTACTCGAATACGGCCATGTCGAACACAAGGCACGAAGCGCACGACACGATCATCAGTGGCGACGTGTAAACCAGGTACATGCCGGCCGCACACACGTACACTAGGGTTAGCCACTTGGAATGCACTTGATGAAAACTGCAGGTTCTTCAAAATGTCGGTTATTCTAAAAAAAAATATTCTAATTACTTAAAACTGTTTTTTTTTATCAGGAAAAACTAACTTGGCCATCCGATAAATTTGATGGTGTCCACTTCAACCTATCGGGAGCAATGTGAACTTGGTTTAATTCAATTTTCTTCTTTATGTGAGAATCTACAACATTCCAGTCTATACAAATTGTCATTTCTTTATAGATTTCCACAACCATGTGCAGAGATTGGAAAGTGTTTATAATATCTTGTCTCATTAAACCTAAAATAAAATTGTTATTAATGTTATGATTGTCTCACAAAATTCTTATTAAAAAGTTTCAAATTAAATGTTTTTAAATTACCAGTTTCACTGCTAATATCATTGATGCAGATGTTGTCAATGCCTCTGTGTTGATGTAAATATTGTAGAATGACACCTTTCCAATACGCATCGTATGACATTTTACCCAAACCGGAAAGTGGTTTTTCTGGCGTACCTGGTTGATTTTCAATTCTAGATAGAAGATAACCTGAAAAGATAAACTAGACGTGATATATGCTAAAACGCCTAGATCCATATAGTTTTCACTTACTGAATTCGATGAGAATTCGTCCATACCCTTGTCTTCGGTACTGTGGCATGATTACGATACAAGCTACATTAAAATTTTCTTCATTTTGTTTGAGTTTTGAAAAATAACCAACCAAATGACAGCCCTTAACATGTTTAATTGAACATTATTACAATATAATTATGGTAGACAACTATAAAAAAACTAAAAATTAAATTACCGTCTTGCAACGGTATAGACAGAAGTGGAAACTTCTACTAATAAATTTAGATTATTGGCTTGTATACAAATTTAAAGCTGGATGGACTTATTAAAACGTATTTATATAGGTATACTTACAAAACCGTCGTTTTTCGTCACAATGTAAAATAAGAACGGTTCAACGCCAAAGTCCAGAGTTTTTAGGTCCAAAAATAATTTTCCCAATCGACATAGTGTTTCGCAATACGTTTTATCTACTTTTCCGTCAACCTGTTTGAAAAAAAAAACAATTGTATAGTTTACCTCTCATGAATTGTTTAATAAAATTAATTTACTTCAAAAACGCTTAAATCTCCACTTAGGTAAATTTCTGTGCCTGGTGGTGTTCTCCAATTACAGTGTCGCATATGTCTTTCCAAAATCGATTGACATTTAGTGTATTTTAAACAAAATTCACAAAATATTAATCTCGGAGAATTCTCCTCCTGTGGAAATGGACATGAATAACAAGTCTCCACTTCAAATTTTCCCAATTGTATTACACTCGGACATCGTACTGGAGTTTGAATTGTACTCTACAATGATAATTATAGAAATAAAAGACGTCATGTTATATTAAAATAAAATAAATAATTTAAATTTTACATTCTTTTCCAGTGTTCTTTTCCGCTTACATATATTGATATCATCGTTTACAACTCCAGATAGAAAGGCCACAGGTTGGAACATATTTTCCAGAACTGAAAATTGTATTTAATATTTATTACTAAGACTGGTTAATAAGCCAAAAAAGTTAAGTACAGCATAAATAGACACCTATATATACCTATGACACCTTTATGATATACCTATGTCATCGCTAAATATATGGCTTTTAAATTATTAAAATCATAAAAGTGTGACGTAAATATCATTCACTAGTCATAATAGCTTCGAAATTGGTATTTATTTATTATTTTAATTTTCCATTCGTAATCTGCTCTCTGAGAACTATGGGTACTTGGTATCTATACATAGGTACTACGTTTGATTAATATACTCAAAAGAACATAAATATAAACATACAACATGCAATGGATCAAAATTAAACACACCAGATCATATCCCGTTCACACTTAGTGCATTATAAGTGCAGCACTTTGTTTAAATAATTTTGATTTCACTTTGGAGATAGCAGTGTCCCACCGGCCCACCGTACACTACCTCTAATTGGGCGATGTGTTGGGGAGGGGGGGCGAGAAGTAAGAGAGACATTACCGTCTTTCGCGACATCACGTTGATACGTTGAACCCACAATGGAAAGTTTTTCATGCTTTGCCTATTAAAATTACAATATATTAATAAATACCTACTGAAAGAAATAATTTTGTATCTTTATTACTTTTTTAAATGTCCTGTCGCTAGCATCAGCCTGTACCCTTTTCTTTTTTATCCCTGCAGCTCTAGGTAGTGAACAGGGCGCCATACTGTCTTCCTTGAAATCGGGTATTATATACATCGTTCCTTTAATGGGTGGTTTTCCATACTTTCCCTGTAAAAATTACGATATATTAATAAATACTAAAATTATAATAATTGACATTAATTACCTTTTTTACGTAAAGAGTCGAGGTGACATTACTGTCTTCCGTGACATCGCGTGCGTACATCGATCCTTTGATACATGGTTTTCCAAACTTTCCCTGTGAAAATAATAATATATTAATAAATACCGAATGTTTTTTCTATTGTCTTTGTTACTTTTTTAAACTTTTTGTCGATATCCTCAGGTGGTAGACTCTTTCTTTTTTCACCGGCTCTAGAGAGTGAGAGGGAGGTTTTTTTAATTTTATTTGAGTCTACTTTAGGCAATCGTGCTTTCCTTCCGGGAGCATGTTTTAAGATCGGTGTTTCAATCGATGATGTGCTATTGGGACGACGGTGACGTATTACACTAGATACTAAATGTGCTTCAGTTTGAACAATAGTTGTCTTGTCATTACTATTTGACACATTATCTTTCGGCATGATGTCTAGATATGATATTGACAATGCAGTTATTACACAGGGAAAGAAGGGCTGTTTTGATTTTAGTAGAATTAACAAAATTGTCGGCCTATGCATGATATTTCAATTACTAAGTATATTTTATGATTTTATTGTGCTTTAATGTAATTTATTTAATTATTAGACATTATAGTGGTGATACAGTAAGTAAAATTAATTTTTGGTGAATATTTACATTTTGAAATGTTATTGTGTGTACTCAATTTAATAATAGGTACACAATAGGTACTCACGAATAATATTTTTAATTACAACAAAATAAGTTGATTTATTAACATTAAAAACCAACCAAATAAGCGCTAAAAATCTTAAATATGCATAAATATATGCACTAAAATGTTGAAATATGCAAGAAAGATAAAAATTATGCATACAAATTTAAACAACATAAATACTTTACTTCATTTTTTTTAAAAATAATTTCAATGGTCAATGATCGTAATCGATGTTTTCTTATCTTGGTATACGTTTTTTATTTCACCGATTATAGATCTAAGATCATCTTTGGGAAAATCGATTATATATCTACAAGCATTCTATTAATTTATTTTAATATTTATTGAAACAATAAAAGTATAATATTTTTTTCTTATATTACAAAAGTATATATTTGAAAAATGTCTAATAAAGCATCTAAATATGCACTAAAAGATGAAATATGTAATTTAAAATAACCCCTTAAAATAGAAAAAAAATGGTTAAATGTCAAAATATGCGAAAATATATGCACTAAAAAAATTTCATTTTTTAAATCGTTATGCCATGAAACAAATTGTGCGCTCCCTTAGCATATCATACAATCAACCAGAACAAAGATGCCAATGAATATAATCTGGGCTCTAGTTAAAACTATAATATCCTTATTCTTCTTTTAAATGTCTAATTTCGTCCAAATTTGAACTTAAAATATATATAACAAAAAAACTGTGTATATATTTTTATTTTTGTTGGTAGCAGTATGAACTATTTATGAGAATACCTACTTGTTTAAAATTTGCAATCTTTAGCTATAAAAATTGAACATTTTATACGTTTCTAACTACAAAATAAATTGTTAATTTTCAAGATTTTGATATTTGTTGTCAACGTCACAACTATAAAATTGTATAAAAAAAATCGTACCTATGAATCTTCTTAGCTGCTGTTAAATGAACCTTGTGTTATATTTTTGACCAAACGAAAACAATTTTATTTACATTTGTAGAAAAGACAAACTAAACAAATTAAAAATGCAATACATCTATAAAGAACTTGCAGCAAGCCTACATATTTTGAAAATTATATGATGCATACAAAATGTTAATATAAATGTAAAGTGATATAATGTTTCTATAATGTAATGCTATGAGAATTTTTTAGAGTTACATCAAAACCAAAATCAATTTTGCGTAAACATTTTCCCGACGCTTTAGAAAATTACTGCAGGGAATTTTAAATTTTGATCTCCCAAATGCACTAACCAGATTCACTTTTGCACCAGAAATGATACCTTTATGTACAGAATATAAGTTGAACATCGAAGCATTATTTTGTTTTCAGCAATTATCATAAATAATATTCATTATTTTTTACTAAAATTGTTCTATCAGAAATCTTAATAAATATATATATATAATTATTTGTATCTTATCTATATTAAATGTTTTTTTTATCTATTCTTAACATTGCATACACCATTGTAAAATCAATACAATCATCGCTTTGGTTAGGCTCTAAAATAGTTTGGCACTGATATCGACCGTATAGATATTTGTATATTTTGTTATTATGTCTCGGGTCATTGACGTGTATTAGGTACTTACCAATGACATGATGGATATCGAGTGCGGCTCTTGAGGTTCGAGACATTTTTCTATTATGGTCATCATCTTCATAAGATGATCGCTTTCGCTTGTGGTTAGTTAAGGTCAGATTGGTAGCCACAGCTACGTTCTCACCGGTATCATGGGCCTTAAATAAGTTCAGATTGATTTTTATTAATATAGTGTCCTCGACTTCCAGGCATAATTTTTCTCATACTCTATGATGTTTAAAATATAACATATCCCTTGGTTGCGTACCCGGAGGCACGTCTGTCTCAGCAGTAGCATGTTTGTCAGAATCCGGGGCCATGCTGGACACCCCTTTATCCGATTTGTCGCGGTTGACTGGTAACGAAAGTAGCAAGCCCGCTCCGTTGGACCTGATATTTACACCAGATCCACCCGCTACCAACGACTCCTGGAGGTCCGACCCCCCTGGAGCTGTAACAATATTTTTACATTTGCTATTCATATTGTGGTTTGCGGTTTTCCTTCCGTCCATTTTACCTGCTGGCAGGGATCCGTTTGCAAGTGTATGCAGGTGGACCGGACCTGCCAGCCCCAACCAATCAAGGTCATGACTGGCTCTAGGGTGGAACCTCTTGGCACGGACCAGTGATTGGCCCGTGAGCCCCCCCACCACGGTTAGGTTAGGTTATATTTTAAATTTTTTTCTTTATCTGGGACTATGTTTTTAAGAACGAAAGTTAGTAAGAAAGTTTAAAACACTGGTAGCAGTCCAAACTGTTACTATAATCCATTAGTTATTATTCATTATAGCTGTAGGTACTCAATTCAAATCTATCTTGGTTATTGTTAAAATGTAAGTAGCTATAGTCAATAACTATACTAATGAGTATAAAAGTTAAAGTTAAGTTAAAAATGTAATAAGTTTTTTAGTTTCCGTTGATTTAAATATTGATTATTTATATAATTAACTATTGTTTATGGTACCCCCCAGGCTCTGCTCCACGGAATACGCATCCTGGTTGTTACAATACCTGGTTGTGATGAATTAAAAAAAATAATATTTTATTCAGCGCTAATCTTGCCGTTAGGTTATATAAAATTATTAAAATGATTCATTTTTGGATTCAATTAAATTCTATAAATATATAACATCCTAATAAAATAAAAAATATTAAACTTATTGTTGAATATTCTAACAAAACTAAGTACACAGAATAATCATTTTACTTAATGATAAAAGAATTTATATAAAATTAAAAATCTAGTTGAAAATATTTACACAATTTAGCACCATAATAATTTTAATGTAGGTTTACATAAGACAGATCTGATGATCGATTTTATTGTACGCCTATATTATTATATTTTTTTTTTATATATTTTTAATCTAGAATTTATACAATCTGTACATAAAAAAAAGTACAATAAGTATAAATTATATCTATTATTATATAAATTATAAACTGTACCTATTATTTTACATTTGTAATCGGTTTATACTTTGGATTTATAAAATATTTTTGTAATTAAATTACAAACATAATATTATATTTTATGATCTTTCCATTTGAGGTTTCGATCAAAAATAATAGCTAAATATTTTAATTTAGTAACTTTTTCAAATTAAAAACAGTTACAAACTTATAAATTATTCAAGCATCTAAAATAATGTATGGTATTTATAAATCGAATTTTCTACTAATTTGTACTAAAAAAACATATATTTAGATTTTTTAATATTCAGTTCTTTAAAATGTTTATGTAAACCACCTTTATTTTATTAATATAGGCGCATACAATGTTTTACTAAGTTATACAATATCAATTTATTTTTGTACTATAGTTATACATTAGCAATTTCTTTTACGTTCAATTGACACTATAATGTATCGTCAACAAAACAAATAATATCTCCTGAAATATTAGGATTAATAAGACAATATTTTATGTAAATAAGAAATAACAAGACGATAACTTGAATTTCACAAGTTTACATTTCTTCAATTTTAACTACTTGCAGTCTATTTGAAAAATAATATGAAATATCCACTTCTTATAGCAATATTAAGAATATATTAATATTTTAATATTTTTTAATGAAAATCATTTTTTAAATAAGAATACAAACCAAATTACCTACCTTATTATTGTCATTGTCAATACCTACTAGAACGAATAAAATTCGAAGATTATAACAATGCATATTTTGTTGATTAATTTTTCCAAATTGGTTTGTAGAAAAATAGTTAGGTGTGTATATTCAAAATATCAATCAAACGTTGTTTTATACCTTTTTCAAATATTTTGGATATAGAAAGAGACGAAGAGATTTAGGTCTATAATTTGTACAATGATCAATATCGCGGGATTTAATAGTTTCGTTATTATTCTTACCTACGACTTCATGGATATTCGACAGTTTTTTGGTTTATGATCATCATCTCCATCATAACGTGATCGCTTTCGGTTGTAGTTTATTTTGGAGATACTAAATAAAACGACGCGTAATACCAAAACGTAAAATTGTTAAATATAATACACACTGTTTTTTAGCTAAACAAAATAATTAAATTTGTTTATTATTCAGCGTCGATATGCCGACCGGCTAGGTAGTATCCGTGGTTATCTCGTTTGAATGTTTATTTATTTTCAGCCAGCGACAAAATATATTGTAAAAATAATAAATAATAATAATCGGTTACGTACGTATCTACTAACCTAGTACCTACCTATTATTTATTTATATTATATTATATTATATTATATTTTTATTATTTATATTATTTTTACGCAGATTCACGCTTATAATAAATATCGAAATATTTTACTCGCCTTATTACATTTGACTGAATTGTCATGCATTTGCGTTGTATTATACTTTAATGTGTTATTACGTTAGTATAGGTATAATATTATAATGTTTTATCATTTGTGTTGTATATTAATTTAGGATAAAATAAGCATAAATTATGTTTTTTTTTTTAATATTTCGGTGATTTGAGTGAATATGTCACCCATTGACTCCCGTGTACTCTTCACACATAATATAATATGTATATCGTAATTGTGATTAAGTATTTAATAAATAAACATTAATTAATAATACATATTTTATTTATTAACTTGAGGTTTAAAAATCCTACCATTATTGTTTTTTTGGTATATGTATTATGTTGTGATTTTATTTGTTAAAGTTATGAATTTTTGATAGTATGAATAATTATTTGTTATTAGGTAGGTATGTTCTATACCTCCTACGGTAGGTATTATAACTTTAAAAGTGAAACGATTTATGGATTTGATTCCATATTTCAATATTGGTCAATTTTAGCTCTTTCGACTTCTATTCCCTAATGATTACCTACGAATTGTTTTGTTGTATTTAAAAAATTAAAAGTTTAGCACTAAGGTACTAGGTATAGGTAGATTGGTATATCAATATTTAATTATATTTAATATATCGACGTAAAGTTACAAGAATCGATTTGGAATTTCAAAAAAAATTAAACTAAATTAGTAATTAAATCTATTTTGTGTATTTTTCCGTCATAACCAAACGGTCGGCGGCATCTCCATGGTTACATGTTTAAACGTTATATTTCGTTTTCAGCCACCGAAAAAGAATTTATAAAAAAACATTTGGTTACGTGAATATTCTATTTCTTATGGACGCCATGTGTATATAATAATATAAAAAATAAGGGTAAGTGGATGTCGCTCTGCTGTACAGTAGATTACAAGTGGGTGGTTGTATAACGGATTGTATTAAATTTGAATATCATTGAATACGAAAATCGATTCTGAGCGGAGACGGGTCTTTCAGTCTGGATATTTTATATATTTTAATTATTTATTATAGCCTGTGAATTGTATTAATATTTTTAAATTCATCACAATTTTTATTCGGTTTTTTGGTGATAAACAAAGCGTCAGAAATTAAAATCCCATTTATAGCGGTTTTTCGTAATTTGTCGGTTGTTTTTCCCGCGACATTAATTAATAACTATTGAGAAAGTCGAAAAATGACCTCTTTAAAGTGCCTACCATCTTGATCCATTTTTCTAAAACATAAGATGTTATATGTTGAAATTGAAGCGCTCCTTCTGGTAAAAATTATGTATACAGGATAAAAAAAAATACCATTTTAACACCACCAATTAAAATTTAATAACTAGAAAAATATTCTATTTACTCTCAAGTATATACAAATTATATAAATACACCCACATATAATTTCCGTAATCCACTAACAAAAAAATAACCAAGTACATCACGTTTTAATGATTTCGTTTATTAAAAATTTACAATATCAGATTTAACTATTTATAAATAAAAATTTGTAGGTAAGTAATTGTTATATAATATAATATATTAGATGCATAGCTGTGTTATAGATATAAATCTGTATGTGGAGGGGAATTTTTAATAACAAAAATAATTATATTCAAATTAGACTATCTATTGCTATTATACATGTTAAATGTATAATAATACATTTAACAATTAGAAAAAAATATATATAGGTACCTTTGTTAAAAATACAATAGGTTGGAACTAAATAAAAATAGTTAATACCTAACTATAAAATATTTGTAACTACATTATAGAACAAAGTAAAGTATTATATAAACATGAATAGTTATTAAAAAAAAGTAAATATTATACTATTATAGAAAGTAAGTAGGTATAATGAAAACAAATAGTTAAATAAAAACAAATCCATTATACCTTAGCCCCTAATTTCTGAAGAAATTTGTTTAGTGAAGGTAGGTATATGACTTGTCATTCATTGTATGAATATTAAAAACAATGTTTGTAACATAATCCGCATATACTCTCAGATTCGAGCAAATATTCGACATTAAAAATATGGAACATTTCCAAAAATACGTAAAGTATTTTTTAAATTGTAAGTCATATAATAATTGACTTCAATAAAATATATCAAAACTTGTTTCGCATAAAATAATGTACCAACAACCAACAATCAATATATTTGGCTTGATAGGACTATAGATAATATAAGAATGGATAGGCCATTTCTTTTTTAACAAAATAAGGGGACGTGGTCTGGAATATGGATGAGAGAGAGACTGTGCCGTCTATTTTAAAAGTGCTTCTCTATCCAATAGTTTTTTTATTAGATTTTATGGTTGAATTTTAGGAATCATTGATTCCATATTGTACATAGTATTTTTTTCAATTCTCTTCTCATGTTAATTTTCTTGATCAAGGAATTAGCAGACTATGTAACGAGTACATAACTATCAGATATTTTGAATCTGAAAAGACAGTAATTTAAAAAAATGTTAGAAATCATCTGAATAGTATGTATAGCATGTTATTTATAACATGTTGATTACAGTGAATAATACTGGTACTGCTCAATAGGCAACGCTGCAGTTTTAATTCATATTAACTTTGTAAACTTGCATTCAATGTGTAAAATAATCTAATCTAACTCATTAAAAATAATAAGTAACTAGTTATTTTTGTAGTTTTTTTTTTCATTTATTAAATTTTTCAATTTCTTATATAGTTAAACTTTCTATATTATAATGACTGACATTCCAAGAAATTAAGGTTATTACCTACCAATTTGAAATATTTGATCAAACTATCAGTTGACAGTTGTTCAATTTTACCTGCATTTAATAAATTTCATAAACTAATTTATATTCTAACTTAGTTATTTTTTTATATTTAAGTAACTTAGCTTTAACTAGTTGAAAATAACTTTTTCCCAGCTTTGCCAATAGGTAGCTATTTATTTTAAAATGTTATCCTTTATTAGATAGTATATATTAGTAACTAAAAGATAAAGTACCTACTATAATGGCTTTTTCTACAAGTTTAAACATATTTATAATATTGTGAATTTGGTTAGGTATTAAAAATTAAACAAATGGTAATAATTGAACAAACACTTCAATACCTACATCATTACACATATTATGATTTTTGTTATAAGGAGTGTCTGGATATTTAATTTTGTGTACCAATAAAATATACAAAATACTATATTTTATACTATAATTTATGGAGTACTTACTTTTGGTTAAATCTCGTGTGTTGGCATTATCATTTATCCGTTCATTCAATATTTTAATGCATTATACAAACACTTCTTCAATTTTTATAGTATATTCTGTTAAAGTCAATATATACCTAGAATTTAAAACAATACTTATTAGTTATTTTGACTGAATACATAACAAATATTATTATTTAATAAATACCTACCTTATTGTATAGATTCAATGTTCACAGAAGTTAGTGTCACAATAAAAAATTCATGATTAATTAATTCTTGCACAATGTATTTGGTAAAACCTTTTCTACCATATTCAATATTCATCATGAGTGGATTTTTTGGCAAAGGAATGAATACACTAGGTAAAAAATATATTATAACCAATATTTTTGAATCTGAAAATGAACAACTTGTAAAAAATTTTTTATTTTAAAACATACAAATAAATATTAGCAAAAACATTTAAATTTAAACTGTAAGATCACCCACCCTGGTATTTGTAGGCAGGCACTAAATAATGTAGATTATACTATAAATAAATTTATAGGAATCATATTTCATTGGTTTTATATTGAATTTACCATTTTTTTTTACTATGGAATATTATTATAATACAAAATATTAGTACAATAATACCTACCTATTGGAAATAATTTATTTGTAATATTGAAACATGGATTCTAGATTTATTCATGTACATATAAAAAATTTATGATTTTGACATTTCTTTAGTTAGTGAGACTTAAACTAAGCTAGTATTAAATTTTAAGTAGGTACAAAATGTACCTTACATTGTACATGAAAATAGATTTCAAATATTACCTGGCGACAAATCGTGAAGCGTAATATTGAATGATTTTTCAAAAATTGTATTTAAATTTGAATTGCCCGTATATTTACTTTGGATATCAATATCAACCTAGAAAATATATCATAAGCAGTAAATTAAAAATGCAATAATGATCCTTTAAATACTAAACATTTTAAAATCATAATATTAATGTTTCATGTTTCTATAAAATTGTGCTTAGTGAATAACTCAATTTTAAAAATATTTTGAGAAGACCAGCTGTTATAAGAATTTAAGTATTAGGAATTATACCTATTAATGTATATTTATTATGTATTTAATATTATTCTATGATTTTAATTTTTGAATCTTAATGTTTAAATCTCTAATGTGTAGTAGTATATAATACACACGACTTATAGAATTGTATAAGTTATTTCAGCACAGCCATGGGCGGAACTAGACAATTTTATTAGACTGGGCCACTTTTCCTGATCAATATTTAGACATGTAGACTTATGAGCGGTATGGAAGGGTAATTTTTTTGAAAACCAATTTGTATATGATTTTTATTCAAAAATGCAAGTAATAATTATGTAAGTATATTGTAATAATATAATAGGCATATAGTGTTGAGTTCATGTTGACAATAGTTTATGTTTATTTAATTAACGGAATACAGTCAAGCGTAGGTATGACATATTTTATAATTACTTAATAAATAATAATTTATACAATTCTGAAGACAATAGTGGTACTGAAATAACACTGCAGTGTTTATAGTTTTATGTTTTATTTAAATATTTAAAATTCCTAACCACAACCATTGTGCATGATATCCATTTAATATACTATACCTATAGACATATAGTAGTACCGGCAGGTACCTAGCTACAACTGACTACTGTATATATTAAAACTGGGCGCGATTAGCCTGGGCCAAGGCCCAGTTGGCCCAGGCCGTGATTCCGCTTATGAGCAGAGCTATTCTATGAATATTATTTCTAAGGCAGTCACTTTAATCTAAGCTTCAAAGTTTTATAATCTATTGATGAAAATATTGTGATTTGTAGGTCGTATTTTGTGGTCTTCTTACAATCATTATAATTATTATTAGCTCCTAGAATCACTATTTAATAAAATTAATATTTTTATTTTTATTTAATTTCTATGTTAAAGAGAGCCTCTGTCTCTAAGGGACAAGTTTCTTGCCATGCCACTGCTTCTCAGTTATATTTTATTTACTAACCATTCTACTTCTTTTTTTTTCTCCGAGAAATTTCACATCTAATATTTACTTATAAATTACTTATTGTTATGTTCATTACATTATTAATTATTATATATTACCAAATAAATCCATAATTGTTATCCACAGGGATATTATTAGGTAACTACTTTAACTTATGAATTATATTACTTTGATTTTAGAATGAAAAGCTCTAACAAATTACACTGGCTATGGAATACTATAAAACTGTCATTCCAAAGCCAATTTTGATTATATTACAAACAATATCCCACCAACATATTATGACAACTTTTGTTTATAACATTATTCTTTGTAAAATAACCTCATTAGAATTATAGAAATACTGTGTATTTTGATATAGCATCTTTTTGACCAGCAATGTTTTGAATAATAGGAACTTGTTCAATATTACAGGTTCCTTGTTCAGTGTAAATTAGTATAACAGTATATCTAAAAATATTAAAGAGAAACATTTAGTTTAAACAAGCGTAATAATTTTTTTTCAATTTTACCTATATAAGATGTGTATACAGATTCTAAATTCCATTCTAGAAGCAAATTCGTCGACTGTTAATTGTAATGAAATTCTGGAAATCTTCTCGGAAGAGATGTAGTTGTTTTGTTTTGAGATGAATAATTATTACCTATCGCATATAATATTAATTGTTATTTGAGAGTAATTCATATTCATAATAAATAAAATGATTACTTGTTAAATCTGCAATATTTCACTTTCTTTTCATCAAATTCATTTACTGAGCTATTCATGTTGATGCACTAAAATAGGTTATAAATGTTTAAATATTAAAAATAATTATTTAGGATACTACCTAGTAGTAGGGAAGACTGTTAATTTTAATAATGATAATCATATTCAATTAATAAATGGTAGGTAAGCTGTTATTAATTAAATTTCATAGTAAAATTGCTATGTTCAAAATAATTATATCACTAATGAAATGTTTTATGTATAAAATGAAAAGTAATATAGGTAGACATCTATTAGGTATTTAAACAATTTTAGTCAAACATAGTTCCGCTCTATTGAAGGTAAACTGAAGCAATCATTAACATAATTTAACAGTCGGAACTACAAAAACTAACACGTTTTTGATTTGTTAGTTATAAGGATAGACGGAAAAAGTTTCTGTGCCATTCTAAGATAACGGATTAATAATCTTTACTTATAAATAGAAGATATATTATACAAACATTTCACTCACCGCATTTATATAACAAATATTAAATGAATAAAACATATATTTGTATACAAATAACATTCCACTATTGATCGGTTATTACCACACGGTGTATTAATATCGTATAACGTATTAAGCATGGCTAAATAGTCTATTTAGCCACGGTATAAGGTAGGTTCAAGTTGAAAGTTTTAGGTGGATGAAAACGAAAATTCCGGAACCGGTGCGCCATCGTCATGGCGTTATGCTTTGACGACTGACGGTTGTCTTCACAGTGACCACGTCGTGACTGTCCACCGAATTTGCGCGAGTTAAAATTGACTTATTATAAGTATAATATTGAAAACAGATAGTTTCAACTTTCTAAGATTATTTATTTTACTACTATACATAATATAAATATCGTTTGATAACTTATTGTGACAACTAGAATAGTAAACTGAAATTGATTGAATTCATTTTGTATACATCACGTGACGCGCAAACCGACAGTTGTGTTCTATGATAACACCATGGACCAATAAATACTATATATATATTATCTAAGGTAGTGTTCTATGATTTGTTTATAATATGTTCCTTGATGTACACTCTTCAGCGATTTGCATTGACTCTAATGGCATCTCGGTAATTTGAGCCATAGAGTCACGATGTTGAGAAGAGAAGGTGATAACACTCCCAATATTGTTCAAAATTATTATTATTATTATTATTATTTGCTATTATGGTGTATTAAATATAGACCAAACTAATGTATTGTATAAATATATTCACCAATTCAATAAGATATTAAGATAAACATAATATAGTGGTAGACTTCCAGTCATAACAAATAGTATTTAAAATATAAATCCTTCCCAATATTGTTCAAAATGTATTAGAATTATTGTAAGAACTATGACTGTCCATTTAAATGTCTACTATTGAATTTTTAGTTACCGAACAATATATATCATATTAATTTTTAAAATACTATTTTAAAAGTTTAATAGGTAAATTAAATAATTAAACATGCTAAATAAATTCTATGTACAAGACAAGATACGCTAGTGGAAGTCAAGGAAAAAATATTTCATTGTTTATATTTACATGATTTTTTATAAATTTTAAGTAGGTAATTACTAAATAGCATTACTCCACAATAATATAATAATTATATAGAGTAGGTATTATTATTATTTGGTACCTTATCATAATTTATACACTTAGATAAATTTTATTATTTGTACATAAAATCATTTTAAGTAATTTTCAAGATACGGATGCTCATACTTTAAATTTAAATATTATAATTTAATATGATAAATATTAGGTAATAAACAATATTTTTATAACTTTTATCTTGATGTAAGATAAACTATAATTAATAAATAACTATTAGGTATATATTAAGTAAATCGAATTTTAACCTTTTGTAAAAATGTATTACATATTAATTTATCTTTATTACAATATTCTTATAGGCTATAACATATTTAATTTTAAGTTTTATGTTTTTATAATCTGATTGGGATATAATTATAATTTTAATTAAATAACACATTTGTTTATTTTAGTAAATCTAGATGACTATTTATATTGACATAATTTGTAAAAAATACTACCCAAATCGGGATATTATCCATAAGTCACAACACAGAACACTCAGGGGTTAAAGTGGGGTGGGGGGGGATGCAGGAGGAATCAGTCAACCCTACCTCTGATGACGGTTAAAATGCGTCCCATTTAACAAATTAGGATTTTATACATTAGGCATTATACATAAAATTATAAATTGAACGCTTAAAAGTTAAAACTATATGGAAACATTAGTCCCCTCTGGATTTTTTCCCACTTTAAACCCTGAGAAAACAAAAAAATTTGTCAAAACAGTCCATGTTGTAACTACTTTAATATTATGTGATAACTACTTACTTATAGGTATACTATTTTATGTATTATACTTAGGCACATTACCTATTATTATTAATGTAATAGTGTTTTAGATATATTTAAATATATTTAAGAGAAGGTACCAAATACCAATATCAGGTAAATAATGAATCAAAAGTAAATATAAAGAAGTAAGTATATATAAATAGATTTGAGTTGCTTATAATATACAGAAATTATTAAATTTGTAATGGTCTGTATTCTGTTATCTGCAATTTTGCTATAATTTTCAATTGTAAACTTCTAGGCAGTTGAATAAAGTATACCATAAGGCAATAAATTATTTGCAATATGAATACCATACGTTAAAATTATCTTATTGAAATACCAATAAATAAACGTTGGTACACACAAGTATTTTTCATTATAAATACAATATTTATAGTATTTAATATTTTTGATTCATTGCAATAAAACACAATACACATATGTCTAAAATATATAGTGTCTAATGCAATTATTCAAACACCCGCCCTTCGAAGCTTGTGGTGCTCCCGGTGAATATTATTTAAACTACAAATTTGCCGTCGAAAACTAAGCCACTTTTTTTCTCCTGGCCAAGCCGAGTGTTATCACCTCTTCTCTACATCGTGCATAGAGTAATATTACCATGACAAATATTACAATTTGTCACGAATATTACTCTACGATACGAGTGAAGGTCTACTATTGTCATCTACACAAACAGTGCCGCAATTACAATTTTGAGGCCCCGGTTCAAAAATATTTAAGAGGCCCTTTTAGTTTTTACTGTAGCATTGGTGGAAATAGGGGGTGGATTTAGCCACCAAATATACTATTAGATCACCCCCCCCCCCCAATAAAAAATTTAAAGTTATTTTGGTTGTGAGGGAACCTCATGTATCCAAAAAAAGTGTCCTACCCAACTCATGTAATAAAAACATGTCTAACTGCACTTGACTATTATATATAATATTTGAAATAATATAAAATAATATATCATTATTACATTATATCTTAAATATATGATTAAAAAATAGTAAATACTAATAACAAAATAAATCCACTTACTATAGGTACATTTATTATTTTTATGAATGGCACACATCCTTTAGGAATTAAATATTTAAATTAGTCGGTTATTCCCGTGACAAAAAATATCAACAAGTGAAACATATGAAAATAAAATAAAACCCGTCGTTTATTTATTTATTTATTTCTTCTTACATGAAAGCGAATAATGCCAAAAGCGAAAGAAAAATTAACATACTTCTAGAAGTCCGATTTCAATTTTGAAACTAATTTGAATTCAATAACTTCTTTTCTATGTTTTGTAGGAAATAGATTTTCGATATTTTGTAAAGTTTTTGTAGTACAGTTGCAAATTAATTTACTTAATTTCTCAAAACGAACTTGTACTTTAAAGGTTCAACGAGTTAAAAAAAATGAAAAAGTTTTGCCTACAAAACATAGACAAGAAGTTATTGAATTCAAATTAGTTTTCAACATTTAAATTGGACTTCTAGAAATATGTTTATTTTTCTTTTGCATAATGGTCTAAATGTACGCATTCGTCTGACGCGAGTTTAACATTTTTTGCCCATCACAAAAAAAACTGATTAAGTGCACGACGCCGCTAAAGAATTTTTCACTTCAAAAATATACCTATATAATATTTTCTATTACTTACTTTTACACTGCTCAATATTTCAATAGTTCAATAATAGGATTATATTGTTAACGCGGCGCATTAGATAGGCAAATCAGGTACACCATCTCGCGTGCTGTGGTTTTTTCTAGAGGTGGGTCGAACTCAAAAATATGGTCTCGAACCGAACATTAGTATGTCGAACCGAACTCGAACCGAACCTTAGTATGTCGAACCGAACCTTAGTATGTCGAACCGAACTCGAACCGAACTTTTTAGTGTGATGTTGAACTCGAACCGAGTATTTTATTCAATATTGAACCACACCGGTACCATATTATATATCATTACCAAACTTAACCCAAAATAAACTTGAATTAAATGGCAAATGAAAGCTTTATACTTTATAGTTGTATGCTCAGGGTTTGGATGTATCTAGATAAGTAGATACAAATTATTTATCTTTTATCTTATACAGATAATTTTCAGCTCGATTATATTTATCTTCATCTTGATCTATATAATTTATTTTAATGGACAAAAAAAAATGTTGAACATTTATAACATTATTTATATTTTTTATTTAGTGTATAGTATAATTATAGTATATTATAGTATATTTATATAGTATTATATACAATATAGCATATAACTATATAGACAATAAACAAAATAAAAATAAAATAAACACAACAATAAATACTGGGAACATTTTTAGCTCGAAACGTTTGACATGTCAGCATTTTTTGCTGTTCGTACATTTTTTGAGTTCGAACAATTTTAATTTTCGAACTTTTTTGTTCGAGTTCAGTTTGGTTTGGTTTTTTTAAAACTTGGTTTGACTTTCGAACTAAAATCGAACACCTAAAGTTAAGTTCGATTTTTCGAACTTCGAACAGTTCGACCCACCTCTAGTTTTTTCAATAATATTATCTATCTGATGTTTGGTCTTAAACTCTTATGTAGGAATACAAGTTTGCCCACACAGGACTTTTGTCCGTATGCATAGTACGATTAAAGCTTTTAAAAATTATGAAAATCATTTTGAGTTGCTCAACAATGGGTTCAGGCGTGAGGCTCAGCGATTAAAGAGAGAGCTGTTATCGAAGATATGTGTATTGGCCATTGGGTATGTTATAATATATTAGAAAAATTATAAAACAATTTATAAATTACTTGTTACAAAAATAACAATTGAACCTTCACACACGAATGCATTTAGGCTTAAAAACTCGGTTTTGCGTAAAAATATCGTTTTCCTTTTTTTCCCCTATGCCTTTGAACACTTATGAAATTTTAATTTTAACCTCTAAAGTAACCTAAGCTTCAAGTTTGTTAAATAGGAGTTCTACATTATTAAATTAAATAAAAATTATTTGAAATCAATTTAAAAATCATTTAATGATTTATTAACATAGTAATAACATTAAAGTAATATCATTGGTTGTTACACCAATTTTGAAAGTTCCTTTACATTTTGTAAAATATTACAGCACTATGTTATAGCTTATATCTAAAAGTTTAAAATATAATAAATAATATAATATGTTAATAATATGTATATTAGAGTAAATGATATCTATTTATTTTTTTTTTAGTAAATTAATATCTAAACGAATTAATAATTATTTAATTTTGTCCACAGTAATGAAATTATATATTTATACATATTGTTATTAAATGTATATTACGACGTGTTGTTGATTGAAGAAGTCCATTATCATTGGTGCTAATTTTTAGAACATTGATTTTTTATTTAGATTTGACCGATTTTTGGATTACGTGTGTAGTATAAAAATTTGGATATTTTAGCGGCTGCTCTACATGACCGGAGACCGGGACTATCGACTATCGAGTACCGTCATTACCGACCAACGATATTTTATGATATAGGTAGGTAGGAAATAGAAATGTAGAATAGCAATATTATTTGAATTATTATTACAAGAATTTTGACTAGGGAAAAGAAACGAAGATATAATAGTATGATTTAAGAATAGTTTTAAGAAGTTATTAACTATTAAACCATTAGTAGCTACGAGCGTATAATCATTTGTGTAGCTAAAATAAATTAAACATAATATTGTTATAGTTCATACGCAACGGTAGTCAGTATTTATAAATACCGGTAATCGGTTCTTAACCGGTTAAAACATATTACGTTATTATAACGTATTACGTTTTATGTTAGCTGAACAATTGTCACAGTAACCGGTAACCAGGAGTACAAATAGGTTTATAATAACGGTAACCGATTATAGGTTCCCCAAAATTCCAGGAAATTCCGGGTATCAAGCCCTGGTTTATACCAAAATTTGTTTTATAGCCTAACGATTCTGTATACGAAATTTTATTTAGCATATTTTAGCATTTAGTATACTTTTGGATCATATTAATTAAGATCTTAAAAATTAGGGAATTAAAAAATATTGATTTGTTTCACTCATATACCTTATCATGGGTATTTCAACTCATTTATGAAAATAGGTAATCTAATCTTAATCGCTAATCATTAGGGTCAACAATTATATGTCTGTAGATCGGTAACAATATCGCCTAGAGATAAATATTATATTATATTTTATCGTACCTATAGCAGTCGTCGGTCGCTGTTTAATTTTAAATTAATTTTTTTATAACTAACCATTACAATAATAATACATTATATTTAATATGTTTAAGTATATCATTTATACCTCATTATACTTATCTGTATTTTAAAATATTTTAACTCATAAAGAATTTAATGACTGCAGATATTTAAATATTTAGTATATTTTTCAACAAGAATAAAATGTTACAGAAACATAACTAATATGGCTTTAATTGTTAATTTATTCATAATATTTACATTGAGAAAAATTCGAGCAAGTTAAATCTAGTTATTGTATCAACTACTTGAGGATGAATTTCAACCATACTTAATACAAAAATTAATAATTCACATTTTTGTAAAAATATGTCCGAGATATTTCAGTTGTCGCCCCACAGTGCGTCGGCCTAATTACTAATTAGGAATTGGTACTAAAGGTGGGATATAATTTTGATAATCGTAATAATTAAAATAATAATTTTAGGTACAATATTTAATATTATATAATTATAGGCTAGTCCAAATGTTCGCCTATTTTTAGTAATGTAAAACTGCAGACTACTACCTATGAATTAATTAGATTGATGCTAACCTATTCAATAATCTATTTGTTATTTACTTTGTCACTTTTTTTTTATAGATTATTCTGACCTCCATTAGAAAGGGTTAGATCATCATAATATTATTATTTATTTATTTCAAATTTTTACTTTAATGCTAAAATGTAGTCACATGGAACGCTACCCACCTACCTAAGAGTACTAAATAGTCATCAAAATCCGACGATTATACGGGCCCGACAGTTTTTTTTTTTTAATATTGTGTACTACTCGTCGTGAGGCAGTATATAAATTACGATAAGTAGTTGAAAGTTGATCATTGTGTGGTATTTAATTGCTACTTTTTCTTTAAATATGTAAACCGTTTTTAAAACTTTTTTATAGTGTTATATGAATCTTGGACTCCATTTTCATCAAAATGGTTACTATACCTATTATGTATTTAGTTTTTCAGGACTTAAAAAATGATTATATTCTTTTAGTGAGACTTTAATAACTCATAATAATATTGTAACGGTAATTTGAAAACCTACCTTATAAAACAAACACGTCAGCAAGTATATACATATTAGTAAACAGGTTTATTTTATACACGCAAATACAAATTGTTCAACAGAACATAACTATAACTGAGCAAGGCCGGACGGAAAGGTCACGTCAATGTACTACACTACTACCGCATATACCGATAACAGAAGATGAAAAAATAGTCATCAAAATCCGACAATTATACGGGCCCGACAGTTTTTTTTTTAATATCGTCTATTACTCGTCGTTAGGCAGTAAATATATTACGATAAGTAGTTGAAAGTTGATCGTTGTGTGGTATTTAACTGCTACTTTGTCTCTAAACATTTTTAAAAACTTAGCTTTTTTATAGTATAATATGAATCCAAGACTCCATTTTCATCAAAATGGTTAACTATACCTATTATGCATTTAGTTTTTCAGGACTTTAAAAATAATTATAGTCTTATAGTGAGACCTTAATAAACTTATAATAATATTGTAACGGTAATTTGAAAACCTACAAAACAAATACGTCGCCACGTCGGGTGTATTTTATTATACAGATTTATTTTGTGCACAAGAATACAATTGATACATATGGAATACAAATGGAATACAAATTATACAAATTATACATTGGTTCAACTATGAACATTGGTAAGGCCGGACGGAAAGGTCACGTCAACGTACCTACTACCTAAGTGTTTTTCGTCACTTCTCCTACACGCGCACACGTCATTAGAAATGTATTATCTATTGACCGATAATTTTCTATATTTTACTTTCGAGGATTATTGAGATCCGTGTCTTCAGTCTGCCGAGTTTGCAGCTGTCGGGTTTTTCCTCGGATTTTTCGGTGTTTCCTAAACGAACGGAAACGACTAATTGTGTTATACAGCTGTATTAGGTTATAGTCAGTTTGACATAATATTATTTTCTACGGACGTCATCACTGCATTTTCAACTGGTCGACGCTTCCGATCAAACGGTTCAAATCTGTTTTAATGTCAGGCACTTCTAATCTTAAGCTGTCGATCGATAACCGCTGCTCGTCGACCGCTTGTTGTATGACATATATGGCGTCGCCAAATTGTTCATTTTACACACTTCAAAATTATGCTGAAAATCAAATCAGTACCGCGATATTATGATTACATTCGATTGTCCTAAAGTCGTTATTCGTTAAAACATTAAGTGAAATAATGATCGACCATTCACAAAATGTGTTTGGATCCCCTCTCGATGATTAATTACAATTATTTTGATTGACTTACTAAACATCTTGCATTTTTGAAACTCTTTCGTGGCATTATATAACACGAAAGTACTATTTGAACAAAAAATAATTCATTTTTTTATTTAATACTGAATCATAATATATTATAATACAGATTTAAATATATTTGATCACCCTCCTATCCGTTCTACCAGCTTCCCTCTAACTTGGCTACGCTAAGTAGGTAAGATACGTCGGGCTATTGCATTAATATATAAACCTACATAATATGTGTTATATTTTGTTTATTTTCATATCTCCTTCCATATTTTTTGGTTCACATTCATCGGTAGTTGGATTCTTTCGCCTTGATGATAGGAACGACATTCCAGCTACACCGACGCAAGCGAACAAAATTCTGGCCAAAAATTCTTATGAGAAATACATTTTGCAGCGAAGGTTTTATGAGTGTATTTATAAACCGTAGTGATGTATATATAATATTATCATCATGATATATTTTGATATTTAAACAATTAAACCAGATAATATATTATTACAACAAACAATAAATTATCGTTCAATTTATAAATTATTAGTTTTTTATCGAACTGCATTCACAATTTATTATATATTATTTATTTTGAGATAATTAATATTAACAAATGCGGTTAATTAATTATAAATAAGTGAGTTTTTGAATAGAGTATGAGTGAGTATTGCTGAGGAAAAAAAATGATAATAATAACATGGTGGAGCGCTACAATGCAAAATTTCAAATTAAGAAATTAAAAAAAAAATTCACGAAGGTCGAGGAGCACGCACGGCACCGCGAGGGTTGGTGGTTAGAGGCGCGCTGCTACTACACTACCCTCTACACTACTACTACTACTATCACACAACAGTTGTGTGTACCCGGTGGGTTACCCGAGTGGTTAGGTTAGTGTGTGGGAGCACTCGTAGCGCGCCTCGATACGGTTTTTCTCCTCCAGTATGCACATCCCCTTCATCCTGGCCATCCAGGTTTCACCATTCGGCGATTTCGGGCGGTAGCCGTGCGTTAGACCTCCGCAGACGTCGGTGGCGGACTGCCACCTTATATATCTAGCATCAAACTGGACACCGTCACAAGGTAGGACGACGGCACGCCGTACCTGTCCGCAGCACGACCGACCACCGAGCGCGGCGACCACGCGTCGGAGTGCTGCCAGATGGCGCCGTGCGATCGGTTTCCGAATGAATTAATATTATTATTTATTACGTTCCCGCCGCGGGCCGTGGCGAATATTATTATCGCGTATGCCGGGCCGCCCCACGACTGAATCACAACAAAACCGCAACAATCGTAACAATCGATACGATAAACAAAATAATATAGTAGTTGATTATTGTTCTTGTTCTTGTTGTTATTGTTATGAATTTCTACACTGCATACGTTACAAAAGCGGGTAAAGATTTTGTATTATTAATGTATTTGAGATGGTTGGGTACTTACAAAGCTGGGCACTAACTAGTTAATTTTGATTCATATTAATTTTGTAACTATTAACTAGTTGAATTTAATGTGTAAAATAGTCTAATCTAACTCGTTAGAAAAAAAACTAACTAGTTATTATTATTTTTTTTTTCATTCCAAAATTCCAAAAGCTGTTCGTCAATCATGACATCATGGCTATATGCCTATATAGATTATTAATTATTAGTATTAATTATAAATTTATAATAATGCACGCACAGGCTTTTCTGCGTAGTCTGTAGAATGCATAGATAATAAAGATATAGATATGAATGGTCTTCTCAGCGGTCTTCGAGGGAAACAATTGAGACCAAATAAAGTATACCTATATCCTGGGTTGGGCACTTTTCAATTACAGTAATTCAATTACTTAGGTAATTTGTAATTGGTAATTAATCATAAAAATATTGATGTAATTTGTAATTGGTATAAAGAATTACAATTTTTCAATGATACAAATTTAGAATTTCTACAATGTAAAATATATATATAAATTATACAGCATAAGTTATCGAACCTTCAGCACCGATACTAAAAGATAATTTTATGATGAACATTACTAAAAATACAGATAATGTAGACATGTAGACAGATATAATATTATACATGTATACTATCTTAATAATTGTCCATGTTCTATCTATAAATCAACAATCGTACTGTACGATGTACAAATTGTACACTTCGTGTCTACGTACAGGCCTTAGTAACCATCTCATTGTCATCCGTCACTGAATAACGTCTTTAAAATTGATAATTATTTTACTTTTTCCTTATTTATTAATAAGTAAAAAATTTCTAAAATTAACGCTGATGAATTTTCTCTAAAAAATATCAACCATCCAATTATTGATGGAAAATTGTTTACTATTAAGAAAATCGATAATGGTAATGTTAGGCTGTGATTTCTGGTTACGTTTACCCGTTTATCTATGTTACTATTTACCTATTTATATACTTATATTTAAGATTTAATAACTATATATTATAATATCACAATATCATATAGATTATATTATGTATTATTATTTAACATTAATATTTTAAGTTGTCATACTGTTTTATATTTTTTTTTTATTTTGTTTCACCCTTTATGTTCTAATAACTGATAAGTGATTTTCCAATTAATTGAAATTATTACTTACAAATTACTTTCAAAAATTGAGAATTATTATTTAAACATCCTCTTTTACATACTTACATATAATATAATACTTAATATTTCCTAATAGCTCCAAGCCTCCAACTATTCTTTAAATAAAACAATAAAAATAATGTAAATAAGTAAAATAAAAAAAAGAAATTTTTATTATGTTTCGAATTAATTTACTACAAAAAAATGTTGATATTTTAAGAAGTTAACTACTTGACTTAAATAAACTTTTTAACCATATTTTTTTTATAAAAATTAAATTTACAGGAATAAATCCTAACTGTTTACCAACGCTATTGTGACTGCTGTGGCGTTCAGTACGCAAGGTCGTGCATATTTTGAACCACCTAAAATAACCAACCGGTGAGAGGGTAAAAAATTATTAAGGATAATTAATGGGTACTGTTATTAAAGTAAATAGTTACTATGTACTTTCCATTACTCTATGGGACTGCAGTTACCTGCAATTACGTGTATGAGCTTTAGTTATAATTCAACTACCTTTTTTTTTAATGAATTCGCCGTCTTGATATACTGGTTATTACAATATTGTAAGTACTTATACCTTATAAATATAAATTTACTATATTGTTGAAGGCTCGTACAACATGGAATGCTACTATATCATGCTTGAGCTATTAAATTAATTGATTTCACTATTATCGAAGATACAATATTAACGTTACATGTTTTCAACAAAACCATTGAATGTAAACAAAATATAATGGAGAGGCTGCCATATTTTGCATTCATTTTGATAGCTTGATACGTCTTTAACCAATTGAAGAAAATATAAATAAAAGTAATTTAACTTTGGCAATATTATAATTGTGATTCACTATACTACAACTATAGTATACGTCTTATACTACTTATATAATAAAACCTACTAATTATTAATAATTATTGAAACATAACAAATGTGACGATTTTATTACACTGCAGTTATTGTTCTTAGAACTGAATGATTTATTTGAGAATAAAAAGAAATAATATTTAACAAATTTATAATAACGAGAAACAGCAATACTTATAATCGTCAGATATTTATAACTAAAATAAAAACTAACAAGTAATTGCATATAAATGAATAATAATAAAACTAAAACAACTGACTAAGGTACCTGTGACCGTTTTTACTTATTGAAAAAAAAATATTAGTTTAAAAGAAATAAAATGATAATGAAAAATAAACTAAATTAAACCTTTATGATGACGTATTGAGTGTGTACCCGTATTATACGCTTAGTGTGTACGGCATGTGCACGGACGCATTTTATTCGTAATTAAATGGACTGTGAGGTTTGAAATTTCCCAAAAAATCATTCTCCCACATACGCTTTATTTCCACGCCGTTGTACTCGACGGATTCCCTTGCCAAAAATTTCTCTGCCTCGTCTTTGGTGCTGAACGTGAAGTAAAGGCAACCCTTAAACGCTTGGGACCTGAACCTCATGGGGGTGGTTTTCGTGATGACGTTTTCGCCAAAGGTCGCGGCGAACTCCAACAGTTCGTCCACGGTGGTCGTCCTCGGGAAACCGCTACAATAAATCGACCGTTGGACAATGTCCTTGAACAGCTGGCGATCGGGGACGGGCGCGGTGATTTTCGGTTTGCGTCTGATCTTTACGCCCGTCTCGTCGACTTCCACGATGCTGCCGACGGCGTCCTTGACGGCGGACGCGATCACGGCCGAGTCCCTGGTGATGGACTTCAGCATTTTGAACGTCAAGAGCACGCTTATCGGCACCCAGCCGTCGTTAAGCTTGATTTTGGCCTGCAGGAACTTATCGTACGGTAAATTGGTGTCGCTGAAATAGAACTCGAGCTGCTTGACGATTCTCGAATCCCTGTCCGCGGCTCCGGTGACGTGTTTGAACGAAGATGCCATTGTTGCAGCGATTATGCAGCTATAAATATGCCCTTAAAAAATGAAAAAAAATGATTAGAAAACTCAAAAAATGCATTGTAAAAATGACTTAAAATGTATTAAAAAGATATATTAACAGTGTATTTTTGTAATCTTATTTTTTTAATAGTATTTTAAATAAGTATTAGTTATACTTATAAGTAGTCATTTAAAAAAAGTTGTACAGAAAGCTATAGATATCATTGAATTTTACCGTATACGTCACATAGGTCTATATCTAGCTAGTCTAGCCTAGTCTTGCGTTATCTATATAGGTTTTGACATTTTAATTATTTTCCGATATCATAATATGAATTACGAGTACCTACTTAATGATCTGTAGTATCTGTATATATAAAAAGACTTGTGATTCATCATCGCCTAGCCGGAACTGCTGAAGCTATGGATATGCAATTTTCAGTAAATGTACTTATTACTATGTATAGGCGCACTAAGAAAGGATTTTTCTAAATTCGCATTTTAAAGGGTAAAAAGAGCATAAAATAGTTAATTTTTAATAAACGGTGGGTGAGGTTCGCGGTACGGCAGCCGTCGACGCGTGGTGGCTAGATGTGGCCGCCCAAATTTTCCCTTTCGTGTCACCGCCACCGATACCGCGCACCGCCACGCCACCGACCTGCCTGCTTAATACCGAACAGAAAATAAACCGAACGACGAGCAGATGTATAGATATGTCTCGGATACTCAACACTTTATCGATATCACATTATATTATTAAATTCGATTTTAAAATAACACGGTGGCATATTGTGTTATTTATGATTCTATTATAACGCTTGCCATAATCGACGACGCACGCAGGCTTTTCCAACAGGAGTAGTTGCGGGGGTAGGCATGCTGAGAGTTGTATAGATAAAAATGAATGGATGTGTGTATATTAGACCTCTGGGAAGAAGATAGGCTAATTTAAAAAGTGTTAAATTTGTTTTTTTTTATTTGTCGGATTTCAGTACGGTTGCGTTAGGCTTTTGTATTAATTGATTATATTAATCCTCCGTGGGTGGAATTAAGTAAAAATGACAAACTTGGTACAATTTTTATACTTTAGAGTTAAATCATACACTTACGTACAAACAGCACGGGGTCCGCGATCTACCGCAGGTAGATTGCCTATCTGATAAAATACTGCTACGAATCAGAATTTTTATTCCGGGCAACAGAAAAGTTAGGATAAATTGTGAACACCATACACCATACACCGAATATTAAATAACGAATTGAACAAAGTTTGAGTCTTATAGCATTGGTGCATTTAACGGGCAACGAAGTGCGTGTTTTTATTTTCTAATTAATTTAAATTATTATAATAATGTTTTTAATTTAATTAAATCTAACTTTTTTTCACGATTCATCTTTTAGATTCTGAGCGGGGCGATGAATGTATTGATTTTACGGCCGTAACACGTTTCGGCAAAAAACGATATTTTTACCTGAGGTTCGGGAGAACGATACGGAACACACGTTTAGGAACACCTTTTTTCAGGCCCCAAAAATCAATACAACGTTTGGGTAACATTTTATGTATATTTATTAAATGATTATACTACGTTTGGGTACCAACGTTTAGGTGCACATTATTTACTTTTATTCTTTTCTATTTTATTTTTTAGAGACTATTTGCGTTACCCAGGAGACACCGCGAGTAGGTTGGCTCTTAATAGTCTCCCAAAAATGTTTATTACCTATCATTTTTTATTATTAATATTGTTATGAACGCCACCGTATATGCCCGTGATGTTCAGTTATATTTTATATTGTGTCCTTGGTTGTATCCAAAGACGACAATTTGTTGAAACCGTTCTCTGTGTAGCTGGTGATAATCAAATGTTGATAGTTTATTATTAAAAAGAATACACGATTTGATTTAAATAAGAATACTTTACTTTATTAATTTTAACCATGTAATTTATATAATAGAAGCACACTACTTAACTAGAATGAGTCGGGTTCTAGACAGAATTGCCGACAGGACCGATACAATAGTCTTGTCGTGCAAAAGCAAAATATCTAAGATAAGACGCCTACATACAGGCGTTATTATACTCTGATAAACAAGCGTCACTATAGTCTACATAATATATAGTGGTGGGCATATAACAATATTTTAATTATTTTATTCTGTCATATTGTATTAAAAAATTTGGTCATTCATTACAAAAATTCCATTAAAATCTTTTTTTATTTATTTACGTATCTATATTATTATTTTCCGACAAAAAGTGGACCGATGTCATATGGATAACTCCTCAGGGGCGTAATTAGGGGGGGACTAGGGGGATGGATCCCCCACCCTAAAACTGTTTTTTTACCGTTAACATTTTGATCAAAGTATTGTTAATGACCATTCAATTTTGCTAAAAACGTATACCGCCCCCCCCCCCAACCAAATTTCTAATTACGCCACTGTAACTCCTTATACTGTTGTCAACTTTAAACACATTGTATTATTTTAAATATACTCAACATTATCTGAATTATTAGTCGATAATTACACGTACACGTATTACGTATAAATTCGTAGTCGCGTTTACTACGATAATAATCATAGAATAATCAAAATAATATAAGTAATTGATATTAATTATGGTTTGGAGATAAAGTATATTAGTATACCACTATTGTAGATCACGTGTTTAAAAAGTGTACCCAAACGTGTCTTGTATATATATGTGTATTGTGTACCTAAACGTTCTCTGATTTACCAGAGAAAATTATGAAATACCTTTTATTTTATGTGTCCAAACGTTGTGTCGATTTGTACCCAAACGTGTTGGCTTTTGGGTCAATGTGACCAAACGTTCAGCGCCCATCCATTACAACTACTGTACAGCAGAGTGGTACCCACTTGTCAACTTTTTTTTAATTTAATAACCTCTACCTGCGTATAACATTATAATATACCATCTTATGTCGAAATACTGCGGTATACACGAGTTTCATATGTGGTAGATACCTACATGTAGTATATATATGTAGATCGGATGAAACTACGTACTTATAAAAATAACAATGTCTTCGGACCTTCAAATATTTATAAAAACTAATCGAAGTAATTTATTGAAATATGGATGTTACATATTATTTTCAACAAAACTGTCAAATAAAAACAAAATATGATTGAGAAGATATGCTTCCTATGCCATATTTTTACTATTTTCACAGCTTGATACTATAACGAAACGGATATAAATAAGAAAAAGACTTAAATTTGCCAATAATATCATGATTGACTTAAGTACATTTATACTACTTTCGTCTTACCTACTAATTATTAGTAAATATCGAAACATAACAAATGTGACGAATTCATAAGGTAGGTACACAATTATTTTTGTTACAACTAAACGATTTATTGGATGATATAAAATATAATATATCAAATAAATAAAGTATGTATGGACTAGCTATAGCATAATACTTATAATCGTCAAATATTTTTTAACTTTAGTAAGTAATAACACACGGATGAAAAATAATAAAACCAAAATAACTGCGATTGTCTGTGACTGCAGTTTATCTTGTTGAAATAATATATTAGTTTAAAAAAAAATACAATTTTAGTGTCAAATGTGTACCTATATGCAGTGCTCGTATTGGAAAAATAGAAGAAAGGGGACTCAAATACTAAAAATCAGCGTTCCTGACAATGATTAATCTCAACTTAACCCGTGAGGGGCTTGCCCCCACACCCCCCACCCACCAACCGCCATCAACAACACTAGACATATAATTCACCAGCACAAATAACATTTACCAACAATCAATAAATATTATTTTACTTCTCATTTATAAAAATAAATCAAGATACATAATATAATCTGTACTCTATGGTACAAATGGACAAATAATCATAATTATATATTATAAGTACATTGCACCTACACGTTTTTTGATAATTAGTATGACACTACCTCTGAAAGAATAAATAAAATATGCAAAATATTTAATAGTCAGTAGAACATAATATTTTGATGAATATACCTAAGTAATATTTACAATTATTTTTACACAGGTATTATTAATAATTTTCAAGAAAAATAAATTATGAGAAATAATTATTTTTACATAATAAATATATTATGTTGAAAACGAACAATTTACCAAACTACCATTTGACTGTGCCCCGCGGCCCACCATAGCTCGTCATTGACGTTAAGAAATTATATTTTACTGTTTATATAATGTTGCATTAATTACTAAAAATAATACTTATACATATTCAATTTAATATTGTACCTCTCCATCATTCCTATCCAAAAAATTGTGGCCGAAACTTATAAGCTATCACTGCAGATTTGGGCCACCGTAAAAAAAAGGCCCGAGACCCCTGCAGAATTCTATACTAAATGAAGTCCATATTATTATTATTATTATTAATATTGTAATCATGTAAAATTGAATGTGTTTTTACCTACTTGTTTCGATGACGGGATCCTCGTGTACTTGCAAACCAAAAATACGTTATTGGCGATTGAATGTGGTATATAAAGGTAGTACGGGTAACCGGTAACCGATATAATAATGACAACTTAACACTACAAAGTACAAGTTGATGGTTGTATCGCCGAGCAACAGAGACTTATATGACGTGAGAATAATAATAAAAACAGAGAAATTAATTGATCACTATTTACATAACATGATATTATGTGTTCGGAAGTCGACTGCGATCACCTCGTCAGCGCATTTGGGCCAAATAGATTGAACTGAACGGACCCAGATAGATAGTGTTATATTAGTATTCTTGTCCGGACCAAGACGGAGTAGGCCAGTTGTATGCTAATTATTTTGGTGTTCGACTTGTCGTTATCGTCTATAAATTACAATAATAAAATACAAGCGGTCATAGTTTGTGTTGATGACAATAGACCTTCACTCGTATCGTAGAATAATGTTCGTGACAAATATTGTAATATTTATCATGGTAATATTACTCTATGGCTCAAATTACCGAGCTCCCATAAGAGTCAATGCAAATCGTTGAAGAGTGTACATCAAGGAACATATAAAAAAAATCGTAGAACATTACCATAGATAATATTATATATATAGTATTTATAGGTCCATAGTGTTATCATAGAACACAACTGTCGGTTTAGGCGTCACGTGATGTATACAAAATGAATTCAATCAATTTCAGTTTACTATTCTAGTTGTCACAATAAGTTATCAAATAATAATTATAATATGTATAGTAGTAAAATAAATAATCTTAGAAAGTTGAAGACACCATTCAAAACCCGAATACTATTTGTTTTCAATACTGTGAAGACAACCGTCAGTCGTCAAAGCACAACGCCATAACGCCATGACGATGGCGCACCGGTTTCTGAATTTTCGTTTTCATCCACCTAAAACTTTCAACTTAAACCTACTTTATACCGTGGCTAAATAGACTATTTAGCCATGCTTAATACGTTATACGATATTAATACACCGTGTGGTAATAACCGATCAATAGTGGAATGTCATTTGTATACAAATATATGTTTTATTCATATAATATTTGTTATAAAAATGCGGTGAGTGAAATGTTTGTGTAATATATCTTCTGTTTATAAGTAAAGATTATTAATCCGTTATCTTAGAATGGCACAGAAACATTTTCAGTCTGTCTTTATAACTAGCAAATCAAAAATGTGTTAGTTTTTGTAGTTCCGACCGTTAAATTATGTTAATGATTGCTTCAGTTTACCTATGGATTTATTTGGTAATATATAATAATTAATAATGTAATGTACATAATAATGAGTAATTTATTAGTAGATATTAGATGTGGAATTTCTCTGAGAAAAGAAAGAAGTAGAATGGTTAGTATATAAAATATAACTGAGAAGCAGTGGCATAGCGAGAAACTTGTTGGCCCTTAAAGACAGAGACTCTCTTTAACACAGAAATTAAATAAAAATAAAAATATTAATATTATTAAATAGTGATTCTAGGAGCTAATAATAATTATAAGGATTGTTAGGAGACCACAACATATGACGTACAAATGACAATATTTTCATTAATAGATTATAAAACTGTGAAGCTTAGATTATAGTGACTGCTTTAGAAATAATATTCATAGAATAGCTGTGCTGAAATAACTTATACAATTATACAATTCTATGAGTGTCTATGAGTGAGTATTATATACTACTACACATAAGAGTTTTAAACATTAAGATTTAAAAATTAAAATCATAGAATAATATTAAATACATAATAATTAATATACATTGATACGTATAACTCCTTATACTATATTCTTATAACAGCTGGTCTTCTCAAAATATTTTTAAAAGTGAGTTATTCACTAAGCACAATTTTATAGAAACATGAAACATTAATATTATGATTTTAAAATGTTTAGTATTTAAAGGATCATTATTGCATTTTTAATTTACCGTTTATGATATATTTTCTAGGTTGATATTGATATCCAAAGTAAATATACGGACAATTCAAATTTAAATACAATTTTTGAAAAATCATTCAATATTACGCTTCACGATTTGTCGCCAGGTAATATTTGAAATCTATTTTCATGTACAATGTAAGGTACATTTTGTACCTACTTAAAATTTAATACTAGCTTAGTTTAACTCTCACTAACTAAAGAAATGTCAAAATCATAAATTTTTTATATGTACATGAATAAATCTAGAATCCATGTTATAATATTACAAATAAATTATTTCCAATAGGTAGGTATTATTGTACTAATATTTTGTATTATAATAATATTCCATAGTAAAAAAAAAATGGTAAATTCAATATAAAACCAATGAAATATGATTCCTATAAATTTATTTATAGTATAATCTACATTATTTAGTGCCTACCTACAAATACCAGGGTGGGTGATCTTGCAGTTTAAATTTAAATGTTTTTGCTAATATTTATTTGCATGTTTTAAAATAGAAATTTTTTTACAAGTTGTTCATTTTCAGATTCAAAAATATTGGTTATAATATATTTTTTACATAGTGTATTCATTCCTTTGTCAAAAAATCCACTCATGATGAATATTGAATATGGTAGAAAAGGTTTTACTAAATACATTGTGCAAGAATTAATTAATCATGAATTTTTTATTGTGACACTAACTTCTGTGAACATTGAATCTATACAATAAGGTAGGTATTTATTAAATAATAATATTTGTTATGTATTCAGTCAAAATAACTAATAAGTATTGTTTTAAATTCTAGGTATATATTGACTTTAACAGAATATACTATAAAAATTGAAGAAGTGTTTGTATAACGCATTAAAATATTGAATGAACGGATAAATAATAATGCCAACACACGAGATTTAACCAATAGTAAGTACTCCATAAATTATAGTATAAAATATAGTATTTTGTATATTTTACTGGTACACAAAATTAAATATCCAGACACTCCTTATAACAAAAATCATAATACTATGTAATGATGTAGGTATTGAAGTGTTTGTTCAATTATTACGATTTGTTTAATTTTTAATACCTAACCAAATTCACAATATTATAAATATGTTGAAACTTGTAGAAAAAGCCATTATAGTAGGTACTTTATCTTTTAGTAACTAATATATACTATCTAATAAAGGATAACATTTTAAAATAAATACCTACCTATTGGCAAAGCTGGGCAAAAGCTATTTTCCACTAGTTAAAGCTAAGTTTCTTTAATATAAAAAATAACTAAATTAGAATATAAATTAGTTTATAAAATTTATTAAATGCTGGTAAAATTGAACAACTTTCAACTGATAGTTTGATCAAATATTTCAAATTGGTAGGTTTCTTGGTTTTTGACCTTAATTTCTTGGAATGTCAGTCATTAGAATATAGAAAGTTTAACTCTATAAGAAATTGAAAAATTCAATAAATGAAAAAAAACTACAAAAAAAACTAGTTACTTATTATTTTTAATGAGTTAGATTAGATTATTTTACACATTGAATGCAAGTTTACAAAGTTAATATGAATTAAAACTGTAGCGTTGCCTATTGAGTAGTACCAGTATTATTCACTGTAATCAACATGTTATAAATAAGATTACATACTATTCAGATAATTTCTAACAATTTTTTTAATTACTGTATTTTCAGATTCAAAAGATCTGATAATTATGTACACGTTACATAGTCTGCTAATTCCTTGATCAAGAAAATTAACATGAGAAGAGAATTGAAAAAAGTACTATGTAAAATATGGAATCAATGATTCCTAAAATTCAATCATAAAATCTAATGAAACACGATTGGATATGGAAGCACTTTAAAAATAAACGACACAGAAAGAGGATCACATCTATAGATAATATTTTAAGAATGGATAGGCCACCGGAACTTATAACCCCTTGCTGGAGTGAGAGCACTATATAAAAGCAGTGTCTCTCTCATCCATATTCCAGACCGCGACCCCTTATTTTGTTAAATAGGAAGGCCTATCCATTCCTATATTATCTAAAGTCCTATCGAGCCATGTATATTGATTGTTGGTAGTTGGTACATTATTTTATGCGAAACAAATTTAGTTATATTTTATTGCTGTCAAATATTTTATTACTTACAATTTAAAAAATATTTTATGTATTTTTGGAAATGTCCATATTATTAATGTTGAATATCTGCTCAAATCTGAGAGTATGTGCGGATTATTTTACAAACCTTTTTTTTAATATTCATACAATGTATGACAAGTCATAAACCTACCTTCATTAAACAAATTTCTTCAGAAATTGGGGGCTAAGGTATAACAGATTTGTTTTTATTTAACTATTTGTTTTCATTATACCTACTTACTTTCTATAATAGTATAATATTTTCTTTTTTTAATAACTATTTATGTTTATATAATATTTTACTTTGTTCTATAATGTAGTTACAAATATTTTATAGTTAGGTATTAACTATTTTTATTTAGTTCCAACCTATTGTATTTTTAACATAGGTACCTATATATATTTTTTTCTAATTGTTAAATGTATTATTATACATTATACATGTATAATAGCAATAGATAGTCTAATTTGAATATAATTATTTTTGTTATTAAAAATTCCCCTCCACATACAGATTTATATCTATAACACAGCTATGCATCTAATATATTATATTATATAACAATTACTTACCTACAAATTTTTATTTCTAAAAATTCTGTATATTTAACATTACTCTATTAGTATATTATTTAAAAAAAATTGTATACCTATAATTATAAAAATATTTTTATAGTTAAATCTGATTATGTAAATTATCAATAAACGAAATCATTAAAACATAATGTGCTTGGTTATTTTTTTGTTAGTGGATTGCGGAGATTATATTATGTGTGTGTTTATATATAATTTGTACATACTTGCGGGTAATTAGAATATCTTCACATAAATTATATTTTTATGGTACTCATTAAATTTTAATTGGTAGTTTTATAATAGTATTTTTTTATTTTTTATCCTGTATACAGGATTTTTACCAGAATGAGTGCTTCAATTTCAACATATTATAACATCTTATGTTTTAGCAAATTTAATCAAGATGGTTGGTACTTTAAAGAGGTCATTTTTCGACTTTCTCAATGGTTATTAATTAATGTCGCGGGAAAAACCACCGACAAATACGAAAATCCGCTATAAATGGGATTTTAATTTCTAACGCTTTGTTTATCACCAAAAAACCGAATAAAAATTGTGATGAATTTAAAAATATTAATACAATTCACAGGCTATAATAAATAATTAAAATATATAAAATATCCAGACTGAAAGACCCGTCTCCGCTCAGAATCGATTTTCGTATTCAATGATATTCAAATTTAATACAATCCATTATACAACCACCCACTTGTAATCTACTGTACAGCAGAGCGACATCCACTTACCCTTATTTTTTATATTATTATATACACATGGCGTCCATAAGAAATAAAATATTCACATAACCAAATGTTTTTTTATAAATTCTTTTTCGGTGGCTGAAAACGAAATATAACGTTTAAACATGTAACCATGGAGATGCCGCCGACCGTTTGGTTACGACGGAAAAATACACAAAATAGATTTAATTACTAATTTAGTTAAATTTTTTTTGAAATTCCAAATCGATTCTTGTAACTTTACGTCGATATATTAAATATAATTAAATATTGATATACCAATCTACCTATACCTAGTACCTTAGTGCTAAACTTTTAATTTTTTAAATACAACAAAACAATTCGTAGGTAATCATTAGGGAATAGAAGTCGAAAGAGCTAAAATTGACCAATATTGAAATATGGAATCAAATCCATAAATCGTTTCACTTTTAAAGTTATAATACCTACCGTAGGAGGTATAGAACATACCTACCTAATAACAAATAATTATTCACCTAGTGAATATTCACTCAAATCACCGAAATATTAAAAAAAAAAACATAATTTATGCTTATTTTATCCTAAATTAATATACAACACAAATGATAAAACATTATA